>NC_133231.1:8660487-9263225 GCF_040436345.1 Pagrus major
TTTCAGGCAGAAAAACACAATTTAACAACATGCTGGTATATCAGACTTCACAAAGACTCCACAAAATTCTATATTTTCTATGTTAACAGGGTGAATCAGCTAAGTGGAATATTTGATAACAGTACAAGACAGACATCTTAAGGAGGACCCAAGATGGGTCTGCAAGTTCCTCACCATTACACTAACCAACACACTCTGGCAACTCAAACACACACCTGCAAACACTTGATGTGCGCGTACACACATGGGCAGAAATAAAAAGGTCACACACGTAGCTCTCTCTATCTCCCAAACACACATGCACGCACGCACATACACCTATACACAGTGGATGAGACAGCGGGACTGTGTGGTTAATATTTAACAAACAGGAACAGAAATAGATGGGCTTGTGTGTTCAGAGCTGAATAGGTTTCAGCAGAGTGGCCTCTGTGGCGCATGAAACATTTAACACCCTCCAAACAGTAAATCATCGGAAATAGAAAAGTAAAGTTTACATCAAGATAGACTTGTAAAAGAGTTTCCACTGGACTGAATGAGACATGGATTTTACCCAGCTTTTTTCCCCCTACTTGATGTAAAAGAGCTCCTCAAATGCATGGTACTGCTATCAGAATCTGTTTATACAGTATATGTCACAAACAGGTTATTAATAGCATATAAGAACATTATCCAAAATGACTGACTGTTGGTAGGATTATGAAAACAATCTTTGATGATAAATAAACTGTGCTTTTACTTTTATCTGAGAAAAAGACTGATATGTACACCATAATATAGATCGAGGCAATCACAAACAATAATTGAAAGTCATCATATTACCAGGTCTGCTGTATCTAAGGATCACATTACCTCGAAATGAAATAACATCTGGTGCACGAGGTTGTGAGCGTGTGTTGTTTTTTTGCTTTTCTTTGCTTTTTGGAGCCTGCACATGTGCTACCTGTGTGTATGATAAATCTGTTCTCTCTCATAATCTATGTGATTCAAAATGTGATATATGTGAGCATGAACTTTGAATTATGACCCATGCGGCGGATCATAAATCTCTCCTCCCAAACTCTCTCTGAGTGTACACTCTTACACTCTTTGGTTTGGTCCACTCATAAATCTCTCCAAACTGGAGCGGAGGTACACACTCTTTCTTTTCTTTTCTTCCCCTCCAACACTCTCTCTCACAGAAGTTGGAGACTTCAGATTAGACAAAGCAACAGCAGAGAGGCACACATGAGAGAAATTATAGACTTTGGAAAGGGCTTATTTTTATAGTTTGTTTTGAATTATGAAGAACTTCTGCAATAGATATATCAAAAAACCTTTGGATTTATTGGATTCAAGAAAAGCTCTGACTTTGTAGATCACAGACAAACAAAATCGAAGAATTTCTTTCCCCATTTTTGCCACTTTTCACAGCTTTGTCATACTAATAAATCACCAGAACTCACAAGCAATCAAAAGCAGACAAGGCTTCAGTATTTCTATCATGTCTTGCTCGCAGAAAAAATAAAAACATGGAATTTGAACTCGCACTCAAACACACTTTGAACTTGCTGAACAATAACATTTGTTTTGGCCAAAATCTCCCACAGCTTCCAGACTGACCACTGGTTCAAGGACTGGAGCCTTGAGGGTGTTTTCCAGACGGTGTTTTCTCTCTCGGCCTCATTTGTGTCTCAGCCAAAGTGGATTTCGGGAGAATCACAGCATCAGCAGCCACAACCGGAGTGGTGAGAGGACAAAAGAGTCGTCTGCTATTGTTACCCTGGCTCTCAATAATTTGCAAGTTAGCATGAGGTGTGATATCACAAACAAACGCCCGCAAACAAAGAAAAAAAATATTGCCATCTCGGCATCCTTCTGTCACCTGTGAAAAGGAGCACCTGTGATGCACAAGAGCCGATGCATGGTGATGGTGTGATCGGACAGTGAATATTCATAGACTGCTTCTACTATAAGTAAACACTGTGAGACCAATAACTGTACACCTGTATGAGCAGTGGGCTGGGTCACCTGCTTCCTGGATCGTTTGGTGACATGAAGATGTAAATATATTTCTAAAGTATGTTCAAAACAGCGTCTGAGATGTTTTAATGTTCATTTCTATCATGCTTTTCTGTTACAACATAAAGGTTTGGCAGTTGTTTATGTACATATTTAACTTATGTACCTTCTGTATAACGTTGTCCATTAAAATTCTTTATTTGTTGGTGTTGTGGCATTGCTGCAGATGTAGATTTGCTTTCTCAGTAAACAAAACTTGTAATGTTTACATTTTGAAGCCACTCACAATTAAGCAGTGTTTAAAGCAGCTTCTGTTTTACTTAAGTAAACGTCACGTTCCAACTGTGTAATATTAGCACAGTATTTTATTGTATTTAAATGTGTCTAATACACAGTAACATTTCTGAATCAACATTTTTTTCGACCATTGTCATATATTTTGTTGAGTTGTTAAAGGAGACATGTCATGCTCACTTTCAGGTTCATGATTTTAATTTGGGTTGCGTTTTCTCATATTGTAATTAAAGCTCTGTTTTGGCTCCTGTCTCTTTAAGGCCCCTCCTCCCAAATACCTAGTCTCCTCTGATTGTTCAGCTCACACACACCTGAGCCAGCAACACATATAACAACAAAGCAGCTGTGCTAAATCAATTAAATTGTTACTTTTCAATTACTTACATGCCAAATGAGCTGCAAGGCATAAATTATGCAAATGTATGACTCCCGTACATAGTGTGATGTCACAAAGTCATAGAATTAAAGGCGACACTACTGATGAGGTGTTTTCGGAGCGGCGTTTTCTGTCGGAGAGAGCAGCTTCTGTTGGTGCAAACTTTGCCCTTTTTCAATTTCAAGATCTTTCACATGCACAAGAACTGGTATAAAACAGTGTAGGAGAGGGGAAAAAAGGAAAAGCATAATAGGTCTCTTTAAAGATACATTATCACAAATTTGTTAAGTGAAGGTGATTGCATTTCTTTTGGTTGCCTGTCAACAAATCTTTCACGAGAGGCTAAGCATGAGGAAAGAAGTCGGCGGACAAGACTCTACATAACGTGAATCAAATTCCAAGTTTTTTTTTTTATTTCTTCCGTGAACATTTCTGCTGGAGTCACATCAGATACACTTTGACTGGCAATGGTGCTTCTTTAATGAAGACCTCAACTCCCATGATCCCATGCTACTTCTTTTGTTTTGATTGAGAGACGCTCCGCCCCAAAAAATAGATACTGTGCATTTAAACTATAGTTTTAAAAAAAATTAAAGTATTTGTTGTACAGACAAACAGCTGCCATGGCTGTTATATTGTTATGCATTAATACTGAATGTTATTGATTTATTTTTACTGCTACAACTGCAGTTGATCAACATTTTGATCATTTGTTTTATGTTTAAAGCATCGATCAGCAAATCAACCAGTATCTACAGCTTTCAAATAAATGTAGTAATAGTATACATTACAATATTTCCCTCTGAAATGAAGTCAGTAAAAGTATAAAGTAACATGAAATGAAAGCAATCAGGAGAAGTACAAGTACTTCCAAAACACTTTGGCAAATAAGGATCATTTAGGATCAGTGTTGCCTCTAAACAAAGAGCTTACAATGACAACATTAACCAAATAAAATGATCTCAATCAACAGTGATTCCATTCCTCTACTCTGTCTCCAGAAATTCAGTCCCGGTGATGTTTAATACCAGACGCAGCTTGCATTTAGTGAACTGATGCACCTGATATGCTTCATTATGATTGTCATTTCCACTTCTGCTCCTACTGGTGCCGCTGCAGCCGTTTTGCTGCCGGTAACGGCGCTATATGGAGTAATTAGCGTGAGTGTGTCGCGGTGGGTTTACGGGACGCAGCGTTGTCGCCTCCATTACGGCTGACATTCATCGCTCATCAGTCCACTCACAGATGATGATGATCAACATACGGCGCATCATCGCCGCTAATGAGATGCGCTTTGCTGATGAAAGCCATTCGTCGAAATTCAAGCGTAAAAAATAGAGGCAGAGAGGAAGAAGAAAGAGAGACAGGAAAAAAGAAGCCACATACACAGGAAGGCACGATCGGACAGCGCTCATCATTCAATCTAATGGTGTTAACTAAGATTCATTAACCACCAGCCATCTTTGTCCTGCAGGAATCTTGGAAGTGTGTTTGTGTGTTTGTCTGCTCTCTGTTTCTCATCCACATACTCTCTATCTTGTGTGACATGTGGTCATATTGTGTGTGAGTGTACTGTATTTGTATGAGTGGCCATGAGAATCAGTCCCAAATTAATCTGTTTCAAAGGGAGGGTTCACTTCATGCCATTTTCCATAGTAGAAACAAATTCACAAATGACTTGCTCCTGGAAATCTGGCCATGTGTGTGTGTGTGTGTGTATGTGTGTGTGTGTGTGTGTATGTCATTTTGGGTGTGTGTGGGTGTTGTCTGTGCAGACGGGGTGCTCATCATCTCCTGGAAGGATTGATATGAACATTCTGTCACTCACGGGCAGCACAGATGGCTAATTTCCGGAAAAGAGCAGATTTGAGCCAGGTTTTAAAGAGAAAAAAAATAGAAATGGCACTTTTTCAAAGTGCATGTGTGTGAGTGTGTGTGTGTGTGTGCGTGTGTGTGTGTGTGTTTGGGAGAGAGAGAGAGAGAGAGAGTGTCTGTGTGTGTGTGTGAGAGAGAGAGTGCCTATAATGTAGCGGGGGTTCAGTCAGGCTTGACCACTGACAGATAAAAGCTTTGTGTTGTTGAGCTGCCAGCCCAACATGGCTGCCTGTCAGAGTGTGAGTGAGCAGTGTGTGTCTGTGTGCGCGCGTGTGTGTGTGTGCAGTGAAACCTCCAATGTGATCTAGGTGCCCACAGCTGTGGAGCTCTTCCAAAGTGCTAACATTTAGACAAACAAACCCTGCTCCACATCCATCGGAGGGAAAAAAGAGAGAAAGAAATCCAGATAACGTCACTTCAATACCCATTTAACACTCGCGCCCCTCGCCACCAAACATTGGCGAAGGCTTTGTGGAAGGACGAGGGAGAGGTTGTGACAGGATTATAGCGCTGTTTACTGTAAATAACCAATTTAATGACCACTGGCAAGCTTCAGGCTACAGGCCAGAGGCTCAGAGAGAGAAACAGAAATACAAATGTGAGTCATCTGGTTGACTCCCCATTAGGCGAATTTAGCAGAGGTACTTTGGAGCGGTGCTCATGTGATGCCGTGAAACTTGGCCGAGGAATAAAATACTCCAACAAAAGTAGCACATTTACATGAGAGGGGCTTCCTCTTTAGTCAAATGGGGAGTTGGATTGTGGGTGATCTGGTGCTGCCATAACCTCGAGAGAGACAAGCTGGGCCAGAGGACTTCAGACAATACACTGGAGTAGGTGTGTGTGTATGTGTGTGTGGGTGGGTACACATTTAATCTTGGATATTAACAGGCCTGTGCAGAGGTGCTCATTTAAGACGGACATATGCACATCATACATGCTCCTTCCTCAGTGTGCCCCTATATTCATTTGTGTGTGTGTTGTGTGCATTTACCCTTTAAAGGCATGTTTAACAGAGCTTGTTGTGACACTCTGTGTGTGTTTGTGCATGTGTCAGCATGCATGCATGTAGATTTTTGCATTCACCCGACAGTGCCTTCTTGTCTTAGATAGATGGATGCGTTCATGCTTTGCATGTGTGTGTGTGTGTGCGCAGTGCATAGACGCATATCTGTGTGTTCATCTGTGCTAAGCGGATGAGGGACCCGGTGAGCGGCGCTAAAACATCCAGCTTCTTGTCCTTGCCCTTGTCAACATGGCGCCGTCCGTTATCCCTCACCTAGCAGACAAAGACACTTCTTACAGGAGGGATCATCAGTCGCCTTTGCAACTCTGCAGATTCACTCCATAAATCCTAATTATACCCCTCCTAAGTTCCCCCTCCCTCTCCCGCTCCACAAATAAATGGTCAGAAAGTGTAAAACATCTGCTGCGTGGATCATCTCAGTGGCTGTGAAGGTAAATCATCCTCGTCTGTTTCTATTACAGAGGCAGGAGAGTCGAGGGACTTCAACTCGACTGAATGTGAAGCATCGCTTCACTTGACTTTTCAACAACTGAAACTTTGAATCGTTGTCTGTTGCTATTTTCTGTGTTTTTGACCACTTAAAGTGGTGCTCATGAGGTATTACAAATATAATGTGAACATTGTTGCAAAAAACCCTTGGCTTACTGTTTAACAGGGTTGGTAATTGATTGTTCTGATGGATAGTAACTATGACCGTGTAACAGTCTTTACTTGTGCTGCTGAGAATGTTCTTATCTTGACTAAGGAACAGGACAATGGGCTCTTCAGTTACCAGTTACCTATCAGAATCAGAATTCCTTTATTTGTCCCGCAAATGGGGAAATTTTTTTGTCACGCAGCCAAAGGACAGTAATTACAATAAACAATAATAAAAAGTAAAAAATAAACAATATAATAAGAAGATAATATATGCATGGTTTCTGATCGGACTGTCACTGTTTTCTTAAATTAAAGCATCTGTTAAAACTAGGAAAAACATTACATTTTCTAACTGTAATTACCTCAAGTACCTAAGCCTCAAGTCCAGCAGAGGGTTGCTAAACAAATTGAGGACGACACGAGCAAGCAAAGCTGTGGTGATCGCATAACCACGACATCGAAGCATCTGAGAAGCATTGTCAACTAATACTCTGAGCTGGATGCCATAATTACTAACAAAGATGAGGCCAACTCTGTAAAAAGCAGCTGCCTTACTTGTCAAAAAATGACTAACTTTTGGACTTACCTGCTTCCTATCCACTAAAGTTAGGCAGTGGAGGCACAAGAAATAAGTGGAGGAACATCAACTGAAAAACAGCATGCTCTCTATGCAAGGATGAGCAGCCCATTGGCATTGTTTCATTAATGATGCACCACAATTTGAAGAACCACCGTGCAGTTGTGTGACAACACACTGGAAAATAACATACACTGAGAGTAAATCACTGAATCTGACCATTGATGTCATTTGTGCAGACTCAAAGCATACTGGTCTTATTTGCATTCTCATTACCAGTTTAACTGCACCAAGTAAAGCCAAGCTGTACCCAGGACGGACCGCTTGGAGGCAGTGCTGAAGAGGGTCACGATCACAGCTCACGACCACAGCCAACCCGTGACGAAGCCCCTTCACCCCTTCAAACTAGCCTGTGTTGCGATTGCAGGACTCATGTCTGTGCAGGACACCAGAGAGAAAGATGTTTTTAAAAGTTTCCGTGTGCTCGGCTCTCAGTACTTTTGCAGCTTCTATCTGAATCTCGCTTTCGGCTCGGAGTGACGTAAGTTACTGGTAATGAAAACCAAACATTTCCCAATTCTGTTACTTCATAATAAAAGCTTTTGGATTACCTTAACAGCTAGGTACTTCTGAGAAATGAAATGTGTTAATCACTGAATTAGCAGAACTTTGTTAGCGGCGATTCTTTGATTATGCGGATGAGGAGGAGGAGGAGGCGGAGAGTCTTTGACCACTTTTCAAGACAAGCGCATTGTTAGTTAAAGACTAGCCTCGAAGCAGGTAGCCCAGTAGTAACGGTAACGCATATCCCTGCCGCGCTGGGCTGGCATGCCGATTTAAACCGAGTCGAGCTGAACCAGCACACACGTATGGAAAGGCCCCATTACTTCACAGCACGGAGAGGTCGCTTTACGGAAACAAAATGGGAGGAGGTTGCCGTTTTCCCAGTGCAAACAGAGATGAAGCTTTTTGACTTTCTGATGACACCAGATGGTGGAGGAAGTGAAAGGCTGGTGGGAAAATATTTCCACAACATGTTTGTCCTCCACATCGACTCCAAAACTGCACTGGAGCAGGGAACGAGACAGATTCTTCGGAAATGTGGATTTAAATGGAAAAAACGCTGGCACCGGCAACACCACTGGTGGGACAAAGAGGCTATATAATCCATTCTATTCAAAAACACTAAATGTAAGACCTTTAACTTCTACAACTACAGTCATTTATTTTTGTTAAATATTAAACAAGTGTACTCAGCCGGCCCTGTTGCTATTGACAGCGCATTGTTGTTTACTTGTGTAAAAAAGCAGATGGCCTTAACATATTTGATGTTGGGGGGAAGGGAGGATGGCAGCGGGTTCATGCTAGTTTAGTTTTGTGTGTGTTTCTTGTGCAGGCGTCTGGTATTTTATTTGCCCTCGTCCTTTTCTGCCTGTCTCTTCTCCCCTTCTCCCTCTCTCTCTCGGCTCTCCTCAGCCTCCAGCCAGCCTCGCTGCAGACAGGAGGTCAGGCCATGCCACTCCGCTCTGCCTGCTATGAGCGCTGGGTCACCGAGCCAGATAACACCACCAACTGTTCAATATTTGAAGAAATCAAGCATTCTGTTTGTTTGAAATTTTCACTATTTGTTTCGCATTCTTTCCACCTCCCCTGATAAATCTTGCACTTTATGCAAAACAGTGGAGCAGTTCAAGGGTGGAAAGTAACAAATTAAGGCTTTGTGAAAGCTGTAAAGCAGTAGCTCTTTTGTGTTCTTGCACTTTATGAGGTGAGATAAATGTATGTTTTGACTCCTCGACTTCACCTCGTTTCAAAACCAATCCGTTGTGGAATACACATTTCGCAGGTTTCATTAGAGACAGGCTGGTCATAGATGAATCAAGTGATTTTGTTTAAAGCAAGCTTCAAACTTTCAGTGTTCTTGTTCATTTACATAGAAAAGATATCTACAGCTAAATGCAAACATCTTGTGTGAAAAACTCAAAACCAACTTTTTATGTTGTGGCCCTGGATTTTACAGCAGTAGAGTTACAATTAAGCAACGGCGCTTCCACTCAAGTGGGACATTTTGGCACTTTTCTGCTGCTGTTTATCATGAATATTCAAAACTGTGTTGCATTCCAAGACTGAGATACCAAACATGCTGATCAGTGAGCAAACGGTCTCCCCCACAGACACAGGTTGCTCAAAACCATGCCCGCTTTTAAGCTCTAACTAACGTGAGTATATGTTTCCTTTCGGGTCACCTATAGTGAGTGAAAGCAACCAATGGTGAAATAGCGAGCGACTGTTGTGGGTGTGTAGTGTAAAAACATGCAGTTTAAAATGGGAGTGCTCTCATGTGCAGCTGAGCCACGCAGTTTCCTCCACAGTAAAAAGGTGATTTATTTAGTGTTTGGGGGGCTGTCAGGCCGAGCACGACACTTCACAGGGTGTAATTTGATCTCAAATTGCTCGGCTACATACACTTTTCACAGCCAAGAGAGGGACACCCACATAGGTTTTTCAATAAAAGGATGGCAGACGTGTCAGTCCAACATTACCCGCAAGTTGTGCAAATGCAAACATAGCCTATACAAATATGTACATTAACACATTGCTATAAGTGCCAACATGCCAGCATGTGGCGACACATATAGAGAAGTGATGTCTCCTCGAGAACAACAGTGAAAAACCATTTGGCAACAGAGGTCAGTTTTCTTATGGAACAAGACATAAATAGCGATCTTGTGGGGACAGAGCTGTAAACACAACACTGACATACCTACATTTGGTGAATGTGTTAGCATGCGGCTGCCTATAGTAGCACTTTTACCACCCGGCAAATGTAGGTACAATTTTCACTCTCTTTTTAGCTCTGTTTTTGGTTTCAACTATTTTTGTCTGGCTCTTAAGTTGGCAGATGGTCCATTAGACTGTGATCATGTTCAACAGATACATTCTTCATCTGTAAATTAGTAAAAATACTTTCACAGTTCACTCTGTATATACTGTTAATAGTTTACCATTTGTTTTTGTAAATAGTGTAACATTTTTGGTCCCTTAGATAGATAGATAACTGTTAGCGACGTTAGCTAGCCACATGCTAACGGTCGGCCGCTTTGGCTCTTTTTCACACTCGGTGCTTGGAAGAGCTGCCAAAAATGAAAGTGCCTGACGCACACTGTCTTGTGAAAGCAAGCAGTTAAGCTCCTATCTCATTGCTGGATAAGAGATTTAAATCACAAATCAGAGAGGGGTGACTGGCTCTACTATTGTGTGTATATACAGAGCTCGTAGGAAGCCAGCTACACTAGCTGACAGGCTAACCCCACTAGTAAAAAAAAAAATGTGATTATCTGAATGATCAAAAATGCTTTTAAGCACTATATACAAAAACATACCATAAACTATTAACAATATATACAAAGAGAACTGTTATAAATGAAGTATTTTAACTAAGTTAGGGATGAAAAAGCAGATATACGTCACACTACATTGGGCAAGTGGAGAATAGTCTGAAAATATCCCATTGGCCCATTGTTCCAAAATATACACTCTGGTACCACCACCTTATGTATATAACTAAACTGACATAACTAACGTAGCAACTTATTGTCACCCAAAACATGATCTTGTCATATTACTAACAAAATAGTTTTGATGCCTAAAACTAACCAAACTGTGACTGTTTCACGTTAACCACATGTTTATTACTCATACAGTGACAACAAAGGCAACCTCACTATGACGATGACGGTCACCTGACCGTTTTGGTGCGATGGGTCTTTGGATTTTTGGGCTTTTGTTTTTGGGATAACGGGCTGTTTGAAAAGTGGACTCATTGTCAAATGGGACATTTTTTGGACTATTGGGGTTTTGGAATAATGGGCCGCTGGAACAATGTGCAACTACACCGCGCTATGAGAGCTGTGAGAGTCAATTAAAACACAAGCCAAAGAGTAAAAATGAGCTGAAAGATGCTATCACAATGCACAGCTGTGCTTAGAGCAAAGTGCTAACAGTAGCTCGCTAACACGCTCTCAATGACATTGCTAACCTGCTAATGTTTAGCTATTGATGGTTAGCCACTTGTCGGCATGCTAATATTTGCTTATTAGCATTAAACACAGAGTACAGTGAGATTTAATCCAAAAACTAACATACATTTTTAATTCATTTTATAAGTCACTACAATTTAGCAACTTGTAGGCTAAGCCAATCCCCAGCACTTTATTTGATGTGTCAGTACTGATGTTTTCAGTAGCCTGTGTGAGCAGGGTTTACTCCTCAGTGTCAGATGATCTCACATC
Source organism: Pagrus major (assembly GCF_040436345.1). Taxonomy (NCBI): domain Eukaryota; kingdom Metazoa; phylum Chordata; class Actinopteri; order Spariformes; family Sparidae; genus Pagrus; species Pagrus major. Next base: position 8,671,569 of record NC_133231.1, read on the forward strand.
ATCTCCTACTTCATATGGCAGTCTCTCCGCAGGTTCTCTCTGCCTGTCTTACTAACTCTCTCTTTCCATAATGTCCTCTCCAGACACCAGTACACTTGAGGGGTTTAAGGTAATTGCACTCAGGGCTTCATCTTAGCGCTGCTCTCTCGCATGTGGAATCATTATCCAGGCTAACAATTACAGCCTGCTCTAGTAATTGATCAGAAAACTGTCTCGGGGAGGTTAAAAGGTATTAAATATCACCACTTTCTTAATTTACTGCGCCTGTCAAATAAAAAAGAAGGCGAAAGAGGAGTGAAAATGAGAGTCTTCAGCCTTTTCCCTCTCACAGCTTAAATAATGACCCCCAATTAGAGTTCTTCTCTGTTACTATGCACTGCTCTAATGCAGGTCTGTTGGCCCTATGGCTAATTTTGTGTACACAGGGTCATGAAGATTTTAATTTATCGTCTTGGCATTGTAGGTGTGAGTGTGTGCTCGCTTTTGTGCGTGTGTGTATATGCATTTGTGTGCACACCGTGTGTATGTGCCTGCATTTATTTGTGTGTTTTCTCTTATTTCTCCACTTTACTTTCACCAAATCACCAATTCTAATGAGTTGCCACTGGCAATTATTGCCCACTTTAGCGCTGACCCTACAAGATGGGGGGGTCAGAGTGTGCTACTTTGTGCCTTTGTATGCATCAAAATGGGGAGGGAAGATTATCAAAATGTGCAAAAACAAACACAAGATGTTCATTGTGGCCTAAGTGGTCCATTATGTGCACAAATCTCCCTTTGTATGCTATTACAGCACCCTTTGCATTTTTATGACAAAAAAAAAATACTTGTTGGATGTTAAAGCAAGAATATTAAACATATCAGATGCTGTATAGCAATTAGTATTATTTATACCGTTTGGATAATCTAGCCAATTGATGAATGTGCTTTTCTTTCACCATGCAGACACTGCATCTGATTAAACCCACAGGCATCATCCCTTTGCTGATATGCCGACAGGCCAAACTGTTCCCATTTTGCAACATTTTGAGAACATTTGGTCCTCAAACTGGAAGTAAAGGAACAAACAGACGTGTGCACATGCAACCAGGCGCTTGGAAACATCCGAAACACCTTCACATGCCTGCTAATTCCTCTTTACCTCCATTAAACAGCCGGCTCTAAACAATCCTTTACATGTGTCTCTGTTTCTCTCGCTCTCTCAGTAAGGATAGTTGACAATGATAGGCAGACAGGGTGAGGTGGAAGAAGACGAGGGAGGAATGGAGGGATAGAGGGTAACAGCAGGGGACAGCAGGGCTAGCAGGGTGAGCGACGCTCGGTGCCTCTCAAATCAGGTCCATTTTTTCATTAGCTCATATCCTTGCCAGGCTTTACAGCTGGCTGATCAGCAATCAGTGGCCGTTTGTTTCAATCAGGCAGCACCTCCACTGTTACAGACAGGGCCAGATTACCGAGAGAGGGAACAAGGGAGGGATGAAGAGGGGAGTAGAGGAAGAGGAAGGCGTGGGGAAGGGAGGGGAAGGGAGGCAGTGGGGGGAGGATGTCTTTACCTCGCCATCACAGAGATGAAAGGGGTGAAGCAGGGGACATGCAAATACAAAATGTACAAAATGGAGAGTAAGGCAGTTGCAAATGTAGGGGTTTGAACAATAGAGTGAACTGTACTGGAAATGAGAAAACGCTCTCTGTCACTGCAGAAACAATGGAGTGAGGTTAATTTCATTTCAGTGTTGCCACTTCTTCTTCGCTGGGAAGTCGAGGGAGAAAAAAGGGAAGGCAGAACGACTGGTACACTGCAAAAGGTATCTCTTTCAACAAGTCTTTTCAGTGAAGTCTGTAAAACAAGTGAAAAGAATCTGTCAACGGACAAGATAGAGGTGAGACTTTCACTTTTTTTTTAGATTCTAGCAGAGAAATCTGCATATTCTGCCCCGTTTCAAGATAATGTGGCGTGTTTATAACAAAAAATCTCTGTGACAGGCGAAACTGCACGAGTAACAAAAGGAATTATCTCATCCCTCCTGTCCAAATTACCTTCTCATTTCAAGAAAAGTAAGACTTTAAGATCAGATATGAGATTAAAAGACCCGTTGAGAGTGAAGGGGTTTTTTTCTGCAGTGAGGGGAAGCGTGAGGAAATAAAGAGAAATGAGAATGATATCTCTCTCATCCCTCTTCCAGTCACCCAGCCGGCCTCTCAGCCTCTCAGTGTTGAAAGGAGGGAGTGAAAAAAGATGAGAATGAGGGATGATTTAAGGGGGAAAGCCAGCACCGTGCCCAGGGAGGCCTTGTGCCTACTGAGCGTGCCCAATGAGTGGCGGAGACTGAGGCGTGTTGGATCTATAAGCAAAGTATTTATCCTGCCAGAGACCCTGAGAGATTAGCCTCCGCAATGGTGATTTATACCGACATACAGCCATCCTTTACCTTACACTACAGACATCCCCTCTCTCTCTCTCTCCCTCCCCATCCCTTCATTCCCCGTGGATTGTGTCTGTCAGTGGGCCCTGAAGCCCAGTTAGCCTCCAGCTATGATATTTGATCATAGTAACTACTGACTCTGTCACCTCCATTTCTTTTCTGTTCAGATACATTATATATAAGGCTGCTGAGACTTGGATGTATGGCGGAGAGGGTAGGAATCATATGGAGATGGATTAAAACAAGTCTGATGAATAGAGCGGCTTCGGCGTCTGACACGTTGGATGCAGGTTTATTTAGCTTCTTGACAAGCTGGTTGTCTCTCTGTATAAACATGACAGGATGGAATACATCACAGCAATTTAAGTTATGAGACGCCATTAAATCGTAGTTATATAAAACTGAGACTTGTGTCAATTACAGAGCATAATGTGTGGAGCGGGGAGATATGAGCAAACTTTGTTTTGCTGGAAATGTGTTGTTGAAGATTCTGGCCAAGCTATTTTTGGGCAGAAACTGACAGTTACAGAGTATTTCAAGGTAAAACAACACATTTGATTACTGGTTAGCCGATGTTTGACATGTTTGATTACATACTGTGTGTTTAACTTCAAGGTTTAGACTAATGTCTCCAGGATGTGTGTTAATATTTCTGAATTAATTTACACCTTCCCTGATTGTACTAAAACAGTAACGTCAGCCGGTTATGGTTGAATGCTAACGTTGGCAGTTGTCTAATGGAAGCTAATCAGCTGTCAAACCAGATTAAACTATCCATTGTCTTTACAGTTGCAAATCAATCAGGCAGCAGTGGAGTGATAACAATTTGTAAGATTGCCGGGTTATGTCCGTGAAAATGGCCGCCATGTAAATATGGTCTATAGAGAACAATGTAGTGTGCCGAGAAAGGCCGGTATGGAGAACAAAATTTAGTGTCACATTGTATTTTTGTTAAAATCTTTTGTTAAAGTCAGATTGCATGTTAAGACTGAGGCTAATGTGGAACTGAATATAAACTATTATCTGCATTTTTAACTGGCTATTTTCACACATGAGCTGGCTGTTGTTGTTTTTTTCCTTGCACTGCAAAGACTCAAAACCTTAACATGTATATTAGTATTATTTCCAGACAACATTACATTCAAAAATAACATTTCTGTGAGATGAAGGGACTTCTTTTTAGACAAACTGGCACAGTAGAAACATAGGATGCTAATGTTAGCCTATAAAGCACAGTTAGTGTACTAAGTACTTTTTGATTTAATAACTTGATTGATCGCATGAAGTTGTGAACGAATTGCGAACATACTTGATTCTTAAGGATCTTAAAGGGTTGTCCCATTTTATAGGGGGAGAATTCAACCAATACCTTTTGTGACTGTGTTCGGATCGGTGAGGGGGCATTCAAACACAAGGGTTGGGGTAACTGGAAATTTGTGATTGGGCCTGTACACCAATTTCCAGTATCTTTTCAGATTTTTATTTGGAACTACAAATCCGTGCTGGATGACACTATTTGATATTTTTTCCTTTTATTTAATCCACAGCCAATATCAGTGATCGCATGTGCCAGTTTCTCCAGTCTGAACATCTGAGCATGTACAAGCAACAAAGCATCCTCTCAGCTGATTTACACACTATTGTCAAGTCTGGTGTTATCAACAGTGCATTACACTTGTATTTAGAGGAACAGCCAGTGGGATGTGGCCGATCATGTGAGCCTTTATTTGCCCCCATTGTAACCCCCCCTTGGTGCATCGCCACTGTAATTGGCTGGGCTCAGACAAATACAGTGTGACAGCTAAAAGCAGCAGACAAGTTGGGACATTATGCTAATTATGAGATGTCATTACATCTTTAAGGGAATGGCTGGTGGGCTCAGAGAGAGGAAGGAGGATGTCGACAGAAGCCATATCAACACACGCTCAATCCATTAGATGCCCCAATCCACCACCCTACCCCACCCCCCCTCCCTCTTTAACATCTCACCCTTGACACCAGCACCCTAAAGCCCTGTAATTGTGTCATCTGACCCAGTTACGCAAACACATCAGTGCTCTGACATATCATCTCAAGGCCTCACCTCAACAGGTAATGCAGATGACTGTTACTAATGAAGCCAAGCATGTAATTGACAGCATGTTGGTTTGATGTCATTATGTCATTACACAAATCTAGTTGAATCCAAAGCTGCGTACACGCAAACAGCATGTTTTTGAATGGCTATTTACGAGTTTGATTTTTTTTTTTTTTTTAAACATACTCAAAAGTATAGAGAGTTGAAGTCCCGCCCTTTCCTGTGGACCACCACGTTACCTTACTTCAGAAAAAATATGTACATTAGTGAACAGCAAGAGACAAATCATTGTTGACCATGACCAAAACCTTACCTTGAAAATGTATCATGCTCTTTAGAAACATTTTTCTCTCTAACATTGAATCTTAAAACTAAAACTAAATGAAGTTTAAAAGAATTTATGTACTTTCTGGGGAAAAATCTAAACGTTTTGTAATGAAAAATTGGGCCATCACCTGTGATTGACACAAAAAAAACACCTAGATTTTCACTACTGAAAGCAGTAGATTTTGTAGTTTTTGTAAAGGGACTAGGTTGAATGTTGACATTACTACATTATATATAGCCCCAAAAATGTGGTGTATATATATATATATATATATATATATATATATATATATATATATATATATATATATACATATATATATATATGTACTGTATATATATAAGGTATAAATGTGTGTTGTCACCAGTCATTTAATAGCTTTATGGCTGCTGGCCCTCTCTGTGAGGTCACTGAAAATGACCTGTCACAGCAGAGTGTCTGCCCAACACAAGGTAGGCCTCGATGCGCTCACACTCACACACACATGCACACACACAATTTATGAAGTCATTGTAATGAAAAATCTATTAAGTTTGACTTAGAGACGCTTTCATGTCTAACTAAAGATATCAAACTGTGAATCTAAGTGTATTTGAATGGCCAAATTAGAGTATAAACTACCGGGGCTGTTGATAATGTTATTACTGTGTCATTGAGGCAAATGAGACAATATCTGATATTTTCTCCCACAGTGACAACAGGTAGAGTGGGTAATCAGCAATAGCAGAAGCATTCACACACACACACACACACACATGCACACACGCACACATGGACTCACACATTCACACTCAGGCATAGAGCATTCATCTCTCACTAATCTAACCACAGGGATCCCTCACAGTTGTGGCCCCTAATAGCAGGAGCTGTCAATATGGACAAGGTTAGTGAACCCAGGGCCATAACAAGGCAGACCCCCGCCACCCACACACAGTCCACATCCACACAATATATACACAGCCTGGGATCGCCTGGTTTTGATCACATACATGCACATCATGAATATAATTTTGAAATATTAGACAAAAAAAGCGATGAGTGCGTTCACTGTACACGCCTTAATACACCTCAGTCTGGAGCTAATTGAATTTTATCCATCATATTGCAGGCTCCACAGTAGCATAAGGCAAAACATGGCATGTAATTCAACCATTCACTTTCAATGGCATAATATTATATGGATGTTATCACCGTGGCTCTATCAGGGGACTTGTATTGACGAGCTCAGAAAGCTCATCTGAACTGAAAATCTGAATTTATAGAGAAAGTGCATGTCTGTCAATGTTTTCCTCTGCCCATAATTGAGATTAAATTAGAGTAAAATAAGTCAAAAGAAGGAATCATCAAGCCGATAATAGGATTATTGTTTGTTGTTTGTTTGTTATGGATGGCGGATTAAAAAGAAAACCAGGGTTAAACGCAGGGAAGATTAGCACAGGCTGCGTAGTTATCGCCCTGCCGTTTCATAAAATTAGCAAACGCAACAGACTGAGAGCTCATTTGCATGAGGAGATAACGCTGGCATTGTTGTACGAGTGTTGCTGCTAATTAGAGGTTGTGCGAATACTGTTATGATGAATTAAACCCTTCATCATTAACACTGAGAAAACTCACAAATGATTGGACAGAGGGGGGAATAACTGAAACAGGAGCCTGAGAGTGTATTTACAGGGTGTCAAGTTGACTGACATCCCCCCTAAAAAAAGCGTCCTGGGAGGGGCGGCTTTCCCTCTCGAATATTATCAAAGTCAGCAAAGCCCCAGATTGAAATATTATGGGGTTTAATAAGACTTTGGGGGTGTGACCTGCTTCTGTGCGATGCACTGTGTGTCTATCGGATAAGGTGTGTGTGTGTGTGTGTGTGTGTGTGTGTGTGTGTGTGTGTGTGTGTGTGTGTACACGCACTTGTGAGTGTGTATATGCCTTTCTGTACCATACTGTATGTGTGTTTGCTTTATCTAAAGTGGTTAATTAAATAGGAGAGTGGAATTGTCATTTAGTTTTAATTATGTGCCATAAATGAGGAGAGCAGCCGGCTCACTTCCCCCTCTCTCTATGAACTGGTCCTTCAAAAACATCAGTGAATAAAACCTAATATACGGTTCAGTTCGAAGTTATGCAATCTGATGAGGGTTGGGGGGGAGTGGGGGTGGAGAGCGGGGGGACGGCGGAGGGGAGGGGCTGGTGGGGGGGTAAAAAGGGAGACGGTGCTAATTAAAGTCAGCTCTCTGTCAGTTCTGGTGGATAAACACTTCAAGAAGCTTTGCAGATAGACGAGAGATGCCTTTGTGTCAGGGAAATCTCTCTTACGTGGAAACGTACTCCGCAAAGGGTGACAATCCCCAGGGAGAGAGCGTCTGATAAGGACCTTGTCTCAGTTTTTAAAAAGCCAGAACAGGCCTCATTAAGGACCAAAGTCATATAGATATGCCCTTCGTCTAGTCTATCGTCTATCGTCAGCAACAAGAAAACAATCGAAACTCCTGGACTGGGAATTGTGTTGCCAACAGATGGAAGTTAGACTTTGCAAAGAGAAAATATAAATTATAGCCATTTATTGTGACGACTGAATGGTGATCGCTAACTGTAGGAATAACTTCCTACTAGTAATTATTTACACATACTTAAAGTGGCTCTGTTGAAGTGGTAGCTGGTTGTTAGTGTATTTAGCGGACTCCATTTAGAAACTAACGTTAGCTACTGTTGCTCTGTTAGCAGAGCGGAGAGAGGCACTGAGACGAGGCACTTGAGAATGAGCATAAAGTCACATGTTTTGGATTCAGGACTTTCCCTCACGAAGAAATCCGCAGTCCAGCAACATTAAACAACTTAAACAAATCGTCCACAGGCTTGTATAGGCAACTGAGAGAGAAGGGGAAGGTCTTATTTTTCCCTAGATGTTACAATCTGTTCACATATGGCCAATATAAAAGTAATTTTTACATTTTTAAGTAAATTGCTACAAATTTTAACATAGAGCCCCTTTAAAAATATAATATGTAAGAATTCTGTATTAAAATGTCTAAAAAGACTAGACCTTTGTTACATATTTTGCTGAGTTGTGAACTTACATTAGAAGAATTCTGAACTTGGCATCTGCTCATGACACCCGCTAATTAAATGATGTTGGTGGGACAGATACATCACTTGCAAAACAACAACAACAAAAAAAAAAGTGCGTTGAACGTGTTGGGCCAAAACAGTGCATTATACAGGCACCGGAAGACGTGTTATGTTATGTTGCGATCACCGGCAGCACTTTGCAGCAGTTAGTTCATGGCCACATGCAGTGTAACACTAACAAGCACCTCTTCAAGTGTTACCAGATATTTTAAAAATGCTACAATGTCTACTCAACATAGCATCTTAGGTTAATGGTAAAGTAACCTCTTTCATTCTGCCAGGCGTTAATCATGTCCGCATTTATCTGCTTTGCTTTGTTGATGTTATTGTGTTACTTCCTGGTCAGCAGATACAGCCGGGGCCTCTGTTCTCATAAATGTTGGTTGATGGTTGAAACGAGCGGCTGCTGCAGCTCCGAGGGGCCCCCCGTGCCCGCAGGCGAAGCTGACCCCGCCATCCTCCCTCCGACTATCTGCAATGAGGCGGCGGTCCTCGCTTCAGGCAACAAACATACAGGGGCGGGGGGGGGGGGGGGGGGGGGGGTGGGGGGTGGACGGAGGGAGGGGGAGGGCAAGCCTGCACGGGGCAAAAGCTTAATTTGTCTGTTTTGTCACTAAATGTAAAAAGGGAGCCGCTCAGAAGTGTAACATTTTACACAGTGTTTAATCCCACTCTGTCATGGCAAACAAGGGGCTAATGGGGAAAAATGGGGTGAGGGAGTCGGGGGGTGGGGTAGTGGAGAGGTTTTCCTTCAAGTGTGGGGAGCCAGCTGACTGGTGGTCTGCATGGATAATAGCATCCTCAGCCAAATCGGCACCCATTCATCTAATATGTGACTGAAACATTGCACTATATACTGATGATATTGGTGATTTTCTGCATCTTTTTTTTATTTCTCTAGTTATTTTCTTAGACTGGCCTCACTGCAGTATAACAGAATTTGTTTTTTCTGTTCAGCTAATGACCGGGATATCGCAAAATCCTCTTGCAGTTATATGAATGGACTCTTCTTTCAAGAGGAAAGGCTTAAGACGAGATTTTACACTGCAACAAAACCTCTTAAAGAGGACTCCGTGGTGGACGGTTGGCCTTATAAAGTATGTGACAACACCAGAAACTTTGGTTTTGCGTCCAGTTTCCTTATCACAGTTAAGGGCTCTGACACACCAGGCTGACGGTCGGCCATCGGCCAGTGTCAGGCCATCTGTTAGCGTCTGCGGCGCTAGTTTTTGCAGTGTCTTCCGCACCTTTGGCACTAGTTGGCCCTTGTCGATGGCTTTTGGAGCATGTTGAATGAGCATTGGAGCCCATCGGTGAGAGAAATCACTCTTGGCTGCAGTAAAAAGAGAAATGGAAAAAGAAAGGGAAAGCCCCTTGAGCCTGTTGCTGTAGTATCCGTGATTTCCTCCACAACCAAAAGACCAAGGGCTGACAATGCCGGTGCTATTACCGACTTTTAACAGATATCTTGTGGTGTGAAAAATGTAGACAAATGCTGCTTTATCTCAAAAACGGTTTGTGTATTTGCAGATCCAAGTCTTTCAGTTGACCTTTTTGAAAGACGAATATAGACTACTGCCACCTGGTGGTACGGAGAGTTATTTCCTCTCATGCAGGCACAGAAAGTACAAGCTAGTTGGATGTCAGTCTTTGTGGTGTGTTCAGGTGCAGCTTTTTGACCAGACACAGGCGAAGTGAAGCAACGCAACAATCGGCCTTCATCACCACTTGTTCTTTTACATCAGTTTGGTGTGTCTGGACTAATTACCAGGACAATCTTTTCCTAACCCTAACCAAGTAGTGTTAATGACCTGAACCTAGTTTCCATCGCCTGAAACCAAAATTTAACCAGAATCGTACTAAGTAGAGCGCATTTGTATTTGGATCCACGACAAACTGTACTCCAGCCACCTAAATGCCAGATATTTTTTGCAAAGATCCATGAATTATACCCTGAGAAATTAACAAAAATGTTGAAATACGCTCTATCTCGCAATCTCAAAGACAGAGAGAAAAAAATCCTGGATCCACACCAAAGGTTAAGGGGGTCTATTCTGGGTCGAGACTCATCCTCCATCCAAGTTTCATTGAAATCCAATTACAGTTTTTGTGTGACCGTCCTGAAAAACCAACCGACCAACAAAGAAACGGACATGGGCGAAACCTTAACCTCCTTGGCGAGGGTCGTTATAGAGGTGAAGGATCATGAAATGCTATGGATTGAAACAAAAGGCACTGACAAATGTTCGGTATCTCATGACAACTTGTATTTTCTTGTGTTAGAATTATTACTTTTTTAGAGGGATGACCTAAATGAACTATGTTCACCCTGTTGGTAGGTCGTATTGTACTGAGCTGTGTCCTAAGTTAAATAAGGATGACGTCTTTTGAGATAAAATTACACTGATTGCTCGGTAATCGTTATCCTGACGACAGCAGAGTTTACTCACCTTTTTATTTACTACTGTAACAGTGTGCATCACGTCCTGGTCGCTGTGAAAAGGAGAGATAGCAAACAAAAAGGTATCTGGTGAAGGGTTTTTTTGGAACTACACCACATTTCTCTTTGAGTGACAGCCAGCAGTATTTTCAAGGCTTTCCTTCCTAGTGAAGCCCGGGCGACAAACTGCACATCACAAGCCGGCCAAGATGGCATCCATCGCACAGCCCTGCCACTGATCTCACCGCCATCGGCCGCCAATCAGACTCATCACATAGCTGCCTTCTGCTTGCTGACAGCAGCCAGGGCCAAAAAAGTTAACTCTTGCTCCACCAGTGTGGACAAAAAAGTAGTGGAATAACTGGTTCTTTCTGTGTCTCTCTTTCTCTTTGTTCCTGGTCAGATTTTATCTGCAGAAAACAGGACTGAACCACAGCGTGCGATCACTCTCTCCAGGATCCACCTCAGCCTTCTCACTGTCACCAGGACAGCAATGCAGCTGTGTTTATTCTTCTTCTCCTTCTTTTTTTTTTTTTTACAGCGAGGCCAGCTTTATCATTTCGGTTTGCATACACAACACTGTGGTAAATTATTGTGTGAATGTGCATAGTGAACATCTCCAACTTAATTGGGAATATTGAATAGCAGATAATTAGATATTTGATGTGACACGTGGCGTCTAATGGGCTTGATGCAGTGGTCTCATGTTGTTCCCATAGCGAGAGGGATTTTTGATGTGTTGTCAGGCCCCAGTGTAAAAATAACTGAAGTGACAGCAGTGACTTGGTTGTCAGTGTTGTCGAGGCGGGTGCGGATTTTCACAGCCGTGGGTCCTGTGTATGTGTGTGTGTGTGCGTGTTTGTGCCGTGTGTGTCTGTGTGCATGCCCGCACTTGTGTACATGTGTGTGTTTGTGCACGGCAATGTTGTGGGTGACAGTGCTGATCGCTGTGTGATGACAGCCTATCATTGTCGCTGTGCAAGAGTGAGAGTGGCAGGGGGGCCTTTTTGGCATGTGTTTTCTCCACGCCTTCATCTGTGTCTATGGCACTCCGAGCTTGGCTTAACAAAGGAGAAGCAGGGTGGTGAGGTGGGGGGGTACCGGGTGCCGATGTCGGAGGCTGGGTGGGGCTAGCCGTAGAGAAAATGTGTTGGGGAGCACAGTCACATGGTGTCACTTCCATCCACGGCTCAGGAACAGGAAGCAGAATTCACACTCTGTGGGGCAAAAAGTCACAGTGGAAACCAGCTTCTTTTTAAACTCTTCTTCTGCTTCTTCTTCTTCTTCTTCTTCTTCTTCTTCTTCTTCTTCTTCTTCTATGTTTTCATATTGCTACAGGAAAAACACAGTGTACTTCTAAAGGGACAGTTCACCCCTAAATCAAAAGTCCATATTTTTCCTCTTGCTATTTATCCATTTGGATTGTTTTGGTGTGAGTTACTGAGTTACGGAGGTATCGGCTGTAGAGATGTCTGCCTTCTCTTGAATGTAATGGAACCAGATGGCACTCGGCTTGTGTTACTCAAAGTGGCAAAATATTACATTTTAATAACTCGACAGCAATGTCCCTCTCCAGAAATCATGCCCCGCTTACTATCACCGTGCAGAAGGAATCATGTACGTAAAGTACACATGGATGAGAGGCTGCTACTCGTGACGGCACGCCTTCTCCAAGTCTTTAAAATAATCTCATAAATACACAAATATATGTTTTAATCTTAACCTCATCTCTAGCTAGAATTGTTTCTCATGATCGTTGTATGTGAGGTTTGGTTTCTAACGTGGCATGTCCTGGTGCTGGTGCGTTTGGTTTGTAGCCCGATGTGTCCCTGTGTAGGAGCGTTTGGGTGCTAACCCGGTGTGTACTGGGTTTCTGTCTGTCAGAGTGAAGCTGTTTGAGGAGACACACATGGTGTTGGACTCTGGTGTTGTGATCATCAGGCACAGTGTCTTCTGTTTCTCCCAGGAAAACATCATCAGGTCCAACCAGCGCTACAGATGTAACGGTACAGCCTCTGACCCCAAACACACACTACACAACAAGCACTGTCTGGAGTTTTTAGTTGAGCTAATGGAACGTGAACAGTCACAGCATCTTTCCTGGCTGAGCTGTAACGTCAGCTAGCTTAGTTAGCTTAGTTGCCAACTAGGCTCTCGTCCATGAGTAGATGCAGGCTTCCCTCTGTGCAGTGATTCTGCAAGAAAGTGGATCCTACATGAAACTGCTCATAACAAGGTCTGTAGATTATCTTGAGTAATCTGGTCATGATTTCTGGAAAGAGACATTGTCATTGAGTTGTATTTTTGGTGACTAGTGTCATCTAGTTCCATTATATTCTAGAGAAGGCAGACTTTTCTCTGGCCAGTACCTCCAAAAGTCGACAACTCACAACAATCTAGATGGATAAATAGCACTACATTTAATAGGAGAAATATGTATTTTTGTTTTAGGGTGAAGATTATATATATAAGATAAGCTTTTAGATGTTTGTTTAGTTGCTTTTCGTCAAGTTCATCTGGCCAATGAGAATCCAGAAACCAGATCAGCTGCATCAAGACCCTCCACTGCATGTGTGCGCTGGTTCAGTCGTATTTGACATAATCAACAAGTGCCATGTGGGAGCATTATTTCATCCTCTGGTCAGACATTTTGGTATGGAAAATGACTTTTTGTAAAAACTTGCCTGAAGCCATTTTACACAGTGTGCCTTAAACAGACGGATTACGTGATTCTCTGAGAACAAAGCTCTGCAGTGCTGCTGTGAAAAGCCTCTTTCTCTGTGGTGTTATTACTGTGTTCATATATGAGAAACAAAGCAAAGCAGCGATCATGTTGGCAATAATTTCCGTACTGTAGGAGCAAAACTGCGAAGAGGGTGGCGTGCTTCATTTGAAATCACCTGTAATGGCTGTTGAGAATACACATGCTACACACACACACATACACACACACACACACATACACACAGTGGGTGAAGTAAAATTATCTTGGTAAAGTGACAAGGAAGTGTCAGGCTGTCCATTAAATCAACACGCAGGAACTGCAGCTTCCTTCCGCAACAGTGATGCACAGCCATTAACTGGACTGTCTGCCCATCTATACTCTCCACATTCAGCAAAGCTTTCACTCATCGGCAGACTCCTCTGTGAGGAAATATAGGATTGTGATTTTCTATTAAAAATACAAATAATGTATAATAAATGCGACCTTTCATGTCTTTGCTACTTTCTGACTTCTCACTCCTCAAGTTGAGTACTTCTCAGTTATTTATACCAGACAAAACCTGTCTTTTACTCGTTTATCGGAGCAGAAGACAAACTTTTTCAGATGCGTCACAGACTCCACTGAATGTTGTAAACTCTGAGGATCGTGAGAAACGTACGCTTCATAAGTGTGGAGGCAGTTAACCTTTAATAAACAGATGGACAACTCCAACTGGTGCTGTGAAATTAACAGGCTCGAAATAACAACGGGACGATCGCACGCAATCTGCCTACAATGGCAGTCTGCTTCATTTTCCCTCAATTTTACATTTTTTTTATTAAAGCTGATTCCACAGTGGTCAGGGGTTCTCAAAGATACGTTCTTGGGCCAACTGAGGGACCATAGCAAAATGAGATCAGTATGACATTTATGATTTTACTAACCCCCGAAGCTACAGTGTTGAAATAAAAAGTTTTATTTTTGCCAACAAATAAAAATCTATGGTGGAATCAGATCAATTCCACACAAAACCCATTTATATATCTTGTTGATAAAAGGGCCTCTCGTGATAATCTTGTCTTCATTGGAGTCCCAGAAACCCTTTCAGGCCCCTCCCACTATGAAAAACAATAATGTTAATGGGGGGGTCACGAGGGAGCAGTGATTGAGCTGGTTGGGACATAACGCATGGAAACTGCTTCCAAACCAACACAGTGAAGTTCTTTAAAGAAAGAAAATCTAAGTACAATACATGCCCCGGAGGTCCAAATCCTCTGGGATATAATCATTTTATATAAGTCTTAGAAAACAGCTTTACAGGACACTAAAACTCTCCATTAACATCCATTAAAAAAAGCTTTCATTGCAGGTTTTCCAGTCCCACACAAAAAGATACTGGCTTGTTGCGGTCAGGGAGAAACCACCATCAGGGCCGTAGAGGTTAGATCATCCTGTCCGGTGTGAGAACGTGTCTTGGCCGCTGTAATAAGGGTCTGGCACCAAATGGGTGTTGTGTTGCCACATTTTTGTCTTCGGCACAGGCAAACTTGTTTTCTGCTGGCACAACTTTCACACACTTTAAACACAACAGTATCTTTGTAAAAGGAGCCCAATTTGTTTCTTTAAATGCCTACAGCTAATTCTTAAAAAAAAAAAAAATCCTACAATCTGATACAATGCACCAATTGACAGTTTAAATGTCACTGACTTTGGGTCACCATTCGTCATTATTTTTAGTTTTCAAAGAATACTTAAAAATCATTGGAACTCTTTCTGAATTATTCCCATGATATTACCAGTGATTAAAACCCATGGGAAATCATACAGTTATCTGTTGACAGTCTGGGCCATATTAACAACCTTTAATAGTTTTTACAAAGCTGTCATGTGTATGTGAATATAATGTCAATAGAAAAATAAGATTACTTTTGCTTGTGATATCCAACATCTTCACACTCCCAACTTCAAATTACGGCAAATACGACAGCCTGGTCAGTGGTCTTAAACTTCAAATTATGACACTTTACCTGGCCCTCTGGTGTCAGTTTTGCACGTAATTTAGCAATAACATGTAATCTGCAATGTCAGGTTAGTTTTTCAAAATAAAGCTTGCTTACAAACAGTTCATATAATATGACATATTGTGACTTTTGGACTGTTATTAATGGCAAACGGTCAGGTTTGGTTAGGTTTAGGCACAAGTCTACTTGGTTAGGTTTCGACAAAAATCCACTTGGTTAGGTTTACAAAAAGACCATACTTGGGGTTAAAATTACTACTTTAGTAACTTGTAATGTAATTAGCGTTAGTTACGTGACTTGCTTCACACAATGTAAGTGATGCAAGTATGTTACTTACTTACATCACATAATTCTAAGGGTCAACAGCTGTAGAGGGCCCAGAAAATGTCTAACCTAAACCTTGGCACAACCAAATCACAAGACACTACCAATTCTGCACAACCAAGCCAATACCAACTTTTAAAAAGGTTTTACTTTCTACACTACCTGAGCATTGCAACTGCAGTATAGGTAAGGTTTGGGAAAGACTGCAGTAAGCACCTAACTATGATTTAGGTATGGTGAGTGATGGGCAACTAAAACTATCTAAACTCTCGGTTAAACTTAAACATGGTCTGTTTGTTCTGCAGTGAAGTTCAGTTTTATATCACAGCAGTCTCACGTCTTCAGTTTTAGCCACATTATGTAAAATTCCACTCCAGTGATATTAAAAGAGGATCATGACAGTTTGTAACACATCTTTTGACAGCAGTCAGGAGGAATATCAGACCATGGAACTGCTCAAACTGCTCAGACAGCTGACTGAAATTTTGGACATGTGAGAAATCCTTCTGATCATCGGGGAGCAGGATCATTGATCGTTCTGATGATTAATCAGGCATCATGACCGCCCTCAAATTTCACATCAAATGGAAACTGAATCTGTGCTGCGTCTCCACTGTTTTAGACTTCATGGCAACAGACTGAGCTGAAGTGAAATGAATATTTCCCATCAAGCTCCAGCATGAGTACAGTAATATCAGTGGACAGATGACCTACAGGCCCATAGGACCTCCGGATCCTCATCCATGCCTGCCTGGGATGAGGCCTGTCCGGAGAAAGGCCCCGAGGGCCCATACTGTACCTCGAAGTCATGTCTAATTTTGGTTACCACGGCAACGGCAGGGATTAGGGGTGTGATGAGGGAGGGGCTCCTCTAACAAGACTGGTCATATGCATAATTCATGTAAACGAGCCAGGCAAAGGGGGGGTGGGGGGGGTGGGGGGGCTGGAGTAGTTGATGGTTGATGAGCACTTTCGGAAGACACACACACACACACACATACACACACACACACACACAATTACACACACACAACACAAATTCACAAGCAACACTAAAGGCTAACCATAAGCTAATTGATATTACAATATAAGTGCTCATATTTACTAATTTACCACGCCATATGTGCCATAGCCTTTGATGTTGCTTTTATTTTTTTAAGGTATTTACTGATTTACAGACAGCAACAACACACACACACACACACACCCATCAACATATTAATCTAATTAATGCTTTATTTAGTCAGTGAAGCGAAATGATGTGACGCTGATGAGAAGTGGTGTCAGCGGTGCTTTAACACCACCGCAGCTGAAGCTCGGAAAACAGTCACATCCAATGGAATGACAGAGGGTCACTTCAACAGTATTAGTCATTTTCACTCTTGAGCAGATGTCTTAAGGGACAAGATTATGGCTGTGATTTCACTGTGACTCTACATGCATATCAGCAAAGCGTGAATGTGCTCGTGTGTGTTCCAGTCTGTGTGTGTGGATTAGTGAATTTGAATGCACTTGTTTATGTATATGTTGCCTCTCAGTGGACATGACAAATGTGTCGCCCCTTCAGTGTGTGCTACACCAAGATGCCGCCTTCCAACGCCAATGGAAAACACACACACACACACACACCCCTGCCACCTCTTCGCCCTCGCTCTCCTCTCCCTGCCCCCCCACCTGCATAATAACCCCCCCCCCTCTGTCTTCCCTGCCAGAGCGCCCATGTCCAAACCAAACACAACAGATCAACAACTCGGCATGCAGATCGTGTCACGGGATAAATTATGCGCAGCGTGTCAGCTTCATACGTGGGCTCTCGGCTGGCTGTCCGTGACATGTGTCAGGGTGCCCCTGCATCTCCGCCGCGCAACGCTAATGACGTGATGCTGGGTTAGCCTCCAATGCACCCCACCCCACCCCGCCTCTCTGCCTGCCCTCAACCACCCCAGCCCCTTCTACCCCTTCTCCCACTCCCACCCCCCCACCCCCCCCACCCATCACACGACGATGAGACAGTGTGTCACCTCCAGAAGGGCGGAAGGGGAAAAACTCAGGTTTTAAGGGGATAAAGATGGACAACAGTGTCTGGTCCAGTGTGAGGCTGTGGTGGTTGATGACTGAAGGCCTTTAAATAGAATATACCAATATGGAATTTAGCATTTTTAAAGGGGCACTATGTAGTTTTTAGAGAAGAAATTCAAATTCAGAAATATTTATTTATTCCATTATTGAATAAACAAGCTGTTCTCAGAGGAAAATAAGGTCCCCAGGACAGAAAGGTGGCAGGGTCCGTAAAACAGCACGAAATTGTGTTGTCCTTTATGGTCAGTTTGTTTATTCAGTTTATTCAGTCATGAAAAAGAAGAGTTTGTTTATTTAGTTTGTTTAGGTAGAAAAAAATCAGTCAACAAAGATCTTTCGCTTCTGATTAAAATTTTTCCCCCAAAACTACATAATGCACCTTTAAGTATCTTCAATGTCCAAAAAAGTCATTTTTTAAAAATGGAAAAATCAAGAAATGTAAGTCTTCGTACAAAATTTAAATATTACTATTTTTTGTATTATTATTAACTCGAATAATAATGATGATAATGATAATAATAATAACTGTTATCAATGCAACTGCATCGTTTTTCAATCAGACGTATGCAACGCAAAACCAAATGCCAAAGGCCAGTATCAGCTCTGTATATCGCTCCGACCCTTTTACATACACAACATGACATGTAAGACCTTTTTAAAACAATTTACCGGTCTCCCCCCTCCTCCGTCCCTCGCTCTCCCCCTCTCCTCAAATCTCTACCTTCTCTTCCCGCTCAAGATGGTGCATTTTTTATTTATGCCCTCTTTTTTTTTTTTTTTTTTCTTGTTTTTAGTCTTTGTATGCAAATCCTGTCTGACTTGTCTGAATTATGTGTGTCTGTCCGGGAGCCTCTGTGATTCGGAGTGACTGAGGATTGCACACACGGTGATTGCATCCACTGGGCCTACTCTGAGCCTTGCATAAGTAATTGAGATGTCAGTATGTGTTCTCATATTCCCACAACAAAACTGTAGGAAAACATGCACTGTTGAAGGTCATTTGAATAATTCCTTAATGGAAGGGAGGCCTTGTTTTTCGGGATGCATGAAAAAGCAAATGTCAATGATCAAAATCAAGCAGCATCATATCTCATGGAGGCAGCACTGATTCCTGGAGCACTTCACCCTCTATCTGCTTCTCTTTCTCTCTGAAAAGATAGATAAGGGATAAGTGTCTTTGTGCATATCAAACACAACACAAGCCACTATTTCTCAAGGGCCTTTTTGAAACACAAATTGGTTTTGAGACATTTTCTATGTTGACCTCTTTGATTTGAAATAGGAAATGACAGGGACGTGGTAGTTCTCATATTCAAAAAAAACCCCTGAGAGGTCAGTCGCTAAATCATACATATACAAACAGAATAATGGGAAATGTGTCATTAATCTTTCATGTATGGATTATTATTGTAGCTATAGACATGTCCCCAGGTGATCAGGCAAATAGAGATAGATTAGCTGTTCTGCAGCCAAGGTAACATATAACATGTATATTTATAGTGTTCATCGTGTCGGAATCTCAGAGATTAAGAATTTATATCGTGATTTCTGTGTAGCATGATAAATGTGAGTCAAAGAAACAAAGATACACAACAAAAACAAACAGAACCATTCCTCCTCCACAAAAGGATGAAAGAAAAAAAAAGAAAGATTACAGTGCAGTGTAACAACAGAATGGATAGGTATCGCATCTTGTTTTCTAAAACCACATCCCTCATCCTACCAAGATGGAGGAGACATTTCATCCCCCTGTACGCTTTGTGTTTTGTCCGGGCTTGTGATGGATGAAGGGCCTGGCGACACACACCTGCAGTTCTCATCCACCACCACATCATAACTAAAGGCTTGGCAGACTGAGATGATCTCCTGCATCCGTTAGCCTGCTGCTGTCAAACACCATCATTCTCCGAAGACAACTCTGTCACATCGACCCTCCCACTGCAAAATAAACCCACCTTGATGAAAGACTGCCGCGTGTCCATCAAAAAAATACAAATACACTGTTACTGACACCAGCCGGAGTGCTGCACTCCCAGTCGCATGAGTATCACACTGTGGTGCCTGAAATGATGTAGTATGACTCTTAAAAGTGTCTAAAGAAATTCTGTCTTGTACAATATCTACTTCCTCAATATATCAGAATGAACGAGAGGAAAATAAAAGATCTCATCAAGTTATTTGTATATAAGCTATGCAGAAAACTAGTAAGGTGGGATAAAGCTCTCTGACTGGTTAAAATCTTTGGAAGAAATGGGTAAGATCTTTTGTTTTGGGTCAGAAAAGGCATTCATTTTTAGATGCTTTTACTGCACCATAAAAGTGTTATGTGAAGCTTAACACTTTTAACACTAATGGTTTTCTAGAACCTGAAAAAAGGTTTTGCTATCAAGCCTTTGGAGGCATATCCACGTTAAGCCATGTGCAGAACCTAAATGCAAATTGATATAAATTTTAGGAACCATTGGATAAAATAATTATTATTATTTATTTTCAAGGCTCTAAAAAGAGTGAAAGGAAAAGGAATGAGAGAGAGAAGGGATGACATCCAGCAAAGGGCCACAGGTCAGATTTAAACCCTAGGCCTCTGCAGCGAGGACACAGCCTCTGTACATGTGACGCATGCTCTACTAACTGAGCTACCGAGGTGCCACATGTTTGATAAAATTGTCGTTAAAAAGCTGATTTTGCCAGTACCCTTACTTTAACACGATTAAAAGCACAGTATGTAACTTCTGTCGCTAGGGGTCTCGTAGTTTGATGATGTCGTGAAGTAGTGTGGGATCATGGGAGTTGTTGTCTTCAATGTTAAGCAACCAACATTGCAGGTAACAATCTATCTGATGTGACTCAGGCAGAAATGCTCATGGATGAGATAATGTATATAAGTTTTATTCATGTTATGTGTAGTAACGTTTGCTGACTTCCTTCATCACTCGATGACATATCAACTGATGTTTTCTGAAAGTTATAGTGACAGACCAGCAAATGAAACACACCTTTACCTTGAATAGAGGTCAGCTGTTTGAAGACATGTTTATGTGGAAATGTTACATATTTTATCTAAGTGTTACTTACTGAATAAGGTTCTGTTGTTCTGAAAAAAAATGTAAGTATTGCATACGTCCCCTTTCAGTGTCTGTGATTATAGTCTCAAGATTAACAAAAAAGTTGTTGCACAAACTCAACCTGTTCTGTTACTATACAGAGCCCTTCTTTGGTTTGTGTGTATGGACCGTATAGAATTGTCACAGAACCTACACCTTCTACATTATAGACCTGAGACATAATTGAATCAAGTCTTCAAACTGACTTAAATCATCATAAAAATAGACTGAAGCAGGTATCTTGTGCAAAACATGAATTCTGATAACTCCCCCCCGAATGAAATTTCCACAATGAGCCGTTTTATCAGGATCCAAACAGATTCCTCCGACTTTAGTTTGTGATCCAGTACAAAGGCTCTCAGTCGTCGTTGCTTTGTTTGTTGATTCTCTGTCAGACATTGTTTGTTTGGTTTGAGGTATTTTGGAAGGGTATTAAACCATACGTCGGAGTTGTGTGCGAAGTTGGGGGGTTTATAGGCGGCAGACGCACGCCAGGATCCTCAGCAGGAGCTTTGTCTTTGTTTCATGGTTGACAATGATCGTCATGCCGCTCTCATACACAAAACAGGTACCTACAGCCTGGTAGGCTGCATGAATTGCATACATTTGAAGTGATAACACACCTTGAAGCATTAGAGGTGAACTTCTGAGAAGAATCAGAGGCGCTGGATCAACATGCCCTCCTGCAGTTAACTTCACCTCTCTGTCTCTAACAGATGACCCACATGTATAAAGCACACTTGATTTAACGCACAGAATCAGGGTGTAAGGTGGAGTACACATTCCCATGCAAACACCGGTATACCCCTGCTCTATCTAGGCAGAGGCAGACGCGAGTTATACAGGTTAATACTCCCTCCCCGTGTTCCCACCAGCCCAGGTAATTTTGTTATTCCGTTTGTGCCCTCTGTCTACACCCACCCCTGTCTGCTGTACATAATGGTCCCAGCCCTGAGAGGAAGCAGGCATTTACTTATACAAAACCTTGAGGAAATCCCTACCAATCCTCAGGGCTCACGTTCAGCAGCGCCCAAAACACAAAGGCTATGCAAATCTGCCCAGCCTGCGTTTATCTACCCTCGGTTTCCGTTTGCACCACGGGAACCAGCATTGTGCCGTGCGTGGCGATTATCGCATGTAATTTACATAGAATACGCACAGGAAACAGTGCACTGATCTCTAACAAAGCAGGAAAGAGTCTCTATCGGCTCAGCAGCTATCTGACGGCACAGCAAAATTACAGGTTTAGCTGTGGGGTATTAAACCTACAAGGTGTTTTTTATTTCTGGTGTGCAGGGAACACTATCTCCTCCAAATGTTGCTTGTTTATCTGCCTTGTTTGTTTTATAACCCAACTCTAGCAGCCCCTTTCCGAGGGAAGCTGCATCTTCAGCCGGGCTAATCTGCCCTCTGCCTGTGTTTCCTTTGTCACTGAATCCGTGTATCAACACAGCGAGGTGCAGCCAGATCGAGGAGGTGTGTAATTGCACAAAGACACTCATGCTAATATAGCCGGGAGAGTGAGTGTGTGTGACTGACTCAGCCGACATGAGACATGTTGTGAGTGTGAGGAATGGAATTCATAACACTGCAGCATGGCGTCATCCATACAAAGGCTGGTACTGTAAGTACTCTATCGGAAACTTGAGACATGAGGGCGAGATGAGAGATCAAATTCCTGATGCAGACGCTTTTACCTGCAGGGCTGCCTGAAGAAAGACCCACAACTTGCCCCTTACCTTGGACTCTGGGTCAGCAAGGGGTCATAAGCCACAATGAATCACTCTCAGTTCTCAGTAAAACTAAATGTTAAGGCTGCAGTGTACATTAAATTAAGTCAGACCAGCACACAAAGCGAGAAAACTTACAAAGCGAAACATGGGGGAGAAAAAGCTGTGCAACAAAAGGGACTGAAGGACTAACATGACGGAGATGCTGCTTGACTTGTGAAAAAGGTGCAGAGATTGTCTGTCGGGCTCTTCAAACATTTATTTTGTGTTTTTTTTGCACTAAACAGCATCGTTTTTTCAATGACCTTCAATGAAAATCAAACTCAGAAATGTTCAGGCAACAAACTTGTTGACACTAATGAAGCTGGAGTGACACTTCATCCTGCAAAGATGTTGTTTTATCTGAACTGAAATGCCGATTGGTATGTTGAAAATACAGCATTTAAAGCCCACATGCATCAGATTCCTGCTCTGGTGACGGATGCAGGAATCTTAGGGTCAACAACTGATGAGAAGTGACTGAAAAATTACATTGAAGTTGTAATTCAGTTTTGTTTATGGACTGCATTTCCAAGTTTCACCGTCACGTCCCCGTCACAAACATCAATGTCATTTTTTTAAATGCACAGAACAAAACAGACGCAGTATTTTCTTGTCAGCAGATCTGAGAAAAAGGACAGCTTGCCGTTTGTGCATCATCTGAATGGTTGTTTTAATTATTGGTGGGTTCAGTGTGGCCAGTCAGGAGGCTATATCAAGAAGAACAGACACCCATCTGATTTTATTCCAAGAAGACAGGCAAAAGTACACGGCCGTCGTTAATATAACACTGATTCTTTCAGAACGGGCCCTCCGAAGGCCAGTCACAAGCCTAGCATGGGTTTCTTTCAATACAATAGGCACCCTTACAGACTTATCCTCCCCGTCATCTTCATCATTATAACAATCTTCAGCAGTATGATGCGGCTCAGTCATCAGTTTTAAGTATGACACCAGTGACTTTTCTTTTTCTCTTAAATTTTTGTAAACATGAAAGCAGGCCAGTTGCACAACCCAAAATATGTACTAAAAGTGAGCCAAGAATTATGTAAATGTCAGATCTAAGTTTAACCGACAAAATAAATCCTCTTACACTGTGTTAGGAGTTGATACGGGTGTGATTGCTTTAATTTGCCGCCAAGCAAACGCTACAGAGTTAAGTTTAATACATGTTGAGTTCGGTGCACCACCATGACAAATGAACACACAACCACAAATGTATGACTGTTAACAACTGCTTTGGGGTTTATTTTACAATTGAGAAACAAATGAAACAAACTAATCGGTGCTAAAAAGTTTTTGTTTTTTTTACAATATCGTCGATAAAACATTGAAATGTATAGTCATTGTGCATCGCTTATTTATTTTCCACACCATTTCATGCATCAAATTGGATGCAAGTATAATTAAAATCATTTCTGTAAACCAAGCCAAAGAAGCTAAATTTGTATTTTCTTTAAAAAAGGACATTTTGTAGCTCTACAGCATATATCTATATACACCATCTGTTTTTATTTTTTATCATTTTTGTATATAAAATGACAATATAAAAGTTAGAGAATGCACACACCTTAAGATACAAAGAATGTTGAGCCGTTTCAAATGGTAAGATATGTCTTATGGAGTACTGACATTTCACTGTAATCATTTACATGTAACGGACTGTTCTCTTTACAGTTGAATAAAGCGACACAATTTAGAAAGAGAAAGTTGTAACAAACCATACAACTGGAAAATTGCTATAAGGTGATACTTCACAACAAGGAAAAGTTTTTTGAGCAAACTTGCATACTGACGGCCATTCATTTTTCACTGATTGACTCGTAACCAGAAGCAGCATTTCAGTTTTTCCAAATGTTCACATGATCTTTTTTCTAATACACTGACAGTTTTATGAGCAGGCCATTCATCATCAAAAACATTGCAGTGACAGGAACCCAAAAAGGAGCGGGGGGGAGGGGGGGGAATGATAATCCTTGATCTTTTAAAAATCAATCTGATTTTGACAAATGCAAGATATTTCAAAACATGTTCTCTTTACAAATTCAAAAATCAACCGTCTAAGGTGCTACTTCAGTCTTTCAGGGTATTCTTTCATTCTTTTGGTGTATACATTTAATTTTCACCTTCTTCATATCAAGTATTATACAGTTTTCTATTCCACCAATTCTCTTTCCACTCACCACTTTTACCATTGAAGCAGTAGTTGTATTTTTGCCATGAAAAGATTAAAATCTTGTGTTTAACCTTGATTCACTAAAATACATGCACAGATCAGACAAATAGCATATAAATATATTACAAAATAAGTGTAAAAAAGCTTGGCAAAACAAAAACAAATCAACATGAAAAGACATGGTCCAGTCAGGCAGTTATCACAACAAAAAAAAAAAATTATAAGACCGATTTTTTTCTGGCGGCTCAGTTCGGCCCAGTGCAGTAACTGTGAACAATGTCATTTTAGTGCAATGAAATTCTAATCAGTTCCACAGCTGTCAGTCTCTACCCTCAGCTCGAGACCCCACTTACACCTTCTCTATCTTGTCTAGCTTCTCCAGTTTCTCCAAAGCAGTGACAAACACCAGGTGGTCCTCTGGAGACTTGCCGTGGGTCTTGCTGAGGTGCAGTTTGACTGCGTGTTTGCTGACGAATGTCCGATTGCAAAGTCTGCACTGGTACACAGAGCCTGTGTCGTCCTCTGGCGTGGTCAAGGCTGACAGGGGGCTGCCGAATGTCATTTTGTCTGTGATCACCTTTGAGGCAGCCTGCTGCTCCCGTAGGTGCTCAGCTGACAGTTTGGACAGGTCCTTCAAGCTGAAGCCCAGGTGAGACTCCAGGTGGCCGATGTAGGCGGAGGGAGTCCTGAACTGGGAGGCACAGTCACCACAGAGGAACACGGGCTGGCACGAGTCCATGTTCTTGAGAAACTTGGTGCCCCCAGTCCGTCTCAGCTGGTACTTGACATTTGCCAGCCAGTGGGATATGGTGGTCATGGAGAGGCCTGTGAACTTACAGATGTGGACCCTTTCCTGGGGGCCCAGGTCAGTCATGGCGTAGCGGCCCTCCGACGTCTCCCTCAGGCTAGAGGCGAACTGTGCCTGGAGGATGAGGAGGTGCTGGGGATTCCAGTTGGATTGCCTCCCTTTCCTCTTCTGCACAGGTGAGAGGTCCTCTAGGGCGTCCTCAAATGCGCTGCCGTCGGCGTCCGACTTCTCTGAGATGGAGGAGGGAGTTGAAGATTTAGGTGTCAGTCTTCCGGTGAGGTTCTTTACCATATCGGAAATGTCCATCAGAGCATTCTCTCTCAGAGGAGAGGAGACTGAGTCAGGGAGGGAAATGAGGGGTTTGTTACCATTTAAACTATTGTTGTTCAAGAGCGCTCTGCTGCTGCTGTTGTTGTTGTTATTGTTGCTGTTAGTGGCGGACTTGTGTTTGCTCAGATCTATGGGCTGGTCACTGTTGTCATATAACGGATAGTGGTTGATGGGCTCAGCTGGCTTGCCCTGAGGTGTTGGGTTGAAAGCTGGCTTATCCATCATGCTGTTGCTGATTTTGTAAAGCATAGATAGTGGATCTGCAGCTGGGCTTACTGGTTTGGAGGCCTTACCCAGGTGAGTGTTCATGATTGACTGGAGTGCGCTGAGAGGGTTGATGAAAGGACTTTCCGGTGAGTGATCGGTGATGATGCCAAGACTGTTGCCATTAGTTACCGGGGATTGGCAAGCCTCAGAGCCGTTCTTTGAATGGTTGTTGTGGCCATCTACTAGGCTCTCTTTGGGCTCCTTCTTGCAGATGAGCTCTGAGTCTACACTGCCTGGGCTGCTACTTCGCATACCCGACGGTTTACCTACAGAAAGGTCATTCGGAGATGCTAACTGCTCTCGCTGCTCTCTCAGTGCAGGAGAGGGGGATTTTATTAATGACGGGGCCCGACATCGTTCCAGGCTCACCATCTTCTCCTCCTTTTCTTTTTTCACTGTGGCAGCTTTCCCTGTCACTTTCTCCACAAGCTCCTCCATGGCAGTGACATTGCTCCTGAGTGGGGTTGGGGAGGAAGGGCTCCGTGGCGAGTGGATGACTGAGTTGGGGTCGTTCACCAGGCCCCGTAGCCCACTGTTAAACATTGGCTGCATGTGGACACTCTGGATCATCGGGGGTATAACAGTAGTGGAGCTCTTCATGGCACCCTGCAGCTGGTAGGCTGCATGAATGCTAGGGTAGCCACCCCATGTGGGTGTGCCTGTCTGGGCCTTGCTGATGGCACTGGATACTGTGTTCTCAAGGGATTTAAGAATATCTAAACCCTCTTTCGGGGCTTCCTCCAGATCTTCTTCTCTAAGGTATTTATATGATGTGGTGTCAGTCTCAGATTTCTCACCTGAGTCATCTTTCTCCTCCTTGATTTTTCTCTCCAGTGGCTCACCACCCTCAATCTTTTCATCCTCACCTCCTTCCCTCTTTTCCTCTGAGCCAGAGGACAGGGCAGGGGAAACTGGCTGGGACTTAATGCTAGTGGGAACAGGGAGTCTGGTGGTGGTCGGTGGCAGTGGGATCGACTGAATCTTTTCTTCCACCACTGGGTCAAAAACCAGCTGTTTTCCCTTCTTGGAGGCAGAATTTGTAACCTTCAAAAAGTGACCTGTGACCATCATGTGGGCAGTCAGCTGTTGCAGTGTATCATGAGAGCTCCCACACTCCATGCATTTGAGGATCTGGGCTTTACGAGCTTCAAACTGCCATGTGTAGCTGGCACCGTTCTGGTAGCCATAACGGTTGTTTGGCGTAACATAAGGGTTAGCTGCAGATTTTGTATCTTTGCCAACATCCCCGAGGGATACACTGCCCCCACCACTCCCAGCATGGATAGAGTCTGGGGAGCACGGGGAGACTATAGCATCTTGTATAGCTCGCTTTTTAGCTGAACTGGGCAGCAGTTTAGTGGCCAAGGCTGGCACTGGTTCTTTGAGAGGCACTTTCTGGTAATGCTTGGTCTTGATCATATGAACGCTGAGATCTTGCAGAGACTCAAATGAGTGGCCACAGTACATGCACTTCAGCACCTTCTGGGCATCCTCCTTCCCCTCCATTTCCATCAGGGAGCGCTTGCGTGGTTTGGACCAGCGCTTTCCCTGCTCCTCCTCTTTGTCCTTGTTGTCGTCTCGATAGTGGCCCGTCTCATTCATGTGGACTGTCAAACCCACCAGTGTGTCGTATGCAGCGCTGCAGTCTTTGCAGCGGAACTTGCTTGCACCAGTGAAAACAGAGCCATACAGCTTGTTGTTCTGCCGGTAGAGCTGCACTGTGCTGAAGAGGCTGGGCTCTGGTAAAAGGTGGTAGGGTGTCTGCTGAAGAGTTTTGGCAAGCGCTGCCTGGTGCCAGTCATAGGCCACACCACCATTACTAGCAGCACCACTGCCGCTCCCATGGCTGCTGGTTGCACTGTGGCTGCTAACAGAGCAAGCTGCTGTGCCATTAGTATTGCCACTCGCGCTGCCTGTGTGGTTGACAGTGGTGGTGGAGCTCCTGCCATTATGGTGGCTGCTAGCCATGCTGACCACACTGCTCTTGTTTGTGGTTGTAGTTGTGGAGACAGAAGCAGTGGAGGCGGGCTCTGGAGTGGTGAGGGGACTGTTGACACTGCCAGCTGCAGCAGGCTTGGATTTCATGATGTCCATTGTGATACTGGACCAAGAGGCATCTGAGATGAGGTTTGCATAGACGGCTTTCATCTGTGCCAGGCTATCCTGGAAAGAGAGGCCATTGTTGGGGCGGAAGGGCAAAGTTGTGCCGTCCCTCTCCTGACCATCCCTGGAAGAGGTGCTCTTGAAGTCCGGAAGTCGGTCGCTGGCATCGCTGAGTGGAGACCCATATCCAGCGTCAGGGTTAGTGCCATTGCTGAGTGGAGAGTCTCTGTAACTAGGTGGCTGGCCTCCATCTGCGTCTTCCTCTTCCTCGTTGCACAGGAACTCAGTGTCCTGGCCGTCTAATGAGAGGCCGTCATCCTGCAGGTGCTCTTCCTCATCTTGAGCGCCTGCCTTAAGCTCGTCCTCGGGCATATATGCTGGAGAGAAAGAGAGCAAGAGAGAAAGACAAAACAGAGGAGGAAAGAAGAGAGGGAAAAGAGGTCAGCTCAGTGAAATTAAAGATTTACAGCACACTAACAGGACCACTGTCAAAATAACATGGAATGAATACTCGATGATGGGAAATGTAGGCTTTTATTCTCATCCAATGTGAATGTGTGTATGTGTCTGTATGCATGCATGCATGAGTTTGTGTGTATTTTACACACATGTGGCTCTGAAAGCCAGTGGTGAAAAAAGCCTCCGAGGGAAAAATAAATCACTGAGCTTCTGACAGTTGTCCTTTTCCTTCCCAACTCCCTATTCCTCCACACATGCCTCATGTTCCCCAGGAAATGACTGGCTGTTTGGCCTTGTTAGCCAGCTGCATGCTCGCATGTTCAATTCCCCCCTTTCTCTTTCCGTCTGTCTTCCCCAAGCTTTACTGCCTCTCACTCATCCAGTCGGTGAAGTTCAGCTCCTAACATGTTCAGGTTATGCAAACGATTGGATAGGGAAAGAAACAAAACACTCATCTGGAGATATCACAGCTTTTCCTAACACACTGTGATGAGCCGAAGTTCATTTTCATTTGAGCTAATTAGCAGGAACTTGATTGAGAATGCCACGATGATTGTAGAGGGAAAGGGTCTGGGGAAGAGAGTTGAAGGCTTTGCGAAATTTACGACTGTTGTTTGATCTAAAATGGCATGGACGATGCTTAACACAAAAGACAGATTTAAAAAAAAAAAGAAAAGCGAACACAAGATCAAAGATCGAGGTGTGGGGAAAGAGAAAAAAACAAGAAGGAGATGTAACAGGTTTACCAGTAAAATGTATAAATGCAAATGAGATAGAGGGCTAGACTATGTGTGTGTGTGTGTGTGTGTGTGTGTGTGTGTGTGTGTGTGTGTGTGGATGGGGCATGCTAGGGAAGACACAGCGTGCATCAGTAAGTAGGAGAGACAGGAGGTGGTTAGAGGGAGAAGAAGTGAATGATGTGGGGGAGAAAGAAAAAGTGAGCAGGAGGTGGTGGGTTTGGTGGGCGGGGAGACGGGTCGAAAGAGAAGAGGGAGAAAGAGAGAAGAGAGAGAGAGAAAGAGAGAGGGTGAGGGAGGCAGGGAGACAGGAAAGACGGCCCCCTAGCTCCTTCCTTTATCTCCTTCCTGCATGGTGAGATGTGTGTCCTAGATGCCAGTATCAGTCTCTCCTGATGAAACAGATGTGCTGTCAGCTTCAAACGGCACGCTAACCTGTCATATCATAATCTAAGTGGACATAATACCTGATATATATACACTGGCACCATTTACTGCTGCCTGAGAGGAGATGGGTGGAGGAGGTGGGGGAGGTGAGCAGCTGCACCGTCGACTGTGACTGTGTGATGATGTGCATGTGTGTGCGTGTGAGTGCCTCGGTAAGTGCCTGCATGCTTGCGGATGCGCGTTTGTCCGCATGCTCACCTCCCCGCACCCGTGCGTGTACGTTACGCACTCTGCGGCTCATGCATGTTTGCTCTTACAGTGCAAACCTGAACCCACCGACCATAATATTGCCTATAAGTCTGAGTTCGCTGTGCGTGTACTGATACACCCTTCTCCAAATGAGCAACATACTCCCCTAACGCTTGACAGGATTTCAGTGAAATGAGAGCACTACAGGAGAACCTGGCTGCGCTTCAATCCCACTGACAGACTGAGACCGAGACAGTTTCTAAAACTCCTGAAAATCCCTAACACAGCAGATTAGCATTATGTGCTGTACTCTCTACAACACATCTGCAGAGTGTCTTCTGTTACAGTGCCTTCCCCCTCGCTAACCTGCTTCCAGAACAGGAGGCTATCAATACATATCAGCCACTTAATATACAAAGCTTCCTGCAGAACGGCTATCCATTCTTTACAAGCCCACACCAACTGTGCAAACATACAGTAGGAATTACCTATGTGAGTCCCTCTCACTGGCTGCAGCAAAAAAAATAGCTAAACCCCAATAATTGGCAGTGCTTAATACACACACACACACACACACACACACGCAGACAGCAGGAATGAGAAGCAGCAGATCAGAAATATCCCTGGGTGAGTGACAAAACACAGACTGCAGCAGGGAGGGGCTTCGAACAATGAGCAGGTCGCCAGGGAACCCTTTGACGATCCCTGTCAATCAATGCCTGTCCTGCCATGTTGTCATGGAAACAACAAAGAGGGAGATATCAAAAGCACACAGACAAAAGACTGGCAGAGACAGACATCTGTAAAAATCACAGGCAGCAAGTGGACGGTTTCGCAAACCATAAATGTACAATACCAGTGATGAAACGTGGCACACGGCAGTCTGAAATAAATGATCTCTCCATCTGTTTTGAGACGCTGCATCTATTCTGACAGGATGCTAAAATCTGAAGCATGAGAGGAAGGAAAAATATTAAGAGCTACACATCAACTCTATCTGTCCAATCACCACAACTTGAATATGTGTGATTTTGACTAGCGACTAGATTAAGCTCCTTCTCTTGTCCTGGACGCACATATGCCGAGCAACACCAGCAGCGAGGGGGCGGGCTGGGGAAGGGGCAGGGCTGGCGTGCCGTCCCTGGCGGTTTGGTTTGCCGAGCGGGTGATGGCTGTGAGCAGGGCCATCTGCACGGGCGCCAAAGCGCCTGTCACTTTTGCTCGGGGACGTGCCGCCATCAAGGAGACAGGCGGCAGCGTGGCCAGGATAGCACTGCAGACTCACTGTCAGAAGCAGCAGCGATCAAGCCCACCACCAGCCACGCCAGATCACCAACAACACACAGCGAGGAAGCAGGAATTAGCATCTTAGTGCATCTCCCAATACCTACACATATGGTTATTACACAGTTAATAAAAAGGGATATGAAATGTGTTAAGCACCAGAAAGGGTTTGTAGTAGCCCCTTTGGATGTTATAATGGCCTTTTTAAAAATGCATAATGCACAAATGGATTGACAGACACACTTTATGGTGCTGTAAAGTAGCTGTTATCAAAGTCAATGTCTCAGGCTACCAGATATACTTTGGGCAAGAGACCCATTTACTCTTGAACTCTTATCTCTCGTTGATTAGAGATAAGAGCTCAAGAGTGTGTGTTTTGTTCTCAGCTGCCTTATTTATTATTATTCTTATTTAAATGAGAGCGTTCCTGAAGGACTGCGCAAACTAAAGTACCCATGAAGCACCCTCGCTTGTGATTTGTGCCCGAAAGTAAAAAGATTAAAGAATGCAATGCGTCATTACAGACTTGCACCCTGTGATCTGGTTTGTGCAGGTTTAACACTAGCTCTCAGAGTGTGTGTGCCGTGTGCTATTTTGCAGAACACACACAGTCAGTTTGATATGATGTTTTTGTGATGAAAAGACTGTGGTGAACGCCCTGCGTCCTGCCTCAACACAACACTGGGCCTCACAATGGGACACCGCGATCGACCTAAGCGCTGATCATCTCCAAAACATTCCCCCTCACACGCGGCTCGACTTTTTTGTACGACTTGATTTTTGTAAATGATACAAAATGAAATACGACCAGCAGACACGTCAGCATTCTGGCAAGGAGCAGAGCAGAAACATATCACTCCTTTTCAAAACTTTGCTATCTTTCTCCGCCCTGCCCATTCTTTTTTTTTTTTTTTTGCCTTCTCCCTTTTCTTTGCTGAGAGTCTGCTGGTTGTTAAATCAATAAAACTCTCTGTCAGGCTCGCGGAGCTTCACCATTTGGCCGCTGTCAAAGCCAAACAAACCAGATAAGAAAGGCAGAAAGGCGATGAAACGAAAGAGAGAGAGAGAGAGAGAGAGAGAGAGAGAGAGAGAGAGAGAGAGGAAAAAGAAGGGGATGAAACCAGTCAGCCTCCCCCTCGCCACCACCTCCACCATCAGCCCCATTTCTCCAACACCCCTCTTTCTATTTATTTACACACATTTCTTTATTTATTTGATGTGAGTTTGGGAAGAGGGGGCAATCACGGCAGTCATTTGCGGCACTAATGTCCAATCACGGGCCCCTTCACTCATGTGATTTAGGCAGTGCTGGAGTGGGTTCGCAGCCGAGAATGCTGGGGAGGGTAGGCGGTGGGTGCAGGGGGGGGGCAGAGGCCGTTTAGGCCGGCCCCTAATAGGAAACTGGCAGTCTTATTCCTTCCCCAGATTCTGTTTGTCACCCCGCTCTCCATTACGTGCCTCTCAACCCTGATGGCTTTGGACAGGAGCTGATCAAAAAGCCATCGCTTGACCTACACGCCGTGGCAGAACGAGACTCGCGCCCTGCACAGGGAGAGGGGGAGAAAGGGAGATGAGATAGAAGAGAAAGGGGGAGGAGGAGGAGTAGGAGGGGTGTATGTGCTGAGAGGAGAAAGAGTGCGGCGGCGAGGAGGGAGGATGGAGGAGGGATGAGGAGGGGAGGAGTGGGTGATAGCTCTCGGACCGGGACAAGAGGGCTGTAAATAAAATGACATTATTATTTCCTCTGTCCCGTCATGTAGAAAAGCCAATTATGGTAATGCTGCTGCCGGCGTGTCAGAGGGAATGCTGGGATGTGCTTCCCGTGAAGCGGCTAACATGAGAGCAATGCCCTGATCAGGAACACAGGCCTCAGTTTGACAAGAGACTGTACAGATAGGGAGAAGAAAAGAGAGGGAAACAAGAGATATGAAGCTAACAACAAAGCTGCAGCTGGGCCTTGTTTTCCTAACAGATAAATATTGAGCTATCTGCTGGAGGAAAGATCTTTTTTGAAAAATCAACCCATTACAGCTGACAAAATGAAGTTTTGTGGATCCGGAGTCTGAATGGGGCACAGTTTACTCTCACAATTTACTCTTTATTATCCTGATCGTATTTCACTCTCACTGCCACAGTCATATATTCATAAGCTGCATCGAGTTGTGGAAATCCCTTTATATTTTTGTGAAAAATCAACAAGCAACAAAAGCAAGCACCCGCGAGGAGGCGTGTCGCGCCGATTCTTAATAAGTGTGGCTCCCTGATATGAGAATGATTGAGAAGCCCGAACCTGGGAGACGCTATCAACCTGAAAAGTTCAGGAGTTCGTGAATTATACTCTGTCACACCTCAAAATTTGACGAGATGAATTATGCAAAGATGGCGGTGAAAGAGCCGGATATTGAGGGTGAAGGCGATCATTTACTTTAGGAGCTAATTCGTTCTCGTCTCATCTCAGGCTTCTCCCGGTATCCCGTTCTTAAAATTCCTCCTACGCTTGATAGGGGGGCTCTCCTTAAAATAATTCCTCAGCTACCTTTCTCTTTTCACTCCCCCTCTTTCTCTTTGCCTCCCACCCTTCTCCTCCTCCCTCCTCCTCTCTCCAGCCTTGCTCACATGCCCACATGGGCCCCTCCCAAGCGGAATAATGGGAGCATATGGCCTAGGCAGCACCTACAGGGCCTTAAATAACTGCTGCAGCATTCCAGCTCGCTGTACCAATTTATCTCTCACCCCCACCTCCACCCTGTTTCAAAAACACTTGGAGCCTGAGTTGAGCTCAGCAGACAGCAGCGGATGGGACGTGTTGTTCTTCAGACACACAGCTACATAATGGACTGACGCAGAAAGTGGTGTGAATGTGAATAAGTGCTGTGCAAACAGGATTAGTGGTGAATTTCTGTATTATTGGCAGATATTCAGTGAGTCAAGCGGCAGCCGTTGCAGTGATCGTTTGCGCTGGTGGCTCCGTGCAAACACTTCACGTCATGTTGATTTACAGTAGGCCGGTAGCATTATGTAAAGTCAACGCGCTGATCTGTTGGAGAGCAGTTTGTTAGTGTGTTTTGCACTGCAAGCAGGACGGCGATGTTGGATTACCTGCCAGTCTGTCCTTCTAAAACTTTGGTCCATACTGTATCTGCACAACTGCTGGCCAGACAAAGATGGGAGAAAATCTTCCTGGGCTTTGAGAGACTGGTCTGTTCCCAAAGGAGTTCAAGTTCATTGAAATGTTTGCTGATAAGACTATCAGATACTGATACGGCAGGTTGTCACATCACTTCCTCTTGCGATACCTTATTGATGTACTAACGCCAGATTCCCTGACAATTTTACTTCACAGATGTCAGTCAAAATTTTGTTTTCCTCCTTTCCCAAAGTGCTCCCATGGCTCATTTTGTTTTTTTGCGTTGTTTTTCCTTTTTCCGGTTCTGACCATTAACCTGCTGTAACTTCCTGTAATTGGTCCAAAAGTCTGAACATTCCCAAATAATGTTTTCACAGTATAATCGAACCGAAATCTGGTTCAGTTCGATCCGGACCGAGACCACCCCTTTCGGTTGAACCAATGTTCGGCAGATTGGTGCGGACTGTGATTTGGTGGGACCACTAAGCTAAGTCTATGCACTTTTTTGTTAATCCTAAATGACGTATTTCACTGTATCAAGTATCACAGAATTGCTGAATCGTGATACCATCTTTATCTTGGGCATCGTATCGTGATAGAAGATCTTCAGGCTCATGCTATAAGCTCCTTTGAATAACAGCATCAGCTAAATACCAGCGCACTATAGATTGATGTGAACAAGATTATTGTTCTGTAAAGTGAGGTGGGGTCAGAGGTCAGGCAGGTAGACAGTGCTAAGCTGGCCCAGGTCATGTTCTCATGTAAATATGTCAATATGTCCCACAGACATCCTTCTATCTGACCTCCACAGGATGGATATATGGATTGATGGGAGGTCTATATATTTGTGCATATTATTGGGCAGGTGTAAGATCCAAAAGGCATGTGGGCAGGTTTTGAAAGTGTGTGCGTGTGTGTGTGTGTGTGTGTGGGTAAGTGCGAGAGAGTGAGTGTGAAAGGTGCTGCTGTTTTATTTATAGAGCAAGCGCTATTTATACCCAACTCAAAGATCAGTTCAGAGAAGCAGCTTGTGGGCCACAGCCAAGATCACTCTCCATTACTGTGCATGCACAAAACTCTCACACAAACGCACACACACACACACACACACACACACACACACACGAATGCTTACACCAAAGCCTGGGCTGCAAGCACTACCGTCTCCGCTTTTTACACATGCACGCAGCTACAACACAGGGAGACATTTACAGTATATCCAGCCGTGTGTTAGTTGGTGAAGGGGCGGATGGAGGGTGGGGTGGTGGTGGTGGTGGTGGGTGGGGGCAAGGGGGAGGGGGGTACACTGACTGACTGAGTGTTCTTCATGGAGTACAGCAGGCTTTAACATGCTGTGGGATCAATACAGTGAACCAGCGCCAATCGATTGCAATTCATCTAGCTTTTTTTTTTTTTGCTTTTTTTTTTTTCAATTTCATTCTCACCCACTCACACTCCACATTGAGCTGCTGCTGCCGCTGTCTTGCGAGGCAATACATAAATAAACATACACACATATGCATACACGTGAACGCATAAACACAATAACACATACACACACACACACACACCTGAGTGGCTGGAACGATTGCGCCCTCCGTGCAAACGCGGGGTTCAATAAACCCGTATAGAATTTATTTATTTTTATTGAGCATATCAGCCCATCCTGGTCTTCTCTGCATAACAAGGCCTGTATAATTAAACCATAAATTTCAGTGGGCTCCTTTAATTACCACAGACAATGTCAGGAGGCAGCAGAGTAAACAAATGGCTTTGAAGTGAGCAAGGGGAAAAAAAGTGCTTCGACACAGCAATGGAGAAGCTGTTCATTTTGGTGGGGATGTTGTTGCACTTGAAAAGGATAAAATGTTCAAAAGAGTGTACGTGAGCGGGGAGTACAGTATGTATTTTTTTTCCCCACCCTCCTGCCGTTTCTAAGAATGCTTTTGAGGGATGCAGGTTTGCTGTAGAGTGAAGGGAAGAATAATCAGTGTATCGCTGCGAGCATGACGATGTGCAAATATGTATATTTGGATGAGCATGACACGCCTGCAACAACTAATAAAGTATGTCAGGAAGTGTGTGTGTGTGTGTGTGTGTGTGTGTGTGTGTGCGTGTGTGTGTGTTTAAGCATTTGTTTTTCCTGAACAAACAGACAGCACAGGAGGTGCCTTTGTTTCTGTACATAATTTATTGGAAGCCAGAGGTTCTTGTCCCTCTTGACCATGACTGTAAACGTCTGCACGGTCTTATATAGTATATATGCGCTTGTGTGTGTGTGTGTGTGTGTGCGTGTGTGCACGCTTTAGGTCAATGTCAACACACAGACCTGTTTCCCAGCAGCTTAGCTAATTACACAAGAGCCCTGAAGGCCACTTAGAACAGGTTAGCTAATTAACAAACAGGCTGATTGCAGATTAATTGAGAGGTGTTCCTAATCTTCACCCCTAAACGCAATGACAAATGCTAACTGGCGCTAATTAGGCCGGTATGGAGAGCCGAGAGTCGAGGTTGTATTTACAGTTAGCGCGGCTCATATGGACGTGTGGCTTATATCCAGCTGCCTCTCACAGACCTGCCGACAGGTTAGGCAAATAAAACTTCAGGGAAACTACGCGTATAGTTTCTCCAGCTGGCTTTTCACAGTCTAAACAGTGTGAGTGTGTATTTTATCCTTGTGTTTTTAATTAGTTTGTGAGTTAGCTCTTTTGTAGCGTTTGAATTTTTTATCATTATCAATTCTGTTAGCAAACAGCGGTGAATTCTTTTATTTATTGCCTGCAATTTTAGCTGTCATATTTGTTTGCTTTTACCTTAATTTACACTACTTCTTATGTTAACATAATAATTATCATGCTTGCTTGTGTACTGTAATTACTATTATGGTTTTTCTTCACAGTCTTGGCTCTGAGCTCTATATCCCATCGGCAGTAAACACTTCTCCCCATCTGAGCTCCGAGTTACCTGTGATTAAAATGTTCCTCGCTTCCTTTGAAAACACCCTCTCATATGTTCAAGTTAAGACTATAATGCTTGCAGTTGACCTTTCCATGGTGTGTGTGGGTGTGTGTGTGTGTGTGTGTGTGTGTGTGTGTGTGTGTAGGATTTGGGTGCATTCATGTGTGCTCCAACATGAATGGCGTGCGTAGGTCATGAAACCTGAAACGGCTGCGACACAATGGGCTATGGTGGATTACAGCGCCAAAGTGAAGAGAAATAGGCCCCTCAGCAGGGATCTGAACCAGCACCCATCTGTGGGACCGTCACCTGTCAATAGAAAACAGCCCCCCCAACCCTCAAATCCCCCTCCACACACACACACACACTCAATCTTGCAATTTTCACAGCCACTAAAACTACTCCCCAAGGCCCGACTTCTTCCAACTTCCATCTGCCTGGATACATTTATCATACAGCTCCCCTGTCTATCACACACACACCTGTGCCTTTTAAGCTGCCCACTCCCCCTCCCCACACACACACACAAACACACACACACTCAAATTCCACCTGGCCTCCTTCAACCTCTGACCCCACCCTCACCCTATAGTCTCCCTCCCTCCTATAATCCTTCCCTCCAATCCATCGACTCCTTCGCTTCCTTCTGTCTTCTGCACCACCTGCGCTTTTAAATCCCCGCATCAGGATGGACCACTTCACCTGAACACACACCGCCAATAAACACAAACACGCGCGCGCACACACACAAGCATCCTCACCCAAATCCCAGGAAACACACACACACACGCACACAAATATACACAAGTATGTACAAACACACACACACATGCACTGTCCCTGACAAGACAACAGCCAGCAGCAGCTGCTTCCATCT
This sequence comes from Pagrus major, assembly GCF_040436345.1. NCBI lineage: Eukaryota > Metazoa > Chordata > Actinopteri > Spariformes > Sparidae > Pagrus > Pagrus major. The sequence continues at coordinate 8,709,723 of NC_133231.1, forward strand.
CCTAGCAACGGCCAGCCTGATAGATGACCCAACGATGGATAATTACCGTAAATCACCGCGGCTCACACACTGAAGGAGAGAGAGGGGCGAGAGAGCTTGAGAAAGAGTGGGGAAAGAAAGAGAGAGCGAGAGAGTAGGGACTGAAAGGGATCAGAAATAGAGGGCTGGGACTGGTCATGTGTGCACTAATGCACCTTGATGAGCTCGAAATTCGTCGGCCTCTTAGTGCACACGCACAAAATGCATCATTCACACTCCAGCACTCCTGTACGTATGCTTGAACGTGTCATAAAAATACACATCTGCATATGTGCACTTGTCCGCATGCACACTCAGAGGTACACACTGGCTGCACTGTCGCTGTAATTTGAAACCACAGGCCCCGCCTCCCTACAGAGGTGCTTGTCCGTCACAGATTCACCTCTTTAACACACAGGCACGAATCAAAGGCCAAACAAGGCTGTAGGGCGGGTTCTAACACTCCTGTGTAAAGAGGGTGTATGGTATAACACAAAACTGAACAGAAAAAAAAAACAGAATATCACAGAGTTTTTTGGTCAGTGTGATCAATCTTTAGACGAAGCTGCACCTGAAAGTTCCCCTGATATTACTTCCTTTTTACTTCAAAATTGATTTTTAATAACTTGTCCATAATCTTTGAACCCTCCAGTGACGATGATGAAACACATTTGCATAAAGTCCTCCGTTCCACGCATTCTAAATTTAGCGAGATGACAAACTACCTCCAGAAGTTTTAAATAATTGCACTCTGGACAAAGTTTACTCCAAATTATCAACAGATCGCCGATATGCACACGCAGCTGCTCCGTTTACTTCCCCTTCATTTTCTGCTCTCCCAGACATGCAATCTGTCCCTCTCTTTCTTTCCTCGCTCACCCCCCTCCCTCCTCCCTCCCTGCGCGAGTCCTGGCTGCTGCAGACATTTGATCTGGCTGCCTTGTGATAGATTGACAGGTAATGAGGAGGTTGAAGGGGCGTTGGAGACGGGAGCAGGTGTTCAGCACAGTCTTTTTGGCCAGCACTAAGCTGCCATGTCCTTCACTGCTGCACCGCACCACTCCGCTTCCTCCCCTCTCTCGTTCATTCTTTCCCTCCGTCTTTCCTTCCTCCTTTTCCACCATCCCCCCTTTTTCCCTTCCTGAGAGAAGAGGACTGTGCAATCCATCACGCGGTGACACGGTCGGACATAAACTGTCTTTATATGGGGAAAAACGCACGGGCCGTGGAAATAAATAGAGAAACGAACATCGAGTCCCATGCTGGCAGCAGCAAACTAGGCCTCGGACTGATCAGTCAAACTGCGTCGAGGAGAGGATGAGACTGATTTGGAGCATCCTGCGTAGAGGAGACCGATGTCGCTTTTTTAGATGCTGGTTCTTGTACCGATATGACTTCTAACATGCTAAAAAAAAGTGTTTCCCCTCAACCTGTACTCGTACGAAAGCCTCTGAAGCGGCATTTCATCCATCATATAATTCCAAAACTCTCTCCAAAGCCAAACTAATGACATTCTTTTAGATTTAGCAGCTCTACAAGGCAGGGAGTGCTGGTTTCCTTGCAGGATTTACACACTTAAGGTGGTGAGTAAATCCTCCCACACCACACTGAGGAGCATTTTCCGGTCAGCCACCTGAAACAAAAACATTACTAACGCTTTCATATTCACCTGCTGTAGTCAAGGCAGCGTTCCTCACTACATCACATCGGAGGTGGGCAGCCTTCTCTGGCCAAATTCCAACAAGAAGCCAATATTAGGAAACATACTGTACAGTATATATCAGTCTGACGCTATCTGAGTCACTCTACACTTTGACCTGCTTCAATCCTGCTGACATAGCGGAGCGCCGCTGCGCATCATACCTCACAAACTAAGGAGGAGGAGAGAGCAGAGAGGAGGATGATGAGTGGGAAGACGGAGCAAGAAATCTGAGGACGGGGAGAAATAAGGACGAGCTGAATCAAAGAGGTGGACATGAATGTTTTCAAATGTGCAGCAGAGATCATTCGGTTCGGTTCTGAGTGAGGGCGGGTTGTTGCTCTGCTGCATTTAGGTTTTTTGTTTTCGGTGGCGTTTCACAAAGCAGACAATGAAACGAAATATCTTTGTCTTTAAACTGTAATTCATGAATAGTTTAACCTTGAATGACTGGGGTTAGGGTTAGGGCTTGCTGCAGTTGGCGTGGATCACCTGAGTGTGAAATCCAAACTCATTTCCAACGTACTGGGAAACTTTCTAACTGCAGAATATCTCTGGGACATATGGCTGCTGCTGTAGCTTTCAAGCAAAGGTGGAGCTTGTTTTCGTCACAAGAGCCAGCGGACAGAGACAGTGGTGGTATGGGGGGGGGGGACAAGGCCCGAGCCTATAAATCCACCCCTCCAGTTTATTACCCAACATTAAAGGACATGTCACCCTCCTAAATCAGCAGGCCGCGAGGAGACAGCAGGGCTAAAACAGGGAGCATTTACATGTTCTCAACATTCCTGAGAGGTGAACAAACCGCTCGACCAGCTTCCTCCCGTTCTATCAACATCACGGCTCTAACTATGTGAGATTACGCACCGCGTGATGGATGCCATCGGCTTGCTGTCATGACGGACCTCTCCGAGGCAAAGTGAGAGTTTGGACACGAAGAGAAATGCATGTGTCCTGTTATCTTGGTTTTGTTTCTAATGGCTTTAAACGCTGAAATCCAGCACCTGGTCAGACGTCCGATCGCCTTTCTTACTTATTCATAGCTACAAAAAACAGCTTCACCTGGACAGCCTTACAGACAGTTTAATTATTTAAAATAACACCAGATAAGAGTGTGTAGAATTAAAGAGGAAGCCACCGAGCTTAAAATTAGCCTTTCCCAATTGTCACCCTACTCAAAGAGAACCTGTTTTCTGAAAAAAAAAAGTAAAAAAAAAACCCGTCATTGACGCGCAATCACATTCAAACACACTCGCCTGTCAGTTTATAACTCTCCTACTCTCACACACACACGATGACACACTCACGCACACACACCGTCCAAAACGTCGTCCGACACACAAATAGACACCCACACATACACACTTTTTAAGCCCTCGCCTGGCATCAGCTGTCACACAACCTGTCTCGGAGAACTAAGCAGAGACAGACGCTGTCAACTTAGAGTGCCTCAAATGCCCACATCCAGCCAGGCAGAGGAGAAATCAAGCCTGTCTCCCAGTATAATTTGCGCTAATCCTTCATGGGAGATAGTAAAGTCTATGGCATATCTGCCTAATAGCATCAGTCACCGGCAGGTTCTAATCTCATATTTAGACCCATTTCCATCACGGACTGACGACAAAAGCACCAGCACAAAGTGTGATTACCTTCTTATTTTTTACATTTCTGCATGACTTGACTCCTGATAATGGCGGTGAGGGTGGCGGCGGGGAGGAGGAGGAGGGGTTCTGGGGGGGGGGATTTTAAAAACACGAGAGGTAAAAACTTTGAGGTTCTTTTCTTCGTGGAAGAAGAAAGTCATTTCAGGCGACTACAGACGACAGGTGAGACAGAGAGAAAAAGGGGAGTGAAGTAAGTGGCGAACTGTATCAGGAGAGGAAAAAGTGGTGGTAAAGAGAGTGAAAACCTTTCAGTCAAGAGCCTGCGCACACTCACCCGCATTCTACACGGCCTCGCGCACGCACACCCTTATGCGCTCTCGCACACACTCTCCTTTTCAAAGCGTTTTACAACCTGTGGTGTTTGTCCTGCTCTGCTGGCTGCTTTACCACGTGCATTTGAATGCCGACTGGAGTGCATCCCTCTCTTTCAGGCAGCGCCATAAAAGACGACACACACAATGAGGGCTCTTTTCAGCCGAGCGGGGCTGCCTGGGGGTAGGGAAGCACCTCCAAAACCGCCACAGCACTTCAACTCTCGGGGGCACAATGAGGTGCTGAGCCTTGATGAATAATAAGAGATTATTCATAAAGATGACAAACAGAACAGAAACAAACTATACAAAGTGTGCGCATGAAAAAGTCCTTTTTAGTCGCAGCTTTCGCTTCTGCAGAGTGTGTTGTCTGTGTTTTGCGTGTGTGAGTGTGTCTCCAAGAGTGACCTGGTGAGAGGAGGGAGACAAAAAGAAGGGGAGGCAGTGCAAGGATCCTAATGAAGCCGTAAATCAGAGTCCGATGAGAACAGACTCTGAAGGAGGATCACATCACTGGAGATCAATGCAGACAGCCACACACACACACACACACACACACACACACACAGAATAAAGACGAGAAACACTCAGACACAAACACATGCCAGAATTCCCAAGCGAGGCCGACTTATGAAGGTACGGGCGAGTACATGAGCACACACACACACAAAGTGACACACACTTTCATCTACGATCTATTAAACTTCTGCCACGCTGCCCCCCCCCCCTCCCCCCTCCCTCCACCCAGAACCCACCCATGGGCTCAGGAGTCCCACCTCCTTGTTCAATCCCGCTCGTCTGAATAATATCGGCTGTGATGAATGGCGCCATAACTCTGATATCCACAATCAATCTCTGCTTTAAAGACACATCCATCTGTAATGCTGATGTCAGGGCGGGGGGGTGCACGGGGAGGCGGGTGCACGCCTGACCCCCCAATGGGCCATGGGGAGGCCGGCTGGGGGGGGGGGGGGCCAAGGGCGTCGATTGAAGGGAGAAGGTGGAGTTGCGGGGCCACTGAGTGATGTCTGTCAGCTCACATCTGGCTACAAAAATAAATGAGGCTTATGAAGACGAATGAAAAGGGGCTGTCCTGACGGTCACACACAGGCCGGCAGAATGCACCAAGAGGAGAAAGGAAGGAGGTGAAGAGGACAAAGAAGAGAACGGATTGATAGAGGAGATAGTTTTCTCTTTCTTGATCTCCTTATAAACGCCAAAGTTGTTGAACACACGTGTACGTTTAGCATCAACACGAGCCGAGGAGTCCGCAGGTGCCAAAATGCGCTTCAGAACTGTGCAAATATGATTGTTGAATCATGCTTTAGCAAAACTTGGCTCACAACCACTCAAGAAAAAGAGAAAACAAAGATCTCAAAATGGCCAAAATGACTGAAACTGTCAGCCCTGAACTCCTATCTATGGCTGCCTGTACAAGAGAGAGGGGGGGGGGACTATTTAGTGGGCTGAGGGGAAAGGGGGGGCGCCGTGAACTATCCATGACCTTTTCCAAGGGTCACCTCTCAGTGACACCGCCACTGAATATTCCTCTTAATGATGTACCACATCTTTTAACCCCCGCAGACAAAGCAAAGAAACATTATACTGTCAGGAGGGCTCCCCCACAACTTTTTTTTCTCTCTCTCTCTTTTTTCCCCTCACTCACTCACTCACTCTGTCTCTCTCTCTGTCTCTGTCTGCTCGCCACCTCGTGCTGCCCCCGAGTCGGGCTTCTTAATAATTAAACAGAGAATTTCACCCAAAAGTTTTTCAGCTGTTCTTCAGGCGATCTGATCTGCCAGAGACCTGGCTGCCTGGCTGGATTCTAGCAGTAGAAATATAGTCTGTTTAGTCTGGTGTTAGCAAAAAAAGTAAGGGAGCGGACACTGTTTTCAAAAGACGATGCGTGCTTGCAAGATGTATTACAATAGTGTGAGGTTGAAAACCCGAGCATGTGTTTGAGAAATCTGTCCTTGTACATTGATTTCTATCACACCTAACCAATGGAAATGTCCTCGCATCTGAGAAATGGTAGTGATCAAAACCTGGATGGGTTAACTTAATTTTAAAAGACATTACCTTTTCATTCATTTAATGTGATAAAATACGGTTATCAAATAGTAAAACTGGTTCAGAATTATGCAATTTCTTTAGGTATAGTATGCAGATTTAGATTGAAGATTTTACTTGATCTCTTCTCATTAACGTTTTGACAAAAATGTGCAGCTTATTTGCTCGCACTTGCTCAAAAGTAAAGTAAGATGTAGCTCAGTGGTGAAGAAACATGGCAAAAAGGACAACACTGCCTCAATAACTGCAACCAAACAGAAGAGGCACATTATTGCATTAAAGGGGCATTATGTAGTTTTGGAGAATAAATTCAAACTCAGAATTGTAATATTTACAATATTAATGAAGTAATAATACAAATCAGAAATATTTATATTTTCCGTAACTGAATAAACAAGCTGTTCTCAGAGGAAAATAAAGTCCCAGAACACTGTTTGAAGCTAGAAAGGTTGCAGGGTCTGCCACATATAAACAAAGTGAAACAGTATCTATTAGTTTGTTTATTTAGTTTATTCAGAAATGAAAACAAAGTGATTTTGTTTACTTTGTTTGTTTAGGCATTAGTCAATGAAGATATTTCTCTTCTGATGAAAATGTCTTCCCCAAAACTACATAGTGCACCTTTAAATGGTAAAACTGGTCCAGAATTATGTAGTTTCTTTAAATATGGTATCCAAATAAATTTATTTCACGTTTTAGAATTTACTTGATCTCTTCTCATTAATGTTTTGACAAACGCTAATTGGCTTGCACTTGCTCAAAAGTACAACAAAATAAGACGTCGCTCAGTGGAACAACATGGCCTCCTTTACTGCAACTAAACACAAGTAAAGAGGCAGATTGTTGCGTTAAAGCTTTGGCCTTTCTTAAAAGTCTAATCTGGCCTTGGTGGAGGAAGGGGTCGGGCGTCCAGGTGAGATAGTTTATTGATTCTGGAAGTGGCCGGGATGGAGTTAACCCTTGCAGGGCCCGATGATGGGGGTGGACGGAGGGGCTCGGGATGAAAGGTGAGCCGATGATGGATGAGAGGAAGCTGGAAATGGAGTGCGCGCAGCGAGGTAAGACATTAACACAGAAAGTCGTAGATAGGCATGCCATGACTGGACTGACACAGCTTGCTATTGTAACTGACACGTCGGCTACGTGTTGTAGCGTTCCTATGTACAAGCTGCTCTGCAACGTAATGCGTTCTTAAACGGGCCCCGAGCGCTCAGCAGCGTGACCCCGCAGACCTCCGACTGGGGCCCGACCGGCCGGGGAAGCTGTAATCTCTCTGTCAAACAAGTCGTCAGTAGCAGGTATGGAGAGTGTGTGTGCATGTGTGTGTGTGTGTGTGTAAATGTTTCCAGACCGAGAGGAGATAAAATGAATAAAAAGAGAGGGAGTGCTAACAGCTATGTTCTAATAAGGCTACAATAATAACAATCAGAAAGATAACGACCGTCTTTAACAGGAGCAGCATAACACACACACACACACACACTAATCTACGTAGGTATTAAATATTTTTCTATACCAAAACTTTAGCACCAAAGTATTATTAATATCATCATCTTGTGATCATTTTATGAATGACTATAAACAAATTCTGTGTAGGTTGTCGAAGTGTTCGCTCCGAGGCTTTTGAACGCTCTCCTAATGTGATTTATTCTTTCAGATTTTCTTCAAAGTTGCACTGACTTTGGCTTTAAGGTATGGCAAGTGCCTGTTCTCAGCGGGGCGGCCGTGCATACACAAACACGCACGTGAACACACACACACTCACACACACAGAGACACACTCATGCACGGCGGCTGTGTGTGAGTACAGGGAAGACAGAAAACATTACAGGGCCCTTTTTTTGGCACCAGGCGAAGTGAGCGGGGAGGGCGGTGGAGGTGGTCGGAGGAGGGCGGGTGGGGGGCAGAGAGGAGAGAAAACGAGGAGGAGAGTGAACGGCGGGGGCGGGCTGAGGGGAGTAGAGATGAGGGAGGGAGGGAGGGAAGGAGGGAGGGTTGAGCGTTGGAATGAACTCTCTCAGGCTTTGTGGTGCACGTTTCCCAAGGCCCCCGCCTGGCCCCTTTGATAAATGACACATGTCATTCTGTCAGCTTGTGACACTGCAGCTGGGAGGCCCTGTGATGTATGGCTCTGCTGAAAAAGGAAATCAACTTTTTTCCCCTTCTCTCTCTCTCTCTCTCCCCCCTCTGTTTCTGTCTCCCTCTCTCTTTCCTTCTTCCTCCCTCCCTCCTTGCCTCGGCCTGAGTGCATGGCCTTTTTATATGAGGATTTAGGTTTCCTCTGGTCCAGTAAGTCCCCTTGTTGCCCCCCCTCCTCCCCTTTACAGCGATAGACAGGCATGCATGCAGCCAGGTTGCGGCTGGTTTGTTCTCCCGTGCGCACACACACACACACATACACACACTCACAGTGACGCAGCTATTATGATCGCGTACAAAGCCGTAACCCGAGGAAAAGGGGGCAACGCCACATCGGAGGTGGATCCAGGATTTATGGCCGAGAGCCGAGGAAGTAAACAAAGTATGCACTTTTTAGTAAGGAGGGGGGCAGGTGGAGAAGGGGGGGGGGGGGGGGGGGGGCACGATTCCGGTTGGGCAGGATGGCTGGTGTCTCCCACTGGGTCATCTGTCATCCATGTGTCTGACTGGAGGACGAGCACACACAGCTCTGGAAACATTGCGCATACACACACACACTCCCACAGGAACTGGGATGAACCAAGAAAAGTATGCCACACACACACACACACACTTTGCACGTACAGTATAGATGCAGGCAGATAAATATTCACACTGGAGAAAGAGATTTCAGAGCAAATACCCGCACTATCAATCTTCAAACGGTGAGAAAAAAAAATGAAAACAAAGACGCGATGAGATTTTATTTCACAGGGCAAATGAGTCTAGCCAATGAGCTGCTCCCGTAAGGCCTGCCCTAACCCTCCCTTCCTGGCAGATTAGCCTATCACGGCATCCCATTGACCTCTCCACTCCATGCGCCGCCCACGCAATGGGTGAGCCAGCATAAAGAAGACCAATCTCTCTCTCTCTTTCCCTTTTTTTTTTCCCTCTGCGTACACACTTTCTTACTCTCTCTCTAATCATATCCTGGTTCTTTCACTTCCTCACTCTACCCCCCCGTCTCCCTCTCTCTCTCTCTTTACACCCCTCCTCCCTTTCGTTTCTCTCTCAACGGCTGACCTGTTATCAGCGCTCTGGAGATTTAACAGCCAAAAAAGAAAAAAAAAAAAAAAAACAGTGAGCGTGAGTCAGGCGTGACGGAGGGACGTTTCCCAGTGTCACCTCTCAATCTCCATGTGATCACACACACACACACACACACACACACACACAGAGACACTTACAAGGCAAACACACCCATTTGGAATCAACCAAATATCCAAATATCACCATCAGCGGCGGTTTACTCGGCCCCGGTCGGGTAAAAAATCATGACGAGGTGATGGATGTGTGGGTATGAAATCACAGGAATGAGGAACAGGATTCAGGCCATTCAGCCGGGGCTGCATACACACTAATGAGTAAGAGTTCACTATGTGTTGCTATGGGGACCAGGGCTACTTTGACTAAAGGAGAGCAAAAGAGCGAGAGACACAGAAAGACACAGGGAGAGGAGAAAAAAAAGGGAAAAGACTGAGGAGGGGAAGGAGAAGTTGGTGACGATCCAAGAGACAAAGGAGGAGAAGAAAGAGCAGGGTCAGACATGTTAATGTGATTGTTTACTCATTTATTTAAAGATTACCAATAGATCTGATATGACAGACATATTTCCTCATGTTTACAGTGTCTAAGGTGAGCTCTTTTAACTGCATTTAATAGTAATGCAGTGTTTTGACTGGATTAAATCATAGTTTTAGCGTTATTATTATTACTATTATTATTATTAGCTAATTGGTTTAGAGCATTTTAGCATCATGTAATTCTTGGAATTTTTTGGTGGCGTGAAAATTATTCAAATTAACACCGTGCAGGATTATAAATATAAACCATGTGCACCTTCCAGCGGCTGTAAAAGTCAGCTGAGGGGAACGAACAGAAACGCGTGAAAGAAGACCAGCAACCGCCCGGACTGCGGCCACCCGGGGGTCACGACCTGCCTACGACCCCTTCAGATGTGCGCCCTGGCCAAGGTGGGGGTGTGTGGAAAACAAGGCATCATTAGGGCTGAGTGATGAGCGGTGGCCATGTCTGACGACTGCAGGGTAGAGCCCCACCAGAGCACCGGCACTGCATTTATAAATGCCAGAAGGCCGTCACAATGCCGTCAACAGCAGCAGTGCAACAACTGTGTTTATATGTGTGTGTGTGTGTGTGTGGTTGGAGGAGGGGGGTTGCACCACCGCTGCTGGTATGAGCCCTCCTGTTAACAAGCTGCCTCTGTGACCCACAGGATATTGCTATACACACGCAGACAACAAACACATTGAAAACACGCCGCGCCGCTTGCCACTGGAGGAGCATTCCTGCTGCTAATGTCCAGCTACATGAATAGTGTGGCCACTGTAGCCATTTTGTTTTTGTTTAGTCTCCTTTTAGCCCAAAGTTTGGTTTGAGCGGTTTTGATTTTCTCTTTTAATCACAGCTGGAGGAGAGGAAGAGGGAGGCACGAGGAAATGAAGGAAGTGATATGACAAGAGAGGCAGTGTGTGGAGGCAGAATCCCGGGAGTGTGTTGTTGGACGCGTGTGTGTGTGCGCGCGTGTGTGTGCGCAGCAGTGTTGGACTCCAAGGTCAGCCGATAAACACAACATTCACAAGTGGAGTGAGGAGGAAGGTGGAGAAGCTACAACCTCCTCCAATCCTAGCCGAGCGCTCACCTCAATTAATCACCGGGATTGTTACACCATGGTAATACCAAAAACAATCTCCATGATCACACGCACAAACAAAATTTCAAATTGCTATCATCCATCTCACCTGCCCCCTGTTAAAGGCGAGGGGAGGGGGAGGGGGGCAGCAGTGGTGGCTGGGCAAGCCATTCATTGGCCTCCCTCTCCGTTCTAAAGGCCTGGCCGGCGAGATGATGGTGAAAAATTAACGGCAGGCAGCCAAACAAGTAAAGGCGCCAGGGTGAGGGGATCAATGCACGGCATCCGCGGCGGGAGCAGCTATGTAAAACACTCGCCTTAAGTCAGCCGCATCCGGTTAATATTTAATCCCTCCATCCATCTCCACAAAGAGCATTTCCCTTTTAGCTTTAGCTGCCGTTTACTTTGATTACACACGACCGTTTGGGGTGGTTGGGCTGGGGAGGGTGGGGCAAAGCAGGAACGATAAGAGAGCATGGCGGGTGATTTGCATGGGGATGGAAAAAATATTCTCAGGTTTGATAATCGCTCGGAGCGGTCTGGTGCCAGTGTGAGACAGAAGAGAGGAGGTATGGGCCTGGAGAAAGAATTAAATAAAAAGGGAAAGAGGCAGAGAGGTTGAGGCATTAAAATGAAAAAAAAGGTGATGCAGACTAAAGCTCCGCAAAAAAAAAAATAAAAAAAACGAATTTCACTCCGAGGGGTTGCCTTATTTAAAACAAGAGATATGCAAATAAAGCAGGAGTAGCGAAATAACACTGATATTATCTTCCTCGGTTATTTTCTGTGGCAAATGATTTCGAGGGAGGAAATCCAAAACTGCAACTCCCAAGTGAACATGCAAATCCATCTGTGTATTCCTGGGGAGCCTTCTGCGCTCGCTCTCATGTTGCTTTTGCGCGTTGCTGTTTTTGCTTCCTCCTTCTTTTACCGATTGAAGCTTCTCATGTTTATTCTGCGCCGGCATGGAAAAAACTGCATTTATTACAGAAGGCTGGTAATAACTACACAGCGTCAACAGTGTGGCACACGAGCAGATAATAACTTTAAAATTCACAGACACATATGTGCATGTGAGGGTGAATTATGTGGTGTGTAATTAGAAATAAAGGTATGTAACACTAAACTCCATGTCACCACGTCTCGTACACGTAATGCTTTCTGTTTCTTGCGCAATTAAAGGGAAATTAAACCGCGTGCCGCTGCGTTGATTTAAACCCTTAAGAATTGAGAAAATATGGCAAATGGAGAACACACATGTTTAAATTTCCCCTTTTTTTATTCGCTGTGAAGCCAGAGGGCCTGCCGACCCAAAAAAATCTGGTCGTCAGCCAGCGGGTTTACTGGAAGGGAAGCCTTCGAGATGGGCAATGGCAACTGTTCATTTTCTCACTCATTGACCTCAACTCCCCACTTTACAATGTGGAATAAAAGCGGCCCTGTATCAGCCAACGGGGTGAGCAGCAGCAGAGGATCAAGGGAAGCAGGATCTAGGTTAGTCTGCAGCCGCTGCTTTGCAAAAGGTGAACACGCCACACACTGTGCACAAACGCACACACACACAGACCTTGGATGTAATGAAGGGGCTGTTTAACCTGTAGAGTGGAGTTAAACACCACACTGCAGCCCGATGTAAATCCTTATAACTGAGGGTTATTTGAAAGGCTGTAATAATCTGATGGAAGGGTCTCGCTGTTTTTCGATGCATCTCTCAGGTAATGCTTAGTCACCTGATATCAGAGCAGAGTAGATCGCAGTTTGAACAGCCACAAATGGACCAAACTGGACGCCGTCCGCCGACATACATCGTGATCAGTAATACGCAGAGCGACCGACCAGCGAGCATCTGCCGCTGGCTGCCGTCTCAAACGGGGAGGGGAGAACCGGGGCTGCAGGGCCTCTGACAACACTGACAAGGGTAAAGTGTTATTTTGCTCGCACGCCGACAGCTGGACAAGGGGGTGTGTGGGTGGGTCGGAGGGGGGTTGTTGTAGTGGATGGAGGGACGTGTGTGCGCGCGAGAGAGAGAGTCGGGAGGGGCGTTCGGCCGGCCGGGCAGTAATTCTTAATTGACACCTGTCAGGATAATGGCGGCAGTCACAGCTGTTGCAGGAGAATTTGTCCATCGTCCCGTTCATCTGTCAGCTCTAATACCCGTCCTAAAAGCCAGCCCCCCCTCCCCTTCGACACCATTGCACCACCCCTCACCTTGCAACCCGTCCACCCACGTAGCCCCCTGCCCACCGACACCACCGTCTTTGATGGTGCTGCTGGACTATCATCGACCATTCTCCTCAGCTCTCTAGATTCCGCTCAATTATCTGAGTGATAGCATAAATAAAGCCAGAGCAGCGCCGTACACATTAAAACCGTGTCGTTAAACTCCTTCACTCCTTCCCTTATTTGTTTCCCCTTCAGTTTTTCCTTTCCCCGATGATCTCCACCTAACTTTGTCTGATGAGCTACAACCGACAGAGGGAGACGAAAAAAGAAGAAAAAAGAAAAAACGAACACAGTTTAAAAGAGAAAAAACACTTTTTTTCATCCCCGTTTTTCACTCACCCCATCCTCGCCCCCCCTCCCCTCCCATCCTTCCTCTACCACCAGCACTCCTCTCTCTTTTCTCTTTTGCGTTTGAGTGGCAAAGAACGAGTATTTATCCAGAGGAGAGGGGGATGTGAGATGAGAAACATGCTGGAGAGGGGAAAAGAGCGAGAAATAAAGGGAGAGGGAGTGCCGAGAAACGAGAGGAGAGATGAGAGGTGCGTGGAAGAGACGGAGAGAGAGAGGTAGAGAGACATAGAGGAAGGGGAGAGGGAGGAGAGCGCAGGGGTTGGGTGTCCCTGGATAGGGCTTTTGCTCTTCTGTAGTGGGCCCATCTCGTTTGTCTTGTTTGTTTGTTGGCATCAAAGAGCTGCCTCTCACTCCCCCTGCTAACTGATGTAATGAGTGGGTAAGCTACATGTTTTTTTTGTTTTTTTTTCCAGCGCTGAGGAATTCAAATACTTATTAGACAAAATATTCTGTAATTGCTCATCTTTTATTGATAGAAGTAACATGTTAAATTTGGCTCCAGCAGACTTTCCCATAGCCTCTCGAGGAGGCGCTGCACTGATCAAGAGAGCAAATTTACCCTCGGCAAATGTAATACTTTACTTAAGAAAATTTGAGATGTCAATTTTTGTGCCTTAAATGTTGCACGACTACTCCTCTTGAACGCTTCCCCTCTTATCTTCCTCACGTCTCACATTACGTGCCGGAGAAAAAAAACACAAAACAAAACAAAAAAAACACAAAACATATGAAAAATGTTTTTCATTAATGAGCTCAAAAGCCCCCCCCCCCATCCTTAAAAAAAATATAATTACTCAGCACAACACAAATATTACATAGTAATTAAGCACACTTAACAAAGAGCTGATAGCAGCAGCACGCCGCTCATCAAAGCTCTGAGTCCGAGCTGAGAGTGAAGCTAAAAAAGCCAGTTTGTTATGCTGCTGCAACATTGAAAAATGAGAACAAATATTCTTTATTTGGGGGGAAATTGTTTTTCTATGGCAGTCAGGAGTAAGACTGCTTGTCAGCCCAGTCCCAGAGGGCTGCTTTCTATCTGTTTCAGACTTGATTTTCTCAGACTTGGATTTTTTTTTTTTTTTTTTTCTTTTTTGGATCCCATGACTTGCTGCTGTTTTTATATGCTGCAAGGCAGGCAACAAAGCACATCTGGCTGCTTTAATGATATGATTTCCCATCATACTAAGCCACCTCCATTATGACCTCCCACAGAGACATGCTGGCTGCACTTAAGCATTAGGTGTAGGTGTGTGTGTGTGTGTGTGTGTTCGTGTGTGTCTGTCTGTCTGTCAGTCAGTCTGTCTGTGTTTATGGTTGACGGTGTGTGTATGTCTAAAGAGCAGCGAGGGCAACACACTGTTAGTGATGGCAGCAGCGTGCCCTGAGGGCAGCTTTTGTTGAGAATGCCCCGGAAAGACTCAGAGAGAAAGAAAGAGAAAGAGACGAGGATGGGAATTACTGCTATGGTGTGAAATATATCCTTATCTATGTGAACAGGAAAAGCTTAACACATGCAGCTTAAACCTCGCTAATACTTTCCATTTGATTATATTAGTTATTCACTGATAATCAATACTAAAAATAACCTCTCATGTGGATCTCGGAGACGGGAATGTAAGAATTTTCTGTGTGCCTTTGCAAGGATAATAAACGGAACTAATGCATACAGCTAAGAAACTAATACCACACACACACACACACACACACACACAGAGTAACACAGGGGCACTTGTGGTGACTGGAGGCATTAGAAGAGCGAGCTGAGCATGTTTGACCTTTGACTGCCTCAAATCCCCGATGTAAATTTAACTAATAGTTTCGAAGGGTGGCGCAGGAGCAAAAGTGGCTATCGACGAGGTCGATCGATGCCACCTGCTAACGACACCACCGCTCCAATTAGCGTAACCTCTAGCCGAGCCCGACCGCCAAACACACACACACACATACACAAGCTAAAGGGAATGCCCAGGAAACGTACAGCACAACTGAAGGTGGTGGTGGTGGTGGGGGGGAATAAAACTGGCTGCTGTAGATCAATATGTGTTCCTGCTCTGTTTGATATCCCTCGTTTTTGATTGGGAATAGTGAGCAGATATGACAGTCAGCAGCGAGAAATATGTGGAGCTGCTGCTGGAGGTTGTTTTCGTGCTCCTGTGGGGGAAACAGAGAGGAGATCTGAAGGCAGGCCCTGCTAAAGAGGATGACTAACGTGGCGTGGTTAGCGCTACGCTCGTTCAAGTTATTCATTCCAGGAAAACTAACACCGGTCAGCGCTAAGCTACAAACACACACTCCCCCTCTCACAAACACACACACACACACACACTTTTCACTAAATTCTAACATAAACTTCTCATTTCTCAGAAGCTGTGGAGCCTTTAAGGCATCTTAAGTTATAAGCCGCTCCAACTTTCAGGCCAGAGACACTACTTCCTGTGCTCGAAATCAACTTTTCAACAAAACAAGACTGTTCTAATTCTCTGGGAGGAGGGTGCTATTCAAAATCTGGCAACATTAAAAGAGAAAAACACACACGCACTCAACCTAGAGGCAGTATACTCCTCAGGACGCTGGTGCAGACAGAAGGGTAGGGGGCACATAAATCTCAGCACGCTGATTATTTCGAGGGGAGAATATCACATAACAGCATCGTCAAGTAAGAGCACAAAGGTCGCTGTGTAATCTTAGCTACCCCGGGCATGCAAAATCATTAATCCCTGGGCACTGTGATTCTCCTGCTCCGGATAAACTGCAGGCCTTCAGTGAGGCGGCTGCTCCAGCACGGAGTTGGGAGGACGTGAAGCCAAAGTACATGAAGACCGTCTCGTGATGTGGTGCTGATTTACTAGCAGGGCTGCAACAAATGCGAAAGTGTAAAAAACTTTCAAAAGGGTTCCTGGGATTACTTTGGAGTGCTGATATATCAAGTGGCGAGAACAGGCCCAAGCCGTGTCATTAATATAAAAATAAATAAATCGCTCGCAACAGTTGGAGAATTTCCACCCCTCGCATTCCAGCCGAGGAGGAGACTTTTTTACGAGAATGCACTGTTACATCGACACAAGAATTAAATCACCCTGTGATTGAAATGAAAACAAAGGAGCGAGAAGAGGAAAATAAAGAGAGAACAGAGGGAAAGGTTGCCGATCTGGACGGCTTATTACAAGGTTATAAGGGTGGTGGTGGTGGTGGGGGGGGTGGCGGGGGCTCACCGAGGTCATTAACTGGCATTGTCTCCTGACGTGATTAGTCAGGTAGCAAAGTCCATTTGTCACCTGCACCGGCAAATTGAGTTGGTGCTGCACTAGGGGCTATGGGGACTGTATAATATCAACTTGATTACATCAAGGCAGCTGCGGACTTGACACCTTACTGAATTTGTCAGCATTAATCGTTAGGGCCTGTCACAAATCCATCAGCTCTGCAGATAATTAGGGCTCTCTCTAATGAAGCCAACGGGAAGCAACCTTACCCCCCCTCGCACCACACCCCCCCCTACACACACATGCACACACACACACACACACAGTCTTTCTTATAATTAACCATCGTGCTCCGCAAAGAAATAAGAGCGACTATCCTTATCAGCTCTTCCTCCTCGTCTTCCTCCTCTAAGACTATCTAAGCCTGCCTTGGATGAGAGACGGCGTCACTCCATCCTGACTTTTAATTGTTCCTGTCCTCCTCACCTTTATTTAAAATCGAGCGGTTCAGAGATGAGACGAAGTGCATTAACACAGACAGGAAGATGCAGCTGTGCACAGTGAAATGGATACAGGAAAGAGGAGAATGTAGCGTTTTTACACACTTTCTGTTTTTAAAGCTAAACATGGATTCTGAAAACTATTAAAAAAAAGAGAGAGATTTTCAAAAGTGTCATGGGAGCTGCAAATGTTTTATCTCTGAAAAAATAAAAAAAGCCTTGTGTCTTGGACATTTTCTGTGGATCTTAACATCACACACACACACATCAAAATATTACTTGAGAGAATCGTCTTAGAGAATTAGCGTTTGAGGGGAAAAAATCTGAAGTGCTTTTATGTAAAATTCCTGAATATTACAAAAAAAGAGTCAATGGTAAAAATCTATGGGGAAAATAAGGAAAATAAAATGCATCTTTTGCTACAACCATGAAATGAATTTAATTACAAGCTGGGTGAAATTTCTACAGCTTATTTTAAAAACTCCACAATTATAACTTTCACCATTTCTGGGGATCTGTGGGATATTTTCTGCAGGATTCGGCCTTGAGACGCTAAAAATAAACACTACATGAAAATAAATATCCTCCAACAAAAAGGTAAAGCTGTCGAGACAAGCCTGCTATTGTCGTTTTAATCGTCTGAGCTCTGATTTCCATGCACAGTCCCACCACGAGCAATTTCCTCTCTGAGCAGCAGCACAGAGAGGAAGCCACAGGTCAGTACCAGCTCCCAGTGGAGCATCAGGCTAGCCTAGTGTGTGTGTGTGTGTGTGTGTGTGTGTGTTTATGTGGGTGTGTTGGTTATTTGCTGCTGCTGGGAGAGCGTGGAGTGGAGGGCGTTATCTCTGACCGACTGTCATGTTCATGGAAGAATGGAAAGCATCCCGTCTGCCAAGCTGTGATTGACCATTACAACCCATGATGCGCATGGCACTCAGTGGACAGTGTAATGGATCAATGTGTGTGTGTGTGTGTGTGTGTGTGTGTGTGTGTGTGTGTGTGTGTGTGTGTGGTGGGAGAGAAGGGAGGGAGGGGAGGGAGGGGTCACAGCGATGTCATGTTTTCATGCCTCCATCTACATGCAGGGACTAAACGGGAGTCATTCTTCCACCACCATGGTCGACCTTTTCCAGCGGGTTATTTTGCCGAAACAACAACCGAAACTCTCTCTCTCTCGCTCTCTCTCACACACACTCAGAAAAGTCAAGTGAGGCTCTAAATTTAAATCCTGTCTTTGTAGAAATTATGTGAAAAGTACTTTGCTGGAAAGGCAAAGGAGAAAGAAAGAAAGAAAGATAGATAGATAGATAGAAATATAGAAAGACAGAAGTCAGCAGCGAGCAGCACCGGTTGAATGTTCTCCATCCTACACTCCTTCTCATCCTCCTCCTCATCCTCATCACCACCACCATCATCACCAGCAGCTCCCCGGCTTTAAACGATAAAACCTGCTGAGTTCAAAGTCTTCGTCGGCTGGCCCTCCTGTTCGACCCGCTTTGCACCTCATATTTCAAAATCTCTTTAAAATTCTGTAACTGTCTTTTGTTCACTCCAGTTGTTAATGCCTAACTTCAAAGGCTCGGCCTCATTAGCACAGAGGTAGAAACCCCTGTCACTCATTTACATTTGTTTAAAGGCTGCAGGGAGACGAGAGGAAAAAAAAGGGGGGAGTCCAAATCCAAACCACTAGAAGTCAACCTTGTCGGTCCTCTGCCAAGACCTGGTTTTATCAGTTGGTCACATTGCAAATATAATACTCCCCCTCCAGCAGTGGATATTGATTTCATTACTGGACCGATTCTTCCAGCGAATGTGGGGTGAATTTGGATGGGAACGCGCAGAAATAAAAAAAAAACGAAAAAAAAAACTCAACGTTTATCTCTATGAAGAAAAAGGCATCAAACAGCTGATTAAAACAGGGAGTGTTTGGGTTGATTCTCCCTCTGATCTGCTCAACATACACACCGGGCTTTCATCTGCTGTTAGTCGCTTCCCTTAAAATAAAACGAGGTGATTTTCCAGCATAATTCGCAACTTTTGCTTTTTTTTTTTGCTTTTTTTTTTTTTTTGCATTTCCCTTCCTGCTTGGAACAACAGGAGGGTTTGTGTCTAGAGTGTGTGTGAGTGGCTAAACCTACCAGAGGCATGCTTGTCTTCATGGAAGGATTTATTGATGTTTATCAGGGATGAATAGATCAAAGACTGCCACATGACAGGCGATCAATCACGCATCAAATCAAGGATGGCAATCCTCTAATAAAACAGAAAGAAAGGGAAAAAACCGGCTCTCACCAGTTTTCTCCCCCTTCTTTCCCAGTCAATTATTCATCATTACTCACTCTTGAACCTCAAAAGCTCCCTTTTATCCCCCATAACATGCCATTTAGTTTATCTCACCATTCTTAAGAGAACTTTTTCCTGGCAAAGGAGGATGTTAGAAAAATAGATCTCAAAGTGCCACTGCGCGTACGTGTGCGTCATTGGCGCAATTAAGACGCATTTTTAAACACAAGTGTGGGTCAGGGGGTCGAGCTGCGCGCTGCGTTAATAACACAACAAATTACACAGAGTTGTTAAAATAAATCTCAGCATGCAGCACGAGGAGAGAATGTGATGTGTGAGGGGAATATTTTCATTTGGTTGCCTGTAAATAAAAAACTAGTTGGCTGCTGAGGTGGGAAATGGTGGTTATATGGAGGGGCGGGTTATACCTGCTGATCGCCGCGGCTCTTGCTGCTTTCTCCTCGGCATAGTGACCGTCACTTTCCACGGTGCTTCTCATGCAGGAATTACAAACAAATCAAGTCAGTCAGTTTTGAAGAATCATCCCGGTTTGTTCGGGGGTCGGGGTGGAGGGGTTGTAGGGGTTCTGTTCTCGGAGCTGTCTTCTTCTCAAACCGGCTGCTCTTTTCTGGACTTGATGGCTGGATCGGCTTCGACAATAAGCGGAGAGATTACGAAGGGATTCGGCCAGCTCCTGACACCTTCCTGCCCATCAAAGATCATCTTCCTTCATGTCTCTCGTGGCAGGGGTAAAAATAAAAGAGGCAGAAGCAGCGAGGAAGCACCTTGAAAGCCAAGTTTTCAGTTCACTCCCCCCCCCCGGAACCAAAAAAAAAAAAAAAAAAAAGATCCCCCCTAGTCTCCAGTGCTGTTTGGAGGGGGACGATAGTTTGCTGCGTCTTTTACGCACAAACCTAAGAAAAATAAATAAACTCTGGCGGTGAGCGAACAAATAAGTCCCGTGTGAGCGCGCCACACAGCTCTGATAAGTAATGTATCCTTAGGTTTCCTTCTCTTCTGGTGCCAGAGACCTGAAACAGAGAAAGGGGAGAGGAGAAAATAGACAGACAGGCATTAGATGGGTTAATGTCAGTCCCGTCACCACCACGCCACCTCAGCCCCGGATCCAGCCTCACCAGTCCGGCGGAGACTTTTTCCTCCCTCCCTTCCTCCCCTCCTTCTCTCCCATTGAAGACAAATAAAAATAAACGGGACGAGCAGCCTTTACTCTTCTTACTTACGTTTTACGAGTCGTGGAAATAATTCCCACCGCTCGTCTCATCGCATCATGGACAGGAGTCGGTATTTTTTCTTTTTTTTTTTGGAAGGGGTGGCTGGTTGATGCGGTGGAGAGAGGATATCACTTGAGAGAGAGAGAGCAGGGGAAACAAACAAGACGCAGGCGCATCCAAGCTTCGCCAACAAACAGATCAGGTCGACATGGACTAAAATGTTTGTCTGTTGAAAAAAGGTTGAAAAAGAGGGAGGCAAAAACTCCAGGGACTGATCCGAGGTCTCCCGAAAAAAGAAAAAATGGAAACGCGGTGGATCCAGAAGCTGTTTCAGACAGTCTCAACTGATAGACAGACGCATCGAGTGGCTTTTCCTGCTACATTTTTACTCCTCCCCTCTCCACAAGCGTCACCCCTGACAGAGGAGCCTACCTGTCAATCTTTTTAATTGTCTTGTTTTCCCCCCTCTCTCTCTCTCTCTCCCTCTCTCTCTCTCTCTCTCCCTCCTTCTCCCTTTGCTCTAAAAAATCCCAAACCTCCGACAAAGGAGAGGAATCATGTTCAGGAATCATTAAATGGGGGGATCAACTTTGAATTTTAAAAAAAAAAAAACTTATAGGAACATTTTATGGCAAAGCACAACTCAAAGATCTTAGATCGTTACAACTTCGATGTCACCTTTGGCTCGTGAAAGCTCCGGCTGAGTGAGAGGTCCAGTCTCCCACTGAGGGGAGGGACGGAGGTTCTGTTGTAGTAACAGTGTTACACGCTTATTTTGAAAAGCAGCGATGTTTCCAGAACATGACGGACAGATGACAATAGGTAACAGACGGTAACGCACGGAAACGTGCGCGAATGCGAGGACACACTTTGACAAATCGCTGATGCAGACTGTGGTTACAGGTGTAACATGTGGCCACGGACATGTTTCTGTGGGGGGGGGGAGCAACCTTCAAAATAAAAAATAAAAAAGGCGATTTCAAATAAAAAGAGCGCGTTCACGCGAAGGCGCTCAGCGATTGTTGTGTGTTTTTTGTGTTTTGTCGCTGTTTATCAATAAAGATTCGCCGGGGCTGGCGGTTGTGTTCGTGGGAGGAAAAGCGGTGGAGGATACGTTAGGAGACGAGGATTGATTTGTTTCACCTTACTAGGAAGTGAGCGCTGTGTCCGGGAAGGGGAGGGACTCCGACGACAAGTCTGGGGCGCTGCTGTGCTGCTCACAAGGCTGCACCACAGCAACCTTTTAATCCGAAATACTCGATCCGGTGCTTGTTTGTTTTGTTTTTTTTGCATAAGTAACCGAGAGTCCCGCTGCGAAGCATCGCGGCTTTTGTTTTGGTTTATCGGCACGTTGTGCCCGGCCCGGCCCGGCCCGGCCCGGCCTGCACGCTGTGCATGTGCAGAGAGGGGAAAAAAGCCTCTAGCGCAGGCTAACGGCAGACGGGCTTATTACTGCCATAAACGCACGCCAAGTTGTCCGTGAACTTTGTCACATTTCGGAGTCATGTCCAGCCTGCTGCTGCTGAGGCACGGCAGGAGAGCGCTATCGGTAATCGTGGGGCGCAGAGGCACCGACGCACTTTCAGGAGTTCATTCGACTGCGCGGCGCTTCATCGTAGATATGTCCTACTCAGCGCACTTCATGGATTTCAAGGGATCCTCCATACCGAGCAGCATGAGGAAGCTGGTCGTAAACAAGCTTAGTCCGAATTTCCGAGAGGCCGTCTCTATGCAGACCGTCGCGGTCCCGACGCCCGGAGACGCGGACTTGCTCGTCAGAAATCGGTAAGTTGTTGTTTTTGAAAGAGGTGGCCACAAACGCACCGTGCCACCGCCGCTTCCTCTGCGCGCTCGGAATAGCAAAAAAGGTGACCCAAAGCGTGTTTACGAGTCTATTTATGGCTCATTATGGGATGTCGATCTATCACAGCAATGTTGAGAAGTTGTATAAAGGGCTCCGCTTACCTCGATTTACCCATGTCCAGCACCTGCGATCATCATCATCATCACAAGATGGCAAAATACGTGAGGAATAAGCGCTGTACTGTAATTCCAAGTTCCGCCCTCTCTGCATTTGTCTATCAATCCATCTCGGCATCTCTCTCTCTCTCCCCCCACCTCTCTCTCTCTCCCCCACCTCTCTCTCTCTCTCGCTCTCTCTCTGTCCTCCTGTCTCTCTACGTCACCAAACTGCAAACAGAAAGTCATGGAGGGGGGGCTCAGACTGGCATCAAGAGATGGAGATGATGGAGAAGGAGATGCGGTGTTAGATGGCGCGGGAATTGCAGTATCATTTCTCAGCAGTGTGTTCTCTGTTAGGGAAGAGCACCTGAAGTCAGCCTCCCTGCCTCCTGCAGCCTGACACAGTAGCCTCAGTGATTATTATACATTGATAAATAGAATTAAAGCTGGTGTAAGGTGGGAGAGGCGCAACTGAATGCGCTTTTTAAAAATAGTAAGATTCCAGGTTCTATTTCTGATTCCAGCCGGAGGTAACGTCTTACCCCAATTTTGATTTACTACTACATTACAGACTGTATGTGCGCCTGATCTGATTTTAAATGTTAAATTAGCATTACACAAATGCACCTCAGGGTTTATCATGCCACTTGGTGCCAATAAAACAAATATTTTCCCATCAGATCAAGTGTAAACGTGGAACATCGGTGTCTTATCGGTGACGGTGATCACTTGCTCGAGACCTTTGACCGTCACTGGGAGATAAAGTGAGGATGTTTCAGCTAACAGAGGAAATAAATGTTTCTGTTTGTGGTGCAAATGGAGGAGCGCTCGTCCCATATTGCAGAGCATCAGTGCAGTCCAAGTGAAATATCCACCGTCTCAAAGTGTTGAGTGAGGAATCTCAGAGTGAGAAATTGATAACTGGAAAGCTCGTGACTGCAGTGAAAGAGGAGGATTAATTCACAAGGAAGAATTGAAACTTTCTTCTTTATTTAAGATTCCACTGAAGCGGATCTCTTACAGTAAAATCCTCAAGAATCAAGATCACAGAGTGCTCCACACCGTCACGTCTGGTCCATGAGCACACTTCAGAGTAAAAATCAAGTGTAGTCACTCAAATGGAAGACAGATGACCTGCACATGAGAGACAGAGGTAGCAATGGTTCAATATTCTACAGCTTCTTTTAGTATGTTTTGTGTAAGAATGCACTCCGAAACAAATTATTAGCAGAAATGTAATTTTCAGTCTGCCTTGAAGGCCTTAAAACCTTAAAGGGGCACTGTGTAGTTTTGGAGAATAAATTTGAAATCAGAATTTTGATATGTACAATATTAATGAGGTAATAACACAAAACCAGAAATATTTATTTTTTCCACAAGTGAATAAACAAGCTGTTCTCAGAGGAAAATAAGGTCCTAGAACACTGTTTGAAGCTAGAAAGGTGGCAGGGTCCGCCAAATATAAACAAAGTAATACAGTATGAAACTGTGTTGTCCTTTAAAGGTGGACTATGTATTATTGGGGAAGATGAAAGATCTTCATTGTCTCGACTTTTTATGCCTAAACAAACTAAATAAACAAACTGATCTTGTTTATATGTGGCGGACCCTGCCACCTGTCTAGCTTCAAACAGTGTTCTGGGACCTTATTTTCCTCTGAGAACAGCTTGTTTATTCCCTTACGGTAAAGATAAATATTTCTCAGTTTGTATTATCACCTCATTAATATTGTAAATTTTAAAATTCAGTTTGAATTTCTTCTCTGAAACTACATAGTTACGTTTATACAGACATTAAATTTTGCTTGTTAAGGTTAAAAAAAATCATCCAATGAAGATCTTTCCCTTCTGATAAAAATGTCTTCCCCATAACTACACAGTGCACCTTTTAAATATTTCATTTAGTATTTATCATCACACACACCAGTGATACTTATCTTTATATCACAATGTGTGTTGTGGTTTTAAATCATCTTGGTAAGATGGTTGTTGCATTCAGAAGGTTTTTGTTTGAACACACTCTGACTTTATTGTCACATCTCGGCTCATTTTGTTTAAACTTGAGTGTTTCAGCATTTTCAGTGATGCACAAATCTGATTCCACAGATGTAAAGTCGTCCAATCAAGGTGCTTGGTTACATCATCCTGACCCATCTACAAACCACAGAAGCATTATCTACGGGCTCAAAGTACATGTGTGACATGCACAGTAATGAGGCGCAGCATGCGCGCCGCTCTAAAAGACAGTAAATGATTTATTTATACATTCCTTTCTCACATATTTGTTTCCAACATGTTACCAAAGTAAGATGAAAACAGCCGTCTTCGTGTTGAGGCAAGAAGCAACTATCTGGGATTTTTTTAAAAGTGCAGTTTGTTGTGGGTGTCTCTGAAGACAATGAATCATGACATCATGCAATGTGTTTTGTGATACAAACCTTTCCCTGTCAGTGCAGGACTGTTCTCTCCCAGAAAGAAAGGGAATCATTGCCAAAACAAACCAGAGTGTTTGTGCCCCGTGCAGACATGTCTGGAGAAGGAAGCTGAAGTCTTGACCTTCAGACAGGATTTCAGATGACCACATAGAAGCTTCTGGACATGATTCTGAACGTTGTGTGTGCATTTTTTTAACAACTCACACGTTTAATCCTTATTTATTGTTTGTCTTTGTATTTCAGTTTTGTGGGAATCAACGCTTCTGATATTAATTACTCAGCAGGCCGGTACGATCCCTCGGTGAAGCCCCCCTTCGATGCCGGTTTCGAGGGTATCGGTGAGGTCGTCGGCCTCGGCCTCAGCGCCAGCTCCCGTTACACCGTCGGGGACACTGTGGCCTACTTCGGCAGCGGTGCGTTCGCTGAGTACACGGTGGTGCCGGCCAAGGAAAGCGTGCCTGTACCTGCGGTGAAGCCAGAGTTCCTCACCCTGCTGGTCAGCGGTGCCACGGCCTACATCGCCCTGAAACGTCTGGGCGACCTGGCCAAAGGTGAGACGGTCCTGGTCACAGCGGCTGCTGGTGGAACGGGACAGTTCGCAGTGCAGTTTGCCAAACAGGCCGGTTGTCACGTGATCGGGACCTGTTCATCCGACGAGAAAGCCGGCTTCCTTAAATCCATCGGCTGCGACAGGCCAATCAACTACAAAACAGAAGACCTGGCCAAGACGCTGAGGAAAGAGTACCCACAAGGCATAGATGTGGTGTATGAGTCAGTCGGAGGCAGCCTCTTAGAACTCGCAGTGAACAGTCTGGCCAATAAGGGCCGGCTGATCGTGATTGGCTTCATCTCAGGGTACCAGAGCGCGTCGGGGATCCCGCCCTTCAGAGGGGGAACACTACCGGTGAAGCTGCTCCAGAAGTCGGCCAGTATTCGGGGTTTCTTCCTGCCCCACTTCATCAGTGACTACAGGGAGGCTCTGGGTAGCATGATGCAGATGTTTGCCAAGGGGAAGCTGGTGTGTGAGGTGGATGGAGGGGATTTGGCGCAGGAGGGGAGGTTCACAGGGTTGGAGTCAGTGTTCAGAGCTGTGGACTACATGTATGATGGGAAAAACCTGGGCAAGGTGGTGGTGGATGTGGCACCACCCTCTGTTAGCAGTAGTAAGCTGTGATTTCACTGATTGTTAATGCACTAAAAATCATACTTGAACCCAAATGATTGTTAAGTTTAAGAAGAAAATGTCTTTAATCATTTCAAATACAGATTATGCTCTTTATTTTTGTATGATTGATATAACAGTTCAGTTCAGTTGAACTGAACTGAACTGAACTGATATAACACTATAAAGTAATGATTTCAATAAACATAATAATAACTTTATTTTCTTCTATCCTGGTTTTGGAAGCTTTATGCAATACAAAGTGATAACAACTATGCATTAAAAATAATATTGCACAAATATTCCTATAAAAATCTGAATCTATAGCCACCCAGAAACTGTTTTTTACAGGTTTTCTTAATCTTGTGTTCCACCCCTGAAATTATTCTCCACCCGCTGCCATAACGTGCCAGCTTTACGCACTCACACGCACTTTATCTACCATAAATGTTTTATGATAGACTTCATTGTTTTTCTAATGGGGGGGGGGGGGCTTACATTGGTATGTGCTTGTCAAAAGTGAGCGCTGCTCCAGGTGTGCTTGGTATTTCATTGCCTGTTTGTGGCTGACAGAAATGGCATTCACACAATCAATCTTTTCATTCACATGCCCAGAAGCTGCACATAATAAAAAAAAATTAGTCCAGCTAACCAGGAGCCAGACTATAAAATGCCATTACTTTTCTCCACTGAACGTACGAAAAATCACTTATAGTGAATGTATTGTGGAATGCCCTTTGACATTTTTTTTTCATTTCCATTGTGTGTGTGTGTGTGTGTGTGTGTTTAATTTAGTTTTGGAAACAGGAAACAAAGCAGCAGAACATACGTTAGGAAGTTTAGTCACTTCGCAGCTTATTTCTACACAACACATATTATCATTATCATGCACGAGAGAAAAAAGAAAGGTTTTTAAATGCAGAAGCCTTAATAGGTGGAAAATGACCAAGATCTGAAAGGATTTAACATTTAATTTCCTCTATTTTTAAAAAGGCAAGAATCAGGTATGGGACACTGTGTACGTTGAGGCCGTCCATGTCGTATTAATGTACTGTGTGTCGTCTAAAAACAAACACCTGTTCCTACCTGGCAGGGAGGGCTGTAGTGTTCATGCACTGTGAACATGTTATTTCCTCATCCAGGTGGCCACTCAAAATATAACGCAGTGTGAAATACGTTACAGGTGTGACCCCAGCATGCAAAGCTGCTACCTTCAGCAGACGGCGCAGGAAATCAGGAACACACCAGGCCAAGGCCATTTTCAATCCAGAGTGTAAGGAAGTCGGAGGAAAACTGATGGTCTTTGGCACAGATGGCGGACACTTTCAGATTTAGTTATGTTTACTTATGGAAGTCCTGTAATATCTTTTACATACGCAGTGTGTTTTAATAAGACGGGTAATATGTGCATATACAAATAATAAAGTAGCACTTTAAATTATTACTTAAACACAGCAACAAGAGAATGATTTGGAAAATTAACCCCTGAACTACCTTTTCTCTGTTTCCCTCCATATCATTCATATTATATATATATATATATATATATATACATATATATATATATATATATATATATATATATATATATATATATATATATATATATATGTTCATGCTCATATCCACTAAACTTCATTTTATAAAGTCACGCAATGATTTTGTTAATATGACATTATCATTATTGTGTATTAACAGACAGACAGACCTATTTCTTCACTTTGTCTTTCTTAATATCTAAAATAAACAATTTTGACTGACACACACATTCCCATGACCTTGAGCCACTTACACTGTTGACGTGAGATTTAAAATTCAAGTGATTTGAGTTGAATTAAGTTAATTTAAAAATTTAAAAAATAAATGAAAATAACACTAAAAAAGGCCTTTAGTTTATCTGACCAACAGAACAAACAGTAATTAAGTAATTAAATCATTGCCATCACTTCTGTTTTGTCAGGCGTTATGATGCAAAGATGTGATGATGCACGAGATTCACTTAGAAAACTACATTTTTCTCACCTTTCAATATATTTTATCAACTTTTCCCTGAGTATCCCTCCAAATCTGTCAAGCCTGTCTCTCTGTCTGTCAATCTGTCAACTTACTGTTAAAAAGTTGTGTCTTTTCTTCGGTTAGGCTTCCTTTTTCTTTGCTTTGTCTGGATTTAAATCTACAATATAAAATTTTGACTCACCCGTGACCGTTACGTTACCTCACACACTTAAAACTGTTGACACACGAGCTAAAAGATTGAAGTGCCTTTGTTTAAATTAAAACAACATAATTAAAGAGGACAAGAAACTAACGCTGATAAATGCTTTAAGATGATCTGACCAACAGAACAAACAGTAATTGTTTAATTATCGCCATCACATCTGTTTTGTCAGCCGTGATGATGCAAAAACGCGATGATGCACATGGATGCTCGAGTACTGTGTGCATCCATGTTGCACAGCGAGGAATAGGCCAGGTTTAGTATCTCTTCAATTACCAGGAGAGGCCTCGTCTCGGCGTCCTCCAGGGCCTACCTGTACCTCCGCTGATTAGTGAGCAGTCACAGCCCCAATTAGAGAACACAGGAACCTGGAGAGACAACACTCTTTATTTAATTGGATTGTGTTGCAGTCGGAGCCTGCTAACTGGCAATGTATTGAAGCAACCTGGAACCGTGGAGCGTAAACAAGACATTAAAGATAGAGAAGCTTCTTCAGAAGCGTTGGCAGACTTTTGTCTGATGGTAAAAGTTCAGGAACATTTCTTCGTTTGAGGAGTTATGCCTAGTGTCTCTCTTATTTTAGTCGAGGGTTAGTGTAGTTGTTCTCCTCAGAAAGGGTCATTCACACAGCAGGTACATTTAGATTAATATGTATATGTAGGTAAGCTGAGTTTACCGTTTTTAACCTGATGGATATGTGAAGGATTTAAATGCAGAGCATAGATTTTAACAAGTGTTATCATATGAATTGGCTGCTTGTTCATTAGCACAATTTTAATTGCCTTGTTATTGGTCGTTTTATAGTTAATGCAGCTTTATAATTAACAATGAGTCAGTGCTCTTAAGAAAGGCCACAAAATAGATGTATTTCTGAGATTTGATGATATTGGTGGTGCTTTACCTGAAAGTGAGACTTTTGACAGAAGAAATAATACTTCTCCCTGGTGTAAATCAATAGTTGAACTCATAAGAATTGTGTGGTCTTGTAACGAACTAAAGAACGTTATTGTTGTATCATTGACATTACTTTGTCGTAGTAGCAGCATTAGTAGTTTTCAGTCATCACACCTAATACAATAAATATAAACAGTATAGTATAAACAAAGTCAATGGCCCTTGTATCAATTTTTAATCATTTAAGCTACCCTGCAGAAAATGACAAAAAAAAGTCATTGACACTTTACAAACTATTATTTTGCATCATTCTATAACTTGACCCCAACAGTGGACAATCCTCTCTTTTCATACCTTTTTCAGCTTTTATATAAAGTGGACTTACAAACACCTCTCAGGTCATATTTGCTTTCCTGTATTGAAAAGAACAGGACTGACTTTCTAATTATTTTAAAATTAAACAAATCATTAAATTTCATAACAAGGGAATTTAGAAACAGTGGAATTGTGCGAGCATAACAATCAGTCTTGTTAATGATAATACGTATGGCTCGTTTTTGTAGTATTGAATTTATAGTCGAAAAGAAAGAATAAGTTAGCAATAGATTATATACAGGGCTGTAGAATGTGATACAGTATTTATGTTGCTCTTTCACTAGGATGTTAAAGTTACCATTAGGATGAAATCAGTGTTGGGGACTAACGAGTTACATGTAGGGGTGTTTGTAATTAAAACACAAAATAAATATAATTGCAATCCATTACGGTTACTGAGAAAAAAATATGTAATTAAACCACAGATACTAAATCAATATGTCGGTGATAACAAGGGGTCACATATGAATATATTCTTTTTAATAAGCAGCTTGATTGTAGAATATAACATTTATTCTGTTGCTTTACATCTTTTTCGACACACATGAGTGCTTTCTTTCTTCATATTTTCTGACGACACAGGTCAGAAAAGTTGCTGGGACAAATTTGAGTGCAACACCAACAAGTATATGATGGTTTATAAGGATCAGTACATGTCTAGACGGGTTAAATTTATTGGGAAGTATGATTGTAATCTTTACAGTTACTAAGAAAAATATGCAATCATATTACAGATACTAATCAGTATGTTGGTGACAACAAAGGGATGTAGTAACCATAACCCTACCAAGTATATGTAGAATATAACGTTTATTCTGTTGCTTCACATCTTTTCGGCGCACATGAATGCTTTCTTTTTTCATATTTTTGGACAATGCGGGTGCGAAAAGCTGCTGGAACAACTATTAGTGCAACACCGTTAAGGACAGGGTAGTTCACAAGAAGCTGTACGTGTCTAGACAGGCTCTGTTCACTGGGTAGTGTGCACTCTAATTTTTGATTGTTTCTTCAGTCTGCATTATCTGACTTTTCTGATTCATTGGCCCACTTTAAAACATGCATTAGAAAAGTAATCAAATGTAACAGGTTACATTAGTTTGATACTTATTACATTTGTAATCTGTAGTAGATTACATTTAAAAAAGTAACCTTCCCAACACTGGATATAATGGTCACTGGTGGCCACACTGGCAGCTGCTAAGGGAAGGTTAACCCTACTGTACGAAAACAGGGATTATTGATTTTATTTATGTATGATAGTATCAATACTTTTATAATTTATAATTGTTAATAGACGTAAATAACCTTTTAGCTTAGGTTGTACAGATTTCAATGATATGAAGCATTTAAAGATACTAAGCAAAAATAACAATGTAGGCACCGGTGGATCGTTTCTATTCTGAAAACTCATTTACAATGAAAATGTGTTTCCCCTCTATATTACTGGTTTATGAAAGAAAGAAAAAAGTCACAACTCTTGAAATCAAACTTCTTGAAATCACAACTTTTTCTACCCTTCCAATCCATTTTAATTTTCAATCCAACACCACAGCACGGAGGTGGTTTTCATTGTTGCACTTAAACATATTTTCGGGGAGTGAAATTCTCAAAAGGTCTCTCTCTGTCTCTTTCTTTTTTCCCACTAAAAACACTCTTTCTCCACAGTTTCCCCTGGAACATGTGGCACATAACAAAGACATCACCCTCATCGTGTGGGATGGTAGTCTACCTCCAGGCGCCTGAGGGACACTGGCTGGCTGCTTGGTGCTGCCAGGATCCAGACAGTCCAGTTTCTTTCTCTGCAAGTCAGTCAGACCCCCTCAACTCCCAAACTCCCCGAGCCCCCGTCACTCCTACCTCCGCCTAATTACCAAACCTAAAACCCCACTCGACTAATTAGCCACAGCAGACCCAGGAACTGTGAGTAAAGGTAAAGAGATGGCTTCATTCAGGAGCGTGTGTGTGTGTGTGTGTGTGTGTGTGTGTTAAAGAGAGGGAGAGTGAAGGAAAGAGACAAGAAGAAAGGGAAATGGAATATTCAAGCCTCCTTTAGCGAGCACATCTCTACAGCCAATTAAAGTCATTTATTAAACTGTTTGCGAAACCTGAGTTGTGCATGACAGAATGATAGGGGAATGTGTTTGTTTGTGGCCGTGCATGTTTCTGGATATGTAGATGTGCGTGGGGGCCGCTCACACGCACACACACACTCCCCTCCTCACACACACACGTCCACATGTGTCTCAGTATGGCTGGCAATCTGTCGGCTTTTCTGTCTATCAGCGGCGCGAGAGCTCAGTGGGACATAAATTACAATATGCAGCAGAACCACTTGTGTAAGTCTCAATGAAGGGGAGGAATAACTTTCTTAATCAAGTTCCCCTGATTAATTGTAATAAAGGTGTCATCCGTAAATGTGTCCTCCTGATTGAGTAATTCGGGGCCGGAGACAGTAAGCACATCCCTGGTGATTGGGGGGGTTGGACAGAGTAGTGGAGGGGTGAGGGGGGAGGGGGAGGGGGGCTGAGGTGTGTGGAGGACAAACTGAGACACAAATAGCTCCTGGGCACACTGGCAGCCTTCGCACAACTGACAGTTATGAAATACAATTATCAGTGTGATCTGCTTAAGAATTCATCAGCGGCTTCACCGGCCAGTGAAGACGTTCACGGAGAGTCGGAGAGAGACGGAGAAGGGAGAGGGAGGGAGGGTGACACAAGAGAAGAGAAGGCCTCGCTGATTAAATGAGATTTTTTATTTTGTCCAGCAGATTGTTCACATTATGTTACAGTACTGTGAGCGGATTATCCTCTCTGTTGTTTTCCTCTGTTAAGATCAGCTGTGACAAACCCTGACGACTTAAAATGGTTGATTTTTATGATATAGAGCAGTGACTGAGCATTGATTTGGTGATTTGCGGGTCAAAAGATGTCTTGAGGTGCAGGTTAAAAGTGGGAAAAATTTGGTGAAAACTGAAAAGTGTTTAGATGTCTAGGTCAGCAGCTCCCACCTTTCTGACTTGGGGCCCTTTAAAAATGAACCATTGTCTTAGAGTGAACCCTCGTCAGGCTGTTTAATATGAATAATCTTTACATGTCTGTAGCGATTAAATCACCAATTATTTTACAATGAAGAGCAAAGATGGGAGAAAAGTAAGAAAAAACTAGAATGGCACTCAGTAGAGCACATACCTCCGCCAAGGCCCAACAGTCCCCTTTAATTCAATCAAGCCTCATCCAATATCAACCTCGATAGACTTCTATCACTCTAAATTTTAAACCACGTATAAATGCTTAAGCAAAATTTAAGTTCACCAGGTCTAGGATACACAAAAAATGCCAATTACATCCACTTGATTTTTTTCATCAAGATCCATGCATTATTCCCTGAGAAATCAACGAAAATGTCAACAGCAAAAGAAAGTCCTATCTCACAATGTCACTGAAAGTGAGAAAACATTCCTTGATCCGTCCCTTTATCCAGAAAGTTAATGGGGTCTATTCCGAGCCGAGACTCATCCTCCATCCAGGTTTTGTGGAAATCTCTTCAATAGTTTTTGTGTAATCCTGCTGACAAACCAACCAACAAGCAACACAGGTGAAAACAAAATAATAAAAATAATTTGGACTGTTAACATACAAGCATCTGCTGAGGAAGACTGAGATGTGGGCGAAATCTTTTGACATTTTTGTTAATTCCTTAGTGAATACTGGATAGAGGGCTCTTGATGAAAAATATCAGGCATATTTAGGGGGCTGGTATCTGTTAGTGCGCACAATCTGATGTGGATCCTTATGAAAATCTGGATCTAGCTCATTTATTTGTGTTTCATTTGATATAGGATTAGGCTTGATTGAAGTAAAGGGGACTGTTGGGCCTTGGTGGAGGTGTGCACTCTACTGAGTGCCATTCTAGTTTTTCATCTTGTCAATAATCTAACAACCCTTCAGAATTGTCCACCTACCTCTCGGGGGAGTCTAAAGGCCTGGATTTCGTAGAGATGTTCAAGCAAACATCAAAACAATGGTTATATGTACTGTAGGGCAGGGCCATATGTTGATATTCAATTGTTATTGTGATATGAGACTACATATCATCTCAGATTTTGGATATTGTTATATCATGATGTGGCACAAGTGTTGTCTTTTCCCGGTTTTAAAGGCTGCAGTACAGGAAAGTGATGTACATTTTTGAACTTACCAGACTGTTCTACATTATATCCACATAGCTGATTATTGGTGATCAAAAATTTTATCTGAGTTTACATTTTGTGAAAGTACCAATGGTCATCCCTACAATATTCAATATTAACAGTGAGCTATGTCTTTAAAAAAATATTGGGATGTTTGATTTTGTTCACCCAGCCCTTATGAAGTGCTTTTCAGATCTTCAGATATCCTTTCAGATATAGCCTAAAAAATAAAGCAATATCATATAAGGCCATGTCATCCTGTCCTAGGTATGCAACCTCAACATCTGTGACTAAGTAACTATATTCAGCCTGGTTTGACCTTCACATCTAACACCTTTCGTCCTGCAGTAGGAGACATCCAAGCATGTAGATCAAACCATTGTAACCAAGCCAATATCTGACAGAGGATAAATTTGCAGGTCGACGCGGCCAAGTTCTCAAGTGACCCAAATAAGCGTACAATTTTAAAATTTAAGAGCATGATAAAAAAAAATCATATTAGAACAGCTTATATTTACCACTATCAACACACTACGATAAAACTTTATTCCAGCTCGCTGCACTACAAACGTATTGAATAAAACATCCAAACAAGCACTAACATTTCTATTTGACAGATAAAATCACACTCAGCTACATTCATCATCTCTTCCTACCTACATTAACCCTTTAGGGCACCTTCTGTGGCCTCTGGAGGGGAGCGAGGGTCCCTCACCGTGTCTGTTAAGATGTAGATATATATTCAGGTGAAAGGCAAGGGCGCTATTCACCACCTCAGGATTAATGACAACATCATCGCCATCGCCACGCTGACCAGCCCCATATTTCCATTGGCTGGATAAAGAGGAGAGGGGAGGGGAGGGGGTATGAGCATCCTGTCGGTGGGATGACGGACAGGTCCTCAGTCCAGCTCCCTCAGGTCCCCCCTGTCCTCATTCTTTACTGGCCTGAGCTGGCTAGCGAGGCAACGTCTCTGCGGCCAAGGACACAGGGGTGTCAGCAATGCGTCTGGGTAACATCGTTCATCAGGCCGCATCGGTAATGGGTAGCTCTCTGTGACAGTGGTCATCAGGACACAAAAGCAAAAGGGCCCATAAACATCACATGACAGATGGCTGGGAGGACAGCTTCGGACAGGGAGGGAGGGATGGAGAGCGAGAGATAAAGTGAGATAGAGGGAGAGAGAGGGAGAAGGACAGAGGTGGAAGAGAGATCTCAGGCTGGATTGTTAAGTCTCATGAAAAGTCGGGATGGTTTATGAATGCTCATGTTCAATGTCAGCTGTGAAGGGAAACGAGGAAGGAAACTAGAGATCACAGGGGAAATAGTTTGCCACTGATGTCCATCAAAAGGACATATTTGAGTGTGGTTAGTGTAACTACTTGGTCTGACTATTAAAATAGATAAGACAGATATCCAATTGTGAAATAGATTAGTTCAAACCAGATGGAAAAAGCAGAAGGAATCTGCAGAGTAACTAGTGACTAAAGTAATCAAATAATTGTAGTGCAGTAAAAAATACAAACGTACAGTAGTGGCCACCAACATGTTGTAGAGTGGAAGTATTAAAGGAGACATATTATGCTCACTTTCAGGTTCATCATTTTATTTTGGGTTACCAAACCCAAAACCAGTTATAACATATTGTGCAGTGCTGCAGCAGCGCTGTATTCCCCCTCTGTCTGGGACGCTCTGTTTTAGCTCCTGTGTCTTTAAGGCCTGCCTCCCAGTCTGCTCTGATTTGTCAGCCCACGCACGCCCGAGCCAGCAATAGTCACTGTGTCTCCACATCAGTTCTGTTGTGTTTTCAGCTTCCAGTTAGCTTTATTTCTACTGTGAACATAGGCATAAATTAGGCAAATGTGTGACATGGTGACATAGTGTGATGTCAAGAAGTCACAGAATGAAAGGAGGGACTGCTGACGAGGCGTTTCAGGAGCAGTGTTTTCTGTGGGAGAGAGGAGCTCCCATTGTTGCAGATCTTTGGCTTTTTAACTTTCAAGACCTTTTACATGTACAATAACCTGTATAACACACTGAAGGAAAGGGAAAAACAAAAAAGCATGTAGGTCTCTTTTGAGTAGCAGAAAATGGAAATACTCAAGTTAAGCACCAGTACCTCAAAACTGTACAGCCAAAAGTACACTACTTGATTAAATGTACTTAGTTACATTCCATCACTGATCATCCTGAGTTAGTCTGATGGACTTCATCCACTTCATTTGCCTCCATGTCAGTGACGACTTTGGCCAATTAGTGGGGTGAAACCATTTAACCTCCAGCATGGCGCAAAGGGTTAAACGGAAGGGTCGATATGAAAGAGGTGTTTGCTTAAAAGCAGTACATAGAGAGAAGAAAGTTGCTCTTGAAAAGACAGGATGAGAGATTGTTGAGGAAACGTCTTCAGAGATTCAAGCCCGCAGCGCCGATACGTCAGAAGATTTCATCAAAAGGATGTTTGGCACAACTCCGACTTTGAAGAGTTTGACAGATAAGCACGGCGTGTTGGAAGAGTTGGCCTGAGGAGGATGATGTTTTTAAATAAACTACGGTCTAAGCAGTCTGAGGTGGGGTGAAAGTTAAGGAATAATTACAGAGGTGATAGCAGTGACAGAATGTGAGAAACAGGTTGCGTGAAAATGAGGCGAGGTGAGGGTGTCAAGGGCTGTCAGAGAAGTGACTGCAGGACCTGTTGTAGGTCCCTGTGGAGGGGAGACGATTGTTGTGTTAGCAACACCTTTGTCACCTCAGGATGTATACCTCGTCTTCGCGTGTTTACAGGGAAATCAAGTCCCAAATGTGAGGTATCATCTTCAAAACACGGGGAAATGCAGCTCCCTGGCCTCCAAAGTGACGCCGCAGGCCGCTCTGCGTCTTTCTTTGTTTTCTGGGAACAGCCTTGCCCGTCCATTAATCGTCATCCATCCATCCTGTGCACCTGTATATAAAAGGGAAATTAGAATATCCATCACTCGAGCACAACGTCAGCGTGATTGATGGGTTAGTCACAGGATCCCCTCCGTTTCCTACCCCAAGTCTGTGTTTCAGGAGTGAGAAGTGAACATTATCTAGCGCCATGATCAGATTTAGCCTGCACATTTCCATCTAGGAGAGCATTTTGAGTGGATGATACACAATCCCAACGAGGAGGCAGCCAGCAGAAGGTTTATGGAAATCTAATATCATAAGGCTTTTTGGTTTGTTAGACTTGTTATTCACGGAGTGGGCTGGTGACACTTTTGATGTAACAGTATGAGACAATGTAACGAGGCAGAATCTCATTCTGTTGAAGTGTTTCTGTCAAACTACGGTCTGAAGGATGATTGGGAAAATCTGTGCAAACAGGTTTTGAGTGGGGTGTGCTAAGACTAAAATACCAACTGTTCTCAGAGAAAAGCCTTTGGTAAATAACAGGAAATGTCCTCCGAGAAGGCGATATGAATGCCAGAGAGCGCAGGATGCACATTTGCCTTTTAAGTTGAGCAGACAGTGTTTAAACAAAAAGGCATAAATAGAGTCAGCGCAAACAGATGACGAGAATTAAACACTTTTATTAATAAATCTCCAGGCTTAAGTGTGATGTGACGGTTTAATTCAGGTGGGAAAAAGATACATTTTTGCATATATTCTGGTACACATGCTGAAAGCGCTCTATCGCCTCTGTCAATCCTTAAATATTGGTGTTTATAAACCTGTATCGGTCAACTTTCTGTCTCTCCTTCTCTGTCTGTCTCTCCCCCTCCGTGTGTGTGTGTGTGTGTGTGTGTATGTGTGTGTGCTTTGACGAGGTGGAGACAGGAGCCCTAACGCTGCAGGATGGAGAAAGGTGAACAGGAAACAGAAGGTGCCCATGGAGGAGGTATATGACATCTGTCAGGATCCAGGGTGGGTGGAGGATTCAACGCCCCCCCTCCGCCGGCCGAGGGTCACCCATCGCACCGCAGTCGCTGAAGTTGTCACGACACCCTGACACTTCCTTGGCAATGGTGGCCGCGAGCCGGACAGCCTCGGACGTTCAAGACACACACATATTTTTGAGTAAATTTGTCTGAGGGGAGTGGAGGGTGAGGGGGGCGTTTTGTATGTGCTGTTTGTTCTTTCTCTGTGCAGAAATGTCAGCGTCCTGCTCATTGTTGTTTTTTTCTCCCCCTCTCTTCAGGGTCCTGGATGGAGGAAGGTCAGCTGACATGGCAAGGTCGACAAACAAACAAACAAACAGAAGGAATTAAAATAGAGAAAAACAGAGCAGATGAAACGTGGTGCTGGTGTGTTTTTATCGCTGCGAGGCTGATGGCATGTAGCAGCCATTACTCTCCGTTGTGTCCTCTGCCCCCCATTGGCTGCGACAACACCGCCTGGCAGGGCTGCCAGTGTCACGTCATCTCATGCTTCTGCTTAACTACGCGGACGACAAGGGCCGCTTCACACCAGGACGGGTTTTTCTGCTTCTTACTCCTCAGGTAGCTGTGTTTCCTCAAGGCGGCAAAGGTCGTTCACACTCAATTTGATAAAAAATCATCTTTGCGAAGCCAGCGTGAGTTCAAATGAGATCTTGTTGTTTTTAATGTCTTTATGGAGGGAAAAGTAAAAGAAAAATCCACACAAAAAGTTTTAACAATGGCTAAGACTGGCTTTTTAATGTGTGTCATCCCCAATGTTCTCTCTGGTGACCAAATATTCACCAAATGAAAATTATAGAAATTTTGGTTTGGTTGTTTAGATTAGGAATATTTTTAGATACAGGAGAATTGACACATATGGAGAAATTAAGAGGGGTAATAAAAAATAAAATAAAATCAGGCATATTTTGGTGACATATATATAAATTTGAGTTTATTTGATTTTTTATTAAGATCCATGCATTATTCCCTGAGAAATTAACAATAAAATGTGTGAAAAAGCCCTACCTCGCAATGTTAAAGAAAATTTGTAAAAATCCCTCGATCCATCCCTTTATCCGAATCCACACCAAAAGTTAATGGGGTCTATTTTGGGCTGAGACCCATCCTCTATCCAATTGTCGTGGAAATCTGTTCAGTAGTTTTTGTGTAATCCTGGTAACAAACCAACCAACGGACATGGATGAATACATAACCTCCTTGGCGGAGGTGAAAAATAAAAATACCACAGTGTAGCAATAAAGTAAAAAAGTATTAGCGTTTAAATATACTCATGGTAAAATAAGTACTCATAATGCAGCTATAAATGGATTAATATTAGTGAAGCATTAATGCGTTAATCTCTTTAACAGCTGGTAAAGGTGGAGATCATTTAAGCTACTTTGTAAATGGCTTTGTAGATTAATCTATGATAAAACATCATGTTAATAAGTATATTTCTATTTTGTATTAAGAATCTGAATCAGCAAAGTAACCAATGTACTGTACTTAAGTACAATTTTGCAGTACTTGTACTTGAGTATTTCCATTTTCTGTTACTTTATACTTCCATTCTGCTACATTTTGGGGGCAAATATTGTACTTTTTAAACTACTACATTTATTTGATAGCTTACTTTGCAGATTACATGCTGCATCAGTGCAAAAGTAGTTCATTTTTATTTTCATCGCCCAGGCCGATAATCAGTAGACCCATAGTACAGTATGTCAATATATTTTTTAATTTACGTTTACTTGTACTTTTGATGCTTAAGTACATTTAATATTAGATACTTTAAGACTTTTACTCAAGTATTATTTGTTTGGGTGAGATTCACTCTACCTAAGAAATATTTTAACACAATAATTTACTCACATATGACTTTTGTGTACGTTTTATAACACTGAAAGCAACTAGTAACTAAAGCTATCAAATAAATGTAGTGCAGTTATAAGTATATTATTGGCTCTCAAAACATTGTAGCGGAGTAAGTAATATGCAGCATTCAAAGGAAATACTCAAGTACAGTACTTGAGTAAATGTACTTGAGTACATATGTATGTTATTTTCCACCACTGGAAAATAAGGTTCTGCACACTTAGTAGGTACAGTGCAAGCTTTCAGCCACTACACTGAAAAACTATATCTATTATGATTTTTCATTAAATATTTACATTGGACCTGAATTAGCAGGTCTTCATTTTCTACATATTGGAGTCCTAAACATTGTGTTGTGAGTGTGGTGATCATCTAAGAAGATGCAGGACATAGATCAAGATTCTAAAATGACAATCTTGCTTAAAATTGTATCATTTTTTACGCTATTTCATTTATATAAACACACTTCTAGTTTTTATGTGTTCCCAGATATTATTGTTTTTTTATTAAAAAACATACGTGTGATGAAATCAGAGTCAAATCTGTTTGCAATCAAGACTCAGACATAAAAATATATATCATTGTTGTGTCTGAATGAATTGATAACCCCTCTGTGTAAGAATAATATATCTGTTTTATTATTTAGACTTCATCCTAAATAGCCAGCAGAGCCCCATTTGTCATGACTTTGAGTGCATTTGGCTCAGGCTGCTGCAGGTGAAGCCCGGGCCTCACCCTCACAGATCTGTATGCAGAGTGTGCCTTTAAAAAAGCATGTTTCTTTTGTTTATTCTTTGCGTTGTCTTTTCCTTTCTGTGAGTTTTGACATTGGAGATGACAGGTGTCTGTGGGGTGGAGGAGGAGGAGGAGGAGGAGGAGATGCTGGTAAGAAAACAATCTTTGACTGCCTGTGGGTGAAGGCAGACTCCTCTAGGCAAGGCGGCCTTCAGCGTTTAGCTGGGGGCGCAGTATCAAAATCACAGCCACTGCTGTACCCCTAAGGCGCTAATCTCAACCAGTTACCGTCAAGTGCTGCTTCTTCTTTATATAATCCTTCATACCCCCCCCCCCCCCTCCCTTCCCTCTGCTCTCTCCATCTCCGCCATTCCTCCACTGATCCAGACCCAATCCACAGAGGTGAGAGGATAAATGACAGTTTGAGAAGGTGCAGGGGAAGCCAGGCATCTTGAATCCAGCATTGTTTCTTTCCTTACCCGGGTTAAAAGCAAATCCAAACTGTAGTGCTTCCACACACTTTACTGGAATTGTAATATCATAATTAGCAGAGCTTCTGTGCTCATCTGTACCAAACCAGGCATCTCACCAGATGCTGAGGAGACCTCTGCCGTCTTTCAGCCGGCTCCATGGAAAAGGGTTGTTGTTTGATCACTGGATGACTGCTAATTTAATAAGTGTTAACTATGGAGCAGCCGAGCGAGGGAAAAGAGGGAAAAATGAGGGAAAATGTAGGAGTAAAAAAGCATTAAGATTAACTGATGACATGTTCAACTGTGCGCATAATATGAGGCTTAGTTAAGTACGCACATGCTGTTTGTCAATTATTTAAAACCCCAGGAAATTAAGTCCAGGTAATCTCATACGGTGTAAATAACATTCTTTTTCATGGCAGCTTAATTGAATTCATTTGACGCTATTTAGAAATAACAGAATTAGATTTGCTTTCACACACGCAAGCAAAGACTGTCAGGAGGCGTTCTTTGTAAAGGTGAAAGTGAGAGGAATTAAGGTTAGTTACTTCAAACGGATGTGAAGGGATCGGATATGGGAATGATTGAAATCATCCTCATGTCTTTCTGCAGAGCTCTTATCCCTGCTCTCTGCACAAGGACTGTACTTAGGTCTGTGATTTAACTGTGATATAGCACTTCAAGCTCATTCTGCTGAACACCCTAAATGCAGAAATGTCAAGGTAATATGGAAAACATTTCGACATAAATCGATGACGTTGACTTAAAGGTGCACTATGTAGTTTTGGGGATGAAGAGGAAGATCGTCATTGTCTGACTTTTTATGCCTAAACAAATTAAATGAATAAACTTTTCATGACTGAATAAACTGAATAAACAAACTGACCTTAAAGGACAACACAATTTGATTCTGTTTTACTTTGTTGATATGTGGCGGACCCTGCCACCTTTCTAGCTTCAAACAGTGTACTGGGACCTTATTTTCCTCTGAGAACAGCTTGTTTATTCAATTATGAAAAAAAAATATGAAAAACATGTCTGAGTTTCTATTAATACCTCATTAATATTGTAAATATTAAAATTCTGGGTTTGAATTTCTTCTCTAAAACAACCTAGTGCGCCTTTAAAGGGGCACTATGTACTTTTGTAGAAG
Organism: Pagrus major; assembly: GCF_040436345.1. Classification (NCBI taxonomy): domain Eukaryota; kingdom Metazoa; phylum Chordata; class Actinopteri; order Spariformes; family Sparidae; genus Pagrus; species Pagrus major. The sequence continues at coordinate 8,751,459 of NC_133231.1, forward strand.
AAATTCAAACTCATAATTTCAATATGTACAATATTAGGAGGAATAATACAATCTCAGGAATATTTATTTTTTGATAGCTGTATAAACAAGCTGTCCTCAGAGGAAAATAAGGTCCTGGAACACTGTTTGAGACTAGAAAGGTGGCAGGGTCCGCCAAATATAAACAAAGTAAAACAGTATGAAATTGTGTTGTCCTTTAAGGTCGGTTTGTTTATTCAGGCATGAAAACAAAGAGAGTTTAGTTTGTTTGGACATAAAAAACTACATATGGATAATGGATGTAAGGACTTAAGGACACATATTTTCAAAACTGTTATCTTTAAAACGGTCAAATAAAGATCCCTCTCACATCATTTCATAATAAATGCATGCTGGGAATCCTCATGATTGCTGCTTATTGTACTTCTGCATTCACTGGAAGTTCCACTATATTAAAGCAACCAAGTAGAACCTAAGTATCAGTAAATGTGCAGCCACTGTAGACTGAAGCAAAGATGTTTGACAGCGGGTTGTAAAGACCAGGCCAACCATACAGACACAGAGACAGCGGCCTCAGGCATTTTTGAATTGGCCTTACTAGTGGGATGGCATGGCTTGATGCTATTTACACACACACACACACACACACACGGACAGACACACACCCACAAAGAGTCTTGATGCAGACTCTAGGTGAAGGCCGGTATATGTCTGTCTTGTCTCGTGAGTGAGCGGGCCGGAGACGTCGACGGAGGTGGGGGAGACAGATTGGAGGGACGGAGGGGAAGAGGGGAAATGGAGGGATTAGATGAAACCTTTCAGTGCGTGTCATCATCCCTGACATTCTGTAGGGCTTGACCTTAACAGAGCAGCATCGTGTCAGAGACAGGGTCTCATCACCGCCAGGGAACACACACACACACACACACACACACACACACGCAGACAACCCATCAGAGATCGCCTACAACACCCAACATACATTCTCACATAAACACACACATATGCTGGGAGAATTTAGAGATAAGTTGCCAAAACTCAAGTATCAAGCAGCCAAATGACATCCTCCTCTGATGCAGATTGAATGATTACATATTAACTGATCAGTTGATTATTCCATGAGAAAAGTAATTTTGCTGATGTGCTGCCTTGTCAAAGCCTAAAATAGTAAGAAGATTCATTAACATACAGAATGTGATTTTCTTTTCCAACTGTTGTTGATTTATTTGGTCCTGAGCAAGGAAATAAATCCACTGTTAACATGCATTGTTGCATGTTGGTTCTGGTCAAAATGGTGTTCACACAGGCATTTTACAAATGAACCAAGAGGAGTACACATGAGGTCACATGGACTGATAGGTAACACATTCATCAGACACTTTAGGTGACTGTGGTCAGTCTGCATCAGCACTGTGACATTGGAACATCAAGTGAAATCAAATTCCAGAGACGTGTGTGTATATTTATGTTCTCTACTGTCAAAAAAGGTTAACAAAACAAAGGGTTTTGGCTGTGCATTCACACGAAAACTGCGTCTTGGTGGCCTGAAAACTCAAACTTTTGAAACCAGGTTCCAGAGTGTACTCACCCTAAACTTTTCCGCTTTTAACAAAGCTGTTTTCATGTAAACAAGGACTTGGATGCCACATTAATCAAGTGATCGACCAATTTGGATGATTTAGGTAAAAGGTAGGGGGAAAGGAACAGATTTAAAAAGAGTGGTCAAAATCTAAGGATCAGAGGCCGAAATATCCTGACTTTTAGCGTCAAAGATGGGTCAAGCTTCAACCATTTCCATAATGCAACTCAGTAGGATTTTTCATTAGACCCTCTGTACTTCAAATATTACAGGTACTGGACCAATAGATGATTAAAATATACTCAAGTGAATGTAAAAGGGAGCTACAGTGTGCAGACTTTTTTCAACACTGCCACCTTATAATGCAGCTCTTTGTCCAAAGCATAAAAACCATACAGGTTTTATGGCTTACTTGTGTTTTACAAGTATTCCTAAGTGAGTGCCCCTTTAAGAACAAAATGCTTTCATGTTTCATCATCATCATTCATTTAGACTGTTCTCAGGTAATTTGGTGTTCAATTAAAAGTTATATTCATCCAAACAGACCTGAGAACTACAGTGACAACTTCCTTGACATTGAACTGAGGTGGACTGAAGTCCATAGCTGTGACAGGGTTCAGGGTGTATTGTTGTATTCTGCAAAACATTTTTACAATGATAAGCTGTAGCTTTAAAGTGAGACTATGTAACTTTAGAGAGAAGAATTAAAACAAACTTCCTCTTTTAATAATGGGGGAAATAATTCAGAAGCATTAAAATGCATCTTTAGTCAATGTCATACACTCACACTATGGGTTTTTCTGGATACTGCTACAGTCTTACTTGATCTGCACTGACCTTGTGTAGCGAATGATGGCAAACCTTAGGCAGATATTGCTTTGTGGTCTGCAAAAGTTACATAGCCTAACATTAATGCATAATAATACACTCAACGGCCACTTTAGTTGTAGTTCAGAGATGTTCTTCTGCAAACCATTAGTTGGTGCAATGCGATCGGCTGATTAGATATTTGCGTTACTGAGCGTTTGAACAGGCATACCTAACAAAGTAGCTGCTGAGTCTATATCAGCCTGTAAAATATGTATCAGTCAAGTCCTCAAGGCTAAGGCTACGAAACACTACTGCTTCCGCACAGAAATGTACTTAAAGCCAGCATATAAAACCTGAAGTGTATCGCCACGTATCCCATCTTTCTGTCCTGCTCACCTATAAAGACGGTGTCGTAACGACGCCTCGCGCAGGAATTAGACTTTATCTCCCACACCTTCTCATTGGGCGGCCTCCATATTCTGAGGACAGATTTAGATTTGGCCAAAGGGCTGCTATTATAAAAATATGGTTGACCTTTGAGGTCCAGGGCTGTTTTAGAGCGGGATTGTTCCTCCCCGACGCTGTTTAGACAGCCTGCTCCTCTCAGTCTTATTAACATATGCCAGTCTCCCTAAATGTTCTCAGTCAGTTTATTAAAAAATTTAAGTACAACAGTATAATTTTTATGATGCTCATAAAGGAAGCGCTAGCTCACATTAATTTTTTCATGAACAGTGAACTTTCGGAGAGAACTGCAATGGGTTACATAATTAATTTCTGCTTTCTGTTCACCCGTCATCATATTTTGTAAAGTCCTGCTCTGTTGGTGTCTTTTGGTTTTTATCTTAACTTTATCTATCTATCTATCTATCTATCTATCTATCTATCTATCTATCTATCTATCTATCTATCTATCTATCTATCTATATATCTATCTATCTATCTATCATCTGCTGTCAGTGTATTTTTTATTGTATGTCATTTCTACCGCTGCATATTTTCTATATTTCTGCCCTAAGCAAGTTTAAAAATATTTTTGTGATTTTTTTCCTATTTTGATTCATCATAAGTCACATAGAAAATAGTTGGGTGGAAACACATTTTGCTGTCTGTATTTGTCAGTGAGAGTGCTGTTAGGAGTTTGCAGAAGCGGTACAGTGGTAGCAGTGTGTTCCTGACCCCATCATGCTATCTGTTCTAATGATGCTCAGGCCTCCATCAAAGTAGGGACCCCCCACGGCTCCTGGGGGCCCCTGGGCTCAAGCACAGTTGCTCTGGTTCGGTTTTTTCCCCTCACTGCTTGAGGCTCGGCACAGTAATGAGAAACAGAATTTAAAGAAAAGCAAAACAAAACAACAAAAACCCCTCCATCTTCGACTGACATCCAGTCCGTGTTCAGTCAGCTTGCTCTTTTTCTCCTCCTCGGTATCAAAAACAAAGATTGTTTTAATGGAGCAGTTCAAACACGCTGGGCAGCTTTTGTTCAATGCAACATTTTTCTCTTCCCTCGCATGCGCACACACACACAAACAGGGAGGATTAGTGTTGACTGCGCGCACGTATGGATTGATATGTTACAGCTTACTGGACCGATGCAAGACAGAGGGAAAAACTATTGATTTTTTGCCAATATGACTGCGTGTTGATCCTGGGGCCACATTCATTTTCATCACTCACATACGGGAGGGGGAAAGCAGAGAAGTGTCACACTTGTTTTGCCAGTCGCCATGACAACAAGGATCATCCAAGTCAGAGGAGGTCAGGCCGCTGATGAGAGGCGAATATGTGTTCACTGAAATCATTCACGGAATGCCCTCCACCCTCTGCCTCTCCCTGTGTCCGTCCATCACCCCTGCTCACGGTGCACTCTCTCCTCGTCCACAGGCATCAGCGCTTCTTTTACCTTCGCAACCATTTTACTGCTGCGGTCTGGTTCAAATTCCCACATCAGCGAGGAAAACCTTTGATAGCACTTTTGAATGAGGCACTGAACCCCCAGCTGCTCCCATGGAACTATCCAGCATCCACCAGTAAATCATTGCAGACTTTCCTCAGATGAATGAAGTTTAAACACATCCCTCTTTTCTCTCATGTCCCTCCACTCTTTGCTCGCTGTGCTGCAGCTCTCTGACCAGCCTCCATCCTTCATCCCTCATTCCTCCTGATAGATTAGAGTTTATTACCACAATCCCCGATTTGTTGTCACCGTGTATTTGGGTGGTAATATGTTTGCTGGCTCCTATCCATTTTGTTGGTGGCTGATGGGCAGCTGATTTCAGGGGGGGCCGGAGAAGAAAGAAGGCTGGCTGCTAACCGACAGAGGCCGGCCGACTCTCCTAAGGTGATAATTGGCTGCTGATGCAACATCCAACCCCTCGTAATTAATCTCTGTGGTTTTTTGTGCATCACAAACAACACGTGTTCACCTCTTTATGTGTCATTTATACACAATGTTCACAGTATAAAATGAAGGAAGGCTCAAGGGTGAGTCGCAAAAAATGTTAAAAGAAAGGTCACCATGTGGCTGGGGTGCAAGACAGTGTCTGAAAACCAGCAAAGAGAAGACCACAATGTCAACTTATTACCTCCACCAGGGAGGTTATGTTTGTTGTTGGTTGGTTGGTTTGTCAGCAGGATTACATAAAAACTGCTAAACAGATTTCCAAATATGTTTTATTTGATAAGGGATTAGGCTTGACTGAATTAAAGGGGATTTTTGGGCCTTGGCGGAGGTATGCGCTCTACTGAGTGCCATACTCGTTCATTATTTGCCTATATTGGCAGCTCTTGAAGTGCATTATTGCTTAAGAGTGTTAAGTGTCAGTGTTGTCCACTCCTGATATAATGCAGCTTGATTGACTGATCACTTACAGTGAAATATATCAGCACTTATACTTTCAACCGACAAAGTTGACACTGTGTTGCAGAGAAAACTACTAAAGTTAGCATGCTAAACAGCTAGCATCAGCCCATGCTGTCTCGTAATACCGCTTTCTACCTCAAGAGGTGATACCTGATACCTCAGAGTATAGCTCAGGCCTCAGGAGGCGAACACTGACTAATGCCCAACCTCCATCTCGCTCCTTTCCTGCTTAATTCCTCTTCAGTCCCCGCCTGAATCCGCGACGTTTCTGTTGTCCCAGGAGTCAGCTTCCTGGTTGGAGCAGCTGTAAATCACCTTGGTACTGTATACCTTGTTGTAAAACTGGCCTCCGTTGGCCTCTGAGGCAGTCGGTGTTCAATGGGAGGCTGCAGAGCCATGCTGCAACGTGAATCTAATAGTTGATCAACAAATTACACTCCAGCATAGTAATTCACATGAACATGTCAACCTGTATCCCAGATAATCAACATTTTCCCATAAAGTCCACCTGTTTTACTAACATTCATATCCGACCTGTGCCTATGTTGATGGATCATTAGCTGCACGGCTAACTGAGCTAACTAGCTAACCTAGCTAAACTAGCTAAGCTATCATGTGCCGATATTTGATTAAAGGAGAATTACTTTTTTTAAAAGATGTTTTGAATGTAACTTGTGACTAAGACATAATTTGTAATGTTGGCATTCATAATTTCCATTGGTATCATTAAAATAAACAAAAAAAACATAAACAAAAGTTATAATGTATTTTATTACGTATTGTAATTGGTTAAGATATGCATAGCTATCTATATTGTTTGAATGGACAGGTATAGTATCCTGTGATTCGCTGTTTCTAACAAACCAATTGATTAGACAGAATGTTTTACATTTCATTTCCTGAGTCGTATAACAAAGTCCACCTGTCAAATATCTTGAATGTGTTGATGTTGAAATTTGTATTAAATAGATTTTTTTGTTTTTCTTCTCTGGACTCCACTGGCAGGCGCTGGACATTAGGCCTGTTATCCTCCTGAAGAAAACTAAGACAAAAAGAAATAATTAGTTGACATAAATAACATCAAAGAAAAAATCACAAAGTTAATTAGAACCTAGTTTTGGAAAACAATATAACGTTTCACATAATGTACATCAGCTAGTCCATGTTAATACACTGCAGCTGGTGATAAGCCATGAAAATAACCTGACAGAGTACAAGGCAGAGATAACAGGCAGATAGAATGAGCATCCATCTTACTGTGTTAATTAAAGATAATCAGTCCTTAAAGACATCCAACTCTTTAAATCAACACATGACAGTGAGTCCTGCACCTCAGAGGGAAACAGACAGATATAAACACAGACGGTGCTGTGTCCATCCAACTGTCAAGCACATTTTAGGCAAACTTTCAAACTGTCACCAAAAATAAGATGTTAATTATGTGTTTCTATTAAAGAGGCTGTACACACTTAACAACAGAGCTGTAACAAAAATACAATACAACTGATGAACATTGCACAAGATGTTGTTAATTCCTGGCTTATGTTGGTCATTTTTCATGTCGACTGAGCAAAATCTACTGGGAAATTTACCTGATAATCTACTAATTATGTTTCCACCAGTATCAAGTCCAGAGCCTGTTAAGTCTCACGGCAGATATGTTTTTTGGCCTGAAGTCAGGGGTTGTTGTCTCTGTCATCATCTATTGTGATGCCAAGAAAATGTTACACATTTCCAAAATGTTATTCTTGTTAAAGAAAAATGAAATTGAATTTTGAATGGTAAGGTAACTGGTGACCTTTTGACCTTTTCAGTGGAACATCTAGAAGACAGTCCTCTCTTTATACTAAAGATGCAATATGTAAGGTTTGGCCTTCTGTTGAATTTATACTCCAATAGGGGGCATCATATCACTAGAGTGACCCCATTTCAATTTCTATTATAATTACGGCCCTGCTACACAGTTGAAAGAGAAACTTTGGTGACATATTTTGCAATGTTGGCAAGAACAATTCACATGAGTAGAACAAAAAAGAACCACATATGTTTTTTTTCCTAATAAAATATATGATTATCGTGAGAAGCAATGGATAGACAAACGGACAAGAAAGAGCTTGTCAGCGCGTTTGTGTCTTCAGATAAACCACAACAGTTAACCAAAGGCCCGTCCGGGTGTCTTTGCTTTTTTTTCCCAGTGATTCCGGTGGCGGGTTTCCTCACCAGGCTTTGTTCTCTGCGACTCCCCTACGGTAGCTTTCATTTGACTCCCAGTGTGAGTCCCGTGTTAATTAGGTAAATGAATATGTGTGTACAGACGGGGCCGCCCCGCGCTAATAGCGACACCAGCACAATCGCAACAAAAGGGCCCCACCAGCTAAGGCTAAGTTTGTGATTAAAGGAAAGGCCTCTATGGCGAGGTGTAACAAAATGGCATACAGCGGGCTTTGAAGCTTATTTATGGCGCTTTATCTAATCCCTACCACCCGTGGCTATGGAGGAGATATGGATGTATTATTCATGATAATGTATGGTGGTGACTCTTATGCAGATTCAGAACAAAGGCAAACTTTCTTTTTGTGCCTCTAAACGGCCAATTATTTTTTTTTCTCTTAGACTGATGTGGAACAGATCAAATGATGAAAAAAAGAAAAAAAAACAGTGTTTCTGACGTTTGGTGGACCAGTTTACTGTATGTTCCTGTCTGTCTTGTTCGTCTCTGAGCCCTCCAGCTCTGGGCTTCCTTGGCAGAACTTCTGACTACAAATCACAGTTTTATTCTTCTCACCTAGGGGATGCCAGAGATCCTCTACAGTCCTAGTAGTAAAATTTGAACTCAGTCCAAATCCACATCATGAACACACAGGTCACAAAATAAAGAGGGATCCTTAAAGAAACAAATCTAGCTAAAAACATGAGAAAATAATTGGCAGTGTACCTTGCACTTCTGTGTGCTTTGCCTTGTTCCATGTTGTTTGTTTTGTTCTTTTAGTCTTTAGCCTGTTATCCTCTCCATTTATAATGTGACACTGAAAATATGATATGAATATTTGGTTTACACTTGCTTTCCTGGCTTCTACTAGGAATCTTTTGTGTCACGTGTCAGGGGAAGCTGGGGCCAATATTCTGGAAACGTGTTTGCCAACAATTGACCACATTAGACCTGACAGAATGCTTTATAATCTTTTTTATGCTAAATAAAACTGCTGGGTCATCCACTCTGAAAATGCTTTAGTACAGGAGACTAGCATGTGATGTGGGCCTGATGAACAACTATTCAACCAGTGAGCCATTAATATGAAACTGCTGCTAACTATAACTGCTAATCCAGAGAATAACACAAAAGAAGATTAGTGCACCATCAGTGCTAAATAATGTCAATATCATTGAATTAAGTTTCAATCCATATTACAGACACCTGTTAGCTAAAACTAAGCAAAGTCCAATCAGCGTTCAGTACAGGTCAGGATGATGGAAATCGTTTGATGCCAGTGGGCCCATTCAGATTTACAAACAGCCAAACAAGTCATGCTTAAAGTCTGCACATCATGAAATGTTTAACAGCCACTGAAAAAGTGTGAAGTCCAATTGTTTTGGCTTCAATGCATCGCAACGCGGTCCACCATTTCCTTGTTAGGTAGGTAATTCTAGCCAAGCTGCCTCTCTATTACCATATTGGTGATAATGGATTTGTTTTTGTTATACAGCGCGACTTTTGAGAAGTCTCTAAGCTCCTTTTGTTGAATAAAACATCAATATGGGCTGTCTTTAGTCCAAACTACTGTTTTTCGTTAATACACCAGTCAGCTGCAATAGATTCCCCAAACAGGCACTTGATCAGGTTTGCTGATGACAGCGCTCTAGGTTTGTGGATCCAATCCAAAGCATCGTTCAACAGTCAACAACTATCTTTCTCCAGAACTGCTGACAGCCAGAAACATCTCGAGCACAGCAAAAGAATAAAAAAATGCTGTGTGTTGGCCGCTGTGGGTTGACCGGCCCAAGCCAAACCGTGGTTATTTGACGACCTGTGAATGACACTCAACAGTCAGCTATCGTTCTCCAGAATCACTTCCTGTACCTTTGAAGGCAAACTGGGCTTTCTTGAAATGAGAGGTAACTTATCTATAAGTTTCTGTAAAACTATGACAAAGGCATCTGTAGAAAGGACAATGTGTTTATTTTTGTGTAATAGAGGACAACTTTTCACAGTTCACACCTTTTCTCTGAGCCTTTATGACAGCCGATCAGGTAAAGTTGGAATAAGCACTGTTGGTGTTCCCCCAACAATATGTAGTTTTCTAGTATGACAGAATCCTAAAATATTTCCTTAAACATACATTTCGAAACCATCCTAATCAGAGGATGGAGTGGGATTGCTTCTGGATGGATAAGTCAATGCCAAACAACCACACCAGAGTTACGTGTGCAAAATAAAAGACTGTCATTAATTCAGAAGCAGTTAATAATGGATGAGGGAAGACATCACTGAAGCTATTTACAGTTTGAGGAGGCAGACATATGAATAGATGACCCTTCCGTCTCTCGCAGTGACAGTCGAGGGTTACTTTACAAAACTGTTGGCAGCAGAAGATCTTCCTGTAGCAGACAGACAGGGCTGCTGTCACTCACCACTGAGCTGTCACCCGCTACTGAGATACTATGAGTGTGTGTGTATGTGTGTGTGTGTGTAATTGTATGTGTCAATGTGACAGGCCTGAATTAATGAGAGGTATGTGTCAAGGGGAGAGAGAGAGACATTGAGGAGTAAGAAGGGCAAAGATTGTGGCTGAGCAGTGGCGATTACAGCCTGTGTGCATGGAGGAGTGGCACTTAAAAGCATAATTTCATTGTTTCCTGCCTGTTTATTTCAGGGGAAGTCAGAATCAGATAATCTTTTTAAAGTTACAATCTTTGACAGTTTCATATTTAAACATCTCCTGTTACTCCATGTCGCCAGCATGAAGGCACTAGTAACCCGTATATAAAAGCTTTTATATCTGCTCTCGTAAAAACTCAGTGACTTGGAGCTTTTCTCCGGGACAAAGCCTGTGGTGTACAGGAAGTGATGTCAGCTGATGTTAGCTGTGAGGCTATACTAAGATGCTAACATGTTGAAAATATCAATGTTTACTATGCTGATGTTTAATGTTTACAATTTCACCTGCTTAGTTTAATATGTTAGCGTGCTGATGCACTTGCTAAATAGCACTAAACACAAAGTACAGCTAATTATGATGGGGATTTCAATAGTTTTGCTGCTATTTAGGTAATAACCCAAAGTACTGGAATAATTATTAACTCAGCATGAATGTCTGTAGGAAATGTTATGCCTGTCAATCAAGTATTTTTCAAGAAAATTCATTAGAAACCCAAAATGCTCACTTTATGCAAGAGCTAGATACATTTTCAGGGGATCACCAAACTCAGTAGGCTTTATCCTCTGGGGACCATGAATAGTAACACTTTACAATAGAGCTCACTAATACAGTGCCAGTGGAATGAGTCCTAAAACCCAGTGATAAGTTAGCATTCGTGCACTTCCTGTTCAAAGTTAATGGGTTTTTTAAATCGGTTTTCGGTTAAATGCCTTAAATAAGGCCTGGGGTAGATACAGGCTTAGGAGATTTTCACGTTTTGTTCTACAACATAAAATATGGCTGTAAAAACCCCACGTTTGAATAAAAAAGTGGGCGATTGCTAACAAGAGGCTAACTGAGACTACAGAAGTTGTCTGGGATACTGAAGGTCATAACACTGAACATGGAGACTGATCTGCTCACTAGTCCGTCTTTACAGGCATACTTCAATTGCAAACTATTCTTACTCTAACTTTACAACTCGTAAATTGATCAATTTATAGTAAAGAGTGTTTAATATGGTGTAGGAAGATGCTTCGTGGTTGCTACTTTAGTTTGTTTATAGCCTAGCGTTAGCTTTTTACTTCTGCCAAATTAATTTATGCTTCAAAAATCATAAAGGTGGTGTTTTTATTTGTGGAGATTATCTTGCTGAAGAAAAAAAACAAAAAATCCAATGGAAAAATCATAGGCTTTTTGATGAGGGAAGCAGGGTGATGCTGACTTCCAGGTGATGCTAGCCTACAAAAATACATCATCCCTGCAGCACTCTGAGGTATGTGAGCTGTAGTATCGAGTTCCGCCCTATTTAATTACACACTTTGCCCAAACGTCCTTGGTCACCCTAGACTTGTTTTCTTCCACTATACCTACATTTTCAGTAAAAAAAAACAGTTAATACCAACTGACCAACTGACATTACCATCCATACAAAGACTGAAACCATGGCTAAAAACAAACAGACAAAAAGAAAGAACATCACTAGCTACTACTCTAATAGTCTCCTTTAAAGAACATTTAACTTGGCTATAAAGACCATGAAAATAAGACAAAACATATGAGCCTGGCAGGATTTAATTTTGCAATCATTGCTCAATTTGGGCTGCTGTTGAGATGACAGGGGGTATAAAAACACTGCCTCTCATCTAAAATAACAAGCTATAGTACTATAAAACAAGCTGTATTTACATTTTCTTTCAGTTCACTTAAATGAAAAAAGCTTTATCAGTTACCACTTGAAGTAGTTTTGTTCTTATTTTGAGATTTTGAGAAATCTGTATATGAGATATCTGTCTCGTGTGTGTGTGTGTGTGTGTGTGTGTGTGTGTGTGTGTGTGGGTGTGTGTGTGTGTGTGTGTGTGAGCTCACAGAATCATATGGCTAATCCAGCGATTTAGTTCTGCACTTCCATAATGTTTGGGGACTCACTAGAGACCAATTTTGTCAAAATCAAAACAGCGGAGGCTAAGACATCCTGACGTTCAGTCCCTAGCATAGATCAAGGAGTCTACAATTCCCATAATGCAACTGGACAGCGTCTTTAATTAGATAACATCATCAGGGTTATTTTTCAAAGTTTAGAAAGCTCCCTCCAGAGCCACAGACGACATTATACAGCTGTTTTCACAGGCAGTGAGTATGACTCCTCGTGATGAGTAAACTGAACTTCAGGTGTAAAATCTGTGATGTTCCGCTTTAAAACCTAAATTTAATCCATTAGTAATGTCTCTCTTAGGAGATTATACCCAGCTACATACTGGATGTTATAAAATCATTCTAAAGTGATAAATCATTGAATAATAATGACGTTATAAAACACCTTTTTTCTATGAATACTTACTTTTTAGATTAGCATTTTACTGTAAATCACTCTCAAAGTGAATTTTAATTATTGCTCTGGGATCTGCGCTGCTTTTCTTTCCTAAATAGCATGTTTGGTCGAATATGGCGCCGTGCAGACGAACGGATGTGTTGCTCCACATAAAGAAAAAGATGCATGCTGGTGACTCAGATGGGTAAACCTCAGTTTGTGTGTGTGTGTGTGTGTGTGTGTGTGTGTGTGTGCATTACTCTGTGTGTGTGTGTGTGTGCCAGTTTCCCCTCCTGACTGAAGGAGAAAAACAGCCAGGGAGAGTCTATCAGCGTGGCACCCTGCTCCAGAACATTCTTGATGAAGCAAAGGTTGTCTTCATTAGGTGCATTAATATTCATGACGAATGGTAATTTTGACACAGAAAAGGTCTCAGTAACCTTTTCTCGTGCATTTTTTCACTTCTCAAGGAAATTACAGTCCGGCAATGACTTAATTAATGCTTGGTTTCCTCGCCAAGTCGTTTGAGGGCCTGTCACTTTGAGGTTGGGGTATCTGTCTCACACCGACAGCGATTGAGAGAGAGAGATAGAAACGGAGGGAGAGAGAGAGAGAGGGAAGTGGGATTTCAGAGAGATAGGGAGGGACAGGATCAGTTGCTTCTACACAGGCTTATTTACCATTAAATCCTCCACTCTGTTTTCCTCCACACGCTCCACCCCTCTCTCTCTCTCTCTCTCTCTCTCTCTCTCTCTCTCCCTCTCCCCTCTATACTATCCACCCCCTCCTATTTTCTCCACCTCCTCCGTTCACTGCGTAGTGGTGTGTTGGTATATGGAGGATGTCACCCTCAAGGCCCTGCAGGCCTCACATTTCAGCCGGGAGATCATGAGATGTGACAGGATGTGACTTTTCACTTTCCTCTCTTTATCATCTCAGGGATCGTTCTGCAACATGGCTTCAATGCCGCTGAGCAGCGAGACACTGCAGTCCTCGATGCGTTTCCAGTCCAAGGGCTATTGCAGAAATGAAAACTATCCCTGTCATGTACTGCTGTCTATGAAGAGTGCATATTGAAGACAGAATAAATACAGTTTTAGCACAGTTTTTGAGCTCTCACGACAGCACGATCCCTGTCTTTATATATCGATAGTTTCTTTTCTGATAGATGGAATTTCAGTTGAATTCTTTAAGAAACCAGACAGTAAAAAACACGTTCAAATATATTTAAGGTGCACTATGTTGTTTGAGGAAAAGAAAATCAGAAACTCAGAAAGGTAATATTTTCAAATAAGGTCCCCAGAACACTGTTTGAAGCTAGAAAGGTGGCAGGGTCCGCCACATATAAACAAAGTGAAACAGTATGAAGCTGTGTTGTCCTTTAGGGACAGTTTGTATATTCAGTTTATTCAGTCATGAAAACTAAGACAGTTTATTTATTTAATCTGTTAAATGTTAAAATCAATCAACAACAATTTTTCTCCTCTAATTAAATTTTCTTCCCAAAAACTACACAGTGCACCTTTAAATTAGTCTTAAACAAAAAAAAGATGGATTTATTCATAAAATAATCTATAAATGTTTTCATCTTTTTCCTGTTTTGTTAAACAAATTGTGATTAATTGAGTGTTTATGATATCAGTATGGAGTTATTACATTATTACATTTCAAACTTTATTGCATTTTAACCCTTTAGAAGTGCATTTTTATGAGACCGTACCTAACCACTGGATTATCCATCAGCTGTAACAATACTGGTCGCCATATATATATATATATATATATATATATATATACACACACACACACACACACACATACACACACAAACACACAGCAATCTGAAACACTCAATCCTTCCCATTTCCTCTAAGACAGTAAAATATTTGAACATAAGGCAGCATTTCCTTTATCATGTCCCATAAAAATAGTAATTTGCCGGAGCCCCTTGTAGCACAATATGGTAGGCGGTGTGTTTTCCTGATAATGTAGAGATGACAGATAGGTCCATACTGGGAGGTTTCACTTCACTCTGGATACCAGTGTAATAAATTGCACGGGGGGGAGGAAGAAGGAGAGGGAAAGATAGAACAGGAAGAGAGAAAGATAGGGCAACAGATAGAGACGGCTCCGACGTCTCTCTTCTCCGGCCAGTGGAAGGCTGCACTGTGGGCAGTGATTATACGCTATGAAAATGTAGGATTAATTAGGCCGGCAAGGGAAGGCAACCCTGTCTCATTACTGGCACACTATCCCCCCTCAAAGATATCACCGCGAACACGGCCATCGCACTAATGCCAGCAGACAAAGTCCTCTCTTTTCTGCCCACCGCCCTTATTATCTTATTTAAGGCCACTTAAGGAGGGCCCCAAAGGTGGGCGACACCGTGGATTCTCTTCACCATACGCCGCCTTAATCAGAGCCTCTCCTTTGCTTTCACCTAGAGTTATATAGAAAAAAAATGTATCAGAGAGGAGAGACTTTCTTTTTCAGTTTTCGCTACATGTGTGATTGGGTGGAGCGGGGACAATGGTGGCACAGTTTCCACTTTGTCACAGGAATAATTAGTCTATGGAGACTTTGCCCTCACTGTGTTGATCCTCTGTTCTTCTCGCTTTATCCATTTTCATAGATAACGTGTCACACGGCCGGCGCCTTCCCCTCCCCATAACATCTGTGATTCTCCATCATACACTGTTCATCTTCCAGGTCTTTATCTTTCTTACTCGTCAAACGTTTCACATCACGGAGGGGGCCATTTTCAACACGGCCGTGCAGGCGATGTGAAACTTCAGTGAGATTGTTTCTTTTTTTCCTTTCTTTTCTTTTTATTGCAATTTGAAACAATCATTTAGGTGATAATCTGTAAAATCTTTTTTTTTCTTCTTCTGTGGTGGCTGGTGGTTACAGTTGTGGGGGTTTTGTTGTTTTTGTTTTCTTCTTCTTGCTCACCACTTCTATTTGTCGATCAGCAGACAATCAGCAAATATTGTGACATTCAATAGATCATTTGGGTAATTTTTCAAGCAAAGATGCTGAAAATTTGTTGGCTTCAGCTTGTCAAATATGGCGATTTGATGTTTTTATTTTTCATATTTTGGGTTGTTGGCTCTATGAAGCAAGACATTTGAATGACATGTGTTTGGTCAATTTTCATTATTTTCTAACCATTTTATTGAAAAATAATCAACTAATAAAGTTGGTTTCAGACTTATTATTATTATTATTATTATTATTATTATTATTAGAACAATAATTTATTTGTTTTTCTGGTAAATTTTATCAGACAGCAAATGTAATATTTAAAATAAACTGTCTTTTGAGGGAACAACTGTGTTATATCAGCTGGCATATACAAATAAAGCTTTTCATATACAAATACATTATTCCTTTAATTATGTTGTGCATAAATGAATGTTACTGACTGTATGAATGATGTATTATCATCATCATCATTATCATCCTCCCAATGTGAGCCAATCTCAACACAACATTTCCTTCACTGTCAAAGGTGCCGTTCTGTTTCGAAAGGTGACTCAAAGGTCTCAGGTTAGAAGACAACAACACACAGCGATGCCGGGGGCGGCCACTCATGCGTGATGCTTAAAGAATATGACCTTGTTGCCCTGTGTACCATACGGGTCTCGCCGCCAATTGTAACATGTTGTGGAGCCTACATAACGAAACCTAATTAGATTGTTGAGTCAATCAGCATCCCACAGGTACATAACATGGCTGTAGAGAACAACAAACCTGTGTAATTGCCCTGAACATGATTACACCTCTCACCAGGACTGAGTGCTTCAAACACGCTTGTTTTTGTTTTTGATTGCAAAGTCGTTACATGTGCTAATTGTGGCGTGCAAACCTGTTTGAGCGAGTGTCAGCCTCAAGATGGAAGTCTGAGTTGATAAACATTCAGTGCAATAAATGACATTCTTCCCTCTGCACACACACTGAGCTCCACGCCTTGGAAATAAAACAGCTTCTGCTGCATGTGTGTGTGTGTGAGAGAGAGAGAGAGAGAGAGAGAGAGAGAGAGAAAGCCGAACTCTGCTGTTTATAACCACTGCGAGAGTCTCACCTCCTCCGAGCCAGACTTAGCCGAACATAATTACCCAGGGCGCTCTGTGATAACGCCTACTGTCACTCCTCATTTACAAGGCCTGCTGGAACTCCACTCAATTAAGTAATAAAACATGTTCTCTACTATTACCCTCTATCACATGAACATTTCAATAGTGCACATCTATAATTGACGCGAGCTGCTCTCCCTTTAAATTGGCATGAGAGTTGTGTGAAGAGGAGAGGAGTGTCGTTTAGTCGAAATGTTGATGCGTTGGTTCTGGGTTCTTCAGCTGCATCGAGCTGACATCATTTCCTCCTTTAGCCCATCTTAACTTCTTCATCAGTGTTTTCCTCCCGCACGCTCACCTGTTAGTAATAAGCTGCAACATTTTTATGCAAATTATTGGCCATTTTGCTTCTTAATTATAACAGATTGATTCATGGAAGCGTGTACATTTGTTATTCTAAACACCTGGCACGCAGGTTTTTTCCTCAGGAATAATGTTTTGATGAATAAAGAAAGGAGCTTCACCTCCAGAAACATGTTCATCAACAGGGAATTACAAGGAAACTGATTGAATTGAAGTTAAAGGGGCACTATGTAGTTTTAGGGAAGACATTTTTATCAGAAGAGAAAGATCTTCATTGACTGTTTTTTTTTTTAATATCTAAACAAACTAAATACACAAACTCTCTTTGTTTTCATGACTGAATAAACAAACTGACCTTAAAGGACAACACAGCTTCATACTGTTTTACTTTGTGTATACATGGCGGACCCTGCCATCTTTCTAGCTTCAAACAGTGTTCTGGGGACCTTATTTTCCTCTGAGATTTACTAATGAAAAAATATATATTTCTGAGTTTGTATTATTACCTAATTAATATTATAAATATTAAAATTCTGAGTTTGAATTCCCTCTTCAAAACTACATAGTGCCCCTTTAACCGACTGATTAAAAAGGTAACAGATCCAAAAACAAACAAAAGAAAATTCTACGTTTTGTGCATACATGTGAGATACGCTTAATTAACTTTAAAAATTCATCCACTGAGCCATACCACAGATAAAAAATACAAACCCATGAAAACCGAGCAACATGGGAGCTCACAAAGAGTAATGAAAATGTCCTCTCAGTATTTATTCTCTCGCCAACTTGTTGTTGTAATGTGCCTCCTCCTGAGAGCCAATAAACTGTGGTGTCTGCTGCTGCCGTATCAGAGAAGAGGAGAAAAGGTGAGCTGGACGCAGGGATTTGTGGTCTGATGCAAATATTGCCCGGTCCCCAAATGCCAACCGGCAGTGGCCAGTTGTGACCTGACTACGAGAGAAGAAATGTAGTCTGATGCAAACGATGAGCTGGCTCGCAGTCAGAGCCCTTAAGTCGACCCTGAGGCTGTTAGTTAACTCCCAGACTGCCACGTATAACACTGTTGGTGTACTGTAGTTGCACTATAGCTCTACTGTAGCTGCTCCGCTCACTGTTTTTCCACTAGGTGCTCTCCAGGGTCGCCCCCCCCCCCATCACCACTTGCCTGCAGTGATGTCTGAGGCCACCACTACAGGCAGCTGCCACACCTCAGCTGAGGCAAGAGGCTCCTCTGTGAAGTGATGTGTTGCCATTAAACACCCAAGGGACACACAGTTTGGAGGAGGGAAGTCTGCATAGGTCTCTTAAAAAAACATGTGTCCCAATTTGCTGCTAATCATGTGGAGAAAATATATTTTGCTCAATCATATCAAGTTAAATAATAATCTTATCCCTGATGTAAATAATATCCTCATCCTGAGTCATATGGCTGCAACATGGGATACAGTACCGTACATCAGGTGTCATATGGTCACTCTTTTGTCCACTTGCTTTTATAGGACAAACTCCTTTTGATCACGCCTTGGAAGATGGTATTAAGTGTCAGAGATGAGCCATGGCCTCTTGTTTTCCATTCTAACTTGGGGCACAGTATTGAATCCTCAGAATACAATGACTGCTTTTGTGCACACTGAGTAGGTGTTCTTGTTTTATTCATACTTCCGGGATAAATGCAGCAAATGCAGAGTTTAAGAGAGGTTACACTCATATCGGCGGTATATCAGCTCTACATGTGTCTGCATTCAAAATTTTGCCTATAAAAGAAGTAAAAGTTCCCGCTTTTTATTTGGTGTACGCTCCAAAGTTTTGTTGTTAGTGAAGTTCCGTACAGGTGAGTGTGTGGTGCAGTGAGAATGATTCACATGGAAGTTTGGTCAAGAGTGACACACAAGCTTTATCCATTTTGGAGTTTCAGGTTCTCTCAGAATTGTTAAGTTCTCAACTGTCAATTTAATTTATAATTTGTTTTCAGTGAGCAAATCCACCGATTGCAGCGATTAGGGTTAGGGTTAAAATGAACTGATTTTGGCCTTTAAGTTAGTCACCGTAAATGCCCTTACACCCCTATCATACTGGACAACAAACCCCCTGGTACAATTGGCATTCCTTCCCAGGTCAAATGACTGGCATTTATCGTCTCCAGCTCCGATCAGCAATGATCAAAAAACTTGACATCCGTGGGGACACGCTAATTTTTCCAGCGCATTGCTATGATGCGCATTGAAGTTCAGGACATTGGAGCTCATTTTCTCTGTCTCGTTTAGTTGAAGTTGAGTTTGTAACACAGACTAAAAATGTAAAAAAATAACCTCTGCATTGTCACCGGCCTTCATGTCAGTATCAGATCCTTGCCAGCTGCCTGATCAGTACTGCTAATGTGCAACTCTCAATGGGGATGAGAAAGAAGCAAGATGTCTCACTCCTTAGCTATGTCCATCATCAGCTCTGGAAGAAAACGTTTTAACATCTTCTGGATGCAGCGAGATGAGATATATGATCTGCTGCTGCATTCGTGATGTTGAACGGACACACCAGGAAAAAAAAGGCAAACTTGTCCACTGGCAGTAGGAAAGGGGTCAATCACCTATTTTTAGCAAGTTTACCCGCTAAAGTCTTGTGTGCATTCTGTACGTGTGTGTGGTTGCACACATTGTATGTCTCCTGTCACTGAGTGTCTGTGATGTCCTGCTTCAACCAAATGAATGAGCGCCAGTTCTTTTTTCTGTGCATGTGCATGTCTATGTTATGAGATCTACCCACTGATTACTGAGGGCGAGTCCCAGCCTTTGGGAGCGTGCTGAAGGACTGGCTAAGCTCTCAGTGATGTCAGCGGCGTTTAACGTGGACGGGAAAGCCTCTGCAGTGTCGCCCACTGAACTGAACTCCGACTGCTGCGTGTTTGTGTTGGACGTCAGCGCCACAATGCTTGACACTGAGCAGACTCTAGACCAAGGCCAACACACTGTGAGGGGAACGGGCGGAAGAACCTGTGGCATGCTGGGTAACGAGATCCGGTGAGACCGTGAGGTGGATTATGACGAACTGTCACGCTTCATGGATGTGAAGTTGAGGTTTGGGGTCACTATTTCACTTTCTATACCCCATACTATTCATTTGTTTAAAAATTATGTTATTTTTGTATTTGTCCAGTAATAGAAAGTCATACGAAAGATAAAAGCGTGGTTGACGCGATCTATTTCCAAGGCTGATTCTGAATCTAGGCTGTCACAACCATAGCTGAAAGCAACAAAATTAGAGTTGGGACCAGTCCGATCCAATATCGGTAACTGGTGTTGATACTGACATAGTTCATTCATTGGATATTGGACTGACATCACCAAAACAGTACCAAATCCAGATTCCATAGTCCATTTTTTTTTTTTATGAGTTGCCGATGTACAATAGTAGAATTTTAAGCCCATGGCCAAAATGTTGTAGCACAAATTGATTAAGTAATTAATATTTAAACACTCCTACAAAGATGCATAAACCCGTTGTAAGGTAACATGAGACAGTCTTCAACTGACTGAGATAGTAACAACTGGCTACCTAGAGTTATCATTTGATTGGAGGTACATTAGTCTTGAGAAACAGAGAAGCAAGACAGCAACTTGTATTGGAAACCGCAGACATCTAAATTTGAATATTGGAATCATCAGATCTTTAAAAAACTGGATCAATGCATTTCTCAATGGAAATACATTTGATGTAACTGAGTAGCTTGCAATTTAAAAGCTCAATTATTGAGTGTTCAATATACATCAACTATATAGAGAACAAGGTCTTTATTTGATACCGGCTTTTAAATTGCACTTGATGCATTTTCAGCTTCCACTGCAGTCTTTATATGTTTATGATAATGTACATTTCCAGCATTTGTTCCATCACATTAACAATATAATCATGTCATATTCATCATTTTGCAACTGGAGTGTCTGGTTTTAGTACAAATACTGTTCTCTCTCACTAAGCAGTCAAGTCCATTTTTTGTTTCATTTTTTTCATTTGGTGTTAAGCCACACTCCAAATCACTCCAATCACTTCCCCTCCAGATGTTTCACATTAAAAGCCTTCTAGCTTCTCCAAGGGCATAATCCTCTCATTTCCTGGTCGGCTTTTAATATCAAACCACTGCAGGAGGTGATTTGCTTCATTTGTTTAAAGCAGGACAAAAATAATTGCAGAATACAGTAGGGGCAATTGCATTTAAATGTGCAGTGTGGGACTTACAAATAAAACGTTTGTTAAATTCAAGCCATTGCCAAACAAGATCAAATTGCTGATTAATCTGATCACTTCCAGATACATTTCTCTGTATTCTGCAGCATGCCAGAATCTTTAAATAAATTTCAAAAGAATTTCCCGCACTGGTGCGCTGGACATGATGCGATATATGTCAACCAGCAAAGATTGGCTCATCAAAGCCAAAGAGGGGTAGTAACCATGGTGAAGGTGGAGGTTTAATTAGAGTGAAAAATTATAATTGTTGACAAGAAGATCCACATTTATTTAAGTTTTTTTTAAAAGTAATTCAAATTTCTTCTGAACTTCTATAATAAGAAACTTCAATTGAATTCTTCTATGACTGAGATTATAAAGCTCAAAACCCACCACTACCACTGGTGGTATGTTTAGTTTATTAGCACTAGCATGCTACATTCAATACAAAATACACTTTTACAAAAATTAGGAATCAGTTCGCCTTTATCATTTATAGGCACTAAACAATATAACGACAGTGAGAATGCCTATGGCTCCCATGACAACAAGCCCCTAATGACAATAAGCATTACCAAAACCCCACAGCATCTTGACATGTTAAAACGGGGGCTAAAGAATCTCTCTCTCTATCACACACACACACACACACACACACACACACACACACACACACACACACACACACCATACACATCAGCTCAGGAGAGGTGAGAGGAGGTGGTGGCACATGGGAACAAGGTGGGAGAGAAAGTGAAGATCTGGGGCCTTGGCAGGGATCAGCATGGCATGACAAGGCCCCCCATTACATCTCATTTCAGCTCATAAACGAATGGAGGCATGAGCATAGCTTATAGCATGAATGTGAGTCATTGGAGATGATATATAATTTAGAGAATCTGCACCGCGGCCCTAAAAACACAGTGATTCCAGTTTACACAGCTTTTGTTGATGAGAGCCCTCAGCAGATGCAGGAATATACCAGTGTTCATTTGTGTGCTGTGCATTAACACAACACACTCACACACACACACGCATGCAAACACGTACACATCCTTGCATCAGGAGGCTAATTACTGTAGCTCATGCGTTACTGATACCATCTCTTATTTTTCTCCCCTTCCATGTCTAATAGTTGTGACAGTAAATGAAGAATGCCTGGGGGGGCATTTTCATTGTGACACATTTAAGAACGCCAGCAGAGCACGTGACTCGAGTGTGTGCATGTGTGCGTGCAGCTTCGCGTGCCTCTTTACAATTCTTCAAAGTGCTGTCACCAAACACAAACACACGCGCTCAAGCTTGATAAGATCTGTTCAAAGTCTCCATCAAAGAATCACCATTAATTGTCATCTGTCACAGCTGAAGCGGTGCGAGGGCAGCGCGGTTGCATTTCGATCAAGACGAGCACAGAAAAGCGGCTGATAGGCTGTGACGGCTCCGGGGTGCGCCTGGCGCCTCGGGGGCATCTCTCTGCCCAGAATCAAGCCTGCATTGTGGGGGAAGGAGCTCTCAGGGCCCCCTTCTAATCTGACGCCCATTCTCCTCTCTGTCTCACCTGCAGGTGGGAGCTCACACAGCCAAAGGCCTCCTCACAATCAGCGCCCTCTTCCACCCCCCTCCTTCTCCTCCTCCTCCTCTGCTCCTTCTCCCTCCTGCCTCTTCGTCTTAATCCCCCATCCATCCATCTCTCCTCACAGGTGCTTCCCTCCTCGCATGTTCACAATTAGTTGCTTTCATTTTGGGGCGAGAAATTTGCTCTACCGTTCTTTTGGCAGTCTCCTTTTCACGCCTTTTATTTTGTCCTCTCTGGATTTGTCTCACCCTCCTTCTCTCTACTTCTTTTTTCTCTATCCTTTCTTCCTTTTTTCCTCGCCCTCCTTCCGTTCCCTCTCCTCCCTCCCCTTCTGCTATACCTATCTATCTATAGTCCGGCAGATGCTGTCCCATTTGTACTCTCCCCCATGACATTCCTACGGGGGATTGCTTAAGGATTCAGGAGCCTCGGTGCTCATGGATCACACTGACACTTGGTCAGCATCAGCAGATTATGAACTATAGGCGCCTGACACCCCGCCATTGTTCCTCCATCTAAATATGAACAATAAGGCCCATCCGACGCCCACGCTGACAGCTTATTCGCTCTTATCACTCCTGTGGAGTCGCCCGGCATGATCTGGGCGCCTCCCCCTTTCTCCTCCCCCCATGTACACGCCTCCCCCCCCTTCCGCCTCCCCTCCATCCACCACTTCTCCAGCCCCCCAGCCTCCATGCTCCAGCCTCTTCTTAGGCCGGCCACAGGGCAGGGGGTGGTGGGAGAAAGGGTGGGTAAGGAAGGAAGGGAAGTTTGCAAAAAAGATACAGATGATGGTTGGAAGATCACGACGGCCTTTTGGTGCGTCATTATCTAGAAAACCAGGGGTTTTGTTCATGGATACTTTGGCTCTGGGGGAGAAACCAAGTTCAGTCAAACTTTACAGCCCTTAAATTTTACGCTTTCCTATTTCGGAACACACCGCTGGTGAGGCATCTTAGTGGCTCAGTCAACTAATGTACTGATAATTGAAGTGCCCCGGGTTTGATTATGGCTCAAAACCTTTGTCACGTCATCACTGTCTCTTTTTTCTAATTGCTTGTCACTGTCAATGTCAGATGAAGTCAAAGAAAGTCGGATACTGCTTGAATTGATGCAGGGATAAGATATTTTGATACAGAGTTCAGATAATGATGCAGGTGCAACTTTCATTTGGAGCTACATTTAACTTTAAAGCAAGGAATGTCTGTCTGTCTGTATGTGGTTCTCATAACTCAAAAACCGTCCATCCAATCTACTGCACACTTGGCATGTTTGTTGCTGCAGACCCAAGGAAGTGCAGTGTCAAATTTGGTGGTAATGAATGTGATCCATGTCACACGATCTCATGGGTAAGCAGACCTAAACAAAATGGAGGAAAAGTGTGGTGCAACAACTTGCTGGAGTGACGCGTTGCAGTGAGAAAAAAACAAGCAGAAGGTTAAAGGTGTAACATGTAGGAAATGGCCACCTGTTGAATTACTTCTCCAAACAAATAGCACCTATAAGAACAGAGTTTACAAAGTGTTTTTGACGGACAAAGCAAAAGCAAGACACTCGAAAGGCAATATTATAGAAGGTCAAACAGTCAGGCCACACAAAGCAAGACCAGACTCAGCTAAAGTTAAGATAAAGTTCAAACAAGGCAAAAGATGTAGAAAATGCAAAATGTCAAAATGAAATTAATACAATAAGAAGAATAATGTGCAGTGAAAAGATGTTATGAAGTGAAAACCACTGTCTACAATATCTGCAGTATGGCTAAGGTCAAGGAAAGATCCTGGTTATGGTTCTAAAAACGTGATCTCTGCTCTCCTGTATGTAAATAGGACACGCTACGTGCCTATCACCCTCCCCGACCTTCACACCTCTACTCCTTGGCTTGCTACATATAGGACACACGACTTCCTGCGCTGGCACTAAACGTTGGCATCCAACGTTAAAATCGTGAGGTGCAGATTAGTCCAATCTGGACAGAGTTCCTGAGGATACTGAGCCGCTTCCACATCATGTATTAACCGAATATCAGCAGGGTTTGGTTAATGGACTGTTTCTCCAACCGCGACACTACGCTGCCACTGATCTGCACATCTCTGTCACCGTCACAACTTCACAACCTCCACCATCTTTTTAATGAGACTGGCCGAGTTCCCTGTTGACAGCACACCTTCTACATAAAGAACAGAGAGAGGGCGAGAGAGAGAGAGAGAGAGAGAGAGAGAGAGAGAGAGAGAGAGAGAACGACGGTTGGGTGAAGAAGAGGAGGAGAGCGGTGCGAGGAGAAGGAGGAGGAAAGCAGTGGAGAGTGGCGAGGCTTTCTGAGCGGAGCAGGAATTAACAGGGCCCCAGGGACGGCCAGATCAGAGCCGGGGTCCCCAGAGAGCACTTACCACAGGGGCCCCCCACGCTTGTTACAGCAAGGCAGGGGCCACCAGGGGACTCCCAGGGCTACACTTCACAAATGCGGGGCTCAATTCACCATGCAAGATGGTTAAAAGGCAGACGGTCAGGGTGGCTGGGAAGGAAGCACACCACAATTATGTCCTGCTTTGAAATACCCTGCTATGAGAAAAGCAGAGAAATTATAACAAGCTCAGATATGTTTAAGATCAATTTGGGAATAAATCCTTGCAAATGACGTATTCCCCTTCCCTGAGAACATTATACTGAAAGGCTAACTCCCATGTAGGGTTTTTTTAGAGGGCTGAAATGCCAACCAGATCACTGGGGATGAGGGAATTAGCCAATAATATGAGTCCTGTTGAATGACACAGACACCACCCATTGGCAGCACCATAAATTCGTGACTGCACTTCTCCTGTGGCACAGTCAAGAGTAGTATCACATCTAATCCAATATCAGTGACACTAAAACTCAATCCAGCAAATGAGATCACCCCGAGAGTTGAGTCCTGACTTCCTCGTTGCACATTAGGAGAAAGAAGTAGGCGACAGGAAAAAGAAAGTAATAGACACGAGGGGGTGACTAAGAGGAGAGGCTGCTGCAAAATAAAACTTCTCTCATGCACAGAGATATTTGACATTCTCATTTTAGTCACATCATTTTAATAGTAAACATGCAAACACACATGGGCCCATTTATAAACATGTCACGGACTGACAGTAGTCCAACTGGACTGGAATGCAAGCGTGATAAATGAAAACAGAGTCGATGCAAGAGCAATCCGTGGGACCGTTTTTTTTTTCATGTGAAAAGCTGTCACATCTGCCCTGAAAATGTTCGTGAGTCTTTTCCTGTTTCTCTAGAAAATGTGTTGCTCAAAGTTTTCAGCAGCATCAATATGTAGTTTGTTGAAGCCACAGGATGCGGCCTGCACTGTGTTAAATTAGAAAAGGATACCAGCAGCTTTGTTTCCGTCCAACTGACAAACATGTTTTCAACAACCCCTTTGAAACGGCGCTAGATTAATAACATTTGAATCGGGTTTCCACTGGCCCGAGTTGTGGTCAATCAATCAGCTTTGTGCGTGTCAAAAAAAGACACATCCACAAGAAAAATTGAACAAGCCTTCCAAAATTGGATTAATATTGGTCAGGGTGTGTTGTATCCTATGTCAGGAAATGTTAGCCATATTCTTTTGGTATCGAATACAGAAAGTCAGAATGTCTTTTTTCACAAGGAACGGGAGACAACAGGTATGATATTTGTTGATGTAGCAGAGCTGATATAAGCTGCTTGTGTTTTCATCTCACATAGTTCAGAGAAAACAACATCCTTTGCCTCCCGTGTCTATTGTTTATGGCAGTACTAGTGGAACAGCTCGAGGGATGATGGTCGACCATGTTTGGTCCGACTGAAATTGACCTGATAACCAAACACATGCTTTAGCATGCTTAAACTCTAAACTAAGTTGTTGAACATAGTGAACATTAAACCTGCTAACTATGAGCATGTTAGTATTGTCACTGCGAGCATGTTAGCATGCTAATGATTTAGCTCAAAACACTGCTGTGCCTGAACCTCACTGAGCTGCTGGTGTGGTCGTAGACTACAGGAAGAGACTTTCAAAATAGCCAGCCACAGTCAGCCAGTGTGTTACGTGTTCAAGAAGATATTGATACAGATTTCAGATAATGATGTAGGTAGCTGTTTTGGACAGCTACAAACATGAGCTCAACTTTCATTTGGAGCTACATCTAACTTTAAAGAAGGAATCTCTGTCTGCCTGTATGTGATTCTCATATTCGAGAACCGTTCATCTGATCTAATTCACACTTGGCAGGTTCGTTGCTGAAGACCCAATGAAGTGCAGTGTTGAATTTGGTGCAATTTGGACATGCGACATGTTCTATA
Source organism: Pagrus major (assembly GCF_040436345.1). NCBI lineage: Eukaryota > Metazoa > Chordata > Actinopteri > Spariformes > Sparidae > Pagrus > Pagrus major. The sequence goes on from NC_133231.1 coordinate 8,778,401, forward strand.
TTAATAAATGTGATCCATTTCACGTGAGCTCATGGGGAAGCAGACCTAAACAAAATGGAGATGCAACAACTTGCTGTAGTGACGCTACAAAAAAGCAGAAGGTTAAAGATGTAACATGTAAGAACTGGCCAAGTGTTGAATTACTTCTCCAAACAAATAGGGGGCAGCATATCACTAGAGTAACTGCTAACTGTAGTTGCTAACTTAGCTGCTGTTACGTAGTTAGCTCAGTTAGCCATGTAGCCAGCAGTCCTATTAGCCGACGTGAGTATGCCTGCACTGTGAGCTCACAGCGCTAGCACAGGAGCCTTGGACCGCTGGGGCTAGCTGGTGAGCATGCTAACTACAGCAGATGTAGCACTCCGCCTATATGTTTTACTGTTGTTACCTTGCACTTTTATCTATCTATTGAAAAAAAAAAATTGATTTCAATTTCCAATACTAATCATTTAACAGTGGATATTACAGTATTTCCATAACAGAAGACGTACCCCCTGAGTTGGGAGTCACTGTTGTAGGGAAGTTAAGTGAACCCAAATGATGGTGAACACTTATGTTACAGTGCAGTAAATATTGATTTATTGACATTGATAAGAATTAATCTTGGAAATCTAGATTACAGGTACATAACTGGTCTCTTTGCTTCACTTTGGTGCATTATTTACAGGCATTTTCAGTGTTGGCACAGGTTGTTATTTTCCCTCTGCTGTATCCTGTCAGTATTTACTGCTGGAGTGAACTTTTTTTTTGCCAAGTAAAACATTAAAGTTTCACCTTATCATGAAATATTTTCTGAATCAAGCAAACCTATCGCACCGTTTTTTCCCTCTCTTCATCTGTCACGCTGTTTGTTTTGCTAAAACGAATATACCAACAGAGTTAACCCCTATATGGCAGGGCTGACATGAAGCAGATGGCTGCAGCAGCTATGTGGAAAGGTGTTATCGCAGGCTGACAGTGAAGATCTGCTATTTAAACAGAGTGGCGTGTTGGCGCCGGGTAGCGTGCCGACTCCTCTGCGTCTATGCACGTGAATCAGACTCTGCGAGGGCCGCTGGTATAAAATTGAGGGTGTCAGATTGTTTAATTCAAGAGGGGAGATTCGAAGCATGACATTCTCTTACCCTCGAGAGGTCTATATGATTTTAAATATTGTAAATCTAAATGGAGAAGAAACTAAACTGGAACTGTTTTTGAGAGCATTTCCGCCAAACTCGGCTTCAAGTTTCTCTTTCATGAGGCGCGCGGTGTTGAAAAAGTGATGCTGGTGTAAGGGCAGAGGGAATAGGCCTCCCACTGATCCACTCTTTGCCTCATCATTTACTTTCCCTTCTGCCTGAAATACTCTGTCTTTCACTCCCTCTTTTTTTGTGTGTTTTGAAGTGCTATTCCTCAGCGTTGTGTGCCTAATTAAAAAGCACTTACAGTTGTTTCTGGTTCAAGGTTGAAACGTTGCTATCTCATCGAAGTGAGCTAATCAGATCCCTTTTCAATCACCGCTTCTCCTTAATGAAGTGCCGCAAGACCGTCAATGGGACTGCCTCCCTCCCTGCCTGCCTGCCTGCCTGTCTGCCTGCCTGCCTGCCTGCCTGGCCGGGTGTTTTATTTTATTCTTTTATTTTGGGGTGGGGGTAAGCTGCTCTATGGTGGAATGGAGAACGCTTGCCATTTTGGAGGGGGTGTGTATGTGTGGGATAGAGTGGGCTGTCAATTTCTGTCAGCCGCTGAGGTGTGTGTGGCAGTGAGTCTATGGCAGGGAGACCGGGGGGGTGGGCGCTAGGCAGGGATTAACATGATCAAAGACACAAATGCAGAGCCACATAGGAGAAGTAAGAGAAAGGGAGAAGAGCCATGCAGGGCACCCCCCTCCCTCCCTCCCTCCCTCCCCATTTTCCCATAATAACTCCCATGGAAGAGATGAACCGTAACTGAACCGTGGCTTCCCCTGCACTCCACCTCCCGCCTCAAACAACTATCGATCTACAGCTACAAAAATGACAAAAACAAACATTAGATTCTGACTGTACATGCAGCTGTACGCGGCCTATCGATGTTAGTGTGGATGTATGTACACGCCAGGATTGGAGGTCCTAGCAAGCAGGGCACATGTAGAGGGAGACAGACAGGAAATAAACAAACAAGTCGGGTTTAATAGAATTGTACCTGGAGCCCCGAGGACACGCACGCACACACAAGCGGAGCGTATCAGCCGGCATGCTAATACTGCCAAAGGGAAGGCAAAACTAATAGCGGAGACATTAAGAAAATGATCCCCAGGCTGATATGTTTTCTATAGATGGCGACTAAACAGAATTGCCATATTTATCATACTCAGGGAAACAGAGAGAGGAAGAGAGAGAGAGAGACCCCCATCCACACTGCTGTCCCTCTCAGTTGTCCCCAGGAGAGTGATGAGAGTTGCCCCCGGGAGAGGGAGCAAGTTAGTGTTTCTGTGTATGAGAGAGTGCATTTGTGTGTGTGTGTGTGTGTGTGTGTGTGTGTGTGTGTGTGTGTGTGTGTGTGTGTGTGTGTGTGTGTGTGTGTTTTTGTGTGTGTGTGTGTGTGAACAGAGTCTCTGCACTCCACTCCCAACCAGCCCATGGTTTTGGAAGTATTTAGAGCCCGAAAGTAGCAATGCCAAAATGTTAAAATACCCCATTACAAGTAAACATCCTGCCTTCAAAATAAAGGTACAGGAATGTTTCTTTTACCAACAGCAGATTTTCACAGACTTCCACTGAAGTGAAATTATGAATATTAAGTATATCAATAGATAGTGTTGTAAAGATAAACCAGGTACAATTCACAGCAGTGTACACAACTAAGACCTTGGTTGAAATGTGCTTAAACCTGCAGTTACCCTTTAAACCCTTTTAAAGGGTAACTCCACCAATTTTACAAATTCAATTCAGTGTGTTTACAGGTCTTTGGGAGTACTACTGCATATGTGAACAAAGTAGTCAAAAACCTTTTGTGGCTGCAGATGAAGCTGCATTTCATCTGATAAATTGCCTCCAGTGATGTCACTCAGTGGCTAAGTTGCATTGTGGGTAATGTAGGAATAATAAAGGTGATAGCTCTGGTTCTGCTGTAACAATTTGTTTTTAAACTATCCAGGATGAGTCCAACAGTGTTATGGGGGTATAATGATAGACCAGTGGACTGATTTTCAAAACCTGACACCTACATTACCCACAATACAGCTTAGCCAAACAGTGACATCACTGGAGGCGATATCTTAGATTGCATGCAGCTTCCTCTGGAGCCACAAAAGGCTACTTTTTTCCACATATGCAGTGGTACTCCTCAAGACCTGTAACACACTTTGTTTTGTGAAATTGGTGAAGTTACCCTTTAAGTTGATATGGCAAATGGGCTATCCTGCAGATACGAAGCAACATTAGCATTTATTTAGATTTGTGTTTCCGTTCCTCCGATGAATGTGAGTCCAATATTTGTGCTCTAATCTGGCATCCACTGTCTTCTGGGCAAATATGTGGCTCTAGAGCAGCTGAATACTCTGCTTTGTTCACTAATTGGTTCTTAACTGTGTCTGTCTGCCGCTTAGTGCTGTGAAGGTAGCATGCAGTGGATTTTTAGAGCGTTATTGCAGAAGAAGAAGCACTCAAAAACTACCTTTTGACAGTCAAAAAAACTGGACTGGAAACCCAATAGAAGTAGATTAATAAGATGCTGAAAACCTCTGTAGAGCTGAAGGAAACAGCAGAGTTGGGTGATGATTGTCTGTGGGTATATAACTACAAGTGACCCCTCTCACATATACATAGTCATGTAAGTTGCTGTTCATATAAAAATATTGAGTATTGTTGCCTTAAAGTAACCAAAGTAAAAGTAATCATAATGTTAAACAGCTTTTCAGCATACTGAATATAATGTTTGAAGCATTACGAGTAAGGAGCATTTTAATGTCAGTGTGGAACTAATTCTAACCATTTTACAAACCTCTGGGTAGCTTCACCTATATAACTGCATCATATTTTGTAAGGTGTTGCATGTAAAATCTTTGTCTACAAGGTAACTAGGTAACTTTTACTTAGTTCCTTTCCTCCACTGCACCCAGCTATACAGGAATGAAACACCAGCACAGTAGCCTGCTGTCAATAGTTACATTCCTAATGTTACTTAATACTTTAATGCGTTACTTCCGCCCTCATCTCTCCATCCGTGCTCACCCCTCCTCCCCCCCTGCCCTTTTCCGGCTCTCCAATTAAGCTTCAGCAGCAGGTTTCCATCAGCCGTCTGGTCGTCTGCAGCAGGACTCTTCGGAGCAGAGGCCTGTCAGGAAATGAACTCATCACTGGGTGACAGCTGCTAATTTCTCTCTCTTCCATGTCACACGAGTGGCCTGCTGCAGTTAATAATGAGCCTTCCAGCCCTGATTAGGGACGTACGAGGGGAGGGAGGAGATGCGCACAATGCAGTACACAATCACTCAGCCAGACATGTAGAATAATGTGCAAGCAGGGGCGCAGACAGACATTCCTACTGAGGAGAAAAACACCAACACACACAGCGGACTGGGGCATGAACCCTGCTTTAGGTCACTCACTGCCATCAACATATCACAATATCATACATGCAAACACTAATATGTGTACATACAAACTTTTAACCCATGTCTGTTTGTTGGTTTGTCAGCAGCATAACACAAAAATTACTGAATGGATTTCCACGAAACTTGGATGGAGGATGGATCTTGGCCTAGAAGACACCCCATTAACTTTTGGTGCAGATCTGTATTCAGGGACGGGTCCAGGAATTTTTTCTCATTTTCTGAGATAACTACATTGTTGTTAATTTCTGAGGGACTAATAGATGGATCTTGATGGGAAAAAATCAGGCACATTTAAGTGGCTGGTATCTATGACTGAGTCCAAAAGGGGACTGTTGGGCCTTGGCGGAGGTATACACTCTATTGGCTGCCTTTCTAGTCTAAAGTAGTGGTTCCCAATCCGGAATCGGGAACCCTATGAGAGGTCATAAAATGAATGAGGGGTTGAAAGACTATTATCAGGATAGAAAAGACCAAAAACAACTGTAGTACACAAAATAATACTACATTATTCCAGATTACCTCCAATCGTTTCTCCCTTTTTTCTTTTCACTTACAACTCCGATTAAGAAAGAAGTTGGAACTAGGGCTGTCACGATATCGATATATGATTTTCACAAAATTACAATAATTATGAATCACGATTATCGTAACAAATTCACAGTAACAGTGCTAGCAAGAAAATGTATCTTAAACTTTGTTTACTGTGTTCAAATAAATCACCCTCAAAATGTAAGTGTAGGGAGGTGTTACCATAACTTATACTCAATAAAAGTGTAACAAAAAGAACAATTACACTCAATTACTAAACAAAAGATGCACTAGGCCGAACATCTTCGCTGGATTAAACAGACGATATTCTCATGATTATCAACACAAATAAAAAAAAGTGATGATTTGCTCATCTGTTTTTGACCAAATAGTGATGGTTTACTTCATCAACATCATTCATTTTTGTAAATAGATGCTCATTATGAATTTGATGCAGCGTCCCCTGAAAGGGCAACAAATGACAGGGACAAGGGAAAGGTGTGTCTGGAGCAGGTGAACAGGTTCATTGGTGACAGGTGATAGTGTGATGATTGGATATGAAAGGGGCAGCAAGAACATTGACTAGTGCTGTTTCTTATCTGGGTCAGTTAGGTAATAAAATTAAACCTTAAACACTTCACGGTGGAATGCTGAGGATGAATTGAGGGATCCCACAGCCTGAACAAGCTGCAGTCTGGTGGCATGGCACTAAAACAAAGTTTACTTGTCATCTTGTGTCCAGAGCTGCCGCCAGAATCCACAAAAACTGAAAGTTCCTAGTAGTAGTTTTAAAAAAGTGCATCATTTTGCATTTTTATCATGAAATGCAAATTAATTCAGGTTAAGTGGAGCAAATATCTGACCTCCTCCCACCACTCCACAAACACACTCTTGTCCACATTTTGATATGATCCTGAAGAACATATGGTTATGTGCTAAATTTTACAAATATTGTTGGATTTTTCTTTTTTTACCTCAGTGGGTGTCGACAAACTTTGCTTTCCCACTCTCAGGCACGTATGGATGCTCGCTCAGAGAACGTGACCTCTGCTAAACGTGCCTATCTCGCCTGAATGGAAAAAGAAGAGCATGAAAAGACTGTGCGAGTATATAAATGCAGCGCGGGGCAGGAGACAGACAGGCTGAAAGGCAGACAGGTGTTATGTGAAATTACAGGCTCCCTTCTCTCTGTGTGGTTGTGGATTTCGCTGCTCTTTCACTTCTCTCTGGCCTCACCTCTCTCAACATCCATCTGTAATCCTCTCATTTTTTCCTGCCCACTCCTCCACCGCTTTCTCTCTCAGCCCACCTTCTCGCTCTGCGTGCGCGCCGTATGTGTGTGTGTGTGTGTGTGTGTGTGTGTGTGTGTGTGTGTTAGAGGGATGATCTTTTGATGCCCTCGGTGTGTATGAGTGCTTTGTCTCTCTACTTTCAGCGGTTGGCCATTGTGTTTGCAGCCGTCATACTGCTCTCCCACTCACTCCATCAGAAAGAGGGCCTGTGTAGGGGCCTAAATGAATATTGATTCTCCCTCCAGTGCTGAATACTGCTGGGTAAAAAAGTGTGCTGTACGCGATGAAGAGAATGGGCCTGATGGGGGGAGAGGAGAGTGGATGACGATTAGGATGACGGTGATCATGATGACGATAATGATAATGGTGATGATAATGACAGTGTTGGTGATCAGCAAGCATGATGGGAGCCATCAGTTGATGCATGTATGTGCATGTCGCTTGTTTGATGGCGCCGCGCTGCACAAGTAGTCGCAGTATTGAGGCAGAAAAATGTGTGCTTGTGTGTACGCAAAAGCATATCCAAAAATGTCAATTTAACGTCTTTGGTGTCAAAGTGACGTCCTTACAGGGTTTAAAATGAAAGTTTTTATAATATAATCTTTTCAGCTTCACTGACAGATGTCTAAAGAACTTCTTGCGGTACAAAATTTAAGTTTTTATGACGGTCAAATTTGACTCCATGCAGCAAAAGGTACAGGTTGATTCAAACCCTGAGCCTCAACATCAGTAGCCTGCTTGAGGCAATCACTTTACCACGTGAGCTATTTATCAGCGTTATTAAATATAATGTTTTGGTCATTCAACCTTCATCAGGTAGGCTAATGTTCCAAGGTTGGATCACCAAAAGATGGTAATTAATAAAGCTGATAAGTAGCTTATCTGGTAAAGACTAAGACTAAAGTCTGAAAAAGACATCACAACAACTTTCTTTTTGGCTCTCCATTGGAAATCTCTTCAGCGTTGTTTGGATGTGTTTTTGTTTAGTGGGTAAGAACAAAAATCTGAATGCAGGTGTTAAAAATTCAGCTCAATCTTTATTGTCAGAAGTGAAATTGCATTAATGGTTTTTAGAGGTTGCCCAACAAACAGCTGAGGGGTTGTAAAAAAAAACAAAAACCCAACAATTTAACCAACTCTACTTTGTAACACAAATCGATATTTTCAAAATCCATCAACTCATCGTTTCATAACTGATAATATACTAATCACTACAAAAGATGGAAAAAAACCCATTAAAAATTATAAACAAAAAAAATGAATGAGCACATAAGCAAACATCAATCATCACAGACAAAACGTAAGGTAATTAAACAAAAGTATCACAAAGAAAAACAATGTTACCTCTACAAAGCAGAATACATATCTTCCTTTATAAAGAACCAATTAACTCTCAGCATATTAGATGTATTTTTAAAAACTATTTCATGGAGAAATATATTCATTTCCTTAAGTTGCATGGCATTTAGATAGTCTTGGTGGTTGTGAGGATTGCAACTTGACTCACTTAGCACCAAATTCTCTTTCCGTCACTTTCCCCCTAAATAAATGATGTTTAACCTGAGTTTAGCATAGCCCGAGAGAGGAGAGTACAAACTGAACACAGAAGTGATGTAAAAAAGATTCAAACAGGGTAAAATGAAAGAAGACAAGGGAAGACTGCAAGAGATTTACTGGCAAACATCTGGCCTAATGCAGGCTTAACAGAATTAAACAATGAGAACTCAAACAGCAAATGCACCTCGTTCAGTTAATCTCTCTCCTCTACCCTTCCAGAACTATATTATGAGAGGATCCATCCAGATACACCACCATCTCTTCTCCAGCCTGCTGTTCTGCCTGCTGCACCTCCCCGACTCCTGCCCCAGCCTCCCCATACACGCCTCCCTCCACCTGTAAGGTGCAGTCGTCCAGCTCTGTCACAATGTAATGTGTTCCTTCATCATTAACAATAACCTGGGTGAGACCCTCCTTCATCATCTGCGACGCGGCAAGCTGCAGCACCTCCTGCATCTCCTCCTGGCCGGTCTCCTGGATGACCTGCACCTCCTCCTGCTCCTGCTTCACGGCCGGCTGCGCCTCCCTCTGCACAGCCTCGGTTATCTCAGGAGTCAAGACCTCATGGACGACGGCTGCCTCTCCTTGCATTTCCTCCTGATGGCCCATTTCGCTGACAGCGCTGAGCAGAGCGTCCAGAGCTGTGGATGACTCTGAAACGATATGACCTTGTCCTGCGGCTGTGACCCCTCTAGTCATAGCACGCAGCCCTTCTCTGGCCTCCCCCGACTCCAACACCACGTACTGGGTGCTGCCTCCGGCCAGGTGGGCGCCCGCGGACGCCACTTCCCTGCCCGAGGCGATGACTTGTCCGTCTTCCGTGATGTGGAGCACCTCTGCCACCTGGCCGGCCATGGCCAGCGTCTGCAAGGTGGCAGCAGCCGACTCTTCCAGGGCCTGGTCGATGGCCACCTCCCCGCCACCGTAGCCCTGGATGATGATGACCTGCTGGACGGGCTCATCGTGGCCAGATGCCTCAGATGAGCCCTTCGTTCTCACAGGGGACTCCATGGCTTCTGTTTCCACAAACGTAGCCCCCTGACCCTTCAGACGACACTCAAAAGACTTGGACACAATACCTGGGGGACACAGAGACATATTGGACATTAGTGAACCATCTACACTATTGGTATGATAAAACCTTTAAGTGCCTTAAAACATTTGAAGTCTTCTTTTGCTCACAGCATGTGTCATAACAGCAGCCCACATAAGCTTATTACTGCCATCAGGGATTGCCGTCGCAATGAGGGGGTGTACTTGGTCCAAAGTATGGATGGGTGGTGCATGTCAAGTGGGGTCCACATGAAGGCCAGGACCCAAAGTTTCCCAGCAGAACATTGCATTGTAGCAAGAAGATCGATGTTACCTGCCAGTGGTTTTGATGTTGTAGCTGATCGGTGTAGCAGAATTGGTCTGGCCCAGTGAGGGGCCACACAGCCCACTTAGAATTGGCTCAAATACAGCAATGAATTACGGTCATGACATAGCAATATCTCAGCCAAGTGCATGACTTTAGGTGGCTTTATTCTGGTCTAAAACCAAGGCCTAAGTCATGTGCATCCATGTTCTGGCTACCAGATATGGGTCAAGCTTAGGGTTAAAGTTAGGGTTGATTCATTGAGTGCAAGCGAGCTGTGTGGCTCATCACTGGACCAGACCAATTCTGCTTTGTGGGAAAGTAAAAGGAGAAAAGACAAAAGGAGCTAAAATGTGAGATGTCCACCAACATCAAATATAAATGCAAAATAATTTAGCAGCAAGAAGGTCAGGATCAAAGAAGAAAAATGGGCACGGCAATAATAGCACATACAGCACCACACATGGCCGGTCAAACTCATCCTCTCTCTTAATGTTCTCTTGATATGTTTGTGCACTCATCACTGAGAACAAAAGCTATAAGCTAAGATAAGTTGATATAAAAGATGATGTAACACTTAACGCATGAAGAAAGACAGAATATGGAGATGTTAGGCTGGCAGACGAGTGCGATGAGATACGGCCGGTGCTAATTGAGCCACACAATGCCCTCTCAGATCACAGGTTGCCATGGCGTTTCCAAGGTGATAGGAACAGTGTTAGAAATGCCATCGTTTAAACGCCTTTCTCAGACACCTGTGAGCCAATCTATGCAGAAAAATGAAGAGGGGAGTGTGTTCACGCCTCGGTTTCTGAGCACTGATGAACGTAGTGCAAAAATACTGACATTACTGTCACATGAAGACTACATTGTCCCTATTTTGCAATGTTTCACCTGAAGATGTGCACTTTCTACAACCCTGTAGGCTCACGAAACCTTTTGAAATTTTAAAAACTTAACTCAAAACCTCAACTTTTTAGGAAATAACAAAAAACGTTATTGTTTTTCGCCCGGTTCCTGAGAACTTGACATTTTGGAGGTACAAGGTTCACCCCCAGAGGGTACTGTGAGATCACACAGATCTCACAGTACATCCAGGAACAAACTCATCAATCATTGATATTCCTATCTCCCCTAGACATTTAATGTCCTGCACTCACAGGGTTGACAATGTGATCAGAAAGACAGGGTTGTGCTGGAAACAGTCTGTGACCCAACAGTGCCCTGTCCTCGTCCAGTGCAAACATTCACAGAGACACGAAACCTACAACTCTTGCTATTGAACAAGTAGGCAGTGACCACAAGTCCTTTGGTGACAGCAAGTCTGTTAATCCTGCACAGATTGATACATTTTACAAGATGGAGGAAATGGTGAAGTGTGTCCAACATCAGAGTGAAATGTTAAGACCTGGATAGATGTAAATGTCAAGGAACGCACCTATTGTTCTTCATGGCTGCAAAAAAAGGCTGCAAAAGTTGTGTGTCAGAGAGTTGAACGCAGCTCTGGGGTTCAGCTAAGAACTCAATTTTAGAGCATTTAAGTCTCAATAAACCACCAAATATGATCTTTTCTTGCAACACCACCGATGCCTCATGTCTGATTAAGGCTTGAAAAAGAAAGAAATACTCTAATTTCTCATTTTCAGTGTTGACCCTGGACAATATCTAATGAGAAGAGTCTTTTCTCTGCGTCTCTGATATATAAATGTCATGTGCTAATGTTCACACTTACATACAGTATAACAAATCATCAAAAAATGGCATTATTCTAAAAGATGAGATACTTGTTGCAGCTCTAAGGCTGGATGATTAGTTATTTCAATGACATCTGCACACATACACCCACACCTGTCTACACCTGCCAGGTTTATTTTAGGGAGTAGCTTAAAAAAGAGACAACGGTGGACAAAAGGCAGCCGTTTCAACAATCTCTTTTCACAAAGACTTGTTTGATTTATGCCAAAGAGGAGGAGAGTTAGCCAGTGTTTTCTGCTGTTGGATCATAATGGACTTAACAAACGATAGAGAATTTACAAATCTGCATGTCACGGAACAAAAGCTGATTTCGGGGGAGAGTCAAGAGAGAGTGGAGTCTTTTAAGTGTAGACGGACAGGGTAATTTTCTGAGGATGAAGCTGTTTTCAGTCTTCAGCTTAGAAGATTTTTCTCTTATTGCGTTTTCATACCAAGTAAGAGCAGTTACAACAAACTCTGGAACCGTTTCCTTTTAGTGTAATGTGTAAGAACAAGGCAATAAGAAAAGGAGGCTTCTTGGTACTCTGGAGCCTTGTATCAGGGCTACGTTCTGCATTATAGTTTAAATACGTAATTTTGCATACTAAAGTGCACAATTCTCTGATTCACAGAGCTTAGGTCTGCCTGTTGCACTTGTCTTTCTGCCTGTGTCTTCTTTAACACTACAAATCTATTTCTATATATCCACTGCATAACTCTCTCCTTAAACATGTAGAAGATAACAAATGTGCGTTCGTTTAAAGGCAAACAAACAAAAAATTCACTGTGACGCTGCGGTACACAGGCAACGAGTCGTCGTAGTAAATATCAATTCGGACTGTACTATTTGTTTCTCAAGTGACAGGCACAGTAGTTAGTGTGTGGAAGGAGTCAGCACTGTTGAAGACAGCCAGAGGAAGTTGGCATTTTGAGCAGCAGAGGTTACCTATTTACACAGAGCTACAGGGCCGATGCTAACTGCCTACGCCAAAACGCTGCGAGCTGAGAGGTCGGCTGGAGAGGACAATAACTCAATGGTTGTGCTGTTTCTGCTGCATTACCATAAAACCTGTTTATATATACTGTGTGTGTGTGAGAGAGGAAGAGAGAGAGAGGCCACATTAGTGCGTGAACTCCTGACTGTGTGTGTGTGCTCAGCTTGGTACAGCTCAATTTTGCCAGTTTGTGCCAAATATGTGTTAATGCATGTATGAATTTATCTGAATTCACATGTTGTTGTGTCAATATGTGGGTGGAATGTTAAGGTCAGGCTTTACTGGTGTGTGTCAGTACAATGTGTGCGACTACATCTATTTGTATGTATATGCCAGGCCCTGCATGTGCTTGCTGCTATGTGTGTGCGGTGCTGTGGGGGTGGTAAGGCTACGCGTTGCTAGTGTGTCTCACATTAGCCATGGGGTGCTGTCGGCGGGGCCCAGCGGCGGCCCGCTGAGGTTTATGGAGTGTCACTCAGTCGCCGCAGCCGTGAATCAAGTTAATGTTGCAGATCCCATCTCTTCAGTTGTCCTGCGCTCCCGGTGGAAGAACAACATTTGAACAGCGTGATTTGGCCCCGGCGAGAGGCTGATGCCTGTTTAATATGTGTTTTGAGTGTTCTGACTGACTGATTCCTTTAACAGGAAGTGGGAGAGAGGGTGAGAGCAAGAGAGAGATAGAGAGAGAGGCAGGCTGCTTTATTGGCTGTGATCTGAAACAAGATGGAGACTCCCTGAGTGGAATAAAACAACAGGAGGAGGAAAAAGAGGCAGAGACGGGCGGTGATGTCATTTAGATTTCCAGATGACACAAATGTCTTCAGGATATTCTTATAGTAAAACTGCATCAGTGACTAATAATAACTTGTATAAAGCTCATAATATACAGTATGTGGGGGGAACTTAAAGGTGCAATACGTACAAATTTTAGTTCAAAACATTAATTTATAAAAAATTAATTAATTGACATTTAGGAAACTGTGAAGAAATAACAGTTTTTACGTTATGTCAAAGATGTATTGTGTTGAAGAGATACCTACTGAAGCATGCTAACCAGCTAGCCCCAGGCCTGAAAACCTTTTCCTCCCAGTGGTCTAATGTGCTAGCGGCATAAAAACCCAACACTTTTAACTAAGCTAACAAGCTAACAGTAGCTACAGTCATGGATGTACAAAAAAGAATACAGCAAGCAGCAGTTAGCAGTTATTCTGGTGATATGCTGCCTCTATTTGTTGGACGTATGAATTCTAGGTGGCCAGTTCTTACATATTGCATCTTTAATAAATGCTCATTTTTAGATTTGGACATCCTGCAGAGGAATGTGTATGCCATTTTATTTCTCTATCCAGATGACTCTCTGGTTGATGTGAGAATCTGTAAGGAAAACAGCAACACTGAAGACATCAGAGACAAAGAGTGAGAGGGAAAAAAAGCAAAGAGAGCAAGATCAATGGAAGGGACGGAGGGCAACAGAGACCAAAATCCTGTTGTTGCATTCTACATTTTAGAATGAAGTAAAATGCAATGTGATTTGCCACCACAAGTAATTTTCAAATCAGACTTGGTTGCTGAAAATAGAAAAGTCAAACTGGTCCAGAAGTGAGTGTCCTAAAAAATCTCCTTGATTATAATTGTAGTGCACTGCTATGAAGCGGTAGTGGAGTTGAAATTGTGATAATCACCATGTGCTTATTCTTTATTATGCTGCGCTCCGTGCCCACAGTCTTCTTTAAAGTGTTGGATCTTGATCAGAAGAGGGAAACACAACTGTCTGCGCTGTATGGGGAGATAATAGCGATGAGAGTGAATCTATTCTCCAAATGGGATAACTTCTAATGAAAGAAATTACACCGAAATTAAACTCAACCTAATTTTGCTGGAGACTCCTCTGGAACCCCTTTAAGGACCCTTCGGTGATCCCCGTGCCGCAGTTTGCTAACCATCTGTGTGGTGTGGCTGTGTGCGCCTTACACCAGTTGGTGTGTTAGCGTCAGGTCATTGCGGGAGCCTGCCTGCTCAGTGTACGGTACAAATGCAATTATTGATCAGCGGATCAATGGGCTGGCCGGTGGCGGGGGCCCGGGGCCTCTAAGTGGCATTACTTCAGCTCGGAGAGGCCGCCAGGGGAGCGGTCAGACAGCACTTACCAGCAGTTAGAGAAATTAACCTTAACACCGAGACACCAGCACACACACAATCAATTACACTCGCTGTAACACAGGTCAAATGTAAGCTCACTTGCACATGCACATGAAATCAGACGAGCACACACGCGCCTACGTACACGTTAGCTTTGCTACACTTGTGAGGACACTTCATTGGTTGTAATCCCTAAACAAAAACAAAGATTGAGGTACTCAGAAATGCACTGAAAGACAAAAAAATAAACAAGCTGAATAGACACACTACAGCAAGCAAAGTCAATTATACTATATCAAACCATAACACAAGAGAGGAGAAAAAAAAACTTGCCTTCCGAATCAATTACAAGGTCAATGGCAGCACCATGAAAAAGCCTGAGCTTATGATCAATCCTTAACCACAGCACAAAAGCCTTTACAATCCTTTTACCAGCTGATTACCTTCAATTATAGATATGAAGTCGGTGCCTTAAAAAGAGCATGATGGAGACCCCTAAACCTGACACACATATGGCTGTTATTTGTGGGGGGATTTTTACAGATGAGGTGGTGTGTGTGTGTTTGTGCGTGTCACTTGTGCAGGCTTTTGAAGGTGACACTGTTAAGTAGATAAAGTGTCAGTTCTGGGTGTATCCAGGTCACCGGGGAAGGCCTGCATATGAGAGTGTGTGTTTCTCTGTGTGTATTTTAAAGGTGCACAATGTAGTTTTGGAGAAGAAATTTTAATCTGAAGAGAAAGATCTTCATTGACCGATTCTTTTATGCCTAAAAAAATAAATAAACAAACTGTCTCTGTTTTCATGACTGAATAAACTGAATAAACAAACTGAACTTAAAGGACAACACATTTGGCAGACCCTGCCACCTTTCTAGCTTCAAACAGTGTTCTGGGGACCTTATTGTCAGCTTGTATAATGAGTTATGGAAAAATAAATATTTCTGAGTTTGTATTTTAACTTGATTAATACTTTAAATATTAAAATTCTGGGTATGATTTTCTTCTCCAAAACTTCAAAGTGCCCCTTTAATGTATATACATGTATGGGTACATGTATTTCATTATATTATTTATAAAACAGTTTTTATTTCTCGTTTTTTCCAGCTTTGTACCGTTTCAACAATTTTATGCATCCTTAACTTGTATAGTAATTTTCTATTCTTTGAAAAAAGGTACTAAAAATAAACATTTATTGTTATATTTTGTTTTTATTCTACGTGCATGCTGTTTCTGTCAGTGTATTTAACTATTCATTCTTTATGAGTGTGAATTTCTTCACGTTACTGCAGGACAGGTATAGTAATTTACAGTATGTCTGATTATTAAGGTGTAAATACATACATTAATATCTTTACATAGTATTACATATAGAGCTATTATGTGTATGTGAGTGTATACTGTATTTAGTTTTATACATGTGTTGAATTCTTTTGCATACTACAAAAAGACAATCATCCCTTTGAATATGTGTTTGTTCTCTTTTATGTGTGTGTGTGTTTTCTTTGGCTGAGCTGTGTACACGATGACCTTACCTGCCTCTCCCCTGTGAGGCCTCAGGCAAAGCTGCATGTGTTTCCTATGTGTGTATGTGTGTCTGCATCTGTGTGAGTGCGTGTGCGCACACACACACAAACTAGCAGGTCAGCCGAGGTCCGGCTAGTGATGGCTCTACTTTGTCTGGTAGGGACAGCCGCTACTGTCACCTTTACAAACGCCATGAATCAACGCCAGGGAGGACAGGCCGGCCGACCAAAAAACAACCAATTATACAGCAGCCAGATTGACACCGGGTGGACAGGGCAGAGAGAGAGATGGAGACGCACTGAACACACCCCAAGGACAAATAAACAGAAGAGAATGAGGGCACGGACTGACAGAGGGCCTTCTGGGCTGGAACACCGATATGGTGGCTCTGAAGGGCCAATATTAATCCATCAGTGACTGTAGTTGGAAGCTAAAGAAAGAGGGAAGATCTTTTACATCATCTGCTCACATAAATGTTGTTAGTCTCTGCTGTCAGTTGATGTTTGGTCTATAACATAAATCCTTTGACACACAGGAAGTTATGTGTTTTTATGTTTTTAGCAGTTAAGTGTTTTCTGGTTCCTGTGAAAATAGGTCAGTTCGTATAGTTTATAGTCTCTTTACTTACTTAAGTAGGATTCTCCCACGATTTTCCTGCATGTCTCTTCACTGTGTACAAGTATGTTGGAAGCTAAGAGGATGAATGATGTTGTTTGCAAAATCCAGATTGTGGCATCATGAGCACAAATTACTAAGATCTGATAAGAGCGCAAGGAAAGCTAAATATCTGATGTGGATTTTCAGACATTTCCTGCAGCACCAGGTTGTAAGGAGAAGACAAGTTTAACCAGGGCTTCAAGAAAACAACTAAAAATAAAGAAACTGTTAACGTTCACAGTTTTTTTGTTTTACAGGATGCATACAGTAATACATTTCAAGTCAAAGAACAGAGTGCTGTTATTTTTCGCTTACTGTACATTCAACAATGACACAGGGCGAAAAATATGTTGTAGAGGAGCTTAAGATAACAGCAATATTTCTTTTACTGACAGTGGTCTCAACAGACAAGAATGCAATGCAGTTGAAAGAAGACTTGTGTTTTAAATGTAAAATACTGTGTGTATTAGCCTCTCACAAACAGGAAATCACTAGTTTGAGGAACCTGAATACACAGATAAACTAAGATGCTTCAATCATTACAAAATAACTTAATGTCCTGATCATGAAAAATAGTCCAACAGTGTATTTTCTCTTAAATATCGACATAAAATTATATCAGTGCAAGAATATTATGTTTGATGCTAAAAAGTAATACAACAAAAATACACTGTAGAACTATAAAGGAAAGTGAAGTGGTGATTGTGGTGAAAGTGATGGTCATTAAAGTGAATATAACAACCAAACCTTCGTACAATGAAATATAGTGGTCCAAAAAATGAGGTGGAAAGGGCTCAAGAGGTGAAAAGTACACACACACACACACGCACACGCATGCACGCACGCACGCACGCACACACACACACACACACACACACACACAGTGGTCAGAGGGAACACAGGTCAGTGTCCTGCTCTCAGCTCTTTTTCTGCTGACAGAGGCTGACCCAGTGTGAGTTGAGTATGATCTGGTCCACACTAACTCTATCTACCTCATGTCCCCCAGAGGGGGTGAGAGAGAGAGAGAGACAGAGAGAGAGAGAGAGAGAGAGAGGTGAAAGGTGCCGCTTGAAGTAGCTTTTGTTTTTCTTAGTCAATTAACTTAGTCACAGTGTGGTACATTTCATTTTCAGATATGTAATTAGCACTAATGAAAACACAAAGTTTTTTTTAATTATTAGATGTATAAAAACAAAAACATTACAGAAATGTGTCTGTTTTACATATCCTATTTTAATTTAATAACACAAAGAACTTCAAGGTGCAATATGTAAGACAAAATGAAGAATGTGAAGAAATAACAGTTTTGGCAGTATGACGTCTACAGTATGTAATGTGCTGCAGAGATATCTACTGTAGTTAGCATGCTAACCTGCTAGCCCTGGTCCCTCCCGGTCTGAAGCTCCTGTGCTCCCAGTCCAGACCGCTAGCCGCATAGCTAACTGAGCTAACTAGCTAACAACAGCTACAATTAGCAGCAGTTACAGGTTTACAAGAGATGAAAACGACAAACAGAAACTTACTTTGAGAAATAAAGGGAATATTCAGTTAAATATTGTTCTCAAGGAGTAACAAATAAACTAACAGTGCTGTCAGTTAATGAAAGATAACTATCACTAGATCTCAAGACTTGTGCCAGTCGGCATAGTCCATTGACTAACTACTGTAGCTAATACTTCCTGGGAGGACCAGATGGAGGGGGCCTTTCAAATGAATGTACAAAGGATTGGTTAGTCAGAACAGTTCGCACAGGAGGCAGTGCCAGAGTCCACTTTGCACCAAAGGGAGCAAGTAAGACCAGCGTCATCCTGCAAAACACAGAGGCTGCTGGGAAATCATCTGGTTGGCTACGGATAAAAAGAGCAATTGTGTGGGAGGTTGCACAAAGTGAGGCCTGATCAACCTCAGTTTGGCTGCCAGTGAGAGGGCGTCTGATGCTGAAAGCCCTGAAACACCTGATTCCTGCAGGTTACATCACTGATTACGTGCCCTAGAAAGCATCAGAAGATGCATCATTTCAACTTCAAAAATGACTAACCAGGTATGACTAATGTACTAGTTTCTGTCGAAGAGCCGGCTGTTTCCCCCAGTGCTGTAAATCGCAGCTATTTGCGCTCTGCAGATGATGGTTGGACAAAGATCACAGTGTGATGCAAGCAGAAAAAACAAGAGAGAAAAGGCATGTAAGAGCCTGAGCAGAGAATCCAAGAGGAAAGGGTGACATATGAAACAATAACAAAGATCACAACACTCTTCTTCCCCATATTCCCCCTCCTTCCTTTCCCTCCTCTCATTCTCCCCATTAGGCCCTCTTTCTATCTCTCTGGCCTGTGTCCTTCTTCCGCTCTCTCGTCTCTCTCTCAAAATCTCTGGAGGTGGACCTTTGATTGCTTCTTTAATTAGCCATGTCAGACGGCTCCGTGGATTTACTGTGGATGTCGAACTTCTGCAGATAATTACATGCCTTTCCCCTTTCTCTCCGTTGCTCCATCCATCCCTCCATCCTCCTT
The DNA here is from genome assembly GCF_040436345.1 of Pagrus major. NCBI lineage: Eukaryota > Metazoa > Chordata > Actinopteri > Spariformes > Sparidae > Pagrus > Pagrus major. Next base: position 8,797,270 of record NC_133231.1, read on the forward strand.
TCACTGTGTTTGTTCCCCCATCTATCCCTCTCACTCACTCTCCCATGATTTAATGATTAATTATGGATGTGAGTTTGAGAATAAAAGCTTTTTCGCTAATCAAAATGAAATTTCCCCCCATTCTCGTAATTACAGTGTGAAGATGATGTTGCTGATGTCTTTTTGTTGCCAAGGCCTGGCCCGCGCACTGATCCGAGGTCTGTCAAGGCGGATGAAATGAATAATCGCAGCATAATGGCTTCAGAATTAAAAAACATAAAAAACAACTGGGTGGAGAAATGAAGTCACAGTAGACTGGATTGGGTTGGGGGAGAAAGAGAATAAAAAGAAGAACATAGACAGAGACACAGAAGCAGATTGCTATGGAAGATGTCAGAACAGAGGCCGAGACTGGGAATCAGAGAGAGGCCTTCATCTTTAAGCTCGACTACAACTAGTCATGGAGGGAATGTTTTCCTTATCCAAAGCTTTTCTTTAAGTTTAAAAAGTCTTTATTTTCCCTATCAATTGTTCGGCTGAGTATTTTGCTCCATTAACTGATCAATTCTTTGGTCTACAAGATGTGAGAAAGTAGTGGAGATGCCCATCACATTCTCCTAAAGTCCAAAGTGGCGTCATCAAATTGCTGGTTCTGTCCAACCAACAGTCCATAAAAGCAAAGAAATCGGATATTTACGATCAGGTTAGTAAAAAGAAAAGAAGTAAATCCTCACATTTAAGAAGCTTGAATAGCCAAAAGTTTGGAATTTTATCTTGAAGAATGACCTGAATGAATAATCTACTGTTAAAATGGCCATGAACACCAATCCAAACACCCTGGTGGTCAAAAAACACATCTCCCAATCTCACAGGTGGACTATGAGACCTGAAAACATTGGTTTTTGTCCAGATTCTTTCGTCCAGCCTCCAAATTATGAGGAGTGGTTGCTTTGCTTTTCTCTGGGTTATGGATCTTTTAACCGACAATATAAGAGATGTGAGGACATTACGGCATCAGTATCAGTAACCCCCTCTGCCTACACCTTCCTGATGTCAGAATTGGGGGGGGCTGTGTGCCACAACTTCTTTCACGTTATGAACCCAACAGTTCCCACCCACTTAAAGCAGAGATTGGACCGGTGTGGGGAGGTGAGAAAGTCAGCAGGGTTTGAACTTTTCTTGTCATTCTTCCAGGCAATACTGTCGGAAAGAGTCGGCCATTATTCCTATACTCAAACAATTATCACGTCACTCATCTATACGAAAGCACATTTTTCCCTCCCCCTTTGAGAGTGGCCATTTGAAGCAGCTATAAACTCTTTCAGCAACTTGTTGTACAAACTCGCTCGTTTCAAACACAACGATGCCTTTAGATTTCTTTGTTCCTTTGCTCCTCTTTCACAATAAAAGCGCACTGTGAAGCAACTACAGATTGATAGCGATGAAATATTGATGGAATAGCCCTTTAATGTGTAGCACCTACATATTAAAGGGACATTCCAGCAATTTAGTGTTGCACCTCCATAAAGGGGTGTGAGCAGGTCAGGGTGTGTGAAGCATATCACAACTCTATGACCCTTACAGCACATCAATGCTTTACTGAACTGGTTTCTGTTTTCTATGAATGGTAGTTTGGCTTGTGATCATCAGCTGAAATAACAGTTTACCCATCTATTTATTTACCAAAACACCACCGATGCCAACTATATCAAATCCCGGCCATCCATACAGTATATTCTCACAGAATATTGTATGACAAGTCTCTATTGTTCCCTGTTGAGTGACTCACACTCATATACAACACACACTCGCAGACACACAGGTCTGTTTAGCTTAGTCTCTGATCCTCCTTGCCATATTTACTGGGTATTTACCTAACAGAGGCATGCTGGAGATATTTATCGTCCTGATGGCTCTATATATAGGGCTGAGGAGCTCGGTGAGAGGAGAGGCAGGCGCGGTGGGAGGTTGCTTCTCTAATCTCCATCTCCAGGCTGACAGGCCTGAGAAGGCCCTAATGAATGGCTCTTTTCATCTGCACGCCTGTGTGTATGTGACAGTATAAATATTTAGCAATATTGGAGTCAGCTCGTGATTTTACACAGATGGAGTGATTGATGGTTCAGCCCCCTGACGCATGCCAAAGACCATCCTGGAGATGTTATATAAACCACCACAGCCTCTCTCTCCCTCCATCATCATCTCCATCTCGCTCTCTCTTTATCTTTCACACTGCCTCCTCTGCTCTCCGCCTCCTTCCCAGCTTGTCTTCTCGCTGTCGATCCGCCCTCTGTGGCTCTGCCAATTTGCTTCACTGTTGAATTTCTATCATACAGTGTGGTGTCTGTGCGGCTGTAAGACAGGCTAAATCAGAGGGAAACAACCTGACAGGGAGGAAACTCCGAGGAGATTGGCATCGACATGTTACAGTGCAAACCAGTTTAGTATCTCACACCCCGTATTAAAACACACTTTTCTAATCAGCTAATGAAAAAAACATCAAATTCTTATATCCATGCTTTGCCTTGGTTTGATTTATGTTTTGACTGTTTTACAAACTCTGTAAAGTGCTCTGAAAACTTTACAACTGAACTTTTTTGTGTAATGCGTTTTTTTAAGAGCACTGTTTGCATGTTGTTGCTTATAAAGTACAGAAAATCAAAGTTCAAAGTCAACATGTGAGTGAGAGCTGCTCTGTAAGACTGCAGGCTCACACATAAACACACACACACATACAGTGCATATGTATACATACACACACACATTGAGAAGCACATGCACACTATGCTGTCATCTGTGTCAGAGAGAAGCCAGACCAGAGCCACTCTCTGTTTGAGCAACACACATTCTGCTGCCAATATGCTGCTGGAGCTCAGTATGAAGAAATAGTGTGTGTGTGTGTGTGTGTGTGTGTGTGTGTGTGTGTGTGTGTGTGTGTGTGTGTGTGTGTGTGTGTGTGTGTGTAAGGGTGTGCATATGTAGTTTGGTTTAGCTTGTGAGGGCTGACTTGTGACAGCTCTCGACTACTTTCGTGAGGACATCCTGGCTGGTCGTCACAGCGAGCAGTTCAAATCAGGGCTAGCAGATGAATAGCAGAGACAAAAGTTACAACACTGGTGAGGGTCATATGTGTAGTGGTTTTGGTTTGGGTAAGGCTAAACCTCAAGAGATTTAATGCAGAAGAATCTATTGCCTTAGAGTGCTTGTATGTCTATATGTGTGTGTACAGTGAAAACCTTCTGCACAGCCTCCGCACAGCCAAATAAACTAAAATACAAGAAGTAAATCCCTGAACAAATATATGAAGGCTTTAAGGGGGGATGTTGAAGATGTATTAACCTTGTAATTGCCTGTGTAAAATATGCTCCCCTGGTAATGAAATTTCCTGCTTTAATTTGAAAAAATTGGGGAAATATCTCCCTTTTTTTGCCTTGTGTTTTCTCATTTAATTGCATTTAAAACTTCAATCTCACACACCCCCACCGCTTTATGGGGGGAAGGCCCAGCGTTGGACCGCCACATCTATTAATCTAACTGTCCTTTATCGGAATTAGCATTCAAATGTGATCGGTTCCACTGCGCCTTCGCCACCGCTTGTAATTCCAACAAAATCCACTCCTATGCAATAACTACAGTGCCCTTCAAGACCACCACCACCACCACCTCCCCCTCGCTTTGAGAGGTATTGATTTTTATTTGTTCTGTAATGAGAACAATTAGTCTTTTTCCTGCCCTCCTTTCATCTATCACCTCTGTGTTCCTGCGCCTCTGCCACCCAGCCGGCCACTGTCTTTAAGCCCAGCTGGAGGTCCATCCTCTGGGCAGAGGACACCACTGTGCACCTCTGCATAGGAAACACAACAAGCTCACAGAGAGATAACAGAGGACGCCTCGCTGTTTAAACCTGACTATGGCCTGAAACGACTTTGATCTCTTTAAAAAGAATGAGTTAATGCCAGGATTTGATCCATGTAGGCTTGTTTTTATGCTGATACTAGCAAATATTTAAGACACAAATTAATTCCTAAAATTAGAGCCTGACTGATATATTGGTTGGCCAATAAACACATTTCTCGGTATCCTCATATATGTATATCCGATGTGCAGGGATATAAAAACTCTTGTTTTTAGAGATTAAAATGCAGAAAAAGATGTTTTGGATAATTTAATGTTTCAGTGCACAAAAGTTTATTGTTAAACTGAAAATATCCTGCCTCCATTACATATCTTACATATCCTTTGGCCCCAAAAGTCAAGAATTAGTCGGGCTCAATTCAAAATTATGTTTTTAATTGACATTTTTTAATATGTTCCCTACATTTTCTCTGCATTAAGAAAAACAGGCCTGGATTCAACTAAAATAATAATACCAGCAATTCATTATGAATCAATGCCACAATAATCACATAACTAAATTGCATTTTATCTGTCATACTGGATGGTTAATCTCTAATTTTAATGAAAGGGCCATATCTAACCCAGCCAGCCTGACTCTAATTGATATGGTTAGAAGAAATTACCACACTCTAAATCCAGCAAGGCTGGTGTTAACATGTATCATAAAATGTGAAAACACAATAAAACACTCACATCTATCCATTAAGAACGCTTTAATTTCCACTGTGGCAGCAGAGTGGCAGGCAGGACTGACTGACTGGCGGCGATCAGGAGACTTTAGCCTCTATAAACCACCTGATTGACAGGGTGATTTGTGACTGACTGACTGGATAAGTGGCTCGCTGTTTTCTCCGGGCAGCCGTTTGTGTGCCTCTGTACGAGCATGTGTGCGAGTGTGACGTCAGGTCCTATTTCAGCCATGGCCGGTGAGGAATGAAGCATCTGAAAGAGTCCATTTCTCTTGCCGCGCTGCCTGAGCCTTACTTACCCTAATGATGTATAATAGCCTGCAACTACACTTAACCTGAGCATTACTGTGGCAAAGACTGAGTGGAAGAGGCACATGCGCGCGCATGCACACACACGCACACACACACACACACACACACACACACACACACACACACACATACACACACACAAAGGTCTCGTTTTTCTGAGGACGCTGTTTACCGAAGGCTGCGAGGGCTGGAAACGACCTGGCACGTTGAGAAATGAAAGACTCGCAAATCGCACTCCATCAAATCAAATCAAACCCTGAGATGTGTATTAACATCGACAGCTGTATCCTCGTTTTCTCTCTGATCCTTCACTCGCACTTCACTCTGCTGCTGACTCATTCTGTAGCTATAAGCTAAATGATACAAGCAGTTAGCATGCTGCATCTGTTGTCTCTTAATTAAACTCATTTTCCTGCACGGCTGTGTATGTTCATACATGCAATATGGAATCCGGGCCTTTAACCTCTTTCGTATTCATTAGCGCAGACGAGAACGAGCTCATCACTTACACGCTTGCTTCGTAAGTGACTGAATGGATGCAAGAGCATGTGTGTGTGTGCAAGACAGGTCGGAGACAGAGGAGAGACAGTAAATGACAGCGTCACGTGAGGCGGCTACTGTATGAAACCTCAGATCTAATCAATAGGAGTGAGGAGGACGCCAGGCGCCAGCCAGAGGGTCACCACTCATCACTCAGGTCAGCGGCGAACACACACATGCGTGCACGTACACACGCATGCGAGCATCCGCGGGGAGGGCATCGTGCGGGGGCACATTACTAGACAGGACTATGAGGCAGTAGAGGATGGGTCAGAGAGAGGTTGAAGCACATAGCAACAGAGGGGGAGCTGGATCGATGGGAGAGATTGAAGGAGCTCCGTAATACCAGAGGAGTCACGGATGTCCAGAATACAGCTAAGCAGGGCTAGGAGACGGGTCAGGAGGGTTAAAACAGCCTCGCACCGCAGGGAGGAGGCATCGACAGGCCATGAAAGAGGTGAGGGGAACAGCGGAACTGACTGATTTTGATCCTCATCATGGTCAAATGCACCAGAGAGTATCGCTGGTGTGGACGAGAAACAGAGGAGGTGAATCTGATCAAACTGACCAGGTTGAAGCTGGAGATGAACAGGTTTACTATTATGACAAATATAGCAGGGGTTTTAACAACATTTGCAACAGGAGACAGCCTGCTTAGCTGCGGGAGCTCGGCTGAAAGTGGGGCAGCGGAGGAGAGCACCGGAGTGTGTGTTTGTGGGTGTGTGTGGGCGCGTTGTGAGTGTGCTGTGCAGTGGAGAGACACCGTCGGAGAAATGGACTAGGCCTGGTGGCATTTAGCCCTGTTCTATAATGACACTGAGAGCTGGGGAGGAGACGCAGGCACTGTTATTGAATTATTGAAGGTGCACGGTGAGGTATAAATCTGCCATGGAGATGCCATACTGTTGTAACACACACACGCATGGTCACACACATACACAGAGGCCACCGACACACAGCGAGGCTGGCGTGACGACTGCAGGCTTTGACTTGCTGACCTTGAGGTTGTTAAAACAAGCTCTCCGTCAGCTTTTCTGCAAAATATGTTTACCTCGTGAGAGAGGAGGAGAGAGAGACACAGGAAGAGAAGGAGAGCGAGCGAAAGTGTGTGTGTGTGTGTGTGTGCGCGGTGCTGACATTGCCGGAATAAACACAGCGACTCCATCAATTCTTCCGGATTGTGAGGCAAAATAAAAAAGGAGACACTGCAGAGGGAGACATAAAGTAACTACCAACCTGTACTAGCCGGGCTCCGGCCAGCTTTTACTACGTAGTCACATCATGACGGAGAGAAGAGATTAAGCTCTCGAGACTGCAAACAAACATTTGAATCCTGTGGAACCACGGCGCACACACAGATTAAAAGAGAACGGTTGTATATATGTACCTGTAGCCAATGCAGCCCAGAAACCGTACATCACCCACCAATTACTGATGTTTATCTGTTAAATAAAAAGAGACAGAGTATTGCTACATGCATGAAGACATCACTATATGTGATAATTCCCTTTTCTTCCTTCCAGCGGAAAGATTCTCACCGCACGCAGCAACACATTTTTATTTCCATTATTATTTCTGTATCTCTGTACAGATAGGGGGGTAGTGTTTCTGGCTCAGCCGCCTCCCACCTCGAACAAACTGAACAGAGGCTTCCTGAAGAATCCTGGTTGAAATGTACTGTATGTGTGCGCGAATAAACCGTGTGATTACATGCTTATATGTACATTACTTTGTTTTTATTTGTATGTATATAGGTGCGCATGTATGTGTGCGGATAAGTGGGCACGTGTGTCCTGCCTGGGCTCTGTAGCCGAGGGGGGCACCTCTTCTTATTAACATCATCAGTCTGCATCATTACTAGGCTGCCTTGGTTGGGCAGCAGGTGCTATGAGAGTGCCAGGGTTACAAACGACCACGGGATCGCTCTCAGAACACACACACACACACACACACACACACACACACACACGCAGGCATACACGCAGACACAACGCACACAGACAGACTCCGAACCCCCCTTTTAAATCCCCAAAAGGGATGTGGGGTGTCTGTGTCTATCTGTTATCCAGTGGGTTAGCGCTCGGTGTCTGGCCAGGTTTTCACTGGGGGGGACGGACTCCATCCATTCTCCTGACAACAGGCCGACGATACACAGCAGAGGCTGAGAGAAACTCAGCTCAGAGCAGGGGAGGGTCCGCAAGTCAGCCAAAAAAAAAAAAAAATGTTGCAGAGGTTGTGTGCAATACAGTGTGCAACTAACTGGAACATGCACACGACAAAGTGCCAAAGGAAAATAAAACCTCAAGTGCAGATGAAAATAAACGCAAACATTGGATGGATATGTGGGCCTTTCAACAATAATGGGACTTTCTTGTTGTGTTTGTAAACATACAAGAGTTGGCTATAGGAAGCCTTTAAAGGATCTGTTCACCAAAAAGACATATTTCTTTTACCTTTAGGGGTGTCTAGCCATGGAGATGGTTCTTTTTAAATTTGACCTGGTTTTGATGAGGTTTTTGGATGTTAATGACTTTTTGTTGAAATGGTAAATGTCTATATTTACAGACCTGTTTTGTGTTTGTATACGGTGATGACAGATTTTGTGGGCTGAGCCGAACTGGTGGCAGAGAGTGACAGCTCTGCACTGGCTATTAGCTAGTGGTGTCAGGTGTGACCACCAAGATCAACAACATGGATCATACGGACGCCTTTTACAATTATTTTAATGGTTTGCCAGCAGAAGACAGGTTACCTTACACTAATAAGCTACCCCTTAACGATGGAGTGAGGTTTCCTAATTCGTACTCGCTGTCCGGTTGGGTCAAGGATCCAATGAAATGGACCCAACTACAGTGGCTGGACATCTTGGTTCACCTTGTGGAAAAACCCAGCAGTCTACACAGAGGAAAAAGTCAAGGCATACAAGTCTCTTGACGCATACAATTTTGTACTTTGTATGTTCAGGACCTTGAATACCACGATTTGTGGAATGTTTCTTGTGTATTACAGACTGGGGTACTGACTTGCCAGCGGAAAGGACATCTTTGGGACATCGTCTTCGACGACGGTATTCTATAAAAATGGTGGTTGCCCAATGAGGAGGTCAGGATTGAAACACAGACCCTGTAATCATTGGATGCGCCGCTCTATTTCCTGAACCACAGCCACCCCTTTTAGTGGTGCTAGCTGCATTAAATGAAAAACACAGTTTGAAAATTCAACAGCAACATGTCTTAACATTGAGGTCCGGGCCCAACAGAAAGTGGTATAGTGAAAGAGGAGAAGCAAAAAAAAAAAAAACTACTCACCAAGCTAGTTAGTAAGCTACTTCAGCTGTCGAGATAGCCGCTAACACTGTAAGAGGATGAGAACATGCTAGCACTTATCAGCCACGATTACTCCCCGAGCTCTTTTTATGGCCTCTTCACTTCGCTGTTTACTCCCTCCTGACATTTTGTTCCCAGAATTGTTCCATCATTTCGTCCATTTAGGAGTTTTAGCAATTGGAAGGAGAAAAAAAAAGGCCTCACCAAAGAGTGCTAACTCTCCCACTAATGATAAGTTCGCATGGTTCAATTCAAAAGATGTATTTGTACCATCAACTCCTGTCTCATAACTTTTTACAGACTATTCTGCTTTTATGGAGCACTTAATACCCAGACAGAGAAGGTGAAATAAAAGTGGATGGTGCACCGATATTGTTTCTGGTAAGACATATTGGATCGTGTGAATTTTTTTTTCCAATGCTGTGAAGACCAGAAATAAAAATTCCATTCACCTCCATCTTATTGGGGTGGAAGCCAAATCTTGGAGACGGATATCTCTGAACATTTGCAAATAAAACCAAAATGTGTGATGATAGATTCCACTAACTGTTAATGAGACAATCTGATTTATTGTGATTTAGGTGAACTAACCCTTGAACCTTAACTGACTGTAATGTATTGTTTCAATCTGTAACATACATGTTACACCTTAATCTAAAGTGTTTCAGTGCATTTCAATAGATATAAATATCTCTATTGACAACTTCCTCTATGAGGGTCACACACACAGCCATGTGCACACAATGGTATATAGGTACAAACACACAATGATACAATACAAACACATGGGCATCACATAAATTTGAGCATGGTCAATAGTCAGAGTTTGCATATTGACAGATGGATATCTACACCAGTGACGTTAATGCTGATAAAATGCTCTGTGTTATTATGGCGTGTAACCAGAGAAAGGTAATAAAAGCTATATGAATGGGGACTGGCCTGCTTCTCAGGCGCCTCTATGGCACCACCCATGACACCAAAGATGTGTCAAAGGCAACAGACACTCAATACAGTGCTGTGCTGCTCTACCCTACTCTACCTACTGTTGTGGATTATGTAGCCAGCTGGCGTTCATCTAAGACGTACACATTGATCTGGCATTGACGAACCATTTCATATTAGCCCGGCTCTGCTCTTTACGGCATCAAGGGCAATCAGATGAACTGTACTGCATGGGGCTAAATTTAACCTCCTATCAATCCAAATGTGATGCACTCAGAGACATCCTTCTTGAATCACTCACTGCTGGATCACTTTCAAATAAACCTGAGCATCAGAATTAATGCAAAAAGAAAACAGATTTTTTTTAATGCATTTTAATATGTTTATAAGCTAGTTTAGGTTAGGTTAACCCATTCAAGTCGAAAAATGAGTTTCGTTGATTGAGCAATACACTGATATAACCCCTCAAACATCCACTTAAAACTGACTCAGAGCAGAGATAGGTATGCCTCTGAATAAATCAGCATTAGAGCAATATTGATTTGACTGCAATTCAATAATAAAATTGAGGAGGAGAGGAGGGGTGCGGGGGTGGAGGGTACAAAAATGATAAATAAATAAGAGATTCACAACATGGAAAAAAAAATGTATTTGGTTCTCTAATATTGAAGCTGCAGCAGAAATTAATGTCCCTGGTTAGTTAGCTCTGTTAATTGGGCGTGCAAAATTAAAATGTTAACGTCACCGCTAGCTGGGAACGCAGAGAAAGGCCCCTCCAGCTGTATTTGACCTAACAGAGCGTGTTTCTTTCCCTTCCTTCTCTCTCTGCTTCAAGTGTCTCCAAAACTAATAAAAAACCCCCTCACAAATCCCCCCATGAAGCCCCCCATATGAACTGTCACATTAATAACACTGCACTCGTATTCAAATTTTCTGTCGAAAAAGCTAAAGAAAGATTGAATGCCCCGCCGTCGCGCGGCCAAAGATTGAAGACGTGTCTCATTGACATTGTTAAAAGTTTATGAAAATATATGAATTCTCAAACGTGGCGGGCCGCCGTGCAGCTCCACTCCCAACACTTCTGTTAGAGACCGCGGCTTTTAATCAAAATGATTGAATACCGCAAGTTTGGATTCAGGGATTCTAATAGAGGACGGATAAAGTGTCACGGTCCAGAACTAGAAAAACCACACGGGATCACACATGCATGCATAAAAACCTTTCTACAATTTTTCTTTTCTTTTTTTTTTCCTTAACCATATTCCTCATTGGTGGTATCTTGTTTTCCTCAGTCACTGAGCGCTCGTGTAAATGGCATGTGTGCTGACTGCCGTGTACAGTGGGTGACTGTTACTCTTTTGGCTCTGTTTCTTTGCTTTCTGGAGCTGATATGAAGCTATATCTAGGGAAAGAGACATATGGCACCAACATGCGCACGCACACACACACACACACACACACACACACACACACACACACACACACACACACACTCATATGCACAGACATATGCACACTTATAAAGTGTGCTGAACATACAGTAACAGCTGCTGGCAACGTCACATGTGAAGAATAACGGAGTGACAGGCGGCCGTGTCTTTGTGTGTGTGCAGTGTGTGGCGTTGGCAGCATAGGGCTGAGGTAGAAATGCTCTCCACAGGCCAAGAGCACGGCAGAAAAAAAAAGCCACTGGGGATAGCAGACGTCATGTCATTGGACCACTCTCCCTTTGTCACTGTTAGCAATGCAGGAGCTAAATCAAAAAGAGCCTCGTTTTTGCATAACCACTAGATTTTTTTTGCTTTATACAAACTGACCTTATTCCTGCAGTGGTAAATTAGACTTCCCCCTGGGTAGGTGGGAAACCCTACTTGGAAAACTAGAATAAAACTAAAATAATATTTAAACAAAAGTAAAGGCTCCAAGTGGACTGAAATGGGCTTGCATGTGCAATTGTAAACAGGAAGCAGATTGTATACTCTGGTCAGTGACTTAGTTGCAGAAAAAATACTATGAACGAGGCAGAGAAACATGACCGCCCTTCACTGAATCTTATTGAATAACTTTTCAGCAAACATTGCAACCACCCATATTTGTGTCTCTTTTCCATAATTTTATTATAATTTTATTGTGTCTCTCCAACTACAACTTTAAACAATATGGCCTAACATCCATTCCGTCACCATACAAACTCTAATACTTCAATATCATAACACCTACTCCGAGTTTACATTTGCCAATGGTGCTGCAAACACTGATAAACATGTGCGTCTACGTCATCGTTTCCAAAAATATCTGTTTCTGCCAGTCCATACGTAAACAATGAAAACTGAGTTTCTGAATATTTTAACCCTGCAAGTCGTTTCCAAAAGGTCAGTTCAGTGTCCTAAAATGCCATTTATGTGCGTAAGAAGAGGAGAGAAAAGGCTTAATTTAAAAAAACACTGACAAACTTATCAATTCATGGTCTGATGCATCTCAAGTTAACCATACCTTTATAGATGCAGGTGTGTGTTGCATCGTCATCTATATGTCTCGGGTAGCATCAAAGATAGTGTATGAAGCAGAGGCAATAAAAGCTTTAGTTTAGCTTGTTCGGCAGATTGTTTATAATTGATGTCAATTATTGGAGGTTACACAACTCTTGACTGCTGAACATGTTATAATCATCAAGTGTTTGATTGTCTGAAAAACAAAGTGAATGATGAGCAAGCACTTTTATATGAAACTATATCTGAATTCAATTACCTTCACCTTTACCAAGTTATTTAGCATTCTCCAGCAAGGTGGCTTATACATATATGAAATTAAAATGGGAAGTATCATCCAAAGTAAACAATGTTTTTAAAATCAGCTCTAATAAATTGTTGTTTTCATGTTTTCACATTGATGTATAGTTCGACAATATATGATATATTGAAAATTATAGACTGCTGTTGAGTTTGACTTGAATCCCTCCTCTGCTGTCAAATGTTAGCTGAGCTCCTGCCCTGAGTGACGTGTGTGTACAGTATGCATGCGTGTGTTCTCATATTGCTGTGGCAAGCAGGTGGTGTTTTTCTCTCACTCCAGGAGGCTCCTCAAACAAAGAGCTTTTAGCGTCAACTTATCAATCTCTGCTGCCACACTGCTAACAGCTGGGTGGAGGGCAGGTTGCGAGAGGTGGGGAAAATTACAGTATAAACACATACACACGTATACACGTACATATGCACACAATGTGAGTGTTGCCTGGAGTGCGCTGTGGGAGGTGACTCATGTACCTGTTTATGTGAATGAGTTCAGCATAAGGGGACACAGGTGAGGCGGAGGCAGAGCTGCTCTGTTGGGAAGGAAACACTGTTGAGGTGGATGGAAGAGGTGCGCAAGTGAGGGAGGGGTGGGGGTTTTACAGAATTCACAGTGGGGCTTAAAAGGGGATTTATTGTTTGTTTTAATGCACTTTGGTGACAGATGGGTGGGGTCTGCACCACAATAAAACCCCTACATCTTAGACAGTGCATTTGAAAGTGAAGTCACCTAACTGACCTTACACAACAGCCTCTATGTGTTACTTGTTTGTCGCTAGAAAGTACTGCAAGTTGATATAAAGAAAAGGTTTTATAAGGGCTGTCCACACCAAGAACAATAACTACAACGATAACTATAATGATAATGATGTAAGCATTCACTGTGATGACATTCACATTCTGTAAATGGTGGCGCAAAGCATGTGCTGCATGCTACAGCTGTGTCAGCAGCTTAGGAAAATGGATATAGATAAACTGTTACTGCTGTATATTGTCAGATAAACAAACAAAAAAGATGCAGAAGGACATGGTTTTATGAAATGTTATGGCTTGCAAAAAAATTAGGACCTAAATGCAGACACAATGACAGTTTTGTTAAGAAACAAAAACAAGTTTTAATTATGTGAGCTTTGGTCCAAAAAATCAAAATCCAGGCAATGAAAAGGGCAGGAAACAACACTGTCAAAATGGGCTAAAGAGAAATACAAAAACTAAAGTACAAACCAGGATGAAGCTTGGGGAACACAGCCAGGACTGCAAAAAACATGAGGGCAGAGAACACTAGGAGCAAAATACAGAGACGCCAGGAACAAAACAGGACCAGAGAACAGAGAACACAGGACATGCAGGAAACAGACAAAATGACAAATACTAATGGAAAAACACAGGCTTAAATAGACAGGGACTAATTAAGAAATGAAACACAGGTTTTCACAGAAAAGGGGGAAAGAGACAAAGACAGGAAGTGGAGTGTCACATAAAGACACATGAGGGCGAATTCTACAAAATAAAACGGGAAACATCTGAACTGAAACCCAAAACCGTGACATGAAATTCTTCAAAGATGAGAGAAATTAGGAGAATCTAACACTCTGTTGTGTTGAGAGTTGTCCTTTTTCAAAGTCAACTTTTATTTATACTTTTGTAAGAGCCAACATCTAGACATAGTATGTTTCAAGTAAAACAACATTTTTTATGTGTAATTTAATAAATTGTGAACGTGACAGCCCGTAAATTCAAGTGGATTTTGATTGGCTGTTAGTGTCTCAATCCAAACAATGTCCTCGGCCACTGTTGTCGTACAGTTGTGGCGAGGACTAGGCCATCCATTTGAGTTAGAATGTTTTTAAAAACTATCTATTTATAGTTTTCAGAAGTGGCTTCAAGTTCAAGATATATCAATAGACGTTATACAGACAAGGTCTGTGTACACTGGCTCCACAAATGTTAGTGACAAAAACAAAAAACAGAAACAGACCACACTTATCTCCCACTGCCTCAGACCAGGTCACCACCCTTCTAAGCAGTCAATCTTGATACCAAAATTGCGGTTTGCTGCTGGATTTGCCAACAACACACCCTGACTGAACCTTCCATCAAAATGGGTGTAATAATAGTCAGCCAAAATAGAGACAAGATGGAAAAAAGGAAACAGGAAGAGGAATAAAAAATAGAGCCCCTCTGTTGTATGAAAACTGAGCCAACCCACCAGAAGGAAGAGAGGTGGAAAAAAAACTATTGAAACCCACCAATGACCGTCATGGGGTAGTTTAAGTCCATCAATGATGAGTGAGGTACAGTTGTAAATCCCGCCACTGACAGGTGGGGTAGAGATTGAGGCCCATCCAGTGAATGATGGGGCGAGTTGCAGGCAAATCCATCTACATCAAAGCTCCAGGCCTCGTCTTCCTTCCTCTGTGTCTCTCTAAAGAGGCTCAGGAGTCACAGCTATCACTCTCTTCCTCAACCTACCCCCCCCTTGATTCGCCCTTTCATTATCTCCAAGGCAAGAAGGGAGAGAAATGGGTGGGAAATAAAAAAAAAAGAAGAAGAGGAGAGTGGAGAGGTCTGAAGAGGTTTTCAAATCCAGTGAAGCCTGTCATATTACAAAAACATGTCGCTTTAAACTAAATGTGAAATATCAGTAATTGAAGCCATAAATCCACTGTTGTGTTTCCCCTCGCCTCCCCCCTTTCTCTCCCTCTCCCTCCCTCCCTTGCTCTCTTTATTTTTGTAACGGTGCTTTTGATGAGCGGTAAATTGGAAATTATTTTGTGTTGTAATGCCGCCCTGCAACGTCTTCCCATTACCATGCGTCAGTCAGCGCTGACAGTGAAATTACTCAACTGTCAATCTGGCTATCAAAAGAGGTGGGTGGGGGTTGTTCGTGGAGGTGGGTGGCGGAGAGGAAGAGGGCGACGGGAGGGGGGTTATACAAGGAGTTAGAGATTGATCAATAAAGGAGGTGTGGTGTGGAGGTGTGGAGGATGTTTGGTTTATCAAAATACTTCTGTACTGATTGAATAAATCAAAGCTGTTGTGGAATTTGGCTGTCACTATTACCCTCCTCCTGAGTGTCCTTATTACTGCGAATGAGTATGTGCTTGACGTGAGCGCCATTACTGGTACAGGCACCATCTCGCGGACGGCAGCAGCAAATTAACCATAATTGCAGATAAGGGACAATAAGAGGGAGAAATGTATAGAATCAAGTAAATAGAATAATTCCTTTCTACGGCAATAATTTACGGTCTGACCAAGGTCCCCGCGACCTAGCTTGGATTCTCTCCTGCTGCGTCCCAAGAATGTGTGTGTGTGTTTCTGGGTGTGTGTGTCCCAGAGGGCACAGCTGTGTTTTTGTTAGTGTGACTACATTTCAAGTGATATAGCTGGGAAATAACAAGCTAGATAAAGCATTACCCCAGATGGTGGTCATTATAAAGCAAATATCCACCAATATAACAAAAGAAAAGTGGTATTTTTTCAGTTTTATGCCTTTTGATTGTTGTTCAAATACCCTTAATTCAATACAGTTAATCACTTTAAATGATCTTGTAAAGATTTATCACATCCTAACAATGGATAAACTATGCTTTCAATAAAAAGGAGGGCAAACTGCAGCTGGAAGCTACGACCTCACCTGCATCCCTGCATGTTATACAATAGTTCACAAATGTTCTCCTGCTGCAGTGTGTGCGTTGTTGTGATGTGTGTCTGTAATGACTGGTGTGTTGAGAGGTTCTGCAGTATATAGGCAGAGAGAGAGGGGGAGAGAGAGATAGGGGGAGAGAGGAGAGTGAGAACTCCTTTATTGCTCAATGCTAAATTAATTGCACCAATTATTCACGGAGAGAGTTGTCTAGTGGCGGCCTTCGGGGGGCGAGGCCCTGACCGCTCTCCCTCATTTTTAATTGGCTGTCCTGTTGAATAATTGATTGGAGCAAATGTGAAATGGATGGGAAGGTCCAAGTGTCTTTCATCACAACGGGCCGGCCGCTCTGACAGCCGGCCACAAACAAACTCTGCTGCTGTACGCAATAAACAAACCGCACGCAGCTGAATCGAGCCTGGCCACTGCAGCGGGGTTAGAATAGCAGATATGACTCGTGTACAGGAAGCTGCCCTCTGAAAACCCGACAAGATGCACGACACCAGTAACAGTGATACTGGCGGGGCAGAAATCAAGGAGGGAGGGTGTTGTGGGGTGAGTGGAAAGACTATTTGTATCATTGTGTAAACGTGAGCAATAATAGCGCGCTGAAATAAAATGAACTAGTAAGTGAGTAGTGAACTATATATAATGTTAGTGACTCACACTAAAGAGCAGAGAAAGGTTTCATCCTTGCACTTACTCAAAGTCACAACATATAGCATTTTAACTGAGCTCTAAGTAGTTGAGAAACAACTGGGTTTATGGGAAATATAGTTCTGACACACCAGCAACCAAAAAGAGCTCTCATGATAGTTTGCAACCAATCAACCAATCAATTAATAGCTGCAGCTCTTCTGGAATGAGTACTCTGACAATGTGTTTCTAATGGATACTTTGATACCATTGTCCGTATACTACAACTATTACTATGATCTGCAATAAGTACTCGATTACAAGTTCCATAATGACTACTGTAATAATACTGATGAGCACATGGATAATAGGCCAAGACAGCACATATAGTACCAAGATGGAGGCCATATTATTTGAACTTTTTTTGCTGTTGTTTTTGTTGTTTGTTTTTTTCTTCATACTTTGCCAAAAAGCTGAAATAAAAATAAGTGTCTGAAACAGTCTCAAGTTAATACTGATCTATATGACCTACATAAGCAAACAGAGCATCAGTAAGAAGATTGGCTATTTCTATATTGTTATTTAAGTTATTCTTAATGTCTGTCATGGATCAGATTCCAACTTATCAGGGTTGGATAAGTCATTTTTATGGTGGATAAACTCAGGAGTCTCACAGCTAGAGGAAAAAAGCTGCTCTGTAGTCTGGGGGAGCGGAAGAACAACACGAAAACTTCTATTACCTAGTTTCATTGTCGTCTTTTGTCCGAAGGGGCCACCAGAAACAACAAATTCAAAGTTCCTTCTAGTCACTTTTAATACACAACAAAACTGTCATTCCTTCACTTGACCCGATGTTTATACAGCCCTATAACGACACTAATGTCATGATATAAAAAAATTCCACACTGTTCTGAAAAATACTCTTATGTCATTGGCTCTTATGGTGACCTTCACATAAAAATGCTAAAAAATTGTATTGATCAAATTGTTACATTAAAAAGTGATTCTGTAGCAGAAGTGAAATCAAACAATTGTTAACATATACAATAGTCAATTTTATACACCCCTGATTCTCTCTTATATAAACACATTACACACACATTCTCACATGTGCCTCATCTATAACCACACACACATGCACACACACATACACAATCCCCTCGGTAATCAAAGGCTATTAACTCCCAGTGCTTTCGCAACAAAACAGATGTAAGATTCATGAGTCCCTGTCCGTGACTGTTGTCTTTGCCACAGGCTAGTAAAGAAACAATTAGTGCAGAGCTGGCCTCACTGTCCGCCACAATCAATAGTCCCTGATGGTCTTCTAAGCCTATTGACCGAGGCCCGTTCCTCTCCCTGACCCCTCATCTGTAGCGGCCGACAGCGGCTTCACTCCGCCTATCTGTACCTTGGGAGAGGGTTAGCGGGTTAAACAAGGCCCGATCCATGCAAACAAGCGTTTCTTAATACTGTCTGCCTCAGTCTGCATTTGTATTCAAGACGAGTAGTGGAGGGTTAACATGTGTAATAGGTTAGCAGCTATTTAGCTTGACATAGAAGTTCAAACCTCTGCGCATCATACAATAGAATTGATTAATCAAAGTCATACATAGAAGGCTTTTTTTTAAGAGAAAGGAAAATTTAAAATACATTTTGTTTATTAGTGAATGTTTTACTTGCAATTATTGGGGTTATAAAAGGCATGACTGCGATGGTGTTTTTGATGGTCTGAATCCCTGGACTGGCTTGGAAAATTACTGAGTAGCTACACTCTCAATGATTCTCAGCAGCTGTGTAGTTCAGGACAATAACTCAACTTAATCTGCTCTTGAAATTAAAAAAAAAATATTCTTGAACTTCTGAATAATTATCAAGTTCATCAGCATACTTAAAAAAAAGTATTGTGTATTGTTGTTCCTCAACTTCGACAAACTGAAGGGTTGTATAGAAAACACATCCTAGGTCTCTGTTCACCCATGTTTTTGAAGCTGGTGTGTGTATGTGCGTGGCTTATGGCAGTCCACTTACACACACCATCTTGTACCAATCATCTCCCTTAACAGGAGCCTTGGTGGCACCGAGGCAATCTGCTGATGTTACAGTAATTGTCTGAGTTTGTGTTTGTGTCCTGACAAAACCCTCCTCCTTCCTCGCGTGTACGAACATCTGGACCGGTCCTACTCACTGCTCCCCGGCCTGCTGTGATGAGCATCTCCTCCACGCTGCCTGCTAAGGAGGAGGAGGAGGAGGAAGGCGCCGACAATGGAAGGAAGAGAAAGGTTGAGGCAGAGGGAGCAAAGCAGCTGTAAGGATAAAGGGGTGGGCAGCGGTGAACAGGTGTCACTCCCACTCACTTACTGACAGGCTGCCACTGTGGCCCCCACCCTGACCCCCCGCCCCACCTGCACACCCACGCAGGGTAGCGAGGGTAGTGGTGGTTAGGAGAGCACCCGTCCCTCACCTGTTCATGGCCCCCACGCCTACCTTCCTCCTCTTCCTCAGATGGCACCCAAGCATCAGCTCAATCTGGCTGCTGGGGCCGCAGATTGACACAGAAACACGCACACATGTTCTCATTAGCACACACAGATACCTGTACATATTCATAAGTGTGCCAACATAAGAATGCATTGGGATAAGCTTGTGAGTGTATGCAAGCTAACACACAAACACCTTTGCTCTGCTAATGTACTGTATACTGTGCTGTTGTCAGATCAAACTGTGCAGCCTTTATTTGCAAAATTGACAGAGAACTACTCTTGAGAATTGTTCATTTTTTTTTTTAAGTGACAGTCATTCATTTTGAGGCATACTAGTACGACTGTACTAGCTCTAAATGTCAGTCTCTAATTTCTTGTGTGCAAGTGTTGCATTTTTACATTGTGAATAAGCAACTCAGATTACAGTGGAAATCAGATGGATTATATTAGAGCACAAAAAGCAGTCTCTGGACTGAAATGGTTTTAGAAAATCAACACTTTTCAATTACTGTAACATATACTGTTTATTATCCTGAGTAAACAACCAATGGTTGCAATCATGATTATTTTTACCTCCGCCAAGGAGGTTATGTTTTCACCTGTGTCTGTTTGGATTTGGATTTCCATGAAACCTGGATGGAGTATGGGTCTCGGCCCAGAATAGACCCCATTAACTTTCGGTGCACATCCAGATAAAGGAACACATCAAGGAATTTTTTCTCGCTTACTTTAACATTGCAAGATTTTTTATAGTTTCATTTATTTCTCAGGGAATAATGAAGGAATCTTGATTAAAAAAGCGGTATTAAGGTGTCTGGTATCTATGAATGAGTACAATTTCATACATATCCCCCCAAAAAACATGTATCTAGCAGATTAAAATATGTTTAATTTGATATTGGACTAGGCTCAATTGAATTAAAGGGGACTGTGGGGCGTTGGTGGAGGTATACATTGTAGTGCCATTGTAGTTATTCCTTTCTGGTTGAAATTGATTGTTTTGTCCAGTCAACTGTCGAAAAGTAAAACATTTTCTCTTACAGCAATATAAAACAGAGAAAAGTAGCAAACTCTGTGACTAATTTTGTCTCAATCACTCTGCCGTTGCTATTGATGTTGTGTGTTTTGTACAGTATACTACAGTTCAATGATACAATTATTCCAAAGTAGATGCTCATAATGTATATAAAAGTTCATTTCCTCTGAGGTTATTTATTATTAATCAAATTAATCCTTGTGCTTTCTTTTACTGCTGTGGACCAATAAAGTTTATCTTATCTTATAAAAACTGTTGTCAATCTATTTTCTGACAATTGATGAATTGTTTAATCGGCTTATAGTGTCAGGGCTAAAACAAAGAGAAGCATTAAAATAACCTTTAATTAATGTTGGAGCAATGAAATAAGAAATGTTATATGTATGTTATAAGAAATGTTTGACTACGTGGAGGGACCAACACAAACTTTGCCTTTATAATTAACCAATATGCAGTTTATGGGGCCAATGCCGTCATTGATATTAGGGAGTAAAAAATTCAGATATCGATATATCGCCAGAGATAAACATATTTTTTATAGTGATCCATCAAATGTGGCAACTTCATTGTCAAAATGACATCAGTAAACTGAAACAGTTAACTTGAAATGTTAGTATTAAGTATAAATCACCCAAGCATTGTTTTCTGCAGTGGGTTCTTCTTTAAAACCAAAAAGTTTTCATAGCGGCTGACATTGACGATGTCATCTGTGATAGGCCAACATCTGCTGATAATATTGGCTAACCGATGGATTTTAAGTAGATAAAGTTGAGTAATCATAACCACTCTCAGCAGACTGCCTCGGTGCCACCAAGGTTCCTGTTAAGGGAGATGATTGGTACAAGATTGTGTGTGTAAGTTAACTGGCAAAACTGCACATACACACACCAGCATCGAAAGAATGGGTGAACAGAGACCTAGGATGTGTTTTCTGTACAACCCTTCAGTTTGTCTAGGTTGAGAAACAACAATACACAATACTTTTTTTTGAGTATGCTGAAACGTTCTGGTTTTTAAAAATGTCATAAAACATTTTTGTAAGGAATGACATTTGCTGTTTCTCAGTCAATATACAGATGTATGTATCCATTTGCCACTCATCCATGTGTCCATTCATCCATCTGTGTCCAATCATCAATGCCCTTACAGCCTTCATCACCCTCGTCACTTTATGCCGGTGGCGTAACAGGACAGTGAGGAGGGAGGGATGGAAGGAGGTGCAGGTGTGTGTATGAGGCACCCCCCAACACCCCCACCTCTCTGGCCTCATCTCTCCTCCACTTCCCTCCCTCCGTTGCCGTGGTGAGGAGGGCAGTAATTACTCTGGTGTCAGCGTTGCTGGGTGCGACTCCTCCCCCGGCAAGGGGCGGCGGGCATCCATAACCCATCGTCCTGCCACGGGGTAAACGCCGGGCCATCCATCACGCACCCACTTGACAAATACCTTCCATAATAGAAGTTTATTTTTATGGGAGGCTGAATCAAGGACTTTCCCATGCATACAAAAACGTGTCAGAATTATTTATGGCTTGTGCTGAGACGCACAATATGTCATATCAAAGTCCCATCCCGCTTGCCGGTGCTGCTGCAAGCTGCCGGCGCTTGGCCTGTCGATATCTCCGCTCGCTATCAATAATGTGGAACACCGCCACGATAAGCCTCAGGATTCGGAGGTCATACTCGACACACAAACGCACACGCATGGGAGCTGACACACACACACAAACAGGCATTACATGCATACATAGACAGGGAGTCACACATGATGACATACATAGATGTGCTTTCAAACTGAGGCAAACATTTTTGTGTGCTCGCATAAACGCACAGTTGAGAACATAAATTAATAGCCGAGCGCACATTCCCACATGTAATGTTCTTATTGTGGCAATCAAAACAAACGTGTTGTTGCGCGCACATAAAAACATACCAATCTATGCATGCATCAAGTGAGTTTTTCCTCTAACAGTTTATTTTCTTTACCCTCACTTCCTCCCTGAAGAATAAAACAATTACCCAAACAAAGATGTTCACAAAGCTGAACTTGACCCGCTGCGTGGAGAGCAGGACCGCGGATTGCCGTCCGTCACTCAAAATGACCGCCAAGGTCGGATGAAAGCAAAATGGTTTGGAGACGAGGGAGCGCCACGTCTTTGTGTATGTGTGTAAAGTGTGTACGTACGTCCACGTGCTGTAGAATAATCTCCGACAGTATGAAAAACATAACAACTTAAAGGAAATCCCTACACTGCAGCTGGCAAATCTGAGAGCTGTCAGTCAACGTGAGTGGCAACCCCTTTCGCCCAGAGAAACGGCAATAAATTGGGTTTCCTGATAAGGCCCACAACGTCTGACCAAAAAAAAAAAAAAAAAAGGGAAAAAAAATGAGCTGCTTTTCCGTAGGCCACTTGAGTGCTGTCAATCAACGTGACTGGCAGGCTCACATGTCGCCAGTGGAGAGAGCAATGGAGGGAAAAAATAGATTAATGTACAGAAGAGGGAGCGGGAGAGGGAGGAGAAGAGAGAGAGAGAGACAGCATTAAGCCCAACTGGGAGAAAATGAATAAATATGATAAATATGATAATTGAAATGATGAGATTTTGGTGCTTGGTATTGGATTCCGCTATGTGCCCAAAGGGATTAGTCCTTCATTCACTGTCATTTTCCGCCTTTCTGTCCCCTCCACACACAGTCACACATATATATAAACACTGAGCATCCATGCATGCATTAAAAACTACCACAACATGCACACAATTAACAAAAAAGATCTAATTCTACGAGGTGGGGTGTTGTATGTGTAAAACTCTGAGGCAGCAGGAGGTGATAAACCTTAAAGTATTCGTCTACATACCCACCAAAGTAAAAAAAACAAAAAGAAAAAAAAAAAAAAATGAAACGAAAAAACAGCTTCGGTAACAGCGGGAGAACTTTGTCCTGTGAAGACAGAAGATGTATGGCTCAGGGGAGATAGTAGCAACAGTAAATGATTACCTTTTTACAAACTGGGCCTTTGTAATAAAATGCGTAGGGGGGAGTATTATCAATTCAGCCGCCCGGTGAAGATAGCATTTCTGAAGCCACGGCGAGGCTGATCACTATCTAGAGAGGAGCCTGAATCTGTATTCCTCACCGCGAGTCCAGGAGGGAGAGGGGTCTGAGACCTGTTTGTGTGTGTGTGTGTGTGTGTGTGTTTGTACATGTGAGAGGAAGTGTGTGTGTGTGTGTGTGTGTTGCACTGAGAGAGACATCCGTTAAGGCCTCTTACGCCTGCAGGCCCAGCCGTGACAGAACCGAGATCTATTTTCTTACACTCACAAACAGAAAGACATGCAAGAGTGTGTGTGTGTGTGTGTGTGTGTGTGTGTGCGTGTGTCTGTGTGTTTGTGTGCATTCGCAGAAACACATCAATACACATGAAATCTTTTATACGTGCAAACATACACACTTAGTCCTTGGGGCGAAAACTATAAGATTGGAGATGAAGTTCTGTGTGAAACTGCGTGTGTGTGTGTATCTTTATACAGTATGTGTGTGTGTGTGTGTGTGCCGAGCAGAGATTCTCCGTTAGATGTCTGATTCTGGGGAAAGACACTGACAGATGACATGTACACACACACTCCCTCTCAAACAACACACTTGTCTGATAGCAGTCAAATAGGAGTAGAAGACAACGCAGAGAGAGACAACAGACAGACCGGCAAACAGATAGAGAGACAGATAGCGTGGCAGATTCAGCTGCTGGCCCAGAGTCACATCACTCACTCTCAACATGCACACACAAACAAACACATGCAGCCAAATGGTAAGACATCGTCACACACACAAACACATCAGAAGAAAGAGGCAGAAAGCACCCTGATGTACTGGGAGAAGTGTGGGGCCGACAGTCAGAGAAAGATATCAGTGTGGCCAAGAGCGTTGAATTGTGGGATATTTATATGAGGCGGGGAGGCCGATGATGTGGCACACGACATCTGTCCTCCACATGTGTGTGCATGTCTGTTTTACACACACTCTTTGGTATCAGAGGTCACTGAATTTAGAAAATGGAAATCAGTCGGCTCCATGCTTAATGAATGAATTAATGAACGATAGTGTTCGATTTTAGAAGGTTTTAATATTAGATAGGAATAATTATTAATTGAAGTTGTGACATAACCCGAGTGACACTCTGATGACATCATCAGGGTTATCTCAACCAGGGCTAAACTTAAGGTTGGTAGATATTTGCCTGCTGTTTTAATTTTGACCATACTTTAATAATGTGTCTCTCCCAGGTGGGGCTGCGACTGGTGCTTATTGTCATCACAGTGTTGTCAAAAATACTGAAATATCGATAAATATCGACACTGATTATTTGAAACTGTTTCACTACTCATTTTCACATTATCGTTACTCATAAAAGCTATGCTTTCTCTCTCTCTCTGCTCTTTGACAGCACGTCATCACACACACACACACACACGCCGCTGCAGTGTCCACATATTCTCGCCTCCTCCCACCTTACTGACTATGGTCAGAAGTAAATTACTTTAATTGCTGTTGTTCAGAACACACAGTATACAAGCCTTGATATATTTATCTTTTAATAAAAATCTAAAATTCTTTTCCCTCAATGTTGTGTAAATTCCTCCCTGTGGTATTGAACATGGCATTGTTTATCAAAATGTTTTAAGGTATTGAATTGAAATTCCAGTATTGTAACAACACTATTTAATTATTGATTAATCTGATATGATAATAATCATGATAAAAATGTGACTAAAATTGTGAAAACACTCCAAAACCCAAAAGCTCTTCATTTACTATCATTAATTACAAATGAAAGCAGCAAATCCTCACATTTCAGAAGCTGGAACAAGCAAATGTTTAATATTTTTGCTTGAAAAGTGACTAAAATGATTTACTGATGATCAAAACAGTTGGCAATTAATTTTCTTTTGATGGATTATTCCTTAAATTGATTAATCATTGTAGCTCTATTCCCAGGTCCCCGAGTGTTGTGGGAGTGCAATATTGAATTACTTGAATACCTCTTAAAAATCACAGCTAATAAAGCCAAAACTAACAACGTGGTGAGATTTCACTTGGGGTAAGTAGGGAAATATTGACCCTTTACGTGACCCTTAGAAAGTATATAAGATAACAAGATAAACTGAATACTGTTAGTGTTTAATCTCAATTAATATTACATTTAGGATGCATTTGACCACTACAATGAAATTTAGTAAAAGTTTACAACTCCTTGACTTGACCAATTAAACCGGAATACAATTTTTTTTTGTTGAACATTTAACAAAGTTTAAGTCTTTTTTGGTAATCTTAAGTTTCATATTTAGATAATTGCAAATCAATTTGATGTTTTAAGACACTTGTTTACATTTGTCTGGCAGACACTTCCGTCCAAAGTGACATACAACAACCAAGTCAGTAAATTACTCAAGTAAAACTGACAGGTCCTCCAGATATTCAGCCCCAGCAGCTTCCCAAACTCTGATCTCTAATTTCAAATAAAGTGCCCCGTCCAGATCCTCATCTCAACAAATACACAGCACAGAGCTCTGCTGCAAAAATACAAAAAGTTTCTCCCCTCTCTCCATCCTCCTTATTCTCTTTTTCCCATTTTTTTCACAGGTGTCAGAAGAGATTTCATGGCCTGTGCGTATGTGTGAATTTGCCACACCCCTTTTGAGTGCTAATTTACCCTTTTAGGTTTAATCTCCCCGTGAGTGGCTTTCCTCACCCTTTAATTAGGCTATGGGGAGTTGACACCAACACTAAACACACACAGACTTCCAGACACGCACACAAGGCTTTTTCCCGCTGCCATACACGCACACACATACATATGTACACGCAGCCAACTAAAGTGCTGCAGAATCACAGTCCCAGACTGGAGACACGCTTTGCTAAGACAGTCCTCATCAGCCCTCGGTGGGCCTCTTTCACACTCTGGCTCCCCTCAGCTGCACCAGTCACCAAGACAGGACAGAGAGAAAAGGGAAGGGGAATAAGAAAAGAGGAAAAAAAAAAAGTGAGATATTCTGTAGTTGTGAGAGGACAGAGAGAGTTGCCGGTGGTGAAGGCATTCATCTCTGAACTTTTTTTCCCGTTTCAAATCTATTTGTCAAGTTAAAGCTGCATTAAGCCACATCAGATTCTGGCAGACCCAAGTGGCAGCGGGAGATGGATGTTTGAATTTTTTTTCAAGTTTAAAAACTTCACTGCCCATAATTTTTCAGGAACAAGATTTTGGTGATATGTGCACTCATTGAACCCGAATAAGGTGGCAAAGAAAAGTCTCAGGCCAGGAATTCTCTTATGTTAATGAGACGCTCGACTCTCACTCGTTAGTTTCATCACTAAGTTTGTGATTTAAGCAGAAGGCAAGGATATTTTTGCATAAAACTCTTGCTCTTTAGTCCCAAAGCGTTCCATAAAGTCCTTTTTTTAAAATTATGTCAGAAGAGTTTATACAGTGAAGGACTGTTGGGTGTTTTAGACAGAAACATCGTAATCACTGAGCGATATCAATCAGCCTGTCCGTTGTCGCTCTCTGGATTGTCACCCTAATTAGTGTTCGTCTTTGGGGGCTGTTATGTTGTCCTGTTGATTAATCTATTAGTTGTTTGGTCTGTAAATTGTCAGAAAATGGTCCATCAGTTTCATCAAAGCCTGCGATGACATCCGCAAATGTCTTGTTTTGTCCGCAATCTAAAGATATTCAATTTACTGTCATAGAGGAGTCAAGAAATAAAAAAATATCCACATCTAAGAGGCTGGAATCAGAGAATTTTGACAACTAATCAGTTAATCATTACAGCTCTATTGGTCTTCTCCATCTACAAGTGTATTTCTAAAAACGCCACCAAGTGCTAACTAAACACTGAACTCCTCTCTTGCACTTTGTGCCGCTTCCTCTTCTTGTTCTCCAAACAGACCGCAGATTTACCCAAACAAAACTGGGCACTAAAGAGGGAAATACAATAACAGCCGTAGTGATAGTGCCTTGTTATGTTGGAAATAAGAGGGCACTTAATTGGGGTCTGATAGTCTAATAGGCAGCCCCTCTGATTACCAACTCTGCACATTGGCTTAAATTAGCCCACTGATGAGCAGCCAGGGGATTCAATTATGCTGGGGGAGAAATAAGGGGCCCTAATAGGCCACTGTATCAGGAAACATGGGACTGGGCTGGGCTAAAGCGCTGGTAATTGGTTGTTTAGTTGGGAAAGTTGAGCCTGATGGTAATTAGAGATGCTGAGACGTTTGCAGAGCCACCAAACGGACGACACATGGAGGCTGGAGAGGCGAAGGAGGAAGACAAGGGTCCTTAGCACAGTAAAAGGGGCAAAGGTCGTGGTGGAGATCTCAGAAGAGCACTTCAGCCAATGAGGGTGTAGATCAGGGGGAACGTGTTGGTACTATAGGAGCTGTGTAGACTCAGTAAAAGGTCAAGACGGAGCAAACCTGGATGAAAGTGATCAGCAGTCTGGCCTCGTCTCACAACCTGCTCTCCTTAACAATTGCTGCCTTTCTGTCTTATCTTTTCACTTTTCTTTTTGAGTCAACTTTCTCATCAATAACTACTTTTTTTCTTTCTGTCTTTCTTCCTTGTCTGAGACAGCTTAGCTGTTAGCTTTAGCTGGATATGTACAGTGTGTCTGAACTGAGAGGAGAGAGAGGATTGAATTATGGATGAGGCTTTATAGGAGCCGGCGGCCTGTCTGGTCCCATATTCACTGTCCCATACAGGAGGAGCAGCCCTGCCCGCGAGCATCCCCACAACACGTCACTCACAGGAGGTGTTTGTGTGTGTCTATGTGTGCATCTCTGTCTAAGCACTCTACGTTCAAATGAAAAAACACACCAGTGGTCCGACAAATGTTATTGCAAACATACAGCACATAGTTTACTTTGATCTTTTTGGGTAAAAAGAAAGAAGTTAAGCATTTTATGTGTGCTAACATACTATAAACAATCCAAGCCAGTGCGACAGGAGAATTCGCCTAACATACATGTTCTTTTTTATGGTGGGTGAAACAGGAGCTCCCGGGAAAACCCATGCAAACACAGGGTGAACATACAAACTAGAGCCCGACCGATATATATTGGTTGGCAGCTATTATAGGCTCATATTGGCCTCTCAAAGATATTTTTTACCAGTGTCTATGTTGGCCCTTAAGTGCTTATATTAAAAATATTTTTTTTATAGATAATAATGCAGAGAAAGATGTTTGGGATAGCTTAGAGTTATTACATTTCCAGTAAGTTTTGGTGCACAAGTGTCATTTCAGACAATACATTTTATTGTTAAACTGTGAATTATCGTGTCTCCATCACATATTTATGTTTGAAGACCACATTTAAGGGATCATTGCAAAAAAATCTGTGTATATCGGCTCATCTATCGATCTATCTATTAGCATTTTTGGCATTGGCCCCAAAAATCTAGCATCAGTCGGGCTCTAATACAAACTCCACACAGACAGGCCCTGCCTCAGCTGGCAATCCAACAGTTAATAAATCCACAATAAAGGATTATAATAACCTTAACAAGTCGTTGTTTAAGCGCACAGTTAATTGCTAATAAATGCATAACAAAGTACAGTAGGTATTCATTTTAACAAAACAACAAAAAGATGAGTACATGCTATTATAAACAATCATGAGACACTCATAAGGTTTTACTAAGGCTCTTAAGTATTCTTAAACTGTTAACAAATGTCTTAAGTGTTTATAAATGTCCCATAATCTAACAATAAACATGTTTATGATGATATTATTAACTCTGATATAGTCTTACTAATGTTAACAAGCATATTTTAAGGACTTATGAGGGCTTTATTAGTGCATCACCACTGTTTTAATACAAATCCCTGGTCTGTAACAATTAGCCAGACGTACTGTAGCTGCTAACTACAAACAAAACCCATTACGTCATAACAATGTTGAGTTGAAAACTTGAAAGTTGAAGTAAACATGTATGTAACGCTGTGATCCTACCCTCTCACTGAAGTTACATATTGCAGAAACAAGTGATAGGGAGCTGGAGTGGCTGAGACAGAGACACCATTCACACTATTACAAGAACACTGCATCTTCAATTGATGATGAAGCTGTTATTTTAAGATTCAAAAGTTACATAATGTTATATATAATATAAAGCGTTACTGATTGCGGCATTAGATTAAAAACCTTTGCCGTCTGAACAATTTTATCCTTTTGTCCCGCCATCACTCTGTGCAACTGTTACAGGCTGTGTCCTACATAAGCCATCTGCAACTTTTTAGAATAGTGCAACATAAGCAGGCACCTAACAGAACTGTGCCATTGCAACACCAGGGAGCCTATATCAAGTGTCATCAATCTGCCTCACATTTTCTGACAGCGACACAACTTGTCCAGAGGCTCAGACGGAGGCAGAGGTTGACCCAGTCTGTCAATGACACTACACTTCCTGTCATCATTTATTGTGTGAAAAAACATCTGTCTGTGATGGCCTAAAGGTGGCAAAAACACAATGTAGCCATTACTTCACATTCAGAGCAGCTAGAAACCCACCGCTCCTACATCTTACCCTGATTATATCGGACTTGTCAATCAAGCCTCTGGACAGCCACTAAACGGCTGAGAGGAGGTGCTCGGATTGGCGCCAGGAGGAAGGGAAGGGGATGAGGAGGAGGATGAAACAAAAGGCCGTTTGTTGTGGCTGATGTGTGATAAATGCAGCCAGTTGGGGGAGTTTTCACGCTCATTGGAGCAGGTCATTATTCAGGAATTGCTGCTTGCTCGGCCCAGACCGGCCCTGTATTGGTTTACTGAGATGCATGCAAGCGACGATGTGCGTTTTCCCCTAAACCGCTCAGCCAACCCCCCCGAAACACATTCACACACCCCCCTTGTTGCATGTCTCCTGGCATTGACACACTGGCATTGAACAGCTGCTTCTCAACCGTAATACCTCAACGAAGACTGCACAGGGAGTGTGCAGACGGAGAGAGGTAGACATTAAACTCAGAGTGGGTCCAAAAAAGGGACTTTTAAGGGTGGCGTGAAAGGGTGGAAAAGGAATACGGAGTTCAAAACAGTTGACATTAGTCCTCAAGTTCAGGACCTGATGAAGCTGAAAGGCGTTCCTCCATTAGGGAATTCACCAATTAACACCCAGCACTGGCCTGAGCTAATCTTCAAGTTCATACATGCAGGCTTGTTGAGGTTGCTTTGTGTGGTTGGGAAAATTAGATATGATGACAGAATAACAAACACTGGAGCACAAAAACAGCAAGTGTTGTAAGACATACTGTGAATACAACAGGCCAAATTTACTCATGTTTTAGGCCATATTCATTGTTTTCTATGTGGGATTACTTTTATAATTTGAAATTAAACTACAACAGCTGAGCAAGTTTGTTCTTTCCTTCACTGGTTAAAGCATTTAACATTTGTTGGCTCCCATGAAGCCAGCAAATCTCTCATTTTTGACTTTGTAGCATACAACTCTGAATAACTAAATCCACGCTGTGACAGCATCAGCACAATGAGGCTGTGTTAATCAGATTTTACATCGTACTGAACAGAATGACTTTTTTCATTAATGCCCATCATGTGAATGCAACATAAGGAAGGTGACACAAAGACGCAGGTTCATCACTAGCGCTGACGACTTGATGTCCTATAGGTGTTTTTTCAAAGAAACTGTGAAGCATTGTTTTTTTCACATATTTTCCTCACATAGAAACGTGTCACATATAGCACATTGTTATTAGAAACAGATGTTGATTTTATCGCCGGTGTCTGTGGCTTCTCTCACAACGTCGACACAGTGTCATATGCACTGGGATACCAGGATGACATACACACCTGTCCTCCACAATCCAACACGCTGGTGTAACACAATACCCAAGTAAAACTCAGGAGAGTAATGTTTCATTACATGATGAACAGAAGGTGAAGGCGAGGGAGGGGGAGTCGGCGAGGTGCGCAGATGCATAACTTAAGTAAAAGCCATCCAAACCCATATTTGTTTACAGATTTGTTTAATAAGGAAAAATATATGCAAACAAATGAATTTGCCTGTGGTTGTAACTGTGTATTAAGATCATCACTTACAAGGCCAGGTCTCCTCGAGCCCTCTCCAGTAGCCATCCATCATGCATTATTAAGGAAAATAGAATCTGCATAAAGCAGCAACAATGCCTTGAAGAAGTTTATTTATTTATTTGTTTTATCTTTTTAGGCACTAAGCAGCACATCCAAGTACTCCGTCGCTGTTAGCTAATTACAAAGCATTTGATCTCTATGCCCCCAAGATATGCAGTTATAACCTTGCTTGAAAATTAGGGAAATATTTCACAATTAAAAATAGTGGGATGAAGACACTCTGACAAAGCTAATGGCGACACCTCACCTGTGTGCGTGTGTGAGTGTAACATGGTGTTCGGTACTGAACAGGACAGGAAGCTGATTTAACAAAGCCATTGCCCTGCAACCAAGGATGACCTCGCTGGAGGGAGATAGCAAAGAAAGAAGGAAATTCAACATTTCCCAAAGCTTCTCCACTCATAGCGTACTTGCAGCATTTTAACTAGAAATAAAAGTTCTAGTTGAGGGGTAATTTAGCAAAGTCGTGGTGCGCCAAGGTACCTGTAGCTCTGGTTCTGCTGCAGTGCTATCTATGCTGGGATCACACGGGCACCGCCACTTCTTTCTGGCATATCTTTCAGCAGATCGCACAAGGAAGACAATTGTCATTACCATTTTATTAAAATGTGTCCTATCAGCAACATTTTCCCCTCACATATCTAACCTCCCTTTTTTTCCTTCTTTCCCCCCCTCTAATTCTAATCATCATTCCCCTCCATCACTTGCTGGGTCTAATTCCCTCTCTTCCTTCGTTTGCAAAGGACCTCTGCTTTCATCCTTGAGAAGGGCTTTAATTCGAAGTGCGACGCTGAATAAAGAAGGGAAGACAGAGAGAGAGAGAGAGAGAGAGAGAGGGGAAAGACAGGGAAAGTGATATGGAAAGACGGAGCAGCGGTGGAGACGTTCGGGTGTCAATCAATCCGGCGCGAGGGGCTGCAAGGGCCCGTGACTAGGGTGCGTTTGATCTGTGTCTTTCAAAGGGGGAACAGCGGGAAGGGCCATCACAGACGATTTGCCTCTCGCTGCTGGCCCTGGTGCCACTCTGACAGAGAGCAATCACAAGCAGGTTAATTCAACATCTACCTTCTTAATCTTTTTTTCCCCTGTCTCTTTCTTTTGGTCTCGTTCTGTCTACTTAGATGAAACACTGCTCTTTCCGCTGCCACCCCCACCTCCCTTTCCCCTCTTTTGAAAGACGGAGAGATCACAAGTGCACTTTCAATGCCTTTTCAACCCACCTATAGTTTGATTGCTTTGGTCTTAATCAAGTAAAGAGGGTTGTTGATTTTCTGCATTCCTGTAGTGGTTTATTTATGTGTTGCTACCACAGAGCAAAATTTTGAGCACATTATAAGGCATCAATGAAAGCTAAGTGGGATCAGACTATTTCTCTCTGGAAATTGGTGCTTTAAGGAATTTTCTTCAAGGGTAAGAAAGACCATCAGCTGCATTTTTGGATCATTTCTTTTGCTGTCATTCTTTCGGTTCATATCTGTGGTGTTGCGTGAGTAGAATATGAATTAGAGCGTCAAGATGACATCTTGAAAACACGCTGCTTAAGTTGACTGAAAGAGGAGGAAATATCTCCTCCAGATGACTGAAAGACGATGCACGTTCCAGATGAGATCTGACCTCCGCTCATATAACTGGAAACTGAAACCCACAACGCAAGTTGCTTGCTCTGGCTGGTTGGACTTGTGGTCGGATCATAACCACTTTTAAGTTGATGCCACACATTCTGAGAAATCTCCTTCTCTATTTGGTGTTGCTGTTGTGTTTTCATGTGGCTTAACAGATCACAGTAAGAGGGACACAAAGCAGCAAAATGAATCTGTGAGACTGTGTTCTTCACCAAAGGTCAGCCATGCATAAGGACAAACAGAGGTGAGGGAAATCCAGGGGTGAAAGGGTAAGAAGAGGCGTAAAGGTGTGTTTTGACTTGAGGTGAGAGGGTACAGAGAATATGAAGCAGGGAGTTGTTCGTGCAAGTAGCTGAAGGTAAAAAGGTTCTGCAAAGAGGTTAGCACAAGGAAGTCAAGGAGATCGGAGACACAAGTTGGTCCTTGAATTTGAAGAATAGAAATTATACCAAGAAGAAGCCTCTTTGAGAAATTTAAAGAAATAAAGTTTCCAGAGTCAGCACAAAGACACACCTCAGATCCATTCAGTTTCAATAGGAACTAAACAACAGTGCCACCAAAATGCAGCCATTTTCCAATGATGTCCCTGCCTGGCCTTTCTCCCATGGATCTCCCCTCCAACTCTACTGCTTTTATTTAAGGTCAAAGGCATAACAGGATAAAGGCTGTCCTCTCTGCTCCTCTGAAGGACAAGCACTCTGCCGATTGGATTTGGTGGCCTTCAAGGACAAAGGAAGAACACCGTGATACAAAGAAACCAATAGAGGGAGAACAAGATTTCATCTGTCTCTATGGCCTGAGTGATTGGCAGGGATGGATAGGGCAGCAATCTGAGTGCTGCCTCTTTGTGGCTGGGTGCCCTCCATCAGCATTGAAAAGCAAGACTGGATCTAGCGACAAAAACACACTCAAGGATTCTGGACAATCTGACCTCTGTGGGATAAAAGGAGCCTGGGCAGGGTTGTAAGGGCAGCCAGGTGATTTAATTCAGCAGAATGATTTCAAAT
Organism: Pagrus major; assembly: GCF_040436345.1. Lineage (NCBI taxonomy): Eukaryota > Metazoa > Chordata > Actinopteri > Spariformes > Sparidae > Pagrus > Pagrus major. The sequence continues at coordinate 8,831,344 of NC_133231.1, forward strand.
GTTGATTTGTCTGTGGGTATACACTGTATGTGTGTAGATGTGTGTGTGTGCACATCACACCTTAGAATGCAAGAAATTAGAGGGACGGGTTAGTAAATTGAAGGTGGTAGGGTTCAAATACTCGGAACAGAAGAAAAATAGTGGACATAAAATCTTTCCAGGTACCATTAAAAACACTTTAAAGGGGCCGTCTAGAGATTTACGATGGCACCTCCATAAAGTTGGGGGGACTCAAAGAAACATTTAAAAACAATGGTCAGAATGGTTGAGCAAGAAATACGCAATGTGACATCCTGACTTTTAGTCCCTAGTACCGGTAAGAGGACATTACACAGCTGTTTTTACAACCTGACTAGTACCATGACTAGTAAACTCATCTTCGTGCGTTAAGTTTGGAGCGTCCCTTTAACTTTTGGCCGATTCTCAGCAGCCAACAGAAAAAAAAAAAACATGGTAGTCATGGGCAGCTCAAAGATGTGTAACCGTGAAACTCAGGCAAATCATTGCTGTAATTAAGCCTGAGGCTCCAACACTCTTTAAACATAGTAGTGCTCAGGACTGTTTTCAAGAAACTGTTATTTCTGAATTGAAACAATAATACACATTTAAGTCTTACCCCTGACAGCCATTTTTTCATCCGAGACAGGAATTTTATGGATGTTGAGAATACACAATGGAGGTACAGTAGGGTCACATGACATCCAGTCGTAATCCTTTCACAACTCAACCAGATCATTAAGAATCTGGTGGCAGGGCTCATTCATGATTAGTTTTGTTTTCTTCCTTTTTTTTAGGACGATACTGGTGTCAATTATTATTAATCAAGAAGACAAATAACCAACCATGGAAGTGATGCAAATTTGCAGTTAAAACTGTAAATTGTGTCAAAATATAGAATAACCAAGGATGGAAAGTAACTAAGCACAATTTACTCAAATATGGTACTTTATACCTCCACTCTGCTACATTTTGGAGGCAAATATTGTACTTTTTTTTGTTTACACTACATTTATTGGATAACTTAATTAATGTAACATTAGTCTGCAGATTCAGATTATTCAGTGTTGATCAGCTATTACTCATGGCATGTAACCAATGATATTGTTACGGGAGAGAATACTGAGTGAGACTATCGACAGTGACTACAGACAGAGAGAGGATGCTGTATCAGAGCCACAGTTAAATTATTTTGTTTTATCCGATTCTGGACACAAAAACACAGATTACGATAATTGGAAAAATGCCATAAATTGTCTCCGATATTGGTCTATCAGAAAAAAAAACAGAGCCTCCTCAGGCACAAATTGAAGAATGGTTTACCTGCGTGTAGGTAGGCGAGGTCTGGATTCTCAATATCAGGGTGATGTTCCTTCAGGTGGTTGCGGAACTCCATGGGAGAGTTGGTGGCGTAGCTACATTTGGGACAGTTGTACATCTTCACGCCCTCATGCTTGCCCGTATGGAGTATGTGCTTCCGGATGTTCTCAGCACAGTTGGATCTGAGGGGGACAAACAAAGATAAAAAGGCCTGATTCCTTTTTGGAATAAATAAAAAAAAAATGTAAAAAAAAAGATTAAAAGATGGGAGTCATGAGGGAGAAAACACAAGATAAACGCTTGGCAACATTCCCAAGAAAGGTTTGCTGTGCTAACATTTTATTTTGTTGCAATGCTGACACGCACTCACACACTAACACAGACACGCACATACACACTTCAAAAAAGTCATGCTGGGCTTTGGAGCTGAGGGAGCAGCCGTGTTTGGACAGACTCTCAAAGCATTCATTGCTTAAATACGCCTCAGTGAAACAGGCCCACAACCAGCATCGACTAAAGACCACTTTCACAAACAGCGAAACACAACTTGTTACACAAACATTATTTACATCCTGCAAATTCTTTTATATTCTGACATGCTCTTACATATCTCTCACATATTTTCTATCCATATAGCTGCTCAGGATTAGTGTGTAATGGTGCTGGGAGCAATGGGTGACGCTTGCTGTGGGACTGCAGGTGGAGCCCTACTGAGTGCATTAGAGATATGTCTGAAGACACCTGTTATGCATTATGTATCTTTTGCAATTGGATGAAATGTATAGGAATAGAGGTGCATGTCATGTGTGCATGTATGTGTGTGAGAGAGTTTGTGGGTCTTAAGGCTGGTCAGATAGGGCAGGCCAAGCAGTGAGCTACTGCAGGGTGTAGGATGTAATGATGTCAGCTCAGAGAGTCACACACAACCCTCTGCTGATTAATGATGCTGCCTGACCTGCTCCCAGGCTCTATCTAAACCTGCCCACAGACACACACAAACACAATGGGCAAGACAAACATGCACATACATACATATTGTACATACATATATAGACGTGAACAAACCTTGGTTTGCACCGAAATACAAATTTTAATCTCTGATCTGACGACACAGGTGAAAATATACAGGCCTGAATCCTTAAACATCCCCCGTGTACACACACATGTGCACAAGAGAGCACACACGTAATGCATCATGCAAGCAAGCATGTGCAGTGTAGAACACAGCTCATACACACACATAAACACACACCATCATGTGTTGATGGATGGGGCACTCGTGCTCAGTTTGGACCTGACATTCTCGGACAGTATAATACGCAATTACTCTCCCTTATCACCTTGGCCGGGACAATAAAGCCTCACAGTGCCATAGCTCACGCCAGCCAAGGAGAGAATTTGTTTTCACTTTTGCAGAGACACCTCTCTCCATCATGGGGCCACAGTCCAGCCCGGCTCCACTGGGGCCTAAAAAAAAAAAAAACAGAGCGGGCCCTTTCTGGGTTCTGTTCATGCTGTATGAAATACATAAGCACCAGCCTCTGGTGAGCAATGAGGGCTCTTCACAAGACCGAACACTACAGTAGGTTGGGATGCCACACTCAACAAAGCTCTTTTTGAATGCAGTAAACCACAGCAATGAACAAATGTCTTTTTTACCAGATCACTTCATGAAAGCTTTACATGTGTGTCTTTGTCTGTGCTTTTTGGTTTGTTTGAAGTTGAGCAGAAGAAGAACCAGGTAGTAAGCATGAGCACTGATTGCCAGAGGTGATGAACAGACAAATAAAAGAGGGCCAGCTTTAAACCTTCACAAAAATAAGGAGAAAGATGCCACAATACCACTCCTGTGGCTCAGGGGGTGGAGCAGTCGATCACTAATCAGAGGGCCTTTGGTTTGATCCCCGGCCTGCGTATGAATGGTCATTGCTCCTGATAATATGGCACCTTGCATGATAGCCTCTGCGCTATATGAATGCAGTCCATTTACTTTGATTCACAACTGGCAAGCAATACAAAAAACCCAACATTTTTCAAAGGTGCTGCTGCTGATGAACCTTAAAGGTCTTTTTTACCAAGATTGTGAATTTTGAGTCTCATTCCCAACATGCCAAATACTGATGCTTTGGGTTTCCCAGGTTGGTTGGTTGGGTCGGCCACCAATTTGGGTTATCTTACAAATGTGACCTTTATCAAAGGCCTGATATTCAAGTCTAGTAGGTTTATATCATTGTCAAGAATTTACCGTATCAGTAATACTCTCCATGAAGCCCATGTCTGTAATGCATTATAATGCATTATGAACATCCCTATAATGTATCATAATGCACCTATAGTGCCGTATTATCATAGTTATAAGCTGAACTGAATATTTATAATTCTTTATAACAATAGTCATAACTCATTATCACACCAATGTCGATCAAGCAAAATGAACATTAGTATTATGTATGTTGGTGCCTGTTAAAAAAATACATTTCAGCATTTTGTGATTTTATGTTTGCATTGACTTTTCCCCACTTTACTTACAGCAAACAATGACCACGTACAGTGACTTATAACCAGCTTGTAATATATTACATCTGTCTATAAGACAGGGATTCCATTACTTTACTTTTGGCACCCAACGGTCACTTATAATCACCTTATAATGCATTATTATAGTGATTCTAATGTCTTACAAAATGATTATAATTGCATTACAACTATGAGATTTTAATACACTGTGATCCATGCAGAAATAGTGACTGATCAGCAATTATGAAGTATTGATTCTTGTCCTTATAATATGTGATAATTGTTAGAGAGAATTTGTAAAATGTTTGATTGTTTACTAGTATAGGCACACTATAATGCATTATGGGTATGCTTTTAATGCATTACAGACATTGGCATCATCATGAGTTCTGATTACTGCTATAAAACATTATGAATATCATGAGTTCTTATAAGTAAGACTATACAGCACTATAGGTGCATTACAGCGCATTATATATGACTGATAGTTTCATGTTCATAATGTGTTTGAATGCATTATAGACATTGGCTTTATTAAAAATGATGCCAAAGAATCTAAATGAGTCAGATTTACATTGACTGACGGCCCACAGATATGTACACAACCCTTGACATTTACACATATCCTCAATCATTTATCCAGCAAATTGGCAAACACATTGTTGTGATTAGTTTATCAACCATCACAAGCAAAAATACAGCAGGTTCACAGAGAAATCACGGTCACATCTGTTGACTGCTCTTTTGCATAATGAAAAAAAGACATGCCTAAGAATTTAAACTGTCACATGCTCATGAATTACCGTAAGTCAGGCTGCTAAAAAATGCATTTAATGCTAAAATTGAACTGATTTCTTATTCGAAAGCGGGAGCATAAATATATAAAATTTGAAGCTGAGCTAAAAGGTTCTAAAGAGAGCGCGGGTGGATTCCTAGGGGGGCCATGCTATCTCTCAGATATGGTAATGGCGTAATTGTCATATTAAAACAACACAACGTGCGTTTAGGAGTCAGCAGGTGTCACAGTTAGTGAAAGCCCACACCAGCCCTCCTACTATACACTGTATTAATTAGTCCAACACTGTTTCAACTTCCTCCCCCATCCGTGCACTCACCATGGGAATCAGCCATACTGATGCTCAACGGCTGCATCACCCCTACTCTTCCTCTTTCCGTCTCTCCCTCCCTCTCCCCTTTATTTTAGCCATTTCCATATTCCTCTTCCCAAACGAGTGTATGGTAATGGGAGAGGTGTAATTGAGAGGCGCTTCGTTAGAGGAGATTTAAATGTGTTTCTTTGTGTGTGTTAAGAGTTGGGAGGGGGGGGGTTGTATTTGGATCATTGGTGCTATTTGGATCTTATTCTGCCATGGAGGCCCGGGTATCATCATTAATGTCTCCCCCCTCCTCCCTCATCTCTCCCTTCACTTTACAAGGTCGCAAACCTCCCTGGCACTGACAGTAAGCGTGTCATCCTCAAAGACGCCGTCGCCTCGAACTGAGACGGTATTCTAACAGGTAGATTGAAACATGAATGCCGCAGCATTCAATAAACAATAATAGCCCCGGAAGGATGGTAACGTGGCAGGAGTCAGAGGCTACGTATCAATTAGACCATTTAAGATGCCACTGTGACTTTAATGAGAAAAGAGAGAGAAAAAACTCCTCATTGTGAACAATAGAAATGATTCCTTAAACACTGAAGTAAAGAAGTTTTGCGGCCTGCATAAATAGCTGCAGAATAGTCAAGTAGACATCATTAATTGACAGCCAAGGACTCCCAGTGCAATATCATTAGAATATTTTTACCACTATTCCCTAACTATAATTATCCCCCTCTATTATCTATCTCTGTCTGAATAGGAGATGAGTGGCATTTGATAGATCATTCACTCCCAGCTCATTTACATGCATTTGAGGAGCAGCCTTGATGGAGATCTCATAGTATCAAGAGGAAACCATAGATGTCATCCATAACATTTAATATGGATATGTTAATAGTGATAATCAGATGTATACCTGTGAAACAGATATAAATATTTTTTATGAGCAAGAGCTGTCAATCACACAAGTGCTCCATTTGCCTCAGACCTAAATATGTCTTTACAACTGCATCATATATATTTCATGAGCGCGGCTTACATTGAAAGGTCAAACGTGCTAACTCATCTGGTAGCTCCTTATCGTGGTCAGGCCACCAGAGACGTCCGGGTTTTAAACATGTATTCAGAGTGTAAAAGCAGCGCAGAGGCGAGGGCCCCTCGCGGCTGTCTGAGGCCCCCACATTCAATTCCTCGTCCTCATATTAGTAAGCCAGCGGGGCGTTTCCCCAACCTCCCTCCTCCTCCCAACTCGCCCACACACACCCCCTTCCCTGCCCTCTGGACCTCTAGGAACCCCCGGGGCCACCAAAATGTTAATTGGGCTTCTAATTTACTGTTTCATTTGCCACTATCTGTAATGATCATTAAGTACCAGTGCAGGAACAATGGGACCAAGAACATTTGGATCGTTCCACGTACAGTATCTTTCTGATATAAGGGTTATTTTAGTGTAGTGGTTTGATGTGGGACCAAAATTTGCCCTCAAGTAAAAAAAAAAAAAAATGAGCCAATTTATATGATTAACTAATTCTTTACATACTGTACCAGTGCTTAAGAGGGATGGGATAGTATATTGATGCAGTAATATATCGTAAGAGGAAGCGAGATATTATATCGCCACTGGTGCCAAATACTGATGTTTTTATTTAAACATGCAGATGCTCAAAAAAGATTCCCTCATCAATTTAACTTACCAGAATCACTTCATTTTTTAATTTACCAATTTAAACTTAATTTACACAGATTAAATTTGCACAGATTTAATGAGCATCAATAGTTGCATCTCTCCTTTAAATATATTAACTGAATACTTTAACTGAACTGTTCTGCTTCCTGACAGTTTATGGCTATTTCACATTGGAACGATGGCAGTCACAAGTTGCAGTCAGTGTTTGTGTGTTAAAATTGGAACTATGCTAAGACTCTAGGTAATTTCTGGAAAATAGTTTCATTTCACTTGTCAATAATACATATCGCAATAAGACTTCAGTTTAACAAGTACAAGCATGCAAGATGGTGTCTTCTTTATACTTCAGTGTTCAGGGTTTCTTTTCTTTGCTCTTGAGCTTAAGTGTCTGCCATAGCAAGAATGGCATTCTGGCCAAAACAACAAATTCTTGCAGTTTGCAAATTTTATATATTTTATATATATCAGCTGTTCCAATCTAACAAGAGTAAGAGTCTACAGATTGGTCAAAAACCAAAGAACTGGGGGAAAAAATGACCTGATAATGACGCTAACTGACCAAAGTCCATAACATTTAAGTCAGCAGGATTTATCCTCTGGAAACCATGAATATCTGTATAATGTTTTGCAGTAGTTAGGATATTGTGCTGGATAAGTGAAAACTCTGATTTGCTGGTGGTGCTTGATGAAAAGTGAGAGGATCGCCAAAGTCATCCTCTGGGCATCATGAACGTCTACACAAAAGAGACATATTACTAACAAACAAAACTGTCAACTCTTCTTTCCACTACAGGAAAAGTCAGTGGACCACCGTTGTCAGTGGCATTCATTCTCTTGGAACCAAAAAAAAAATATCTGTACAAAGTCTTAGCCCAATCCAACTAATAGTTAGTGAGCTAATTCAGTGTGGACCAAAGTGGTGGGCCTGACTATCACTGTCACCCCTTGAGCCATGCTGCTTTTCTGCTAATGAAACTATCCAATCATATATTGGCATACAAACACTGTAGTTCAACTAAAACAAGCAAATAAAGGACGGGATGCAGCCCTCTCTTGCAGTGAAATGTCACATGTAATCATTAAGACATCAAAATCATCTTAAATCAAACAGTGTAAGTTACACTACACTTCTCCATCCTTAATTGCTACAGTCAAGAGATACTTCATGATAACTTTCGGTCCAAGGTGAGATAATCCATTGATAATTGCTAAATAATAGCCTGACGACAATTATTACACCTCAGCTTTTCATTTTTTTCTGAGTTGGACTGCTTACAAAAGACTTGAAATGAGTGGAGCGCTTCACTGCAGCGGAGCAGGTGTAGCAAGCTGCCGAAATGACTTTGTCACAGAGGGGAAAAAACGAATGAAGAGTACATCTAAAACCAATGATGGGTTTGAGATCATTCCCTTTCACACTCTTCTGCCACAACCTGACGAGGAAGCACAGGGCGAGAGAGAGAGAGGGAGGGATGTAGGGGGAGAGAGAGAGAGAGAGATGGAGATGTGCAACGCCAGCCAAAACTTTTTCAATTTCACCGACAATTTCCTGTGTAATTACTGATGTGGTATGATGGTGTTTTAATGACAGGGACCTGCCAGTGACAGTGACATTGTGTGTATGTGCGTGAGAGACAGTGTGCGTGTGTGTATGTGTGTTGGGGGAGAAATCTAGCTGGGCCTGTTGATGATGGCAGAGTGATGAGATGGAGCCATGCTGTGGAGATTAGACCTGTCTGCCCTCCACCTCTACCACCCACCCTCCACACACACACACACACACACACACACACACACACACACACACACACACACACACACACACACACACACACACACACACACACACACACACACACACACACACAAAGCTTCTAGCATTAACGCCGCCCCCCCATCCCTCCAAACTACCCTACAATGCCACCTGCTTTCTCACCATCACACTCACTCACTTATATACCCCCCACAGCCCCATCCTACCCCCACCTATCAACCCCCTGATCATCAGTGCCATGGTGGCAGCCATCAGCGCCACCAACCGTGGGCTAGTCAATGAGCCGGTACCTGTAGTCGCACCAGGGGCAGCGGTACGGTTTCTCCCCAGTGTGAACACGTTTGTGCCGCGATAGGTGGGACTGCGTGGTGGAGGCGAAGTTGCAGAGCTTACATTTGAAGGGTCTCTCTCCTGTAGTGAAAAGATAAGTGACAGACAACGAAGATGAAACTGAGATGACATCAGTGTTTTCATTGATAAACATGCACAGACACAACGTATAAATCCAGTTAGAAGGCTACAGCTGACATGGTTTGGCTAATATGTGACACTATGTTGCTGGATCCATGAATCCAAATTTAGCACTTCTGCAACATGGCGGACTCAATGAAAGAGGACATGCTTCCTCCTTAGCTATAGAAGGCTCACTCTACGGTAACGAAAACACAACAATTCTTTTCAGAATGATCGTTTCAGATGATTATACACTAATGAAAACATGATTATTAATATCACATTTCAGTTCTGCCAATAGATCCCCCTAAATCCCACACATCGGACCTTTCATTGTTCATGATGCTGTGTGGGATTAATTTGGAGAACAATTAATGACAGAAACAAAGTTGGCAAAAACATACTTTCCTGACAAAACAGAGCTATTAATAGTTCAAAATCTACTGTTTAATTAGAAAAGCTACATTATCTGAAAAAAATGTAAAGTGTGCTTGCTTATAAGACTATTAACAAGAGTTTGTATCTATTGAAGAATTGAAATGACTTGAAGAGCTGACATTTCTGTTTAATTAAAGCCATTTCAGGGGTTATTTGTCTGTTGGTAAGTGAACACTCAAAGTAGATAATATTTGAAGAGTAAGAGCTGAAAGGGAACAATCTGTCAATTTGAGTGTAAAGGCCCTTTCAGACAAAACGTGATTTGAGCTCGCTGCTGGGTTCAGATCACGTCTGACCCGGTGCTCAGGAATGTCACAGTGCACAAAACGTTATTAAGTCGGTAGCGCTGTTGAGGGGGAACACATTGTGAACCATACAAGTTGATCATATAGGCTACACATATTGCCTACCTACAGGCTACCTGTTAAAACACACCTGCCTGATATGCCTAGTTGGTTGGAAACGTTTTTCCAAGATAGGTTTTTTCCTTCTGAGGTCTTGATAAAAGCGTAAACTTGTGTTAAACAATCAGTAAATTCAAACACACACGATATTAGCTGTTCCTCAATTTTGCCTTCCGTGTATGGCTGGCTACGTCGCTTCTATTGGCCACTCGGGTATTTGTTGCAGAGCACAGAGCGAGCCTGCCAAGCAGATATGGTATCGTTAAGGTGTACCGTAAACAGTGTAAGGAAATATGCTGTTTTAAAGTTGTGATCTCACTGGAGACAGTTTATCCATCTGTCAGCAGGATATGTTTATTACTCAAATATGCTTTTCTATGAAATATAATGAGTTAGATTTTAATGGAAAACCAGATGGGAGATTTCTATCATTAGATGATGGATAATTACCATATCTGACACACAGTCATTAATCTTAGAGAAAAAGAGACTTGATTCTAAATTGTAAGGCCACGCTCACAGGGTCAACGTATCAATTTAACTTAAAATCAAAATGGCAGGGCTGATGTCTGGACGTGTAACAGCAAGTTGGAACATTGTTCGTAGCTGGCAGAGGTTTGTACTTTTAATTATTCTTTATTTCAGATGGCAGACCAGAGTAGTGAGGGAGTATTTTACTCCACAGCTTCGGTGATGTCGGTGTTTAAAACCTGCAATAAAACCTCACCCTGCTTCACAGAGCTGCCAAACCTGACATGGCATTTGATTGACTCTTTCAGTGTTCAGCAGTGTTTCCATACTGATAAGAATAGCATTAGACACTTAGTTCTTATAAATTTGGGGAATATTTTAAGATTTTAAATAGAGACACGATGTTGTCTTTAAAAAAAACTTACACCATGGGAATGTTAGCGTTAGCAGTGGCCTTTAAAAAATGTGTCTAAGTCAAACTCTGACAAGAAAACTCTGTCAGCCCTCTCTGCTCTCTTCATATGCAGCTGTGTGACAACAGATTTGAATATGCAGCTAAATCTGTGGAATTGACATATGTCAACACAGGAGAGGAGGATGGAAAATGGAGGTTTCGAGGGGAAATAGCAGAAAAAAACTGAGGAGCAAACAAAATGAATTATGAAAACCTAAATGAATATTTATAACAGGATTCTTGATCCTTGGGCGCCTGCCAGACAACGGTTAAGAACAGTATTTGTTTCACTACCCCAATTTCCAAAAAAGCACTCGTTATTGACAGCCTATCTGAAAAATGCAATTTCCCTAAGCGACAGAATGACATGGTGAAATGATAACTGAAATTAAAAATCTCAGATTCAGTCAGCCATACTGGTACACATGCCTATCACTGACAGCAGCATGTCACACTGATGTGCCTCTGTGTGTGTATATGTGTGTGTATGTGTGTGTGAGAGACAGCAAACAGTTGCTAAAACTATGTGGGGAAAAAAAATATTGTGGTGTTTCAGATCTTGAAGTGTCAATCACCGTCCGAGATTATGAAGGTCCACACGTGCAACACACGTGTGTGCGCTTAGATTACTTTACGGTGTGAGTTCAGGATGCCTGCGTTGCGGCTTACCTGTGTGTTGGCGCCTGTGTTTGGTGAGGGCGTGTCTTGTGCCACCAGCAAAACCACACAGGTCACACAGATAAGACTTCTCTCCTGTCGAAAACAGATTAAGAGAAGAAGGAAAGCAGTTAAACATTCACACTGAATAAACCCCAAGGAGAACTGTGAAATCACCCAAAATGGCCGTTGTAAACATCCATCACAGTTAATAGACTTTGACCTTGATCAGCTGTCTACCATACTTGATGTGCTTGTGCGCACACGCTTTTCCATGCAATGAGGACTCATGTTTTGTTTTTTGTTTTTCTATAAACTAAGTTTGCTCCAAATAAACTGTTGGCTTGTTTACAACCTGTCTGATTACCTAACCCAGGGCCGAGGCCAAGGTAAGGCAGCCATGATATTCAATATTTAACTTGTTGTGAGGTAAAAACACTCTTCATACACGTACAATCTCTATTAAAGCAGCTTTAAGTGTTGCCATCATTTGAGCTAACTTCCTGTCTGTTTTGCACTTCTCAATCTCGCAATCTCCTCCCTCCTCTCTACGTCACCACATGAACGCACAGCAATCGCCAGACATGGCAGCAAACAGGAGGAACCTGCTCTCTGTGTTCACGAGCAGACAGGACTGCCTCTTTAATGAGTTCTCTGTCCTGATTGGATAAAGTGGGCAGGGATACCAGAACATTTCTTTTCTCTTTTACTGCATGAGCAGCAGGAGGAGAGACATGAGTTACCGACCAAACCCTCTATAACACGGATTACTGTTGGAATATAGAGATATTTTACACTTATTTTAATAAACAATATATCACTTACAGCAGCCCTAAATATTTTTCATAAACTTGGGATACAGGTACCTTTTTACAGCTTAACAATATAATACAATAGATGTTTGCTTGTAGCTCATGGCCCACCGTTAAGTCCCAGTTTTAGCCTCCCAAGGGAAAAAGTTTGGAAATCCATGAAATCCAAAATTACTTTTGTACAAAGTAATGATAACTGATAGAAGCAGAAGCCACCGCTATAAGAATAAGTTTTAACAAAGAAAAAACATTTTTTATTGGACTTTAATGATTCCAAGGTCCTCTTGGAAATGAGCACGTCAGTTTTAATGTTACCTGGAGTTACATCCATCTTGAAAACCAACGCAAAAACAGGATATTTCTAGATGCTGAAACTGTAAAAAGACATCAAACCTTGACAGGGTTGTTCATTCCGACTGAGCTCATTAAACTATGTTAAATTAAAAGACAACATGTTTATATTTTTCATATGTATGACGTGCAACCTACATGTTGATGCGCATTAGGATCAAGCTTATTATGACACTGCAAATGAAAACAATGTCATCAATAATGAAATAACCTGCTGCTACTGCTGGAATCCTTCACATGAGCGAGTGAAGCGACGCACAACTTATGACGTTTGTCTTATTTCAGTTGTTTTCCCTCCGTCTGCCTCAGTATAATTAATCTGTCACCGACACCTTTTAATTGTAAAGTTGCATTGACATAACAAAACAAATGCAATTAAACAGTATTACAACCTCAGATATCGTGGGCTGGCAATAAGCGACTGAAGTGGATTTATGAATATACATGAATCCTTTGAGTTATACCACTCTTTACTCAGAACTGCTGCCGAGGCGCCATTGAGCAAGGATGTGAGAGCTTGAGTAAAGACAAAGAAAAAAGGAAACGTATTAATGGATTTGGAGAAATGTGTGAAGGAGGAGGAAGGCAGAAAGCGAGAAAAAGGAAAAGACAGACGGAACAGATGAGCAGCGGGTCTAGTTGGCTAACAGATGAGCCAAGCAGAAGTCACAGATCACTAGTGTATATCCATCAGAGCTCTCACAGCTAACTAATTCCTCCAATCAGATGGATCCGTGTAAATATGTCAAATGGGGGACGGGAAATTGCCAGTGTGGTTTATTGACTGTGATAAAATCTGAAAAGCACCGCTGAACATAATTACATACTTGTCAGAGCCATAAAAATTAGCTTTATTATCAATGGGATGGTTTTGTACAACTTCATTTGGGGGCGATGCCTTCCAGATGGGGAGCGTGGAGAGCTTTTTTACACTCCTCCTCTCTCCCCTGCATCTGGCTCTGTCATTAACAGCATGATGGTCTCCCTCTCCCTCTTTCTACCTCCCTCTTTCTCTCTTCCAGTGCACACAGGCAGTCACACACTCCTGCGCACACATTTGTGATAAGACTCACTCAGGGAATCACATGCATGTGCACATACAAACACGTTTAGAGGATGGACACAGATGTGCACACACACACACACACACACACACACACACACACACACACACACACATGCAGATATTCCAACATACTGACACACAAATCAAACTGCATGTGGCGTGCTAGTAACACATTTCCACACATGCGCATGTTGTGTGCCGGCACATACATTGACACACCGCAGGTACCGCATACTCTAACATACAGACACAAGCCGTATCACTTAAATATTCATCTAAATGCTGATGTTGAACTCCAGCTCTCGCCACACACTGCTAACACATTTGGGTGACTCTTCCAGCTGGGCCTCAGTGGTGCTCTGCTCCTCTTCTGCACAGATAGCAGCTTTCACTGAGTCCGCAGAGACAAAGCAGCCTCAAGTTTCTTCTATTACACCCATTTAAAGCCACTCGACTGTGAGAAGAGTTTTAATGCAGTGCCACTTAGAGGGGAGAAAAACAGCCTTAAAAAGGTGCATTCGTTAGCCAATTCATACAGGTTCACTCTGTAATCCCAGTGTGAATGGCCTTTAAAGGAACAATGTTCTCATAGAAATAAATGTCCGTTCTGCTCCACTCTGTGGCTGCATGAAATCACCCTTTACGTTAACTGTTCTCAACACCTGATGTCTGATGTTTCCGGCAAAACAATATCACAGAATGTGAAAATGTGATATTTTTTGCTGCACACTGCGTTGCACAAACAGAAAAGGAAGAAAGAAGACATCCCAGAGATCGACATAATGGTTCCACATCTGCCCGAAACATGATAGCAGTCGATTAAGCACAAAGTTCTCGCACATTCACAGTACGTCTTCAGCAACAATTTGAAAGAAATTTCAACTTTTATATACGTCTCTCCATGACTCTCTATTGAGTGAAAATGATTGTGGGAACAGACAAACTGATTATATAAGTTGATATTGTATTGGCCATGCATATTATCCGAAACTGTTCTAACTCTGGCAGATAATTCTGTGTTCTTGTAGGACCCCGTATGTTGCAAGAATTAGATTTCGGAGCTTTTGACGCAAAAACGAAGCAACAAAAACTCTTCTTTATTTTGTGTCTCTAAACTCTAGAATAGTTACTGAGGATCTGGTCAGACCTTTTCTCCCTATCAGAAAAACAGCACCGGTCCCTCCTCCCCGCCTCCTCTCCTCTCCTCCCTCCCTCCCATCTCTCATTACGCCCAACGCTACAAGACCCCACCACAGAAAAATCCATAGCCATCGATCCCTGCGCCCAGCCGCGGTCGCCACAATTATTCTTGAGGAGGAAACGCTGGCGATAAATTACATGTGTGCTTTTCATCTGCTGTTCTGCGGCGGTGAGCCCTTGGAGGACCTGGGTGGGGAAGGCGAGGTGGGGTAGCACAAGAGTGACATGCTGTCAACACTGGAGGATCTGAAGCAGCATGGAAGCCCCCCGACCCACAACACAGCCCTGCATTGACTTCAGTCATTCCTGATTCACATTGACCTCGGCCTTTTATCGGTATACGAATAACACTTAACCCTGACCTTAAACTTTATCCTTATGCAATATTAACCCTAAAACCACAGTTATCAGCCTCAACCTGGAGTCTTACTCTTACCTGAGCTAGGGGTTAGGGTTATATCAATCCTCAGCTGAACCCTTGCAGAGGTGAAGGCACGAATCAAGCTAGGAGTCAAAAACAACTGCACGACCCAGTGCACCCAAAGTCTGGTTCCAGACACGAAAATGCCCTAAAAACTCCATTCCCTGCTAATGTGCAGTGAGAGCCCTTAAACTTTTTTGGCAATTTGAATATCAGCTCATCGCTTCTCTTTTGTTCCCATGATACACCTCAGCCCTCCACCCCTCACTTGAATTAAATATTCCTTATTGCAAGACAATAAAAGAACTTTGAAGTCAAAATATACAACCTCTCTTTGCATGTGTGTGTGAATATATATATATGTGTGTGTGTGTGTGTGTGTGTGTGTGTGTGTGTGTGTGTGTGTGTGTTTTAAATAACCCCGGAGGCGTCTGCATGCAGCTATAATTGCCTCCCTCATTAGTTATGTTTTAGCAGGAGCGAATGGGAGGGCAATTAATTTTACCGCTTAATTTTTGACACGGAATCCGCTGCTGTATTGATGTGCTCGCCATTTTGGGTCTCATTTTTCAGGGAAATTAATTGACAAAGTGCGAAGATTTATCAGCATATCGCCAGATTAAGCGACAAACTGAAGCAATGAGGAAATCAATTGTGGCCCTGTCGCTGTGTTCAACCCTCCTCTAGCCCCCTCCCCTCCCTCCCCACTCCCCACAACGCCCAAGAGCCTGGGAAAAGCTGGGTGGGTCAGATGCAGTGCACTTATTTATTTATTTGAGTCGCTCATTCATCAGCCGTTACAAATGACCCTGGCGGCTGACGACCACTGAATCCCCCAACCCCCGCCCTCCTCCCGCTGCCTCAGACACGACTGGTGTATGAGGAGGGAGTGATTAACATAAAAAACACACAAATCAGGGAGGAACAATGAATCCCGTTAGAGGCAGGAGAAGGAGAGCGGAGGTGTTAACTTTTTTTTTTCTCTTTTGAGGAGGGGGGCTCGCGCATGTCACAGCCAGCAACTCAATCCACAGGATGATAAAATTTGACAATTTCCATTAGGGGCTTCTTAGTCTTTTTTTCCCACTTTGACTATGATGTAGTTAAGGGTGCAAATACACAATATATATGTTGTTGAGTTTGCTTTTATCAAGTGTTTATAGCTTAACTGACTATTTGCAAAGCCCCGTCCCCATTTATTATTGCTAAGCCTGTCAAGCTTCCCACTTTCACATGGAACATATCAAGTTTAAAATGATAATGGAGAAAAATTTACCACGAGAAATGTTCAGTCAATTATAAAAACAATAAAATCACAATAAACAATACTTGGATCTCGGACAGAGGAAGATAAAAGCAGACTTCTCTAACTTAAGCCAGCAACCATGAGTTTGTCGGCTACAATGACAACTGTTGCCAGCACATTTTAACAGCTGTAGCAAGTTAGCTCATTAAGCTACAGTAACATTTACTCAATTATTTAATAGAAAATGCCATCTTCTGTGGAATTTTTAAGGTTTCAACCGCTCCTTTATTAAAATGTACGACCCTGTAAGGGTCTTTAATTTGATGCACTTGATAGCTACATACACGGTAACATGCTAAAAGACTGAGGCTAAACCTACACGTCGCAGGCAAAGAAGTAAGCCTCATAATCAGCTGATAATCCATGTAGAGAACATGTGAATAAAGAAACTACATTGTTACTCTTACTACAGCCTCGTGTTCACCACCTCAATAAGTGTCTAATGTCTTTTGTATGTACATCATTTTTTGAATATGCACCTTTCTGTGATTACTGTTTCTTAACTTACTGGTCCCAGAGGTCAACCTAAGATCAATCTGTCTCATGGTGTTTCAGCATGAGATCACGACACTGACTGCTACACTGAGGGATTAGAAATGTTATTTTAAGGGATTATGAACCAATTACACACACTTGACCAGGACTAACTCACTCAAAACTTGCAACTCTGATGCAGTTCTTGGTGGAGGGATAGTGCTTTGAGTTTTTCTTCACTTGGAATTTTACAGTTCCAACAAATGAGCTGGATGTGTGTATCATTAGACTCAGCTGCAGTACAAACTCCCCAGTTAGTCATCGTCCTGCAAGCCCGTACATAACCCACACACAGACACGCACACACACACATGCACACACACACTGTAACTCACATCCCCTCCATTACTGACTGCTCTGTTCCCTGGAAAGATTAGCTCAACTTTAAAATCTCCTACTTATTTTATTAGTATTGCATCTTAGTGCCGTGAAGGAGCCGATTTATAACCTTTAAACAGATCACACACATGCAGATAATATTTCAGTGTGTCAGGTTGGCTGCTGGAATGTGATTGCAATGATTGTGTAGCTGTAGCTAACCGTCCAACCCTGCACCAATTACAACCCAGCAAAGGAGAGTCGGGGGGTCACGCTAGAGCAAATTGTGTTAGATTTTTTTGGGGTGTTGCTAATCAAGTCAGGTCTTGTAGCTCACTAAAATGAGGTTGTTTCAGGTTCAATCTTAATTTCCCTATTTTCACATGTTCATACTTGGTCACCCTTGATCTTTCAGGCTGTCTTGTTTTCGCACTTTCCTGTTTCGGTCTCAATCACTTCACTCACTCTCTTCAAGTCTGTGTTTCTTCCTGCCAAATTCACACAAAGACATGCACGCACACACCACCGCCGCCACCACTACACGCCTCTCCAGGTGACAGCTAGGTGACAGTGTGACAGCAGCCGCCTGATGGGGAATGATGAGGGCTGGAAACAAATGAAAATAAAACGTCTAATTATGTCAGAGGCGCCTTGACGTTACATCACTGTTAAAACACATTTAAAATAACATCCAGCAAGTCTTACACTCAGCGCGTGCGCGCACACACACACACACACACACACACACACAGACACACACACACACACACACACACACACACACACAGCAGGCACCCGTGACGGATGGAGGGCTCTCCTGCAAGCGCTCAGTCAGGCTGTCAGGCCACTGGCTGCTGCTGCTTCTGTCATTGACTTAAAAGGGCATCAAGGAGCTGTGTGTGGGACATTACTGAGGCCGAGGGGAAACTGCTGGGCTGCAGCATAAAGACACTTTCAGAGAGGCTGACTTGGGCTCCTATCGAGGGGCTATTATTCAAGACAGTATCCTCCCACCGCCCACCGCACCATCTGTCTATCCAAAGTTTTTAGTAAGTAAAAAAACATGACTCAGTACAGTCCCACAGTGTACTGTACTGTACCTACAGAAATGAAAGGATGGAATCGGAAAGAAAAGGCACTGCATGTACAAAAAAAAGACAAGAAAAATATCCACTGATTTACGCTCTCATACAGCTCCAGTACCAGTATACTGGTGATGAAGAACAAGTGTAAACTATCCAGTTGGTGATTATCACATTGGTTTGTTACAAGGCTCTACAGTTTACATTTAAATATTAGATTTAATTAAGGCTAGAAAAGAGAGTAAAATAAATGTACCTCCTGCATTTGTAGTTGTATCAACAACATTCACAACATACTCCCCAGCTTTAAAGAGACTAAAACTGAGCTTTTGAAATAAAATTGCTACAAACCATTGAAACTTTGATCTAATCTATGATCTAATAAAAGAGTAATATAATCTTTTTTTCAATCAAAGTGGAATAATTAAACATCACAACCACCAAAATTCTGTGTAGTGGTCAAGACCACCTAAACCGAGACCAAGTTAAGACCAAGATCAAGGCAGACCGAGGCAGAGTAAAGACCAAGACCAGAGTGTATCCAGACGAAGATGAGACCAAGACTTTGAGGTGTTCAGACCAAAACCAGACCAGTACACATCCAATACTGCATGACACACGTAAGTTAGAATGTGGAACATTCAAACCAGAGGGCGCTCCTCAAAATGATCTGAAATATCGACATTCCTATATAAACAGAGAACGCAAAAGAAGATTCTCCTTTATCCACCACTTTTTTTTTAGCCATATACAATATATATGTATGTGTGTATAAGTGTACCATGACAGATCTTTTGTTGAAGTAATCAAAAATCATTGCAGAGGTACATTTTATATGTGGGAAATGTACTTTTTTTCTATGAGCAAATACAAATACACACTAAGGAGCTGAATTCAACTTAAGCGTCTTTAATCAACACTACCTTTTTCATGTTCTACCATCCACCAACAAGTACTGTATTAATAATTATTTAATACAGTCATAACCCTACAGTTCTCTTTGTCTGAGAGCAAGACAAGACCAAGTACTAATGTGTTCAATTCTGAGACCAGGACCTTCTAAAAGTGATCTTGAGACTGATTTTGAGACACTACCAAAATTAATGTGAATTTGTCCCTTTTATCTAGTTTTTAATCACAGATGAACACACACTGGACCGGTTTAATGTGGGAAAACACACTCTTGAGGATCAGATGGATTTGATGAACACACACTCGCTGACCAGCTGGGTTTGGAGAACACACACACTTGCTGACCAGATGGATTTTGAGGAAATACACATGACAACCAGTTGGATGTGGGGAATACACACACTACCTCAATTCCCTCATCAAGAAACCCTCCAAGTGTGGAGGATGGCAGAAAACAAAAACAAACATTAATTCCAAACATCTTTTTCCCTTTCTCTTTTTGGCTATTAATTGTCTCTATTCAAATATAATTGGCTGATATAACATCATATAATTGTGATGCCGGGATCAGGACGTAAGGGTTTAACCATCTAACAAGAGTGTCTGCATTGCAAGACCGCCAAGAACTAGTTCTCGACTTTCTCTGGATGTTGAAAATCAGTACAGATGGACAAGTCAGGGCAATTATCGGCCAAAAACGTGTGGATATTTTTTCCAAACAAAGCTGTGAAGATTCATAATTAATGTGAGATTTTCACAGTTAACACATAAACTTCATTTTGTTAAACAGTCTACGGGCTAAAGAGGAATGAAGAAGTACATTATGTCTGATCCAAGTATAGTCTTAATAAATAACCTTCTGTCTCTCACTCATAAAAAAACTGTTTTCCTGTTAAAAAAAAAAAAAAAAAGAGGCAAAACTCATGAATTTGTGCAGTTTAGAGTGTCAGTCGATGTGTCGCAG
The DNA here is from genome assembly GCF_040436345.1 of Pagrus major. Taxonomy (NCBI): domain Eukaryota; kingdom Metazoa; phylum Chordata; class Actinopteri; order Spariformes; family Sparidae; genus Pagrus; species Pagrus major. Next base: position 8,851,585 of record NC_133231.1, read on the forward strand.
CACTAACAGTTCATTGTGAAGGTTACAGCTCTCAGTGTCTCTCACCAGTGTGTGTCCTGTAGTGGTCCTTCATGGCTGACAGGTTGAGGAAGGCGTAGTGGCAGGATGGCCAGGCGCACTTATACGGCTTCTCCCCACTGTGCAGTTTCATGTGGTTGTTCAGGGCCCATTTTTCACTGAAGGAGCGGTCGCACAAGTCGCATTCAAACTTCCTGCAGGTGAAGAACGGAGGCAGAGGGGAATGAGGAGGAGGAGGTGGAGGAGGAGGAGGAGGAGGGGGAAAAAAACGAAGAGTTATTTACTGATCCCAAAGCTGACGTAAAATGCTGGACAATCTACCCTGTGAGAAAGGAAATGGAGGTTGCTGGGTACTCGCGCACGCACCCACAGAGCGCGGGGCCTTATGGCTGCGCGCTGTACATCTACGCCCAAACACACACACATATACACACAACGCACACACAGAATGCAGTTGGCTGCTGGTGTGTCATGTCTGTATAAGCAGGCATTGATTTTTCTGTCCTGGCCTGCCACCTCCACCATTTATTCTCTGCTTTGCACCAGGGCCCAGAGGACTAGAGAAATTCTGTTACAGTCCACACACACACACACACACACACACACACACACACCCCGCAGGGCCAGTGGGGAGAATAGAGTTCACCTGTCCAGCGTCCCTGACCACTTAGCCAGGGCTAAATGAACAGTTAGCAACATTTTACCTCCCGCCTCTCTCTTAAGGCTCCTGTATCCGAGCCTCCCTCCATCTTAACTTCTCCGCTAAAACACGTCCCTCTAATCTTTGCTCACATAATCAACATTAGCAACTCGCTCTGCTTCAGATAGTCAGTATCAATCCAATAAATGCAAAAAGCTTGATTAATCACGTGTTGTTTTGTTGTACGGAGCCAAAAGCCTCCTTTTGATATCAGGACAAAAATGTGACTATGCCTGGCATTCTTTCTTTACTCTGGACATCTGTCTATTCTTCCTGCTAACGCCTACCACCCAACGAAAGCTGTGTTGTTGTTTTTTTTTTATCAATGTGTAGGATGTTTGCACCTATATTCATCTGCTGTGTTATTAGGCTTCAAGAAACACACACACGAGTAGAAAACAATAGAAAACGCCCTTGCTTGAATTAATCTTTACCCCCGCGCTATAATTTAGGCGCAGAATGACTAATGTGCGAGTCATAAACAAATGAAGTCGGGTTTTGGGGAGCATTCGTCTTGCAGCGAGGGCCATGTTATTTTAGGGAGGGCGGCTGTCTTTAAGTCCTGATTGTGTCGCTTAATCCCCGTGGTATCTGTTTCATAGCGAGCAGCATGACACTCACCTGAACAAATAATGACTCCAAGCAGCATGTAGCATGTGTCTGAATCAATAATTCAAACTCATACATCTTCCTTACTGGAAGAAGGGAGTAGGGGGGGAGGCAAAGGAGAACGAGAGGGAGGGAGGGAGAAGAGAGAAAGGAGGGAATTAAAGATGGGGAGGTGGGGAGAGGAGGGAGAGATAGAAAGGAAAAATGTGTCCTGGCTTCCGTATCAATCTATATGTTCCACGAAGATGAATCTAAACGTGATATGGATGTCATCCTGCGCTAGTTGAGAGGACATTTTAAGCTCACTTACCAGGAAGGATGGAGCAGCTTTAAAATGGCGCCTTTATCACCTGGCTCTAAGCTCAAATGCATATTTAAACAGGCCTGTTTTCCTCTCGTTCTCATCAAGCGACTTGGCAGCGACTTTATTTGACCACCAGATGTATGTCTGCATCTGTATTTCCTTCCCCTTCCTTCCTCCCTGCGGTATTTATAGAACAGCTCGTCGCCCATGCCACCGTGGGAGAGGTAAATAAGATGAGTGAAGAGATGCTATCTTTTATTGTAAGCATTATGCACAACACTCCTGCTTTATGAGCTAAACGGGCCATTGTTTATCACAGGGCGTAATCGCAAAGTCAGGCAGGCAGGCAGGCAGGCAGGCCTTGACGTGGGCACGCGGCATGCTGGGATGGAGGGAGAAACGAGAGAGAGAGTGAGAGAGAGAGAGAGAGAGAGAGAGAGAGAGAGGAAAAAAAGGCAGGAGGAGAGGAGAGAAGATGGAGGAGTCAGGGCTGGCAGAGTTGACTATCAGTGGGGGTTTTGTAAGGATGAGAGGAGGGTTTGCGTCTGTTTTTATGGGATCAGATGGAGCGCTTTGATCTTGTCCCCGCATGTCAGATCCCGTCACGATCCACCGTCTCGCCCATACATATGCATACTGCCTCTAAACAGCCAGGCACCATGCAAAACACACCAAAGGTAGGAGGACGAGGGGAGAGAGAGATAGAGAGAACGAGCGTGAGAGAGAAAGAGAGAGAGAGAGGTTGAGTGATTTTGTGTATGCATGTGCAGTTATGCATGTGTATAAAAGAGGGAGAAAGGGAGAGAGAGACAGACAGAAGTACGAGAGAGAAGGAGAGGTCTGCCAATGTAAAATATTGAAGACTTATAATGCGTGCTGGAACTGAATTTTAACACACAAAACAACCACAATTAATTCAGAAATGCTGCCAAAGCATTTCAGATTCAGCATCGCCTGAGAAAGTTCTGAAAGTCTGAATTTTTAGGATTTCAGGGATGGCAAGTTTATGTCCACGGTTTCTAACTGTATGTAATGAAGCAGAGGAAGTAGGACATGTCGTGCTTTCAAACCTACATATGCACGAATGTAGATTATAAACATCAATCTGTTGATGGTGGGAGAGATTCTGGACAAGAAACTACAATAGAAAGACACACGAGATCAGTGTTCTGACCTTCCTCAGGCAAAAAAAAACAAGAAAAAAAACATGTGAGGGGAATTAGATGGACATAAAATGGCTTCTGATGTCACAATAACTTAATTACATTCACATGTGCTTAATAAAAAGCTATATAAAATGCATTAATATGACATATAATTCTGTCTTACACATTTCCCTCACAGGAGTATTTGCCTGAGGAAGAGGATGTGTTGGGTTGGAACACTGCTAATAAAACTGACTGATCTCATTGTGCAGGCATCTTTCTATTGTATTAATGTACAGATTATAGGCAAGTTTGGGTGGTTTGTGTTTTTGGTGCACTAGAACAACCAAACCACAAAAGAGGAACCACTAGTTAGAATCATACATATTATTTGGCATTGACTGCTCCTTCGCTTTTCCCATTACTGTCGAGCTCTGATCAGCAGAGGCCACAGCAGGAACAAACTGTAAATCGTGAGCGAGTTCCATTTCCACTCATTACATCTCTGCTTTTCTTTTCTCCTGCATCTCTCCATCTCCTCCCTCTCTCTCCATTTCCTCCTCCCTTTCTCTTTTTTCCCCTCTGATCAGGCAGCAAGGCGACATGATTGACATCCCGTGCAGATTTATTCAAAGACCCAGGTGGGCCTCTTGCCTGTACGTTCAGAAAGCCGCACGCTGCTGTGTCTATACTGTCACTCATTACCATATCTATACTGTGGTATGATCCTGTCATCAGTTCAGGCATATAGGGCTACTGTCAGAACATCACAGGCCACCACTGGCCTTAATTGTGATATAAATCCCTCTGGACTTACTGTACCTCTAACAGGGGTTGGGGAGAAAAAAAAGACCTGACTCATTACCACACACTCACTATCGCCCCCAAGTGGGAAGGTGGTGCTTGTTGAGGCTGTAGTCATTTGTTCTGGAGTAAAACTAAGCAACAGTGTGTTAAAAAGAGGCCAGTTCTGTTGACAAAAGAGATGAAAAGGGGATTTAAACTCAGAGGAAATGATGACTTTCTCTGACGTCGTCATAGCTCAGGGCTGTTCTGACACCCCTGCTCCTCCTGACAGCGAGTTTGGTTTTATGCCGCCGAGCATCACACTAATTCAATTGGCATGTAAACAAACAGCATTTTTTTGTTTGTTTGTTTTTTTTCATTTTAATTGACTGGATTAATTGCGCTGGCCTTTTTTGGACAGCTAAGGATTCCTTCTCTGGGTTTTTCATGTCGTGTTGGCCGGTCGGTGAGAGGAAATAATCCGCCGATGCTCTCACACTGCAACACAAAGACAGAGGAGAGAGAGAGAGAGAGAGAGAGAGAGAGAGAGAGAGAGAGAGAGAGAGAGAGAGGCCGACTCTCGCCTCAAGCCAAACTGACACAAACAGACAACTTCAAAGTGAAGACTGTTGTTTATTTGGTGAAGGGAAAGAGGGGGGAGAGAGGGGGGAAAAAAAGGAGAGAAAATTTATCTGATATGCAACTGTCAGGAGAGCATTTTCACATGCAAAATAGCGAGTGAGTGAGAGAGATTACCTAGAGGGAGGAACATGACAGCATTCACTAGGGTCAGGATGGATCATCATCTTCAGCACCCCCCCTCTCTCTCCATCTCCATCTCCATCTCTCGCCTCTCTCTTTCTCCCTCCCTCCATCGCTCTATCTTTATCTCTCTCCCTCTCCGTTTCCCTCCCTCCTTCCTTCCGTTTTTTTCCCCTCCTCTCCCTTTTCCCCCTCTCATCCTGTTTTCAGACTCCATCACTCTGCACTTCGACAACCCGGCAGCTTAAATCCAGACTAAATTAGCTGAATGAAGATTAAATCATTTGGCCCTGAGCTCTCCAAGATATTGGGAGGAAGACTGAGTAAGCCTTAAATGGTGGCTGACTGGGTTCGGACCTATACATGTGTCTGAGGAGAGGCTCTTCCTTCAGTGGCAGTCAATTGAAACCTGATTAGAGGGGGGGAGGGGGTTGTTGGGTAAAAAATGGGGAAAAGATTAAATTTCTGGGACAAGTGTTTCCTAAGTAAGGATGCTGGCTTCGTTATTTTTCGTTTGCGCGCACAATGTCGACCGACGACAGGCTTGTTCCCGGCGTAAGATATCGAACAGGGCAACATCATCGCTCACGGTGCTTAGGAGAAATGCTTTCCAAAGCGCTGAAGTCGATGTGGTCTGCGGCTACTCAAATCAGTTTCCTGGGCGGTGCTGGTTTAACATTCAAGTGAACATGGACAACCCTCTCTGGCCTGGTGCAGGAGATACAATAACTGTACAAACTCTGCTGTGGAGACAAGAGCAGAATCTCTCAGGAACAAGTCCAAGAATTATCCCAACAGCAGGACATTTTAAAGTGAAATATCTATCGAGTTATATCATACTCAGGCCCGCAGGAGTGCACAGCCAGCATGTCATACAAAACAACAACTAAAACCTCCATGAAGAGGCCACATGTGTCTGCAGAGCGTTGTAGATGAACCTCCTCTGAGAGGACTGCCGCTGCATATGACTGCAATATAAACAACAGCACACAACAGAGATGCTGCTGCTGATTTATGTTTACCTTCAATCCCAGGAGAAAGAGGGGGAGGAGAGAGAGAGAGAGAGAGAGGAAGAGAAAAAAAAAAAGATAATGAAATAAATAATAAAAGACCAGGCCCATCAGATAAGCTCCTGTTTATCCCGCTGTAGGGCAAATACAAATTGTCAATTTAATGAACACGGTGGACGTGATGAAAGCGGGGTGAAGGAGCCTCCTGCCTGACAAACAATCAGGAAATGTTATCTTAATATTGTTGCGCTGTTATTCAGCCCATAACTTAGGGGGTGGGGAGGAGAGGCCATGAGGAGAAGGAGGTGGCACGGAGGCGAGAGGGGAGCGAGGGGGAGCAGAGAGGCACAAAGGCCAGGTCCCTCTGTGGTGGCCCTGTTATTGCCTGTTTTTATTATGAGCCATAGCTCAACGGTCCCAAACACACTTTGAAGCACACAGACCTAAATTTGAGCCTGGGAAGTGGGTGCACACACACACATAGACACACCCTTGCGCACAATTCACCACGAAAACTCTCTCACACACACACAGACACACACACGCACACATACATATGCAACATTAAATTACAAGAAGTCATTTTTGCAAGAGTATGAAAAAACATGATTCAGAACAAAACAGCCCAAAACGATCTCTTTCTCTGAGTGTATGCGCAATCTGGTGTGATGTCTTGATTCCAGACTCAGTTAATTTAAAGGCTTAATAGGTTTTATGGATATCAGACTATTAATCAACATGTTTCAACTGAAAAAACTGCAAATCAAGAGGTCCAAAAAGCTTCCTGCTCAAATTGCCAGACCCTGAAAAGCACTGGATATCTGATTTGTGTGACACGGTTCGGTCGAAGGCCTCTTCTCACCACCCCCCCCGACCATCCTTTAAACGGCACTTTAAAAAGTGTCCAGATGCTTCACAGCTCAAAGTTTTTTTTTTGTGTAAGTCTTTGAATTTAAAGCATCGCAATCTGAGCAGCCACCAAAATTAACTATTATCTCCATATTTATATATTGCCAGCACTAAATTGCGTCGGGAAGAATTACTATCAATATGAATATCTGCAACAATAACTCAGCCGCAGTGCTGAGGACAGGATGCTCTTTATCAGGCTTCTGATAGGCCTTAAATACAGCACAAGGCAGCCATATCAGAGCTTTTTCTCTCTAATATCAGGCCGCATTAGCACCTCGTAAATCAAATTACACTCCTAGAATTTCATTAGGCTCACCTGCCAGCGCTGCTGTGCTGCAGAAATATTTATGTTTTTATGCTGCGATTGTGTGCTCTCAGGTACACAAAAGGGAAGGAAGAGGGGGGCTGAGAGGGAAAAAAATGGGTGATAAACCTAATTATCTTTTAAGAATACAGAGAAAATGTGTCATAAATTGCGGCGATCCTGAGGAGAGCTGGCGTTTTCCAAGCCTGTGGGGCTGAGAGTTGGGGGACAAGTCTGCTCTGCTGTTTACCATCTTTAACCGGGGCTAGACTCCCACAATCCAATTAGCAGCTCCCCCAAATTCGCTATAAACAGAAATCAAACAGGATGATGTATGACGCCGATCAGCGGGCCCTCAACAACGAGCTAATCTGATAAAGCGAAAAAGCAAGACTGCTAATAGTGTGAATACTTGTTCAAACTGGATCCAAATGTTATGATAGGAGTCTGTCTTTGTTATTTAATTACCTCAAAAAGAATTCCACACTCCCATTTGTTTATTTGTTGTTGTTATTTGTAAGATTATATTATCTGCATCATAAGCATCTCTGGTAGCTTTTGCTGAGCGTGAGCCGAGGCGGGGTTTTGGTAGGCTGTGGGAAGGGAACGCTGACATTCCCGTAATTTCTTTTCCCATCTGGAGCGGCCGGCTCTGGATGGCCGGGTGTCTGGATATGGATTTTGATTAGACACAAAGGGAAATGACTGAGCCAGTGACCGTAACGACAGCCACTTAATAAAAGGTACAGTCTATACATCAAAGAGCATCTAGCTGTAAATCATTCGGGCCTGTAACGACGCGCATCCCCGTCCCATTACCGAGCCCCTAACAGGCCACTCATATTTACTCTCTGGGCCCCAATATCATTTTAGAATAATGAGCTTTGTCCCTTATCTAATTAACAGGGGCCCTAGGTTCATTTGTTTTTCTCCCCTCTCCTCTGTCTCTCGCTGAAATTAGGAAGCTGCCATATTGGTTTAACTCACAAATATTTAGTGCATTTCCTCCGTGGTATGACCGGTAAAAGTTATAACAGATAGGGCGGCGTGACTATTGTTGTATGTTGTGTGTAATTGCTGCAACTGGAGGCTGTTTATCCGGGATTTTGTGTGTGCGCATGTGTGTGTGGGTGTATGTGCTCCACTGGGCAGAAGTAAAAGACCAGGTCCATTCTCTCTCTTATTACTGGAATTGTAATTCAATGATCACCTTAGATCACACGCGTGCCATAAATCAGATAGGCTTGACAGAGGATGAAAAATTGTATTAATAATGTGAAACTTATTATACAGTCCCAAATGCTCCCTTGATAAATGACATTGTTTGGGCCTGACAATGATTGCATTTAAAACATTATTTCTGTTTTCTGCTGGTGTGTGTGTGTGGGTGTGTGTGTGTGTGTGTGCACTGCTGGACATAGCAGCGCTGGGTCTGCAGGGTGGGGAAGACACAGAGGTGGGGTTCCCGAGCTTCATAAAATATTCAAGATGTTTCCCACCCTTCTCTCTGGAGTCAGTGGGCAGGCGATGGCCGTGGCAGTAAGGGTATAAAATCTGTGTGTGTGTGCTTGTGTGTGTATGTGTGCACGAGTGAATGGCTGTTGGCTCACCGCAGCGCAAACACCCAAACCACAGAAAAGAGCAGTGCACATCTTCAAGTCATAAAGCGCCGTACTTGCTTTATTATTACGACGCGTCCCAGTCAGATATTAGCAAATGTGAAGAACTGCAGAAAAGAGCTGCACTCGGCTGGTCATTTATGAACAAGTCTGCTACAGCTTTGCTTTTCTTTTGCGAATAAATCATTGAAAGAAGAGTTTATTTTTCTTCATAACTCAATTCATACAAGAATGCTAATATAAGAAAAGAAAGTCTAGACTTGGTTTGAGTAGAAACATGAAACCCTTTAAAGAAAACAAAGTGGAAAAAGCCTGAGATCTGAAACAAATACTGCGTCTGCTCTCTTTCTTTCTATGCTGTGTCAGAACAAGCTGGACGGCTGAATTGAGTCCAGTCTGCATTCACCAACCCTAAACTGCAAAGCAATAGAGAGAAAAGGATCTGGCACAGGTCCTATTTCTTCTCACAAGGACGAACACATTAAGTTGTAATGCAGTATTTTGCTAATGCTGTCTTGTTTTCACCACCTAGCTATATGGATTAAGTGCCCTTGCTTAGTGCATGAGCTGTCATGAGGGATGTAATGTCCGTGGCAAAGATTGAGGCAGCGGCCTCAATCCGCCTGCCAATGCTGTGGTAAAAAGCACGTCAGAACTGACAAGAGTAAAATGTTAGCTGTATCTTCTAGACTCTGTAATTCTCTGTGTTCAAGTAACAATCAAGAGATGCCCCCTTTGGGACGTGTGCTGATCCAGCAAATAGTCACATCCAATACTTGTGATACTGACTGAAATCCATGGATCAGACAGACATAGGAAGAAAAAAAGTTCCAATGTAATTAAAAACTATTGACAAATATAGCAGCGAAGCCAGTAAAGCACATGCGCCTCCTGGAAAAGGCAAGTGGCGAAATGTTAAGAGTGCAGTATGAATGATTCAGGAGGCAGAATCACTGTTGGAACTAAAAAGAAACATCATGCAAATTTGTCCAAGCAACAAACAAAAATAAGAAAAGTGTGCTGGAGCAAAAAAGAAGAAAAAAAATAGTTTGGAAGATGTGTGAAGAGGGTCTACAGACAGCAACAACGTGTGTGCTGAATGACCAACCATTACAACTGTCATATCTGACATCCTATGTGATTTCTAAGTCTGAGAGCAGACTAGATAGACTCTTTATTACTGTAGAAAGAAGTCCTTAAGTTAAACAGATTTGCATTTCACACATGGAGAAATCCACTGCGACAGCAAATCAGAAGAATATTTGACAAATTTGACATGATGTTTTCATAGCTCTCTACAGCAAAGTGCATCTTAATGATTTATTAATGATTTATGGTTTATGAGATTTGAGTATGTTTACTGATTTCCAAAAAGTCAAACAATTAAGAATGAAAGGGCATAATAAAAATATGTACCCTCGTTTCCAGCTTTCCCTGCACATAAAACATTCTGTCCACACATTCAAAAAAGAAAATAAACAAATAAATTCATAAACTAAATGAATAAGGTTCAAAATGGAGACAAAACATCAAGACTGAGAGTTCATACAAGTAGATATAACAAGGGTAATCATTTATAATGAAAGGATGTTGGCACATTAAAAGACATACATGGAAATGTACGATCTCAGTGTATGCTAGTTCATGTCTTAAGAGATTTTAATGAGGAAAATTTGCATTGAAACTCTTGATACTCCATTATATTGTCGTATTGTGGTAGAAAACATCACCAAAAAGACGGAAGAGACCAAAAATGGAATCCTGGATATATGACAAACATCACTCAGTCATTTGTCCCAACCTACAACACTTACCTATCTGAATAAACTATTTCTTATCTTATTATTCTAAATAGGCTACGATAAGTGTTTGATCAGTGTGAAACAAAAAAATCTCTTTCAAAATCAACAGATCCACAGAGGATGCCATATCCACTGCCCTTCACTCAGTCTTGATGCACCTGGAGAATAAGAACAGCTACATTAGCATGTTGTTTGTTGACTTCAGCTCAGTATGTGACACAATCTCACCCATGAAGCTGATTGGACAACTTAACACCGTGGGCTTAAGTACTACACTCTGCAACTGGATATTGGACTTCCTCACAAGCAGACGCCATAGGGTTCAGATTGGTAGTCACACCTCCTCTATGTTAGTGCTCCACATCGGAGCCCCCGATGGCTGTGTGCTCAGCCCCCTCCTGTTAATACTGTACACCCATCACTGCGCTCCCATCAACATCAAGAGAACTATATTGTGGAGTATGCGGGTGACGCCACCAACATTTGTAACAGGCCAAAAGTAGGTGATATTAATAAGTAGTACTTTGATTGGTACTTGAACAACACAATATTCTGCCACTTATATCGGTTTGAGGAAAACTGGTATCAGTGCAGCTCGGGGTTCAAGGAAAGTCTAATTAAGTTCCTAGACAGTTGGAGTCAGATCCCTGCGCAGGGACACTGAGACCCAGTCTGGTCTTTCCCTGTAGACTTGGCTTTCCTGAGCTAGTCCTGTACATGTCCTCCACTCTACTGTAGAGACCCCCCCCTCCCCCCTTCTCTTATTACCCACCCCACTCTACTTCTCCTCCTCCTCATCCCTGCAAATGACCATGATGGGAGGCCATTCATCTCACTCCTTCGGCCACCACAATGAAATAAATCAAGAATTTTCCCCCCAAATATAACAATATTTGTATTTGGGGTGGGGCAGACGTAATTGATGACTGCGGCCGTGCTAATTAAAAATGGCGGAGGTTTCATTAATCTTGGTCATTGGGTAGGGGGGATAGTAGGGTAGCTGCTACAGTGCTGGCTGGATGGGGGGGGGGGAGACAGGGCCGCCACCATCGTCCTCATCGCTCAGGTGATTTGGGCCATTGTTGAGCATATTAGCACGGCGAGGTTAATGTGAAATGGCCATTAATAATCACAACAAAAGTCTAGAGTACACAAACTCAGTCTCTCTGTCAAGACTGCGATGCAACTCCAGGAACCAAAGAAGACAATATAGAGAACAATCACATGCGTTTACTGCCATGTCCTGGCTGGAGAAGTTAATTGCTTTTCTGACTTGCTTTGTAGGAACTGTTGTTTTTTTTCTTCTATGTCCTCACACACAGACGTGCAATGCTTTGGAGAATTAATTACCATTCCCGACTTACGCTGCTTTGCCTGTGTTTGCGTAGTCAAAACTATCAGGCCACTGAGGACTAGAGTGTCACAAACTCTTCAGAGGACAAGATGTGAACAGGGTTTAAATGTGTTTCACATTTAATATGATGAATTCATGATCTTTATAATCTGTATTTAAGCATTTTATTGAATGATTTGCAACATCTGATGTGATATGCACAGAATGATTCATTTTTGTGCATTTATAGAGCTGCAATAATTAATCCATCGAAAATTAAAATTAATCAGCAACCGTTTTGGTAATTGATTAATTGTTTCAGTCAATTTTTTATGCAAAAATGTCACAAAACAGGTGCTGGTTGCAGTTTCTCAAATGCTTTTTTTTTGTCATTTATGATATGATAAATGAAGAGTGTTTGGGTTTTAGACTGAAAACATCACTTTGTGATAAGCATTGTACACATTTTTTAGTACTATACAAAAGCAGGTAGACCAGCAGGGTAGAACCACACAGGCCTGCGACAAACGATACACTCAGCAGCATCCAGCGATTAACTCACACCTGATCATCTACTTAACCGAAAAGCTGGGAACAGACCATGGAGTTGATAAAACAGAATCATATTGTTACTGTTGTGCCATTACAGCGCAGACAATTTACTAAGTAGCACCTATGAACGGCGCAGATGGATATCATCATCACTCCGTAATGGCTTCTACATGTTAATTCACAACTTTAGCTTCTCCACCACAGAATAATGGCTAGCCTGCATCTGGTAGAGGCAGTGTAGGGCAGTGTATGAAGCATAGAGAGAAACGGAGAGAGAGACAAAGAGAAAGAGTGAGAATTAAACAGAGAGAGAGAGAGAGGGAGCGAAAGAGATGGGTGGGTGGGGTGGAAGCAGTAGCATATGGTGCCACGCTGCCATAAACAAGCTTTATGAAAAGACCGGGGACGTTTATTTAATCATGGAATACCTGAGGAATCGCAATGAGACACACACTTTGTCCCATTATTGTTAGCCCATAAATTTAACTGCTTTACCAGAACGACGAGGAACCTGATACAGCGGCCGACGACAACGCGGGGAAGCAGGTGAATTTATGTATGTGTGTGTTTGTGAAGTGCACTGTGTCGTAGCTAAGGTAAAGAGCGTATGTGTGTGCGTGTGTGTGTGTTTGTGGTGTTGCAGATGAATAGCCATAACTGCTACACAGTGGTATCTGTGTATCTGCAAACACAGAGTACAAAACAATACACTCTGGAAAGTATCTGGCAGAGAGCGCACAGATACAGATGTGTCCTCTGTTTCTGTTGAGTCTACTGTATTACTCCATTCCTCTAAATCTATTCTTCTAGCGGTCTCTTTGCATGCATAATCATACTTCCAACTGTCATCGCCCTCTTTCTCCAGAAAGTGGACTCTCGCAACCTATGTAAGGAATTAAAACATTCATTAGTGTTTCAACCTCCCAGGTCAGAAAACAGCAGAATATAACAAGGTAGGTCTAAAGGCCCCCTGAGGAAATTTATTTCTCATCTGTATTGAATTGTAACAGTAGTGGACATTCAAAAAGAGCTCCTCATTGCACTCACTCATTTGAAACTCACGCACACGCTTTCAAATGCACAAACACAACTGTGCTTGCACCTGGACATGTGCAGAAATACACACAATTATCACCGCGTTCAACATATTCACGCAGATACACAAACATGGACTCTGAAGTTCACAAATACAGTACAAAGGGGCTCTTGCACACACAAAAACAATTGGACTTGATGTGCAATTGTGTGTCTGCAAGCATACTTCCACACACACACGCACACACAGCTCTGGGTCAGGGGGACAGCGGTAGCTCAGAGCCAGCTGTGACCTGCCGGTCCAGGTGCTCAGGAAAACCGCTGTTAACGGCCACGATTGATGATCTAATCAAACTGTCACCACGGCGATCCGCTGCAGGGGGAGGGGATGGTGGGATGGCGTGGGTGTGTGTGTGTGGTGGGGGGGTTGGTTGAGTGGGAGTGGGGTGGGAGCAGGTGGGGGGGAATATCCAGGAGGCCTTGTGCATGCTTACCGTTAGCCCAAATTGAGAGTGACAGTCTCAATAGTGAAAAGGCCTCTTTTTTCCCTCTCTAAGTAATGGAGGAAACAACTCCAGCGGTCTTCCGGAGGATGTCACATAATCAAGGGAGCCTCCCCAACACCACCCCTCCTTCTGTAACGTCTCGGCTCAAGCTCAAGAGAGTGGGGGGTGGCTGGAGACTTAGGACATGAGGAGATGATGTGGTACAGTGCCGGACCAAAAGCCCACACAGTGCTGATTACGAAGAGTTCTGCATTGTTTGATGCCAAACATGCAAGAAGTGCTCCGGAAAATCAGGTAGACCTGTCTGGCCTCAGACATTTTGTTCTACTGGGCCATAAAGGAACATTGTTATTATTGGCTCAGTGATGGGTTGTGGAACTACCTACACTGTCCATGAGGAGATGATGGTGGGAGAAGTGACACCTACGAATGCAATAGTCATCATTTTACTTTCACTAAATGTGCTTTTGGTGAATTACACAGCAGTGATCCATGACTGTTCCTCATTTTGCTTCAGACTCCTTGGTGGCCCCTGAGGCACCCCTACAGCCTGCTCAAGACTGCAAGGGTCCTAAACCCCACTTTGGGAACCACTTTCCTAAACTAGAAGGGCTCAGCCTTATATGATGTCCAACACATTAAGCTATAAACAAACAGCCCATCATCAAGCACATCAGATACCAGAAGATACAAAACTACTCACGTACATCACATGTGTAAGTGTTGAGTTATGCGATAAGAGAGGGAGTGGTTTATATCAGTGAGTTTGGAGCAGCAGACATGAGTGGGACCACAGTAAAATTGGGAACAGATTAATTCCACTGTCATTTATTTTTATCAAAAATGATCTCAAATCAGATAAAACAGTTGCATGAGTATGAGTGAAAAAGTTTCTCTCCAACCATCTCACATACAGCAAACTTTGGAAGTATGCGAGGAGATAAGATCAATGAGATTTATAAGATTTTCTTCTGCAGCATTTTTGAACAACTGAAAAATCTGAATCTTCATAAACAACTGTAAAATCTTTCGAGCGTGTGTAGTTTCTGTAAATCACACACTCTTTTACTGATTTGATGAAACATATTTTAATACTTAACTCGTGGTCACAGGTGAGAGAACATTATGTCACATTGTTCATCTATTAAATAATGATGATGTCATGACGTCAAAGTGTATATTCATTGGTGATTTGTGGTATTTGTGTCAGAAAATAATCCTTACAGACTGGCAGAAATCATGGGAATAGAAGGAAAGACAAAAATACATCTCAATCTCTCTTGAATTCCACAGGATATTAGCAATGCAGTGCAGCCACATGGGAAAAGATGATAATGTTTCTCTCATCCACATAAAATAAAATGAATTAAGCCGTTCTATATTTAGCCGAAAAGAGAAAAGTTCAGGAAGTTGTCCAACTTAATAGTGGCCTTGTTGATCGCTGCCTGTTCTGTGTGTGTGTTAATCACCTTCCCCAGGATATATCCAGGACTGCCGCTCGCCCGTCCAGCTCGCATTAATTTAATCGCTGCTCAGCTAATTCATTGATTAATTGGCTCATTAGTGATGCCTGGCAACATCCATTTCTGCCATGACAGTCTGATGTTTCAATAGAAAAGAAAAACAGGCTGGCAACAGCCCAGTTTTTCCACAGTCCCACTGTGCATAATGTCCAACCACTGTCAACAGTTAGCCGCACAATTGTGTCATTGTATAACTGCCTGGTTTTGTGCCACGGGATGTGAAATGAATGCGAAGGTGAACCGTGCACATTCTCCGTTCTTGTCCGCTTGAGTAATGTCACTTGGGTTTCGTCGGTGGGTGACATCATTCTCAGGGAAAGAAAAACTTCAAAAGCAGGAGGGACCGTTGGAGCTGCACTACCAAGATGAGGTAGACGCTGTTATGAGGAGACAAACTACTGCTGCGGATTTATTCCACAAGTCAAGGTCACGCTGCTCTGACATGACGAGTGGCTTCCAACTCTGGGACGAGCTGTCGACTGCTAACTAACATTATTATTAGTAATAGGAGTCGATAGGACCCTGCTGCACCCTGTATCAAGGAGCTGGATGTTAGAGTGACCAACAACAACACACAGCCTCGACGGGAGTGCTGATGTGACATCACTGGCCAAACGACATGACCATAAAGCAGCTAAGACGTACGTGACCTCTGACCTCTCTTCTCCAAGACACAGGCTCAGATTTATAATTGGCATTTTGTCACAGTTGCTGCTACCAGGCTGTGGTAGCACTGTGCTTTAACTAATGATGAGTAAGACCACAGGGGTGGACATTTTAGCATTAAAGTGTGTCAGCTTTTCAGAGAAACAACATGCTTCCTTCACAGCCCCCGTACCCACAAACACACACACACACACACTCCCACAATTCTGCACCATATGCCCATGACAAGTGCATAAAAATCGTTCCCAAGCGATAGCACGGGCCAACCCATAAAAACTTAATGCACCTAATTTTCCAGTAATCAAACTTTTATAGACTGCAATGGCTTTTAAACTAACAAATTTTAATTATCGCTTAATTTTAACAGCAATATTAACGCGATCCCTCATTCTGCGAGTGTTCATTCTCCATGAAATATTGAGTAGGGTAAACAGCGAGACGCTGTCCGCTGGCTCCTGTTCAAACAAGCAGCCAGCAAACACAAAAGGTGAGCTAGGGGTCGCTGAGGCCTTGCCAGTACCGCGCCGGGACTACGTGAGCTGCACAGACCTCTGGGAAATGGAGCTTCCTGAGTGCAAGCACACAAAACCGGTCTGCCTGTGATTACTGCACAGCACTGATCACTGTTGAGTGTGGTCAGCGGTTAAAGCGAGCGAATGCTGGTTTATTCTGTGTTGTTGCATTTGAGTTGACATTGATTCAAGCTATTTTGTAAATAAAAAGAAGAAAAACTGGTTTCCTTTCATTTTTCTGCAGGATTTAAGCATATTTGAATATCCCACAGCGAGTCCACGTATCCTTGAATACTTTCAAGTGAATATTTTTCTGCTGCTAATCACATCCCTGCTTACAGTACCAGCAGCACGGGATGTTATTGACTGCTGCCCTTGGGTGGCTGAAAACTAGGCCTTACCACCCAACACCAAGCCAGAGAGACAAAGTGCTGACACAGGCAGATAAGGGAAGGAAGAAAGAGAAAGATTAAAGAGCAGATTCATTATCAATAATTAAGGGAAAGGATTTATTCTAATGAATTAGGGGTTGTCTTTATCTACTCTTTATCTCCATATCACACTGCTAACTCTCTCTTTTTCACTCCCTCACACCCACACCCACACATGCTCTGCACACACACATTGGCTCGTGGTTTTTTTGTGTGACTTGACCCCTGCCTGCTCCGTGTGGTCCATATTGCCACCATGCTGGCTCCAGGCAGGACTCTTCCGCCCCTGCTCCACCCGTCAAGCCTGGACGGTCCCGGCCCTCGGTGCCGGGGCAATATGGCCGCGCTGCACGGCATGCTGGGACGCGGCTGCATGCCCAGAGCCCGGCGCTGCAAAGCCAGATGCCCGCTCAGCCGTGCTCGGCCCCTGGCACAGCGACGTGACCGACTGCAGCAAGTAACGTGTATCTATCAATTCTGCCATGTGAACATGGAGGAATAAACGTGGAGCAGAATGTCAACCAAGTTTTTCATCCAAAAGATATTATTGTCCTTTCCTGAATTGATATGTATTTAGAACAGAATTTAAAAAGCATTTAAATAAACTACATGTATTTACTGTTGGTAGCTTCAGTCCAAAATGAGAATCTTCTTTCAAAAATTGGTCATCCTCTCCAATCCTCTCACTGCAGTCATGTAATAACGGGTGCTCTGAATATCCCCGTCTTCATTTTGTGAGTCATCACACCTGCGCTGCATGCATCATGCTAGCTATTTCTGGATGTGTTCAAGCCTTTTCACCTGGTTTTTCTGTTTTCTTCGGAGGGATTTTAGCACCCGCTTACTTGGCTCAGACATACAGTAACGCTGTAGAACAACTGGCGACTGCGCTTGGGCAAAAGCTGTGAGCAGATTTTAGCAATTACACACCTCCAAAACACTGAAAACAGTCTCCCCCAGCTGCTCGTATCGTGCCTAAACAAATATATCTTTCTTCTGGGTTGTCAGCACTCCCGTTTTCAAGAGTGATGAGTCTATTAGTTCGAGGAGTTTATTATTACAAGCGTGAAAATGGCAGGCGTTTTAACAATTACCTATGAAAACAGGTACGCGAGACAGGTCAGTTGTCTTTTGGCGCCCTGTTTTAAAGGAACTAATTACAAGCAATTGAGGCAAGGTCGCTGCTGTCAATCACGCTCCAAAGCCACTCCCTTGTTATTGAAGTGTTGGTTTAGGTGTGTGCAGACATAACAGCAGCGAACACACCCACATACATACACACACACACACACACACGGAGGTTAAAATGGTTAAAAGTGAAGATTAAAGCAGTGAAATAAAAATCTAACTGTGATGAAATACATGTTGTTGTTTTTTTCAGATAATACAGAAGGAAGAGAATTCATTTTACATAACATTGACACACACTTTCTAACACACCCAAAAATCCTCATGTACAACCCGATTCCCAAAAAGTAGAGATTCTGTGGTTCTTCCACAGGCATCAAATTCTCCATTTAGTGGATATCTACAAAAAACAATAAAGTTTGTCTGTTTGAATATTAAAATATCTTGTCTCTGTACTGTTTTCATGTAAAGGTCT
Organism: Pagrus major; assembly: GCF_040436345.1. NCBI lineage: Eukaryota > Metazoa > Chordata > Actinopteri > Spariformes > Sparidae > Pagrus > Pagrus major. Next base: position 8,869,717 of record NC_133231.1, read on the forward strand.
AAAAGGATTGGATTTGCAAAATCGTTGCATTCTGTATTTTTATTTCTGTATTCCCATTTTTTTTTTGGAATTGGGGTTGTACAAACATAATTTCATAGAAATAAGTTTTAGTCATATAATAGTATTGAGTGTTACTCAAAAGAAGTGATACACAGGCTTTATATCCCATGTTGCTCCTCAGGGGCAGTTATTCTTTGCTGTAGTTAACGCCACACATCAAAACGGGATGCTTGTATCCTCTTTTATTTTACAATGAACATAACTCTATTGTTCTCCTGTGAATAAACATGAAAAAGCATTCCCCATGCGCAACACTCAATCAAATTCAATAAAATCAAACTAGTGGGAATACTTGTACAGATTTTGGAGACTACATTACGACCATTTCCCCACTAGGCTGGCTCAGACCGCGCATCCATTAACTAAATAAGGCAGATTATATATTCAGATGAAAATGCACTGAGGAGAAGGGGATAATTCAACTCAGAATGACATTACAAGTGGGTGATAACAACAGTGACAACTTCTTATTATAATTCAGAGCTGTAATGCAAAATGTTTCAATAAAAACCTTTTGAGATCACTGCCAGCCATTACAAGCACACACCACACAGACAGGTTTATGTCATCTTGCGAGGACACGAGGTCCTCGCAAGCATGCATCTATGAGAGAGCACACACACGCAGGCAGACAAAAGGACAAAAAGCCCTCATCTCCGCTCAGTGCCTGCAGTGAGGAGTGGTGGTGTGACTGAGACGAAGACCCAGTTGTGTCACTTTATAACAGTTCAGCTCTCTCTCGCTCTCTCCCTCTCTCACACCCAGAACCTGTCAGATAGTTGGAGTCTGTCATCTCACCCATCCTCCCCTTCGAGTCCCCTTCTTCCTGTTCCCCACTGGGGTTACAACGATATGCTGGGCTAAAATTAGCCTTTTTATTTAAAGTCAGATCTGACCAGTGTTGACCATCATTGCTCACTATGCTCATTAGTGGGAAGTGATTGTTGTGAGACATTTTCATTATATTACATAAAAGTATGGACAAGATAGATTTTCTTCATATCAAAATAAACTTGTAAATAACACTGTCCCTGTGTTTCAAAGGACCAGTTCACCCTGAAATCAAAGATACATATTTTTCCTCTTACCTGTATTTCCTTTCTACTGAACTACACTGTATTAAGGAAGCATGCATCCACTCTGGACAAGACACTTGTGTTTGTGACAGTGCTGGTTGTAAACATTAAAGGTGCCATTTTAAGAGGAAACGTTTAACTTAAAGAAGAATTTCAGTCGAAAACATTCAAAATTTAACTAAAATTATCAAAAGTATGTAAAGAAATAACAGTTTCGACATTATGACTTCTATGTATTGTGTCACAGAAGTATCTACCGATGTTAGCATGCTAATCAGCTAGCCCCAACCCGTCCCAGTCCAAAGCTCCTTTTCTAGCTGTGTAAACAACGCAGTCCGGACCGTTAGCTGCACTGCTAACTGAGCTAACTAGCTTACGGCAGCTACAGTTAGTAGCAGTGACCGCCAACTAACACCGAAACAATCACGATGGATAAACTGGACTACTTGGAAAATTAAGATGAAAAATATGTGTTTTTGATTTTGAGGTGAACGGCCCCTTTAACATGAAGTTCCTGTGTTTGTGTGGCTTTACTTAAAGGGGCTCTGTGGAACTTCTGTGTTGTGCTGGAAGCCAATTGTTAGCGGCCTCCATTTCTGAACTAATGTTCTGTTACTCTCTGTTAGGGGAGCGGAAGGAGGTACTGAGACAAGGCATCATATGGACTTGAAAAGTCCAACCAGAGTCCTTCACAAAGAAATACAGTCCAGTAGCATTGAATAGCTTTAAGAAAAATCATCCAGAAGCTTGTATAGACAACCGAGAGAGACGGGGAAGGTCTCTTTATCCACGTAATGTTAAAACCTGTTCACATATGGCCAATAAAAAAGTGATTTATACATGGAAATAGCTACAAATTGTTACATAGAGCCCCTTTAAACACTGAAAAATAAGCTGAAAGCAGACTTCATATGAAAAGAACATTTGTATGTTTGAATCTAGAAGGTATCTCTTCATTTGCTTTGATTGCTGCTGTGTGTACAGGCAGGCTGGCTGGAATGTTTGTACAGTTTTCAGCTAACTAAACTGAAGCCTTTTGCTTTATTTTCAAAAAACATTACACATTAGGAAAGAGCCCCGGGCGTACCGCTAAAGCTGCTCACTGCCCCTTTTGACTTCGGACAGGTCAAATGAGGACAGATTTCCCCATCAACAAAGTTTAGGCTGATTGACCAAAATAGAATACTGACATCCAAAATCATTCAACACTATCAGCCGTTTGAAACCCAAACCAGTGGGACTGTCCTCCTCACAGATACCCACCCAAAATAACTTGGCGTTTGAGGCCCCAGACGGATTTGGCTAAGTGGAGCCTGGCGTTACCTGCGGGCTAGTCAGGTCTCTTCCTCCTCCTGCTCCTCCTCCTCCTCCTCTTCTCTTCCTTTGACTAACAGATCTCCCCAGTGTTCTAAAAATACCAGGTGAACAGGGCCGTAGAGATGGTGATGAAACTGCCTCTCTGACACTGTCCCACTGCAATCCATCTCTCCACCGCCTGCCAGCCAGCATATGTTTGCAATTGCCTCCCCCCCAGCAACCCCCATTGCCTCTCAACCCACCCCCCTCCCTCACTAGTCCCCAGTCGCCGGTTCAGATACCCCCACACACTACACACACACACACACACACACACGCACACACACACACACACACACACACACACACACACACACACACACACACACAAGTTTCCCCATCCTCTCCCTGTCTCTCTTTCTCCCTCAGCTCCCGTCCTAGTCTCCAGGTCTGGGCTTTCAAAACCGGTGCAGTTATCAATCTTTGAGCCAGCACTGTCACGTCGGACCAAACCACTTACACACACACAACCAAACACACACACATAGACGCACACTTCCTCTCTTTCTCTGTTTCTTCCCTCCTTTCTTTCTTTCTTTCATCTCACCTCTCTCTGCCTATCTCTTTGTCATCCCACCTCTCTCTCTCTCTCTTCCGTCTCCTCCGTCCTCTGCCTCCTCTCGTACACTTGCCCAAATTTGTTCCACTTAATAAGCCCTCCCCAATGACCTTGTGCTAATTAAGCTGCACTGTGTTGGAAATATGATGGTTAATTAATGATGAGATAAATTCTGTCTGCAGGACTGTCAGAAAAATGATGACACCGTGTTTTACAGGTTTAAATAGAACAAACCTTGTGGCCGTCCTCCCTCTGAGTGCGCACGCAAGCAAGAGAGTGTGTGTGCGTGTGTGTGTGTTCACGAGGCACTTGTTTAAGTGTGCGTGAATGAGTGCAATAAGAAAGAGGAGAGAAAACAAGGAATGAAAGATTGATTGTTTGATTGTCTGCAGTTTGTATGTTTATGTTCATAGACACAACTATGCATGTTTACATGGTTGTGTGTTAGCCTAAAGTGACTTAACTATGTGTGTGTGTGTGTTTTTGATTTAATGATGCTGTGTGGCACGATGCTTTATGCCTAAGAAGAATGACTGGAGTTGTTTTTGGCAAACACACGCAGCTAAACACTATCCGGTTACACACACACACACACCTTTCAGCTTCATTCCTGTCCAGTGTCCTTGTGTGTGAGTGTGTGGCCATGCTATATGACCTTGGCAGGGTTGCCGCCTTCTATTAAGAAAGTAATGAGCACAAAAGGTCTTTGGGAGGCAGTCAGAGATCGGAATTTTTTACCAGGAGGTCGATTCCATTCAAGCGTTGTCCAAGTTGTCGTTGAAAACGTTAACCCTTTGATTCCACCGGCACGTGTCAGTTACCCGTTTTGTTACATCCTCCACACAACTTCATATCCCACCGGGAGCGTTTGAGAAGCAGAGCATCACGCTCGCCTGATATTGTTGACTTGTTTTTTCAATTTTTTCACTTTTCCTTGATTGTTGTGCTTCTACTATTAGTTGAGTAGGCTCTACGTAGTTAGATCCTTTTGTCTGTAAGTGTGTTTACTGTTCATACTTCTGACTTTCATGTGCTGTAGATCCCGAGTCGGCACAGATTGTTTTATTTTGAAAACTGACCGGATGCACTATGGCATTCTGCTGTCTGACTTCATGGTCCGTCTGGTTCGATCTGCTCTGTGCAGCTTGACGTGGCTGTGGTCCACTTCCAGCAAAAATAGACTTTGCACTTGTTCTCTGTGAAGCAGAGCAAAAAAGCAGTTTCTGGGACGCTGCTGAAACGTGCCATGCATCCAGTGGAAACATGAGCATTGTCTGGAACGGCCACGATCAGCTCTGGCGACTATATTGCAGCTGAAACACAGCTGAGACGGGCCCAGTAGAATTTGAGGGTAAGACGTTTAAACTGAAATTCTGTGCTTTTGGTGGCTTTGGCTAAAACAACGCTTCTCAGATGTGCTGAATTACCAAATTAGCAAGGGTCCAGTTGTGTGGCGGACACTAATCCACTGGTTGATTGGCTGACAGTGAAAGCAGAAATGTTTGGGTTGGTCTCATGTCAGCGATCATCTCCTCTGACAGATCGGTAGCCTTGTGTTAATGTGCAAGTTATTCAATCTCAAAACTTGCAACTTTTCTGCAGTGAAATCAGATGAAAAACATCATGGAATAAAAATCTGAAACATGTGCAAGTGTACAAGTGGAATAAGGGCCAGGAAGCACATGCAGATTGTACCCAACCCAGTCAGTAAGGGATCAGCGGTGCACTGCAAGCAGACACCGGTCTTTGTGGTCCTTTGTAGGCATGCTGCTTATTATGCAAACATGAGGATTTAATGGAGATGAATCAAAGTTTAATTGATTTCATGCAGCAGAGGCTTGTGGATTTTTACTTTCCGTTTCCAACGTTGAAGTTTATTGTTTGAGCAGCAAATACAAGCACATGGCTATTTAGCCATCATCTCTATTAAAACTTTGTTTTAATGGCATTTGATGAGTTCTCTTTCAACATGAAACATATTCTACAGGATCTCCTGCACATATTTCTTGGAAAAAATGGTTAAAAAGTAAAATCCTTCATATAAATTACAGTGTTACGACTGTGTGGGTTACAAATGAGATACCACCACATCAATGGCAGCTTGTTCACCTACACCTTCAATTGTCTGTACTAATATCAGGTTAGAGTTGGCCTGTTACCTCTGTGCCTTTACTTGGGCTTTTATATGAAATAATCCCTGTCCTTTTCAACCAAAGTGATCCAGGTACTGTTTCCTTGGCTGGTACTAGTGCTGGTTCAGAATCAGTTCAACCTGTGAACCTTTTAAGAACCGGTTAGCTTTTCCACAAGATATGAGAGCCACCAAACTGTCATTTCATTCAGTCACTGTATATGTCTCCAATTTGCCAGCGCTGCTAGGGACAACTATGGCAGACTACATCGACTCTAAACAAGTGTCGCTCCTGGCTTCACGGGCCTATTTTGGCATCCAAACATGACTGGTCCTCGGAACCACTGTTGCTTCCATTAATGGAAATACTGAAAATCTTAATTCTCTTCTAAAGTGTTGGTGCCACTCTGAAACCAGTTTTCCTCAAACTGGAAAGAACTGGTTCCAGAGTAGGCACTGGCTCCAAACCAGCACCAGAACCACCTTAGTCGAAAAGAGGTCAATGCCTCGTTCTCTTATTTTCTCCCAATCATGATCTTGTTTGTCTTGTTTTTTTATTCACTGTTTGTTAGGATAGTAAGCTGCCAAAAAAAAGCCCACATAAGTTGTTTTTCTAACTGTATTTTCCTTTTCCCCGTGGTTTGCTTTCTGCTCTTTCCTTTACATATGGACGAGTCCCAGTTGGACAAAACTAGCATAGATGGTGGAGCGGGAGGCCACTGGTTCAAGTTCCTGGTCAGTCAGGCTGATGGCGAACAGCAGATAACTGTGTCTGCACTGGGTCAGTCACAGACGTGAAAAATGTGAATGAAACAGAAAGTTGAAGCAGTCAAGGATATGAAGATTTGTTTCCATCTAACCCAGATGAACAGCTGACAGTAAGAATTTAGTTGATAATGTCTGAGAGATGGAGAGGCATCTGCCCGAGCTGCTTACTTCCATATCTGAAGCCACTTGTCATATCTAATACCACACGTTGTCAAAAGTATCAATTCGGTTGTGTAGTAATGAAAAAGCGGGTCTGTTTCTATTTTAGCAGCTCGCTTGACAGATTGAGAGGTGTTTAACGTCTCGTTTTGGCTTGTCAGGGTAGGGAGGGGTGGGGTGGGGGGGGGCTTCACAACTTCATCTCCTCATCTTTCTTTTTCCACACACATACACAACGCACACACATGCTGACAGCAGGGCTCTGCTTCTGATAGACAGGGCCAAGCGGGAGACATTACACACACACAGAAAACACACACACTCCCATACACAGACAAAAATGGTAAAAGAAACATCATTCATCCTTAATTCAAGAGGGAGAGCAGAAAGTAAGATGAGGGAGGGAGCAAGATAAAGTTTGACAGAAAAAAGGGATGTGAGCAAGAGACAGAGACAGACGGAATGAGTGAAAGCCATTTAACTCATTAGGGAAAGGGAGGATCTTGAGTTATATTTAACTCGAAATTTACTGTAATTAGTAGGGACTTTTTGCTTAAAAGCTTACAGGCCTCCATAGGGGTTGCAGGAGTCATCCTTTAAAATCAAGAATTAATTGCCTGCTATATCTCTCACTTTAGTCTGCTGGAAACTAGCTGAAATACTTGACAGTCAGGACACAGGACAGGGAAACATATTTGAATTTAATTCTCTCCTTTCTAAAGTTAAGTGTAGAATTAATATATTTACAACATGTGTTTCCTTTTTGACTGAAAAGCAGATTATGATCCGTAGTGCTGAATGCAGTTGTTTAACTTACCTCTCTTTACGCTGTCCAACTCCATGTTTTCCCAGCAGGTGGGTGCTGAGGTGTTTCTTCATCACAAAGGCCCATCTACACAACACACACAAAACATAGGTTCATAAAACATCAAGCGACAACATGAGACATACATTTTGTGGTAGAGTTAAACTAATGTAAGTTTACAAGAAAGAAAAAAGCAAGCAACCAACAAATGAACAAATGGATATGGTCAATAACATAAACGGTTAGGGACCGAGGAGCACTTGAACGTACCTTAAAACTTTCTGTGTCAAACTCGGCAGATAAGAGAGATTTACAGGTAGTATCCTTCATTTAAAATAATTTAAACCAGATTTACACACCAAACAGATGTAAGCTAGTGAAATCTATTTTTCTTGTTTTCCGCTAGCGTTATCATATTCTCTGCCCTGTTTGTCACTCTGACTGTGGAGAAAATTCCGTACTCGGGGCGTTGTTTATTTGATTGCCATGACTTTCCGAGTCATTAAAATCCTGTCACTGCATCGGTTACTCATTCTGAAATTGTAAAGAGAGCCGACAACTATTTGTTTGAATCCGGTTTGAGTCATGTAATTGCGATTTCTCGCCATTTCATACAATACAAGAAGTAGCGGCAGCGACGATTTTGCAGTGTATTAAATGTATTTAATGGAGACACTGTGCTAGGATTATAAGAGAAGAGGGACGGGACAGAATACAACAAGATGTGAAGACAGCCTCTGCAATCATGTAGTGAAATGGATTAATGAGAATTCTTGAAGTCAGATGGGTGGACATGAGGACATTGAGCTATAAACAGGAAAAGATGTTGTGTCTTTATTTCGGTCATTCCGCTTTATTTCACTTTTTTGTTTCATTTTTGGAGGATGTCCCACTGCTTGACACTTTCGAACACAAACCCATGCTTCTCTTACATTTCTAGACTTTTTGCAAGGAAACCCAATATGACATGGAGTTTTATATATAATCTGCCATAGACAGGTCTTCGGGTGGAAAACTATTGTTCTGTTAATTGAGAACAGACCAGGAAGACAGACAAAAATGTATATGCAAACTTTGCACCACAAGAGGATTGTAACATTTGAGACTGTTTGATTAACAGGCACCTTTTTGTTCCGACAGTAGAAAGAGATTCTGGGGCAAAGAGCTCCACATGTTGTACATCAATGTGTCAAACAAATACGTACACACGTGCAACGATTCAAATGTATCTACAGTGCATGCAGTAACACACACACACAGTCAGAAAATACTGTGGTACCACGACTTGACAGTGACCACAATGTCCTGACTTTGTCGAGGGCCCTGAGTTTACCGTGTCTCCTAAACAGCATGTGAAAACATAATGAACAGATGACAGGACTAACTACTCTGACATCCAAGCTGCTTCACCAGTGTTTTCATCCCCTGGCCTTTTCATTTAGCACCCATCACTTCCCATTATTGTGCAACTGAGAGACAATGACCACATCTGAGAGCAGCGGATGGAGCTACATGAAAGAGGCCGAGGGAGTTGAACCGACAGTCATGTGGTTGGCACCGTCGTTGCACACACTCGGCTGTCACTCCTCCCATTTCTTCTTCTTCTTCTGGAGGTTTTCACTTATTTTTTTCTTCCAAGTAGATCATTATTCTGTTTTCTCTAAGGCGAAGCCTGTTTGTGCCTTTCTGAAGCTTTCCTTCTAACTTTAGGAGTCAGTCTTTCAGAAAGCGAAAGCATAATTATTTCACCATTTATGTCGCTGTGTCAGCCGTCTGGACACACACACACACACACACAGCGGCTGTGTCCTCCATCCCATCGTGGCCCCAGAGTCCCGTCCGTCATGGAGGCCCCTGAGGCCGACGCTAACTAAGACCACCATATAAATATTCAAACATGCTCCGCAGTTTTGCCTCGCTATCATCACTCTACATTTTCTCAATCCTCTCTAACTCAATCCATCCACCCGTCCAGAATGTTGCCTTGGAGTTAAACTGGAAGCGAGCGTATGACTAAATCTTGTATACTCCAATCAGGGGGAATGGCAAGATCAAAATGCTGAGCTTCTCTGGCCCACTGGAAGTGCTTCTGACTGACGGCATCATCTATAAATAAACAAACAGCATAATTAAGATATTTCGGAGAGGGTGGGGGGGGTATGGTAAAAGAATTAATCGATATATTTGAGAGAAAAGCACAGCCTTGGAACTCTTCACACGTGCTTGTTTAAGTCGTCGTGTTTAGACGTGGGGAAAAAAAGAGCTTGCAAACATTTCTGTTAATTATGTATTACAGCTGTCCTTCATAAACCTAATTACAGAGTGCTGAAAGGCAACAGGGGCAATTTGCATATGCGCATGAAAGACAAGACATATGCAAAATATGATTTTAATTAGCATTCTTTGATAGCGAGGGGTACAAATCAAACTGGCATGTTGTGAGATTCTCATCTCGCCCATTTTTTACTGGATTATTCTGCGAGTGGCACGAGTGCAAGATGGGTAATGCCCTGTGGAGGCACCTGGCACAGTCTGCACGCACGCATGCACAGGCACGCGCACGCACACACACACACACACTCACACGCATAAATGGGTGTTAATATTCACAGAAATGCACAATAACAACATGCACAACTGCAAATAACCGTGCACAAATGGAAAAATATGAATACCCATTATGCACACAAATGGTGATGATAACACATTCACAATTAGCTATTCACCATATGATTATCTAATACACCCAAACTACTATCCCTGATAATGTGGAGATAAAAAGCAGGCAGCATTCACACACAAACACACACACACACTACATACTAATACAAATTCAGACAGATGACAGTCCTTGCTCACAAAAACAGACATCCACAAGTATCCGATCTCTCATGCATACATATACGCACACACACACACACACACACACACACACACACCAACACACAGAAATATCCCATATCTAAATGTTAAAGGGGCAAATCCATTTGTTTAAGGCAGTGTGTAATCAGCCCCCTGCCCTTGGTGTGTGTGCATCCTCTGCCATCCAGGTCAAGGCCTCAGCTTGTCGTCCTGCTGCCTTGGGCTGCATCATCAGCCCGAACCATCAGCCTTGATGGTTATTGTAACAAAGGGATACTTTAATATGCCATTCATCCATATCAATTCTCTTCCCCCCCATGAATTGAACTAATAAGGCTGTGCCTCTGCCCTCCAGGGAGGCTCATAATATCCATTGCAGATATGAAAAAAAAAAAAGAAAAGGAAAAAGAAAGACGGAGGCTCTGGTGTTTCACGTTCGACTTTCCCTTCAGACTAATCGGCGCGCCACAGCTCGTTAGGTCCGTGACGTGCCGGAGCTTTACCGATAAGCAGGGGAGACACGGCTCAATTACCCACAGTTACAATCTTTCTCTCTCTCTTCCCTCCCGCCGCCTGATGATGAAGAGATAACATGTCAATATTTGATACAAACAACTTCATTTGCCTAATGGTGTTCCTGGATAGGCCCATCTACAGGTCCGGAAGGGATGGGAGATCTAAGAAAAAGCCTGGAGCAACACTCGGCTTACACGTACCGTAGCCCACTGCCTTCAAATCACGCACAACCATTCCCGAGAGCTGTGCACAAGGCATGCTGGGATAGAGTCGGGTCAGACATGACATACTTTGCCAACTTTTGTTCAAGTTACTTTCAGTTGGTTTTTTCAGGTTTTGACAACCTTGAAAAGTAAAAGAGGACATTTAGTTCTGACATCTCTGCATTCAAATTGTCAAATATACCTGAAGGCATCAAGAACACGAATGGCATGCTGGGAAATTTTAACTTCACGGAAGTTCAGCATCAAATGGGCACTACCAACTAGGGATGGGAATCAGTACTCAAGAACTCAATTTGGACGTCAGTATACATTCAACATATTGAGTAATCACAAAAAATGTTGCTATAATGTGTATTCATGTATATGAATTCTGTGTATCTGAATATTGTCTGATACATCGTTATCAGAATTGTTTTACTCCCTAATTTCAGAATTGGCATTGTCCCAAAAGATCCAGTATCAGTCAGGCTCTAGCAAAAATGATAAATCTGGGCTAGATAATGTTCAACGATTTCAGTACGACATCGTGAATCTAACATTACAGGAAGTAACCGCAGGTGGAAGCCTTATGTTTGGAAGTGATTCAACAAATAAACAAAATGAATGTGCAGTGCAAGCGATGTAACATTAAACTTGTGTATCTTAGAACAACTGGTTAATGATTTCATTTTCATTTTCATATCAGTTGATTTCATTTGGAATGTGCATTATCAAAAGCAACATTATTTTAGATACTACATATACTCCTACAATGACCAACAAGAAGAAGCAGGTGGATTAAAGAGGCCCACATATTTTAGATTTTTAAACAGCTGTGTTGTCATAACTATGGTTGCAGAAGACTGAAGTGAGGGAACAGTTGACCCAATTTCTTATCGTTTTTCCTTTGAAAACAATTGAACATCTAGTTTGCTTCCTGCTGTGCGCAGCGACAAAGTGAACGCAACATAGGAAAAGCTATGAGGTGAAAAATTACGCTGAAATCGAATAAACTTCTGTATTGTAATTGGTTAGAAGTTAAGTAAAAAACCATTACGAGGGAGCTACCAGATGTAAGAGCCGCTCAACCCTCACTGGGTGAAGCCGCCGAAACCTGGGGAAGAACGGGGCTCTGCCCCATGAGGGGAAGATGAAAAGGGGGGAGGTGGGGATGAGCTCGGAAGTTATAGGACTATGCTTCAGCTCTTTTTGAGGGGAAGCACACACACACACACACACACACACACACACACACACACACTCACACACACACACACTGACACACACAAACACACTCTCAGGTGGTCCGCTGGGCCCCAAAGAAATGAGTGTGTGCGGGCTCATCCAGCCTCCTGCGCCAGTCCTAATGATGGCCTCCACCTGCTGCTTTAATGTCACAGCTGGATCGCCCTCCATCCCTCACTGACTCTGACTGCCATCAGCAGCAGGTAGCTCCCCTCTGCACCCTCCTCCCTCCATCTCCTCTGCCATCTCAGCTTCCTCCATCTCCCATCACTTCCATCTTCTGTTTCTCCTACCACTCGTATCCATATCACCTGCTCCCATCCATCTCTCACACTATTTCTACTCCTGTATTACATCGCTTTATGAGGACCTCTTCATCCCATTTCTTTCCATCCTTTCTTCCCTTTTTTTGTCTTTTCTTCAAAGAATTTATATAACCTCATCCTCTTCTTCTTCAGGGTAACTGACCAAAGAAGCAACAGGATTGATGGGAAATGGGTTCTTAAATTAGAAACACTTGCAAGAACAGTGCCACTAGTGTGTCAGTCAGTCATCATTCTCATTTCATTTTTTCAAAGGCGTCACAATTAATTTGTCAATGATCTATTGACAGAAGACAAGCTACACATACATTAGCACATTTAATATCTGAGGCTGCTGCACCCACGTACTATATTTACCACTAAAGAGGGAGATGCATAGCATAAAAAGGAACATGCCACAATGCCACAACTAATTTAGTCTTCTGAGTAAACATAATGTGTTTCCTCCTTGTTTATTTTTTATAAAGCCATGCTGGAGTAGCGGAAAAACCTGGAGGTAAGTTGACATGTCTAATCTGAGAAGCTTTGACAGGCAGGTGAACTGACAGAAGAACAGAAACCAACACTTGGCTGACAGCAACCCTGGAGCGCTGAGACAGCTGCCGACATGTCAGACAGACAGATAAACAGACAGGAACAAGAAGTGGAAAGATAAGACATTTATTGACAGACGGAGCGACTGCTCTCCCTGACAGAGAGACAGACAGACAGACGTCAAGAGCAGGGACCGAGGAAGGAGGGATTCTGCTGAGTCTACAGGCCCGAGTTTAATGGATGTTCTACAAACGGGCCTGTAGCAGTAGATGGGGTGAACTAAATGTGGTGTCAAATTTGCAGATGTGGAGATAGATGGTGATGGAAGGATGGAGAAAGAGAAGCCACAGGAGAGGAAGAAGGGAAATGAAGGAATATGAAAAATCATGATGGAGTAGCTAGATAAGCCGGAGTGAACGTGAACTGGGGAGGGAAGCAGAGGCAAATGCACTTTGTGCTGCTGTCGCTTTGTTTGACGGAAGCAGGAGGCGACTTGGCATCAATATTGCTTGGGCTTCTAAGAGATCCGCTTATGGAAACATCCCATAATGTAACAGATATTGGGGAGGAAAAAATAAATAAATAAAACATCCAAATTGATTTTGTTTTCGTGCCCGTGCCAGAGCGAAGCAAGCACTTGATCTATTCTAAGATGATCTTGATAAAAATAAAAGAGAGGCAAAGTGTTTCTCTGACGACTGATCAATGTCAAGCCCCTCAATGAAACAGACACCTCTCACTTATGATGCCGCCGCTTGTGCGTGCGCGTGTGTGCGTGTGTGTGTCCTCTAGTCTTAGAGGAGGTACATAAAAAGCTCACTTTGCCTCTCCAAAGGGGTTTTTGGATCATCTGCTGAGGCAGGTGATGGGGCTTGACGGATTGATTGAGGCGAAGTTCTCATCGACAGTGGCAGCGCCCCATAGAGTTCCCAGCTCCAGTGCACACTGTTCCATTAAAGGATCATTTAGAGGGAGAGCAAGTTCCACCTGCACTTATGCAGAGCACACCCTAATGTGAGATGAAACAGACATTTTCAAGCTACGCGAAAGGGAGGGAGGAAAGAGAAGAAAAAAAATTATAATAATGAAAACTAAAAATTCAGTCCCTTCCCAACAGCGCATTTCCATCTTCAAGAGAACAGCGATTGATGAAGTAATCTATTATTGATATCATCATCGTTATGCGCCCATGGCAGTTTCAGTGTTACGGAGCCCCCAGCTCCGAGCGTCATTGCACTGTTTGCAGATTATGCTACTCAGCATCATTATATTTTCTAATTAACTGCTTTAATTTGGGATTTAAATCCTAAGTGAGGGGAGAAAACTTGAAAATGCTGAACAAGAAGGAATAATACTGTATTTGGTGTAAAGATGAAAGGAGAGGTGAATAAAGAACAAGGTGCAGACAACTACACAAGTGACTGTGGCACTTTGCAAAACAGACTTGTGGAAGAGGTCATAATGTGTGGAATCACTTTTATGGATTTAAAAAAAGAGAGAGAGAGAGAAAACACTATCCGCGCTGAAGACGGGACATGTCCTGAGAAACATTTTAAATGAAATACATATAACATCCTAAAATACTGCTGCGCTGCGAGGAGGTGAGAAAGTCTCATTTTACACAACAAAAACAAAATGAATCAAAAATGCTGGTTGTTAAAGGCTGTTAGCTTCTCCTGCTAATGCATCTCTTTCTCCTTCCCTTCCCTTCCTCTCTGCAGTGCAGTTAAAGATATGAAAAATATATGTGCTTTTTTTCTTCTTCTCCCCCTCTCCTTTCCACCGCGCCGTGTTAAATCATTAAAGAGAAGTCCTGCTCATTATCTCTCTAAACAAAACTTCTCTTAAACCAAATAAATCACCGTTGCGCGGCGCAGCTAACAGCCGTGAAGGGATAAATTACAAAGCGCCTCACTGGCAGCGCTGGTATTTTAAAAAGCTTGCTGCACAATTTCTATGATGTGCAGTAATTTGTAATGCAGGTTTCCTTATGTTTATAAGGTCTCCTCAGGTGTGTGCGGTGTTCGCTGGGAGAGGAGGTGAAGGGTGGGGAGTGAGAAATAAGAAAAGAGCCTATTTGTGTTTTCTGTACTTTCAATATTATTAAGCCTGTTTTGGCACTAAATCTATGCTCCAAGCAAAATTATTATGCATTCCTGAATATAGTTTATAAAGTTGATTAATAAGACAGCAAAACATGACCATTACCAGGAGAGTTTGACTGCTAATAGGGCTCAAACTAATGATTAATTTCATTATCGATTCATTTGCAGATTATTTTTACGATTAATCATTTAGTCTGTAAAATGTTGAAAAATTTGTGAAATATGCTCTTTTCTTTTCATTAACTATCATAAATAACAGAGAAAAGCAGCAAATCCTTACATTCAGGAAGCTGGAACCAGCACATCAGACATCTTTGCTTAAAATATGATTAAAATGATTAATCGATTTAAAGCTACGCTATGTAGTTTTTGGGAGGAAATTTTAACCAGAAGACAAAGAGCTTCATTGACTTGATTGATTTGTTTTGTGCCTAAAGAAACTAAATAAACAAACTGACCTTAAAGGACAACAGAACTGATTTACTTGTTTGTTTAAATGTGGCGGACCCTGCCAACTTTCTAGCTTCAAACAGTGCTCTGGGGAGTTTGTATTATTACCCGATTAAAATTGAATTTATTGTACAAAACTACATAGTGCCGCTTTAACAATAGATCTAATCGATTAATCAACTGATCTTTGCAGCTCTAACCGCTAACATTTGAAAGCCTGCACTGGAACTGTTCATCTAACACGCTGCATACGAACACCCCCAATGGCTCATATTTTATGGTGATAAATAAAGAGCATTAAATTGAATTATTTATAGTTTCAAAAATCAGTTTCTGGCACAGTAGTATTCTTGGCAGGTTGGAAACACTTCTGAAGCAGCTCTTAGACCATCACGGGACGCAGCTGAAGGACAAACTGATATAATTCATTTAGAACGCTCCTTAAGGTAAGAGGTGTTTGCTTTCATTTCAAGACTTACACACTGATACTACTGAAGCTGTTACATCAAATCCTTCCTCACTGGCCTGAAATGATTCCTTTAAAAGAATAAAAACTGAGGTAAGAGAGGATGCTACATTATATCAGAGGTAGACAACACTGCTGATGTCAGCACTATATTTTTAATCAGCCAGTCAAACTGATATATTGGTGTAACTGGAACCAGTTTTTTTTTCCAGTTGACCACAGGCGTCATTAGAACAGGAAAACACACCAGCAGGGCCTCGTCCCCTGTTAAAGAGTCTAATTGAGGGGAAAGACACCAGCTACCCCTCTCACCTCCGTCCCCACCTCTGCACCCTCTGTGCTCCTTCAGGGACCAGGAGCTGTGATGATCCACCCCCCCTCCCGACCTCTCTCCGGCCCCCAGTGGGCAGATTAAACTGCGGATAACAGGGCTCCACTTGGGTTCGTTTACAACAGCAAGCCTCCCCTGTGCCTCCTGGGGATGAAAACTAACAGTATCCCTGAGACCCCCCCAACAAAAAAAGAGGAAAAGCCCAAACATGATTTATTCAGTCTGTTTACTGTACACTCTATCTGCCTGTCCTCTGAGAACAAATTAAATGTACAAAAAGAGAGTGAAGAAGGAGAGGAGGAAAGAATGAAAAAGAGAGAGTGTTATCAAAATAAATGATTAAATCCCGGAAATAAAAATAAATACACAAAAATCTGGAGGCATGGAGTGTGTTTAATTCACACAGGAGGTCCATAATAACAGGCTTTGTTCCGGACACACACACACACACACACACACACACACATTACCCTGTCTGCCAAGATTCATGACAGAGATCTATTTAAAATGACAAAATCAAACATACGTCCCAAACCCAAAACTATGGCTCTTTAAAATTAGAAAGGTAGGTTTTGGTAAATCAAAGAACACAAGGTCACCGTGTTCAAACCTGAGTGAGCGGAAGATGCTCACAATGAGGAGCGGGAGGTGAAGAGAGAGAAAATTGAAGAGAAACAAACAAAGAAGACAGCCTCTAATTTCGACCGTTGTTGTTTTGGCGAGTGGTCTCGCACATTAAAAAGAACTGAGCCAACATGACAAGCGAGAGTTGTGTTTCTCTCACTATAGTTTTGCTAAAGCAGATAATCCATAAAACATAAGGCCTCTGTATTGACGTTTTTCCTCAGCCAGCTGAGTGAAGGGCGTAGCTGGGATGTCAGGCCTGTCTGTCGGCCAGCTACCACTCTCATTATCCTCGCGCCTCTGTGAAGGGCAGCTAAGGTCACACTCCAGAGGAGCAAAATAAACCGCTGTGCTACTAATCTAATATTCAGCGATCCTATCAAAGAATGACTTATTAGGCTCAAAGAACCATAGCTGTTGATGGAGAGGAAAGATTGTACGAAGTGGAAGTTCACACTCTCCGGGTTGGGAAAGTCGAACTGTAAATGTGACATCTGTCATTGAGAAGTACTTTCTCAGTAAGTTTCTGAGCAGTTCCTCAGTGAGGTGTCACAAATCAAACGAAACAATGGACTTTCTGGAGTCTGAGAGTGCAGCTTAGCAATTTATACAATGCACTGTTCAAGTGGTATTATAGATGCTGTTGCCTCCTACTCAATGCTAGCGCACTTCTACACCTCTCAGAAAGTATGCATACACACACACACTCACACACACACAAAGGATGTCTTTGTTTGGCTATTGCTGCCGTTGTCTTGACACCCACCATCTGCCGCCCCGGCAACAGAGAAGAGTGAAGAGAAGAGTTTCTCTCTGGAAACTCGCCCTCCACCCCGCACGCAAACCCCACCCCACCCCGCCACGCACACACCCCCATCGACAGAAAACACTCTGCGAGGTTTCACTCAAGCAGGCGCTGGCCTCCCTCCCACCGCTGACGCTCTCTAATGCTCCACAGGTTGAATCACCGCTCAATAAACAGCCAATTTCTACCTTTTGTAATGCCTTTTTTTAAGTCCTCGCTGAGACGTATAAAGTGGTATACAAACACAAAAGATTTACAGTACGAGACGTCCACACATTCCCTCTCTTTTTTTTATTTTTATCAAGAGCAAAGAAAGCCTTGTGAAAACTCAAAGCTCTCATTCAGCCATTTAATAAAGCCCCGTCTTATTGAAGAGTGTGTGAGTGTGTGAGTGTGGAGAGGTGGGGGGGAGTAAATTGCAAAAGGTCCTCCTCAGTTGCGAGATGTATCACAGAGAGCGAGCACTCAAAAGTAAATGAATAAATAAATAAATAAGGTAAATAAAGTACGCTATGCAGATGAGGGTGACGGAGCCTCCATCTCGGCCTATTCTGCGATGCACTGGCCATTCATCACCTGCACATGCAAAGCGCCGGCTCCGGTCCTTAGCATATTCGCATATTCTAATGAAGGCTTGCATGCAAATGAGGACGACCTTTTCCTTTTGGCTTTTCCTTTTTTTTCTTTCCCTCCCTCCTTCTTTTTCTTTACAACTTTACATTAACAGGAGGGGAGTGGAGAGTGGTGGCTGTAATGGCTATTAGAGCGACAGGCTGAGTACGTGACGTTGTGATCTAAACTCAGGGACGCTGTAATTAGGCTAATCTATTACCAGACGGCGGCTGTCAAAGATCTTTATGGCAAAGGACGGACTTGTCAGACGCTTTTATTTATTAAAACTGGCACTAGATTTTCTGCAGGGATGGTCAAGTGAGATCCTGAGGAAAAATGTAGTCGCACAGTGACATGGGCTCAGACACAGATAACACGTCCAACAGAGGCACCCATGGGACCTTGGCGCTGCCCCTGGACCTTTGAGGTGCTACATGTTGTGCAACCTAATATCGGCTGAGGGTGTCCAGCCTTGTGTCATAGGAATGGACTGATATGGGCCACAACCTGAATATTAAATATTGTCCAATTAGGCTTAATATGATGCAACTTCTTTTTAAAGTTAATGATTAATTGAAGAATTGATCAATTGTTCTGTTGTCTTTGGAAAATGCTCAAACTGGGCAGCTGCATTTGACACAATTTTAATTAGAAATACATTCTTCTAATAAAAAAAAAAACTAGAGCCTGACCAATATATCAGTAGGCCGATATTATCAGCCGATATTGACCATTGGACAGATATATCAGTATTGGCGAGCATGTTGTGGATATCAGCCGATATGAACATTTTTATGACATTTTGGTTTCAAAGAACACAGTGCAGAAAACACTTTACTTACTTTTAGACAATACAGTTTATTGTTAAACTGTAAAGGATCCTGCCACCTTTACATGTGTTTGTATGTGTTTGATAACCAAATTTGGAAGTCACAGCAAAAAAATGTGAGTATATCGGTCGATATATCGATATCCTAACGTATAACTTCCTCATATCTGTATCAGCTCCAAAGACGGCATATCTGAAAAACAACCTTCTCCTTTTCTCTTCTATTTTCCAAAGGATTTGTAATAAACATGAGCACAACATATTATAAAAAAGTGAAATCCAGTTTTAAAAAAAATCCTGTATCTGTTACACTTTAAGTCTAGCTGTCTGTCTTCACATCCCCGAGCCAGGCCTCTCGTCTCTCTCTCTGTCGCCAGTGACCAGCGGAGGGGAGGGGAGTCCAGCCGTCAGCCAGCCTCTCCTCTCCTGTCCACCAGGCAGGGTCCTGTGCTGTCGGCGGGGAGGCGGGAGAAAGTTATGCCTCCTTACTGTGACTTTGAACTTTCTCAGATGAGGCATAAATATTGAAATATTGAAATGAAAGATGCGGCGGGCGCAGAGGGGATGGGGAGGGAGGGAGGGAGGTGGAGGGTGGGGGGGGGAGGGGGGGAGGAAGGAGGGAAGGGAGAGAGGATAGACGGATTGGGGGGGGAGAAGAGACAGGAGGCCCACTGAGAGAAGAGACAAGGCCCTCACCCCTCTGCCAGGCTGCATTCTAGCAGGCCGACAGTTATGGATAGGAAACATTACTGCTGCTGGTAATTAAAGCAAAAACTAATACTGTCTCTTGGATGAGGGGGTTTCATAGTGAGCATCCATTTGTCACTGCTGCACACTCGCCAAGGCCAGATTAAATCACACACATATTTAGTCCTGCTGTGCACAGAGGCTCGCTATCTATCTATCTATCTATCTATCTATCTATCTATCTATCTATCTTTCATTTTAACTCTCCTTCTAAAAAAGGTAAAGATAGTGATAAACAACTATAAACACGATTGCCAGGTCCAATCCAAAACACTGGTATCAGCTTTCAAAAACACATGTAGGTCAGCTCCTACTAAAGACTCCTCAGTGAGGCAGTAAGTGACTGACTGAGTGAGTGACTCCAGAGTGGCAGTGAAAAGGCCACTGGCTGGGGGGGGGGAGCGGTAGGCAAAGACGAGGACAGGGTGGGGAGGGGTGCCGTGTCACCAGACGGAGGGGATCGGTGACACTGAGCGTGTCACAGGGTGACGGCTGCACTCTGCTAGGACCAGCAGCCCCTCCAGCGCTGTCAGAGGAACCAGCAGCTCCAGATACTGACACTAGCAGCCACACTGACAGGCCAAACATGACTCGTCTCCGCTCGCGCCACAGACGAGGCCTGACGGCACGCAGAGACACCACGAGAAAAGAGGGATGGAGGGAGATTGGAATAAATGCAAACTGAATCTGTGTCTCCTGGACTGGACAACCGGGACGCAGCAGTGTGTGGGCCTAAAGGGAAGTCAGTACAGAGTTGATCGCAAAGGCAGCTCACGCTGTCATAGGTAAGAAAGACAAGTGAATAAAAATTAGTGATGATTAGATGATTGGTTTTATCACCTTGTTTTGACTGGAGAGAGACCACTAAACAGTCTCCTCCTGGTGTTATGAGTTGAAAAAGTGGCTTGAAATTGAAAAGTTTCTTTCTTTCATTTGTTCTTTACTAACTTGAAAAAGTTCTCGCATGCTTTTCTTTGTTTAGCAAAACCAAAGTTGTTATTCAAATATGAAATCAGAAGTGAACCCTTAACATTAAAGCATGTTTGTTTCTGAGAATGTTTCTCTGTTTTTAATGGAAGGAAGCAACAGAAAAAAAAGAGGAAAAGCAAAAACATGCAAGGCATGCTCAAAAAAGTATTTGGATTTTGTAGCATCCAAACTAAGTTACTATGGAAACACATAAAAAGCAGAGATGATCATAACAAGACAATTAAAATGTTAAAAATTGTTACTTTCTCCTCTGACCTCCTTCACAACCTTTGTAAAAGGAATGGTAGGATTGTCCTATTTTCAAGCCAACAAACCAAAGAGGAGAATGTAAGTCACACCTGATATAACATAAACTGCTCAGGTAAGTCAGATTCTCTCAGCAAAATGTAGTCCTAACCTTACTTTTTATGATTCACATCTTAGTTGACCTCATGAGGTTTTCCCATGAGGGAGGAGATGTTAGGAAGGAAAAGCATTTTTAGCCTGTTTGGATCAGGCAAGAGACACAGCATGGGGGGAAGGTGGGAAGGAAAGGAAGGACGACAATGATAAGATGTAGATGGAAATATGGTGATTTGAGGGGAAAAACATGAAGGGGGAGGGGGGGGGTAATGCCAAAAGGGGAGAGGGCAGAAAACAGAAAGGAGAGAGAAAGAGGGAGGAGATGCAGAGAGAGGGAGCGCAGCGGCGAGACTGATCGCTGTTGATCTTCACGATAAGCGCTCCCGACAACTTGTGACCAAAGTGGCGCTTCGACACTAATCGGCCGTGAAGGCTGACCTGCAGCGAGGCAGCGAAGTTCAGATCGCATAGAGCCGGCGCTGCAGCTCAGACGAGATGGACCCAGACAGGAGACATCCAGGCATCAAAACTCCCTGAGAAATTGCGACATGGCTTCAGTGCACTGTGAGAAGAACATAAGAGGAGGGGGGGGAGCAAGCAGTGATACTCGATGCTCTTGGCAGTTGAGGCAGACTTATCTGGCTTAAGATGAAAAGAGAAGGACAGAGGCAAAGGAGAGTAGAGTGAGAGAGTCAAGGGAAGTGTCTAGGGGAGGGGAGGAGGATGGAAAAATATGAGCAGAGTTTAAAAAAAATAGAAAGATCAATTTTATTGACAATATTCTGTGAGCCGGACTGAGCTGAATTGGAGACTGACCTTGAACTGTGTGTGTTCAACCTCTGCAAGACATTAAGGGATGTGTGTGCAAACTATACCAACAGGTCCACATAGTCTCATGAGCGGAGAGTAAACGGGTCAAAGGTATAAAAGAATATCTGGGCATGAAGTAAACTGCTGCATGTGCACAACATAGCATCGTACACAGTGGTATTTTGTTTTGTCTCACATGATGGTAAAGTGAATGTCCTTGGGATTTGGACCGCAAGTTGGACAAAATGAGTAATTTGAAGATGTTACCTTGTACTCTGGGAATCTATGATGGGCATTTCTCATGATTTTGTTATATTTTATAGACAAAGCAATTAATCATTAATTGGCAGGAGACAAGTTTGCCTTTTGTTTGTATTTTTGTTTTTTTGTTTTTGTTACTTGTGTGTCACGTTCATCATCACAAACAGGCCGGAAAAACCAGGAAGGGTAGAAAGCAGCAAATCATATACCTCATCAGACTAAATCCAGACAATGTTAAACTTGTTTTAAAAAGTCTTAATAAACAGCATTCTGAATTAGACCCAACGTTTTGAAGATAACTAAAGTTGCTAAGGAGTGAGACATGTCGCTCAGCGGTCACTTTTCTTTTTTTTTACTTCAGTCTTTCAAACTGAGCACTGACTGAACGATGTTCGAGCGCTAACAAGAGACAGATGGAACAGAATAAGTAAGCCAGTGGCCTTAACTTAATAAAAGGCTCACATCTGATCAGAGTTGAAGCTGATAAAAAAAGTGTAAATGCAGATTACACACATTCACATAAAGATTTTAGCGGATGTTAGTTGTTGCTTTTTTCCAGTGTGAAAGGGGTCACATGAGGGCACTTTGTGTCCAACATTAACCCTCCATTTGAACTTATGATCAAGAAAGGATCATCATTAGTAAATAAACCATCATAAATGGAACATTCAAGAACGAGGTGCACATTGACCACCACAGCAAAAAAAAAAAAAAAAATGGAGACAATAACAAGAATTACTACTTCAACTGTCTGTCGGGATCATTTTCAACTGTTCTGTCCAAGTGCCTTAGGTAGACTCAAAGCTTATTTCCCATTAAAACACTGTGAATCATCTGCAAATGGTCCACTAAAGGACAGCCTGAACAGCTACACAGAGTAGAAAAACTCAGTCAGACTGTCAGTCAGCTTTAATTCACCAGAAAATGCCGTTCTGAATTGACTCCATACTTTCTGTCACATGCCTGTCTTTAAACGAAACAGATCTTTAGACATGTTATACATTCTTAGATAAATATTTTCGCTCTCACTCAGAGCGGGTTGTCCTCTGTTGCCAAGGCGCTGCCGTCGCGACAGTAATGGGGAGGAAACATGAGGCTATATTTTAATAAGTAGGGAACGCGCTGTTTATTCAGTCATTAATGACTACTGGCTCCCACTTAAGGCGCCACATGCAAAAAAAATGTGTCCATTGTGTAAAAATACATGGGATCTAATCATTTCTGGCACCATAAATCATCTGTGGCTGTGTCCCTTTAGGACAATTTACGGCAAGTAAACATGAGCTGGGTGGAGAATGGGGGTGGTGGAGATTGTATGTGCAAGACGGAGTGTATCCACATGTGTGTGTCAATATTTCATACCAGCAGTAGGAGTTGTGCGTGTATCCAGAGAAGACAGTATATGTCCGCCTATAGATGTTGTATATGAGAAATAGTAGTTTCATTAAATGTACCACAAGTGGATTGATTGATGAGGTCACAAAAAAAACAAAACAGGAAACACAAGTTTAACCAGAGTCACACTTGACTGAAGATCTGAGATGAACCAAAATACGGCTCTTCTGATTCTAATAAGTTTAATAACGGCAGTTAAATTCAAGCCAACCACCAGGACATGACTGAGGATGTCAGTCTGAGTATTCTTCACACACACGCACACACACTTACATGGTTTGGTTAAATTGGAGACAGAAGCAGGGATTCTAGAAATATTCCTTTATTGATCTGTTGTGGGAAGATGCTATCTCTTTACATGAGGAGCAGACCACTGGAGCCAGCACACACACACACACACGCACGCACGCACACACACAAAATCATGTACAGACACACCTAAACAGTATTACTACAAACACATGACACGATGAGTGTATGCTATCATCTGCAAAAACACAAACATACACTATGCATTCACAAACCTGCCCACAAACCGCACATACACACAAACACACACACACACACGAGGCATACAGTAAATGCCCCCAGAAATAAAGCTTACCAAGTACAAATACAGCGGTCTCAAGACACAAATACCATTCTGTGCAATTACAAACCAGCCAAAACACTGTTTACTTATTTATCGATGAGGTTAATTGCTCGTTAAAATTGCACACGGATTGTTTTGCACAAACTGCATAAACATTTCATGTTCTGTCTAAAGCAGGAAAGTTTGGGGGGAAATGGAAAGCAAAATATATATATATATATAAATAAATAAAAAAATCACACTCCTCTCTTCACTAAACACATGTACACATCTTGAATTCTTCACCACAACAAATTGCTTATATTTATCCGTGATGCTGAAAAATTTGTAATTTTAGAAAAGGACTGGGAGAGTAGTTGTTTTTTTTAAACCAACACACCAAAAGGACTGTCTGAGAGACATGCAGCAGAGCGCACGCTATTAGTTCTGACTGCTCGAGCTTCCCATTCCTGTACTTACAGTATACCGCAAATAGGACCATCACTTTTCATTACCTGCTGTTTCCAGCAGAGCTTCACTCTATCATTGCCACGGCATGCTAATGTAAAGCAGGCTACTGTCATGTAAATTAAACTGTTTGTTTTGTTTGCCTTCCCTCCTTCGGCTGATTGTCAGAGCGACTTGCCAGGAGCAGCAGGTGTGTTTGTTTGTTTGTGTAGGAGTGCACCGGTGTGCCGGGTTTGCTGTTTGTGTGCCGCCGCTGCTGCTGCTTTATGCGCGCAGACTCCGGCTGCACAGCAACAAGTGAGCTTGCGAATGTGTGTGTGTGTGCGTGTGTGTGTGTAATCTGAACACAGAAACGACACACCACACACAAACCTCCCAGTCAACCAGATGTGCTCCTGACCCTGAGCTCAGCCACTGAAATGCAAAGTCGGATGCCTACTTGGCGCTCTTCCCCCCGGCGCAGGTACAACCAACTGTCACAAACAATGGGGGAATATGCATACCGTGGGCTAGGGTTTGCTACAACATGCTCTCAATGTAAATCATATTTCACAGGTTTCCAAGAGACAAGCCAGTCAGCCTCCAAGTCAGCCACCCAGCCAGTCACCCAGTCAGCCAGCCAGCCAGCGCAGCGCTCTGCTGCATCTGCGAGGCTACTGCCACTGGGTAATTGACAGTGCATGTAAAAAAATAAAAAAAACAAGCGACCCTGTTTACAGCGCTGCCTTTAAATATGGAAACTTGTGCTCTGTTCATTTGTAGACACAGTGAAATATCAAATGGCACGAGAGAGAAATGAGAAGCCTTCATGATTCCTCATTACGAGACAGATGACAATGACTCCTGTATCTAATTAGACAGAAGGCTTTCTTGAGCGTCGACTGACACGTGTTAACTAGATAAACAACTCTTCTGCATCTGTAACGAGTGTCGTAGGAAGCTACAATTTTCCCTACAAAACAGAGCAGGCCAGCAGCTTTGAAACTCTGAGTGCTTAGCTGAAAGAGTGATATGTTAACTAAAGAGATTTTTTACACCTAGTCAGTTCACAGGAGATATTTTAAAGCATGAAAGAAATCCTTATTAGTTTGGTCAAAACAGAGCACAGATTCTGGACCAAGACCCTGGTGAGAGGAGGTTTCTGATTAGTTTTTTAAACTCTTAACTCTACACTTTTAATTAAACTTTAATTCAACCAGAGCGAGCATTGTGCATTAAAGTCTGAACTGTGGGTAGGGACAGGAGGATATGAGATTTTATTGCAGGTCGGGATAAAAAAAACACAGAGGATAAGTTTATTGTGATGAATTCTCATTATTAGGATAATTGTGAATCGGGATGATCGTGAATATACTTACACAAGTGACATGGAAAAAGCTTGATAACGTACAGTCCTGTACTGATTTCCTAATCTATTTTGAACTGCCACAAGAGGGAGCCTTTCCAGTCATTACAAAATTGTTGTATTCCCCACAAAAATAAGGTTAAATCGGATGTGCGTAGATACTATGATTTTCAAACTAAAGAACAGGGGATTAAGGTGCCCACTCGTTATTTATCTTTTATTGTGAACAATACCACAAATTATTGAATTAACTAATTATTATGGAATAATATTTTATCATTCATTGTAATAGAATGCAATTTATTTTAATTTGATGACATACATTTTATTTCAAAAGGCACTTTTGCAAAGTCTGTTCCTGACAGGTGGTGTTTCACCAGTCACTGCTCCCTCACCTTTCAGCCAATTACATACTAGCTTCCAGCAAGCTCAACAACTGCTACCAAATTTAGCTAATTAGCTCCTGTTAGCTAAAGCAAAAACCACGTTAAAGTAAGTCTGAATCAATCAAGTTGCTGCAGCTGTAAACAAGCAAACCATTATAATACAATAACTAACCTCTTATTTTTATTTAGCTCAACAAAGACACACATGCTACCTCCCTAACTAAACAGCTAACTAGCTAGCCTGGCTCAGGGGCTTGGACATATTTTGCTACTCTGCGTTAGCTTGTAAGCGAGATGCTGAGCTTGGTAAAGGTACATGCCTGAGATGAGGAGGCGGTGACAAATTCAATGTCACTGAAAAGTGAAGACATCAAAGTGTCACTGGAAAAAGAAAGTCATGAAATAAACACAGACTTCTGAAAAAGTTCATTTTGGAACAGAAATTTCTCTAATGAAATTAAACTTCAGTATAAATACAGGAGTTACAGGATTTATCTGTGTCCTTTGACCACACACATTCAGTCCTGCACATTAGTTGCTAAAAAGGGAGCGCGAGGTAAGAGTATTTTCATTTCCACAAAGTAATTTAATCCATCTAAATCCAAACAGCTGCTGAAGAGCACTCACAGGTTTTAAGCACATTCAACAGTTATGCCTCGTCCAAACAGCTCTGTGAGAGTGGCTGAAAACAATCAAAAGACAGAAGTGTTTAGACAAAACCCATGGAAAAAGTCTTCCATTTTAACTTCAAGTAACGGTAACTCATGCTCACACACACACACACACTCTCTCACAGCCTGTGCCAGCTATGTCCACCAACAACAGGCCCTGTCTGTCAGAGAACATTACTCGTCATACCTTATCCTAGTGTTTGGCTGTCTCAGTCCCCAAAACAAAACAACAGCATGCTATAGCAACGTCAACGTGATCCCGTGACAGATCTGAAGTAACACAAACGCGGCAGAACTTAAAGTAAATTAGCCCTGCGTGATGGGTTGACCACGTCCGTCAGTGCGAATCGCTCAGCTCTCCTCTAAAGCAAAGCAGATGCCATCGGAGGAGGCACTGTGAATGGGACACTTCATACCATGATGATAAAAACAACACAGAGCTTTTTATATGGACAGAAAAGTATGTGTTTGGGCTCAGTTTTAAGATGAGCGATCCAATTTGGTGTCGAGTGGATTACATACTGACAGCAGCTGTGAGACCGGAATGACCTCTCCACATGTAATGTCGTGTAATGTAACCAGAACTCTGGTGATAAACACTGAAAAAAACGAGCGTGTACTCTATAATGTCGTGTAATGTAACCAGAACTCTGGTGATAAACACTGAAAAAAACGAGCGTGTACTCTAAACTTGAGGACACAAATACATTAAAGTATATATTATAGTTAGATGGAAGTTTTCGCCCTGATCTGAAAAACATTAAAAACTAAATTCTGAATGTATAATACAATTTTTATTGATGCTGGAGATTGTTTGACTTATGATGACAACTGACTAAGGTCATAGCTCACCCACCCTTCACTGAGTTTATTGAATGTAACTCAGAGTGCAAGTCACATTTCAATTTCAGCCCTCCATGCCCTCCAAAAATCACTTAGTAAAATCTTGGAAAAACGCTGAAGCAAAAATCCACATGCAGTCCATGTATGTGTCTATGAAGATAACATTCCGCTGATAGTCATGTCCAGAGAAAGAAAGAAGAAAAGAATAAACATTTGGGAAACGTGGCTACGGGGTTATTTGTGCTGAAATTCAAGATGCAAAACAGAGAATTGATTTCTCCATGAGAAGAGGGGCAAATGAGAGGTTCAGTTTGAAAGAAAATAAAGAACATGATAACTAATGTGTCACAGCAATCATGTTATTCATTTCAAAATGAAATTCTTTGAAAAGGGAGAAAAACGCCTCGCACAGCACCGTGAACTTTTCTTCTGGGGGACGTTAGTTAGTGTTGCACGAGCAAACCCAGCCTGGGAAAGAAATGGAAAATTAATAAATAAATAAAACGTCGTGTTGAGAAGGCTGCTACTAATAACTGTGTCACTTCTGCAGCAGGGCTAATGGTGAAATAATAAAAAGACACAGATTTAAGTTGCTAAGAAAACACGAGATCGAGTAGGAAAGGTAGAGAAAAAAAGTCACAGAAAAGGAATTACTTCCAAACCTGTGTGTGTGTGTGTGTGTGTGTGTGTGTGTGTGTGTGTGTGTGTGTGTGTGTGTGTGTGTGTGTGTGTGTGCGGCCATGCTGGCAATGTTGGTTTTAGCCCGGTAACACACTCCCAGGACTACTTGTTCCTGCTGGTGTTAACTGGAGCCCAGGTCTGGGTTTAACTGGGAGAGTTTGATCTGGAAGTTTCCACTGACCCCGGGCTCCTTCTGTGTCGCTCTGCCCGCTTCATGCTAATGCCTGGCTGGGTGTCCCTCACCGTGGGCCGGCCTTAATGACTCTCAGGATGGAGGGGAGCAGCCAAAACAAGCCTCCTTGGTGGGTATCTTGTTAAATTAAAGACACGGGGGCCACTCAGGGAACGGTTTGCCAGTCTGTGAACTACTGAAGGACTGCAGCAGGAAAGTCGAGAAAAACAACTTGGCTGAATAAACAACAGCGGGAGCTCGACTCGAGGTGGGTTATCTGATACAAGCAGGCAAATGAATATGCAAAAACAATGGTGTCAATATCACAAAACAAACATATGTTTATTAGTTTGCAAAGCATGGAAGTTAGCAGACTGTGCAAGCGATTTTTTTTTTTCTTGTTTGTGAATATTTTAAGCATGTATGTGAATGTAAGATATATGTGAGGTTTGATCGGTTAGTAACAATATGTGCGTGTGGGCAGGTGTGAGCGTAGCTGAGTAGGTCAGTCAAGGATGTCCAATCTCCACTGGCATGTTGGTAGGTGGAAAACAAAGTAGGGTGGGAGTGTGTACAATCATCCCTCTTCTCTCACACACACATAAACACACACACGCTGACGGACACACCAACCTGCACTCCGAAAACTACTCACACACGCGGCCAGACTCTTTGCCCTCATCTTCCTCCCTCCTCCATCTCTCTTATTCTAATCTCAAGCTAATCTTTTCTCATTCTTACCTCCCCAAACCGACTCATATTTCACCGCCCGTATCTTTACATTTTCTATTATCCACCGCTGAAAAATGTGACCAATGGAGGCACTGTTTTGAAATAAAATATGAATCATCTTAGATAAAGATACGGTGGTTATTTATTTATTTATTTTGTCTTCTTTATTCTTTAATTCCCAGTTAGCCATCGCTGGCCCGTCTTTGCTCTGTTTACTCTCCTCTTCCTTCTGTGTGTGAAATAAGTTATTCTTCTCCCAACCCTCTGAC
Source organism: Pagrus major (assembly GCF_040436345.1). Lineage (NCBI taxonomy): Eukaryota > Metazoa > Chordata > Actinopteri > Spariformes > Sparidae > Pagrus > Pagrus major. The sequence goes on from NC_133231.1 coordinate 8,899,219, forward strand.
ATTTCTGTCAGCGCTGCAACTAATTTTTCTACATTTTTCCAGCTAAAATAAGGTTTCCTATAAAAAAAAATTTTAAAAAATGAAACAAGGTCTGCTGACCAGCTAGTGGCTGATCAGATTGGGACACCCAGAATGTAATACAGTACACACATGCACACTCTCTCTCTCTCACACACACACACGCACATTCCTTGTATCTACAACTCTGCCAGATATATATAATAGAGAGAGAAATAGGAAATATGAAGCCTTCAGCCATAGCGCAGCGGCGTTACATATGAGGGGAGATCCCATCGGTCCAGCTCTGTATTTAGTATTTCTCGTGAGTAATCTCTTGTCATTTTATCACAAGAAATGAAATAATGGGGCAATCCTCTAATGAAAAATGAGGCCACTGCTGCGGCACAGGAGAGACCGAGAGACAAAGAGGAAAGAAAAAGGTTCTGAATTTAAGGCTTTCAAGGATAGCCTCTTTCAGGCATGGAAAAACTGCTAGGTGCATGTCCTTAATTAGGCTAAAGTAAATACGAGGCTAGCATTAGTGATGAAAGCAGACATGAGCTGTTTTTAGTTTAAAAAAAGGAAATCTATGAGCAAGGTTTAGCAGTCTTGACTGAAATTGATAACATTTAAAAATGCTAAATTTATGAGAGTTTGGTTTTGACATTGAAAAAACAGTTCTTTGCTTCTTTCATAACAAATTAAAACTTGGATTTTGTTTTTGTGTTTGCATGAATTTCCAATTATTTGAAAAAATAAATTAAAAATTCAGTGTGGTGGAAAAAGTATGTAGAACTTTCTCTTAAGTCAAAGTATGAATATCACTGCAATTAAAAGAGCGCTATATTATTATCTTTTATTTATGTACTGAAATATAAGCAACTAAATGTACTTTATATAGTATCTAAAGGAGGCAATCAAATATTTAGATTTTTTAGATTATTATTAACATGTAAGCACCATTTTAATGTTGTCACTGGCTGAAGTGAACATTTTCAGTACTTTAGTCTTTATACTATTTAATAGTTTAATCTTTAACAGTGCTTTAAAGGAGCAGTATGTAGTTTTGGGGAAGAAACTTTAATCAGAAGACAAAGATCTTCATTGACCGATTTTTATGCCTGAACAAACTAAATAAACAAACTCTCTTCATTGTCTTGACTGATCAAAAGAAACAAACAAACTGACCTTAAAGGACAACACAGTTTCATACTGTTTTACTTTGTTTATATTTGGCGGACCCTGCCACCTTTCTAGCTTCAAACTAAACTTATTACATAATTAACATTGTGAATATTGAAATTCGCAATTTGAATTTCTTCTGCAAAACTACAGTGCCCTTTTAATTTACAAACACATTTCCCTCAAAGAAGTAACATAAATGGAAATAATTACACACAAGTACCTGTAAGATGTCATTTAAATTAATTCAGTACTTATTTGCAGTTGTTATATGATCACTCACACTTCTGTATGATGACATCTCATTGAAATAATGTACAACCACATGACTGAGTGTTAGCACAGGTCTGTTGTTGCAGGACACGTCTTCTCTAAACCCTCAGTGCTTTTGAGCGACTGGACTCTGTTAGTCGTAGATGTTATTGTTGGTCCTGAAGTGGTATTTTTTATATCAAAGTCTTGCCATTGATTAACACTAGCTTCCTCTGCTTCCTGCAAATGGATTACATCAATCAGCTGCCATGCCAGGGGCGATCGAACAGTGTCATAACAATAATACATGTAGCTCTATTCAGCCTCATGAATGAAAGAGGTCGGATGAAATGCACAAGAAAGGAAACGATTGGTCAAATAAACAATATATAAAAAAAACTGCATATATTGAAAGGCTGACAGATGCAGAAATAAATAAACTGATAAACAAATAATTGATAAACATGCACAAACGTTTGAATACCCGACATGTTGAAGTCAATCATTTACAGGCATCATTTAGATTGAGTTATTTATCCCCTTAAAGAGCGGAGATAGAAAAAGCTTGTTTCCTCTCATACAGACATGTGCGCGCACGCACACACACAGTCTGTTACACTCTTTCATCTTCTTCAATTGTGTGTGTGTGTGTATCTGTGCATGTGCCCACACGTGTCTGCATGCGTGCAGCTGCTGTTAAAAGTGTGTGTGACAGACAGTCTCTCCTTCCATGCATCTGTGTTTAATTAAAGGCAGAGTTTGGGCATCCCAAGCCACCACCACAGCCCGCACACACGCGTGCGCACACACACACACACACACACACACACACACACACACACACACACACACACACACACACACACACTTCCATACATACACAGTGCCTGAGCGAGCAAGAGAGGGAGGCTGGCCCTAATGTGCATAATTAACTTAACCCCCATCACTTGACTTTAAAAGGGCTGTTTGGAGGACTGAGCCAGGCAAATGGAGGCTGGGAGAGTGGTCCTTTATGTCTAAAATATTCATTACTGCATTTCAGAGCATTTTCGAGCATCCTCTGATTTTTGTTTTCTCGTTCGGGAGGACAGATTGTTGCTAAGCACCTCTGAGATGACAGGAGAGGCCAGTGGGAAATGGGACGAGTCGCCATTTCAAATAAGTCACGAAAACACACACACGCACACACTCCAATGGACATGCCTGGGAAGTATCTCATGTGGTTACTCTCTTCTACTTCTGAATTTGTAACAAGAGACTAGAGAGAGAGAGAGAGAGAGTCGTTGCATGTGAAACACGGTGTAAACCGGCCAAGAGAGGCTGTCATGACTCCAGCTGAAGAAGAGTTGAGAGGAGAAAGGAGGACGGGAACAGGAGTGACTGGCCAAGAAAATCTCTCGCCCTCCGGCCTGGTCCTTTTTCCTCCTCCTCCTCCTCCTCCTCCTCCTCTCATTCCTCCTCCTCATCCTGCTGTGCCAGTGCTGACTGCTACCAGCCACACACTTCACCTCCCATCAGGGTCAGGGCGCCAGCGAAAAGGTCAGCTTGCCGACAGCTGATTGGCCAGGATGGCTCCGGTCGGCGGCCGGTAGCCAATGGGCATCCTGACGCACCTGATGTGACACACACCGCTCGGAGCATCCTCTCTGCACACCAGGCCAGAGAGGATGGGCAGAGTGGAAACAACAAAACATGCAGCGCAGCTAACAAAGAGAAACAAGAACAGACTGTCCAGTCCCGCAGCAATGTGTGAACCAACAAAGTTTATTAATTGGCTTTTTAATATTCTAAGCTTGAAAAAAATATGGAGATCCGCACAAAAATATCAGGAATAAGCATCAATAATAAGGTAAAGCCCCAGTGAGGAGTGAATTAGACCTCACAGCTGCAGCGTCTGGACCAACTCCTGAGGTCGCCTGCAGGCCACCAGCATCAATTGTTGCTAATGAAGTATCAAACTGACTATGCATGGAGCACAGCACTGCAGATACTGAACTGACTGAAGAAAGTGTACCCATCCCATACAAAGCAGTCTGGTTATCTGACTCTGATCCCTGCATTCTGGTGAAGTAACCCATGATAGTCTCTAACTCAGCATCATGAAAAGCATGACAAGTCAATTGAGGGAATTAGAATGGATATATTCATTTTTCTGTGTATTAAGCAGTGGGAAATGCATATTCATAATGGGCCGGTTGCTAATTATCCCGTAATAAGAGTGTGTGTGTATGTGCATGTGGTTATTTAATGGGTAATTAGCTGAGATAAGAAACTAATAAGCACTGTACCTCAAACACTGGCTCCTATTACAGTGAGTCTACAAATGTAGATGGAAAAAAAAAATCATGAGGACGGAAAAAACAAGATGCCGGAGAAAGTCAAAACCACACGCACACACATACAAACACACACAAAGACCGACTGAGCTGGGCTATAAAAAGTGCAAAGGGCCAAACTGCAGGGCTGTCTGTGTGTGTGTGTGTGTGTGTGTGTGTGTGTGTGTGTGTGTGCGTGTAACTACGTGTGTGTATGTGTGTGTGTGTGTGTGTGCCTGGCGGCGGAGCTGTTCATGTGGCTCACACTGGAACAGATCAAAGGAGACGCATCATTTTTGGGCATGTGTGCACCAGCTAACCCCCCCCACCACCACACCCCTCCCTCCACCATCCACATCCACCGCCCCTCCATAATAGAACACAATAAGAACCAGCAGATCCGTCGTCAGCAGCTGATGTGGACGGACAAGAGCAGGAAATGGATTTGGAAACCTCCTCCAGCGCTCTGTCACATTTCCTTGCACTCTGTTGCTGACAAACAAGACGCATCACCGTTCTGTTTGACCGCCCCCTTCGTAGTCTTTTCCCTTTCTCCCTCTCCCACAAGTATTTGACTTGTGCAGGAAATGTGGGTGGAGTTAACTGCTGCCGCTGCTGCTGCTGTTGTTGTTGTGCCCTTGAGCACACATGCCAACCTGAACAAGTTAATGTCCGGCTGAGTAAATGCTATGATTTGTTTGGGAGCACTGGGTGGGCTGGTGGGAAGGTCTGTGTGTGTACAGTACCTGTGTGTGTGTGTGTGTGTGTTGGGCATGGACTGTGGGATGTCAGTCATATAGTGAAGGTTGGGCTAATCCTGAGCCAAATTCCTGTTTATGGTTGGACGAACATATAAAATAAGTAGGCAACTACTTTCACACAGTCTACAACTTTTTTGATAATAAATGTATTGTTCAAGTCTATTTTCAAGCAAAAATGTCAAAACATTAATAGACCCAGCTTGTCAACTGTGGCAATTTTCTGCCACTGTGTGTCTGACATGGTTTCTGGTACCAACTTCTTCTTCCTCATTAAAAATTCCAGAAAATACAAATAAACACATTTTGTCCATTTCTAAAGTTCACTGGTGAAAACAAGATGTCTCCTACTTTACTGTAGTCCAAGTCCATCATCAGTGTATGTGCACTGGAGGCTTCAGGTTTTGATATCACACTTGTGTATGCTGAATATTGGACCAGAATTGGCTTCCAAACAGTTTGTGATGTCACAAATCATGCCCGTAGCCCCGCCTCTTAAAATCGGATTCTCAATGAGCACAGAGAAAATGCACACTTTTAGCAATGAATTCAAAAACAGCCTTTTCGTGTCAAACTGTGTAACTGTAGAAACAAGAAGAAAAACACATTTTTGAGTAAAAGGGGTCTTTAAACTTCATCCTCTGGCTACAAAAAATATCTTAGAAATGATGTTAGGTGTAAAAATACATCATTATTTTGTCATAGCCAATTTTTTTAAATCTACGAGTGTTACATAGCAGCCCGGTAAACTCCTCCCACACTAGCATCCCCACGCCGGCACTCTTCCACTGTAAGGCACTGCTAATATTTGCCCGGCTCACTTCTAATACACATCAGCATCAGGAGTGTGTTTTCACTGTGCTGTCGCAAGCCAGAGAAAATATTTGCTTCCCTCAATGCTCCCCCACCTCCTCTGAAAAGCCCTCCTCCTCCTCCTCCTCCACCAGCCGCCAACCCCCCCAAACTTTCTCCAGACACACACACCAACAGCCTCCCCCTTGATAGATAAATGGCGAGTGGATTTGCTTAGCAAATTGTTGCGCCGCCTAAAACGACAAGTCTTGTGTGGTAAAGATACATGTAAATAGTTGACGGGCAGAAAATGATTTTCCGTGATAGCCGGCCATTAGGCTGGTGCTCTCCAGCGCGGAGGGGTGTTATTGGAATGGAAACCCTACACGGTTGCACAGACACATTCTCTAACCAGCGCGATGAGGTAGATGGTCCACCAAGGCTTCACACGTGTAGACACTCACACCCTCACGAACACAGACATATGCTTTAACACTCCACAAATGGCGTGTTTTGCGTCTCATTTTTCCTCTGGATTGTGAAACATCATGACATTGTGGAGCCAGCCCCATTAAGGTAGGGCTTTAAAGCAAACATTACAGTGTCATCACACCACTTCAGACCTCCCCTCAGACCAAATATCAAAGCCAGACGAGCTGTCAAAAGCCTAAATTAATCAATTTCAAACTGAACAGAAAATTGTTTCCTACTCCCTGCGCTAACGGCACTGATTTAGAGCAATCTCGAACCCTCTGGAAAAAGAATTCACCTCAGAAACTCCGGAGTGAGAGGCGAGAGGAGGAGAAGAAGGGAAAGAAAGAAGAAAAGAAAAAAGTCAGGGTCTAATTAGGAGTAATTACAGCCTTTTCATTTCCAACATGATGAAATAATTTGATTCTTTTTAAAGACGGGGGTCTGGTTTGCCTCAGCGCAGACAAAGCGCCCCTACGTCGGGAGTTGAGAGCTGTAGCAGGACAATGGCGGTCCTTCTGAGAGCTGAGCGTCACACCAGCCCATAAATCATGCCAAAGGTAGGCTTCAGACACAGCTATTTGACTGCGCCTCGCTGATGGCCGCCATACAGGGGTGACCCACATTAGCGAGATAAAATAAATATGGGCAATGGCAGCACTGAGATGGAGGGGAAGTGACAAGTTCGAAGGAGAAAGGGGACATACGTCACCACAAAACACTTTGGCTTGAACAGACATCCATAGCGCATCGATAAAGGGCCATGTTGTTCCAATTCACTGTGCAGCGATGAAGTAAGAAACGAAAGTGTATTTTGTTTCATCTAGGAGGAACTACTCCTATAAGGATGGAAACAATCAAATACACTTTGGTGAACAGAAGAGTAAGGTCTAAAAGATGTGGCTGGTGTTGAAAACGACGAAGACGAGCAAGAAGGAAAATGTTTCATCAGCAATAAGAAACAAGTAGGGAGGGTGAAGAAAAGAGAGGAAAGAGAAAGAAAGGAGGATGCTGGGGCATAATTACAAGTAAAATGTGGAGAAATTAGCATAGAGAATAAGGGCTTCTACTTTGTCTCTCTCACTCTCTCTCTCTCTCTCTCTCTCTCTCTCTCTCTCTCTCTCTCTCAGGCATCCTCCCAAAGGTTCTCCCATTGGAAGAGCTAAGGTAAGAAACAACTCAGGCTAACTTCGGCTCCTTTTCATCTTACTAAGGACACAGCACATTTAGGGCTTTCACAGCTTAAAAGGCCTCCTTAATCAACACCAACTCTTTCATGTGTTCAGCAATAAAGAGAAGAAATCCTTGTTTCCAAAGGCTAACAAGAAGAGCATCGAGAGTGTCTTGACTCAAGTTCTAAACTGAAAACTGGGTGTCTAACATACACGATGGAAGAAATACTCACTTCAATACAACTTTATTGAATATGTTTAGAAAAATATCAATTTAGTCATACACAAGAGCAAAAACACATAGCTTCCTTTGCATTGTGCAGGATTTTACTCAACGGCTTCAAATGCGTTAATTATTAACCATCCTTAAAGACTCTAGACTTGAGATGCTATAGGATAGATTTTGAGTAAAGAGCATAACATCTGGAACTATAAAATGTTTAAATTGTAAGACACCAATTAGAAAACTTAACTTATTAAAGATGGAGGACATCTATTAGGTACCCACCATTGTCCTAATCTGAAAATGCCAGATGGTTTGTTTCACAAAAGGGTTTGTTTCACAAATCCCTCTGAGGGGGAGCCGCTAGAAACTGTTTGGAAGGGTAGGCGCTTGGAAGGTGATTGGACAAACCATCTGTCTATAACCGTCTATCGCAGGCTAACTTAAACCAATCAGGATCCATCAAGAAAAGCCTTCAGTGCCTTTTTGCTCTTCTTTTAATGAAGTCCAGTTCTGATAAAACTGCTGCCATGTACACATCCACACTAACCTCTTCAGGGGGCGCCATTGTTGCCCGTTGCATTGCTGCCTCTATTTCCCCAAAGGAAGCTGATTGGTCGAATATTTTTTTGACAGTGAAAAAGAAGAGACGGATCCTTGCAAGATGGATTTGCGAGATTAAATACCTGTGATCTAGCGAACCCAGCTGCCTCGCAAGGTAAGCACTGTCCAACATACAACGTAAATAATAAGGCTGGCGTTACATCATATTTTTCTCATTGCCAACAAATCCCCACAAAAAATCAGCCAAAATGTGTGTCATTTAAATACTTTGACTTTCTCTGCTTGTTCATGGCTTTCAGTCCCAAGTCCGTTGGTTTCTACTGACCCAAAATCTCTAAAACAGGTGACGAATATAAGTCATGTTGTTTTTAGCAGATGTTAAACAAAAAAGACAAAATCATTAATTTGTTCGGGACTATTTTCCCCCGCGCTTAGTAATTACTTACCGTAGCAGTGTATGTGCGGTCGACTATAAATAAACTTCAAAAGAAACATGTGCCCCAGTGCAATAGGGTGGCTCATTGATGTGCTTTTAACATCAGTGTTTTTTGGACATCAGAGCTACAGAGGCAACTCTACTCGGCTTTTCCGTAGCATTTGTAGACAATATGTAGGAAAATATGGGAAATTACCAGATTACATGTAACAGCGCAGCAGGCAGGCTGACAGGAGCTGGCGGAGGCTGACTGAGCCCAGACTGAGAGGCCAAGTGAGAAAGTTGAACACCAGCATCCCTGTTCAGCATCAGCCTACAGCCAGCTTGGAGCAATCTACTCCAACTCTACCTGCCAATCAATGGACCTGGACCTCTCTTCCGGGCCCAGTCAGGGACTAGAGGGTGGCCCCGCCGTGTCCCCGGACAGCCATCCCCACCAGGGAAAAAAGAAAACATTAAGGCGAGGTAAAATAAGCTGAAAGCGTTAATGGTTGTCAGTCAGTTCTGTGAGAGAGATCAGTCTCTCTCAACAGACGGATAAAATAATAAGCACATAAAAGTCGAGTTTTTAATAAAGAGTTCGAGCTTCACTCCTGATTCAAAGCCCTACTTTTCAAAGAGAACACTTCTGAGGCTTTACTACAATACAAAGAATGTATTCTATACTTTCTATACTTTTTGATTGTATGAGCTGGCTCAGCTCTTTGGTTATTTTCGGCTGTGATCTTCTTTAGGAAACATCTTGTGAAATGTCCTCTGTCACCGTTTGTAAGTTTCAAATTGCGGTTGCCTCTTTCCTCCTGCAGGTTGCCCATGTTCATCTCACACTGTCAGGATTTTTCCAGACTGTTCCTCTTGCCACATTAAATATTTCAGGAAAGACGCGCTTGAAATCCTGTCACCGACTGTTAAACCACTTGTCCTCTTTTAAAATCCAGTTGGCTCATTCTCTGCAGGTTCTAGTCAAAACCTGGAATCACTGAACAGAGATCTGCCCTATGAAAAGCGATTTTGCCTACAAGATGATGTTTGACTTTTGTCAGGGCAATATACCCCTGTCTGCACAGCTTCACATTTATCTATGTGTATGTGTGTGTCTGGGTACGTCTGTGTGTATCTGTGTCCGATTCCAAGAGAACCGGAAAATAAAAGCAACAGAGATGATGGAGGTCAGAGCCCCCTTTCATGCTTACAATCATAGCAGAGGCCCCATTGGGCGTGTAAAGCTGAGCCGAGCATCTGTCTGTCTCTTCTCTCCTTTACAAACCGCACACACACACACACAGGCAGAGATATAGACGTAACTACCCGGGCAGGCCTCCCCTTCCTTTCCTCCCCGTCCACCTGGCCGTTTGATGATGCCTCACTCGCTCATGACAACGCATCGATTTTACTTCTAGCCGCCGTGTAAGCCGTCCGCCTGGAGGAATCCATTAGGGCCAAACAGTTCTCATCCTCCCATTGAGTGACAGCCATGACAGCCCCCCACCCCCAATTGCCTCATTGCAGACTGACAGCTCTGCACTCAAACGGGCCTTTTTCACAGCGGCTCTAATAGTTTAAAACGCTTACCATTACCAGGCACAGACACATGGGGGCCGAATAGTGGCCGGGCAAGGTGGACGGGTGTTGGGGGTAAGGTGTTTTGGCAGGCCGACCTCTAGCAGCAGCCACACCTCCTCCTCTGTCCTACACGCTCGCATCCAATGTGTCCATTCCCTATCATTTCCTACCAGCAGCTATCTGGAGAAGCTCTCATGAGGGATCCTTGATCTTTCCGATCAACCTGCGCTGCATTTTCAGTAGAAAACCAACTGATATAAATACCACTATTTAGACCCTCCACCAGTGAGAGTTAAACCACTGACAGCTGTAACACTGAGACGTTTATTCATCGGTTTTGACCATGACCCCAAAGATCAGCTTACACCTTTGGCAAATTGTGTTTCCCAAGGCTACTAGAGAGGATATGAATACTTTCTATGTGTGCAACAAGCCGGTGGTTGTCCTTTTCAGAGTTTGAAGTGCAGACTGTAATTTGCGAATGCATGTGTGATTGGCTGAGTGTGTATTAATGCGTGTACGCCTTTATATCTGAGTTTGCAAGCGGGGCTGAGGTGAGCATTTTGCCACATTTAGAAGCCACAGCCAGGTCTCAGGGGTTGAGGCCACGTCATTTGGCAGATTGGGTTCAGCGCCAGAGGAGGTATTGGTTACATGCTTGTTTTCTCACCCCCCGTGCGTACATGCTTGATGTTTCGGCATCGGGATAGTCTGGTGGACGTGTGTAAACTGTGTTGGCAGCCTCCTTATTTTTAAATTTAGACTGAATGCCACACAGACAGAAATACTAGATGCAAGGCTACAACTAGTGCTGGGCAGTATAATGATATTATGCATGTATATATATTGTTTTAGATTTTGGATATCGTTACATTGTGGTATGGCGTTAGGGTTGTGTTCCCCTGCTTTTACAGGATGCATTACAGTTAAATGATGTCATTTTCTGAACTTACCAGACTGTTCTATTTGTTCCAGTACTCATTGTGTTAATATTTTGTGAAAGTACCAATAGTTATCCCTGCAATACTGCAATAACGACAAAGGTATTTTGTCAAAAATATCATTCAATTTAATTTTGTTGCTCAGCAATACAATTTATGAAGTGCTTTTAAATGCGGAGGATGAATCAAGGAGTCTCACAGCCTGAGGAAAGAATCTGATCGCAGTCCTCAAATACTTCTGTATCTATTGCCAGATACAGTCACAGTGAACAGACTTTGACTGGGGTGGCTATTGACTTTTAGTATCCTGTGGGCTCTGGGCAGACACCTCGTTCACCGATGTCACTGATGCTCCTTGGAAGGGTACCAATGATGTTCTGGGTTATTTGTATCACCCACTGTATCACGATATGGCCTAAAAATATTGCAATATTATTTTAAGAACATATCGCCAAGCCCTAGCTTGCAAAGCAAGTGTCTAGAATCCTGATTTGCACTAGAGCACTACCATTTGGGGGCTCTAGGGCTTTAGTAGTAATCATCTCCAGAAAATCTAATTCAGTTTGGGAAGGAAGGAGTGCTGAGCATTAATCGTGAAGGACTTGGTGTCTTTTGGTTTAGTTAAAGGCATTCGTTTTTAGGGTTCTGCTATCCTACAGTATTGTTTTTTCTTTTCTTATTTGTTACTGAATAAAAAGATATTTTCCAAAAGGTTTGGTGTGTTGTTATGCGTGTTTGGAATCCTGAGCGTTTGGACAGACAAGGTATAATAACAGCTCTTTTGCAGTTTGCTTTTATTGATGGCCTAGATTACCAAAAAAATATTCGGTTCCAGCCCTAATTTACACACAAACACACACACACATGTCCATATTCTCATAGGGCCGTGAAGAAGTAAACCTACTGACCTTTCAGATTGGGTTTTATGTTACCTCAGCTGCTCTATTATTCTCCACATATTCTCCAAAACAACAAACCACACAGCTAATCATATCCTATATGCTGTATCAACTCTGCCAATATATGATGTCAAGACTTTAAAACTCACACTCTCTCTGACTTCAGTGTGTTTTCACCTGAGCTGTGTGCCGTCCGGCTTCACCAAAGGCTCTTTATGGCACGTGTTCTCCATCTCAGCAGCCACTCAGGAAGAAAAAGCATGACCTCACATAAAAATGACCCCAGGAGGAAATTCAAGTGTCAGACACAAGCAGAAATATGCCCGAAAAGAGGGGGAACACTGAACAAGTACCCAGTGATTAATTAGCTAATAATTAAGTCACGGGGTAATATGCATTTTTCAATTAATTAAACCTTGCCTTGCGCCATAAATCAAGCAAAACTGTCATTGTTTCACAAATTAAATATATACATTTCCGAGCAATAATACTGTTGATTGCGTAACTGCAGGGCTCATCAGGGAGGGAAGGCATGACATGTGTGTGGCAGGCATCGACTCAGTCCAGTGCCCCAAAACCTTTGACAGGCCCACGAGTCAATGGCAGCCAAGACGCTGGAGGCCTCCACCAGTCAGACTCCACATCACACACCTCCCACTTTCTGCATGGGACATCGCCAGTGTGTCTGAACAGCATTAGAATCTATACGAATATTTATGCAAAACACACAGAGCACTTACTGAGCATGTTTTTACTATAAAGGAATGTTTTTTTTTTCTTATAGTTTATCATCGAATGACAGTCCATCATGCATCCGGTAGGCCAATTCAAGCAAAGTGACATAATATCTCTGTTTGGTTTCATTGCTCACAAAGGAAATTCACTACCTCACATTTACAAATGCAGAAGCCAATAGATGCAATCATTATCCAAAATATATTGTTTGTCACCGATGGCAAATGATGGAATATTTTTCTTCCCAATGGTTCAGACGTTAATTTGCTGAAACATGATGTTGTAAAATGACAAAAACAAAGACACGCGCACACACACACGCACACATAAATTCTAAGTGCCGTGTGACACCCAGACGTATAATGAACAATATGAACCACTGCCATCATTATCCTACACAATGTATTTGTTATCACTGCTCCCATAATGAAGTGTCTGTTTGATGGTTGGTACAAAGTCCCATTGCTCAATTGCTTTTCATAAAATGGCATCAATATATCCATGTGGACACACACACACTCACACACACACACACACACACGCACACAAACGCACACACACACACACACATGGAAACTCACAGTTCAGATGCAATTAATCAGAAATAAAAAATGCTTGCGTGCGCACAGCCAAGCAGTGTCTTATGCTACATTTATTTCACCTCTAAAACTCTGTTACCTTTTCCCTCTTCTTTTAATTTATTATGAAAAAACTAAAATCTTAAATTTATGTTCCAATTCATTTTTACTACCTGTCCAAAAATACTGACTATGTTAGTGTAGCTATGGCTTAGAATTATTCTTAATATAACAAAAAAATTAAATAAAATGTTTATGTTATATAGCAATTACAATCCATTGTAGCCAATTAGCTACAACCCAGTCCTAAAGTGGGGAGGTGTCTACAAGTTGCAGCCTGATCTTTTCACTCTCTTTTTATATGTGTCTAAGTTTTTTGAGGGAACTTGGTCTTGTCGTAACCATTTTGCCCTTGGCTAGCATACTAATATGGCCTTGGGTTGGAATAAATTACTGCTCAGATTAGCAGGAAGGATGTAGAGGAGGTTTTATTTTTAGAAATTAGAATATTTGCTACATTATTAAAAGGGGGAACATCCTTTGATTCCTCTCATGTCTTCTTCTTTTTTTTTTCCTTACCCCCCTTCTTCCTCACTGAGATAGTCCCCAAACTGCCTACCTGTGTAAAAACAGAAGTCTTCAGTGGACGTGAACATGGCTTAGGGACATGAAAGCAGCATGTCTCTCCCTCCTGTAGCCCGGCGTTATGCTCGGCACGCCACACAAACTCTGAATTTACTGCCACAGCAGATTTCTAACCCTGCGCCGCCCCACCGCCCCCGATCCTGCCTTCTTCATTATTCAATCAAATCTTTTGTAGTTAACGTATGTGTTATTAATAGAGGATCGACAACTATATGCAAATACAAAGCGCGTAGGCCGCTGATTAAAAACATGCACAAGCACTGTTTTTAAGTTGTTGTCTACATTCTTTAAGATTTAAGTCACCAAATCAGATCAGATTCAGGTGTGTTCCCACTGACTAACAATGTAAGCTGTGGCAATAACAATAAACTAAGAAACTTATTCTCTCAGCCTGTCCCGGGGCTCTGTGTGGTTGACCTATCAAGAGAGCGAAAAAAGAAAGAAAAAAAAATACTTCACCTCGCTAATGTTGTTTTCTCAAATGATTTTATGACAAGGGAGCAACAAGGCTGAAACAGGGTTAGTCCACTGTGTCTGAATCCATTTGGCTAAAAATTGACCACGTACTGATTTTATTTTAATCACAACAGACCCTTTTAATTATTGGAGTAATTAGTAAAATATATGTGCCTTCACCTCATATTGATCTATATTGTCTGTACAGTTAGTGATGCACGGTATTGACTAAGACACACACCCCCTATCCGAACCATAAACACACACACACACACACACACACACACACACTCCATCCCTTTAACCACCCCCTCACAACCCTCCCCTAACCCCTCGAGGGCTTTGATATCTCTCTCTCTCTAACACACTGCCTCTCTCTTCTGCCTCCGGGTGCTTGGAAGGGTTGGTAGGGGGGTCAGTGGGTGTGTGCATATGTGTGTGTGTGTGCGTGTGTGTGTGTGTGTTGGCTGAGCTGTTTAGCCTGATGGGCCCTGAAGAGGACAGATGACCAGCAGAGCAGAAGAAACTGCAGAGCTGAATAACTCTTCCATCCCTCCGTCACGTCAGGAGGAATTCTGCGCCGTGCGAGACACCCGGCCTAAGTGTTGTGACGCCTAATTACCACCAGCAGCAGCAGCAGCAGCAGCAGCAGCAGCAGCACCCAGCGGCACCCACGGCACAACGGCTCCTTCGGACGGACGGCCCTTTGTAGTTTCACACGCAGAAGGAAGGAGGGAGAGAAAGAGACGCCCGTATGACGCCGGCAGGGGTGAATGTGTGCGTGTTGGGAGGTGGGCTAAAAAGAATGTGAGGTCTGTTTGAAGTTTGGAAGTTTTGGCCGTTTTTTTTTTTTCTTCTTCTTCTTCTTCTCCTCAGAGGAGTCACTTTTCTGACTCATCAAAACACCTCTTTCCTTCCTTTGTTTTTAAATTTTTTTTCACTCTCTTGCCACCTACTTGAACTTGACACTTCTTCCTACTTTTCCCAGACAAGGCACCTTTAATGGCACCTCTAAAGAGTCTGGGCTCTGCTGGGCTCCCCTCCCTGTGTGGTATACACTGGCAAAGTCCTGCTGTGTGGTTGTGCAGATTTTTATGTTTACTGCAAGTTTGACATCGTAATTCAAGGGATGGCAGAAATAATATTCTCTTAAAAAACATTCAAATATAGTTTTTCATTTTGAAAATATTTTTTGTCTAAATTCCTGAAAACATGGACATGTCTGTTAAGTGTACATGCGCGGCACTACCACATCCATACAGTCTGTGCGTGGTTAAGTGTAAATGGTCAGTGTGCATTATGGCCAAATGACGTGTTTTCTTGCTCTGAGGAACATCGTAGCAGAACCAGTCCCATGCCATTAGCTGTACAGCAAATATGATTTCACGGCATCCATTGAGTCCTTCACCAAGAATTTGTGTCGAGGCGTTCATGTGGGCTTGAACATGAGGAGCAGCGGGGCCATCACACTTTGGTCCATCTCATTTAGAGCTGGCATGCTTAACACAGCCTCCCTCTCTCTCTCTCTCTCTCTCAGACACACACACACATGCACACACTCGTCCAGTGGGAGGGGGGGTGTGGGAGCAGAGCGGGTGTTCCCTGGCACACTAATCGGCATGACAGAAATAAAATAAAGAGAGTTGGACTCCGTCAAAACATGTATGGCCCCTTAAACAGAGAGCTAATAAAAGAGCTAAAGCTGCTTGTCCTTTCAGCTGAGCCTGCCTGATCACACACCAACAGTCACATTATCTTAATTCAGGGGATTCTTTTAAGTGTCTCCTTAAACAACGGAGGGAACGCTGCTCTGGAAAGACAAATGAGTTTACCAGTTTTAGCAGGGGTAAGTGCCTAAATCCAGCGCCATCGATCCCTATCTGGGTTATTACGAGTCTGTGAGCTGCCACTGGAGCTCGGCTGGTCGAAAAGGCTTTAAATATTACGGTGCTAAAGAGGGTGGAGAGATGCGTTTGAAGCAAACCACCTCGTCCTCTGTAGTGGTCAATACCTGCAGGCGCCACAGGAAGGGCACTCGCACATGCAAACACTCGCAAGTGACAGTCACGGCCACCCCCCACGTTACACACACACATACATGCATATTGGTAAAGGGATGCCTTCAGAACCAACAGATTGGCCCTCTGACTCCACAGGGAAAATTGATTTTTCTCTCTCTCTCGTCTCTTTTTTTTTTTTTTTTTCCCGGGAGGTGCTGGGCAGGTTTTTAACCTAACACTCTAACCTGAGTGTTAATGCACAAAGAGACATCATGTCCATTGATCCGGTGGTGCCGCCAGAGCGTCTTTAAACGTCTGAGGGGGGAAACAACACAGGGGGGGTTATGCTAAACTAGTGGGATCATAGCCTTCATGTGGGAAATTATTTACAATACATTTATCACCGTTTGCTATTGCAGCCATCATTACAGCAAAAATATTCAATTTAATGTAGTAGTTTTAATTGTACTATTTCTAGTTTGGGCGGTAAACTTCACAAAAACAGCTGCTGTTAGATGTAGAGCTTCATACAACACGAAAACTAATTTAGATTCAGCAAAAAGTTTGGCAAAAAATACAGCACCTGCAACAGTGGGTAGGAGTAGGACAAAGAAAGTACTCCAACCCTCCGGTGTAGCACATCCTGTCTGCTAATTATTGTTAAAAAAAAAATAAAATAAAATAATACGGATTAATAATACATTAAAGACAACCAGAAGAAAAAAAAATCCCAGCCATAAAACATATGTATTTTTAATATGAATCTCACTGAATCAATACCCTCAATTAGCAACAGCAAGCAAATTGCCAGGCGAGGCGTAATTACTCGAAGGTCAGTAGGTATTATTCACAGTCACTTTAGTTTACCACATTAGAACAAGACAGGACGTCGGGCTAAAATTATAAATTCCATTCCCATATCTGTCCCTTTCTGATTTAGATGGATGAAGAATAATTAACTCCTAATTATTCAGATCACTTAAGGCACTTTCTGGATCCACAAAAGAGATGCAGTCGTGTCTGTCAGCCCACTTCAGCTGCTATCATTTCGAACGATCCAACAACTTGACCAATGACAACGTAAAAAAAAAAAATTATAAAAAAAAACGCTCCGGCTGGCTGTCTGTGTGTGTCTCCCCCCCCGAACCCCCTCCAGCTCCAACCGTTTCTACCTCAGAGGGTCTTAAGGAGGCACACTTCCTTTAAATTCACCCATATGCAAATTTTAAGATGTGATTTGCATTTTAAAGTATTTAACTCCCCATATTTATTGGGCTCTGAGGCCTTGCTGATCATTGATTTATGTGCTTCCGGCAATCATATTTCCATATTTTGTGTGGTTTTTAACGACAGTAATAATTCAAATATGCAAAAAGTTGTTCTTTGAACGATATCTTTAATTATATCCTCAAAGCATCATTCCTTTTCGCTGCGTTTTTTTTCCAGAGCTGAGATTGTCTTTGAATAAAAAAAAAAAAAAAAAAAAAAAAGGCTGAAGAATCATAAATTAGATTGTGCGATGAGACATTGACGGGCAAAACTCCAGTCGGCCACCTTATGCACAGGGAGACGTCTTAGCATGTTTTGCCTCTCTCTGAAGCCACAAACAGACTCGGGGTGCTCTGCTGTACAGGGACCCGTGTGACCTTGTCCCCAGAGCCCTTTATTAATGCTGACATTCTTTCACCACAAATCCAGTCTCAGATTGTGAAATTCGTCTCTTATACTCAACCAGAAAACAAAAAAACACACATGCATTAAAAAAAAAAAAACAAGGAGACCTTCCCCCTGTTTTGCCGCTAACACAGAAAGTTTCTCTGTCACCTCTCCTTATTAGAATTGTCAGAGTCGCCGCGCGCTCTTATGAAAGCCTTCACCCTCCGCATGATTAAAAGTGGCGGGTTCCCACCACCGTTTGGCCTATCAGCATCACGGAGCAGCCGTCAAATGTGTCTGCGGACCTCCTTGCCCATATTCCCTTTGTCACCTCGGCACGGCGTGGAAACTTTTTAGAATAATTGCTCACCCGTACACGAGCATGGGTGACTAATATATTAGATTAGTGGTGTTTGGTTGCAAAGGGGTAAAAGGGGGTGTTTCATTATCTTGCTCACTTGGTAGGCTGCATTACTGTGAGAGTCAATATGAAAACAGAGAAGAGATTAATTTAGCGAGAGAGCGTGCACGTTAGACCTCTGACCGGGATGAGCAGCACAATACTACACTACTACTACTCTGGAAATTATAGTATCATCATACTGCATGTCAGAACTCTGCAATATCAACATCTATGGAATCAAAAAAATTTATTAAATTAAAAGATTAAAAGTTTTAAATGTATTCAAACTAAATATTACATACATCGGAAATAGAATTATATAGTTTTTTTCTTTTGCATAATTGTTTGTAACCACACATCGCCTCATCATCTCTGACTGCAATCTGAACTGCGTCAAAAACTGTTTACAAGCTCAAGTCTGCATGTTCTTTTTCTCTCTCTCTCTTTACTTCTCTCTCTTTCACACACACAAAGAAAAAATACACATCCATATTTTTCAAACAAGAGCATGAAAATCCAACATACTGTCTCTTATTAATTTGAACAGCCAATTATGACAGTAAAATTAACGTTGTAAACATAAATAATAATTTCCTGAAATGTGTCTAAAAACTAAAGTGGCAAATTAATGAAAAAATATTATTTGTATATTACAGCAGCGTCATAATTATCAGCCACAGTAATTACTCTTGTCACTGTAATAATTTTTCAATTTTCTTGATAATTTGTATCATCAAAATACACTCAGTGTGGGCGATGGTTCCACGGCACCGTGGTTTTAAACGCAGGGATGTAGAGAGGATGAGTTCAGTGCAAGCCAAACACATTAACACGGGGGCCCTTGGAGGATGCATTTCACCCCAATGTTTCACTATCACTGCTGAGTCTTGCACCGAGTGCACGTAACATATGTTACAACCCCCCTTCCACCCCCTGAGACTCCTGGCACACCACCCTCCACTCCACAAATAAGCTTTAAGCCTCGCTTCAGATTTCTGCACAGTGGCTCTAAAACTGATCACTGCGGATCAGTGTTATTAAGTTAAATTGATTTAATGCTATGTTTATGTTTGCGACGTATACACAGACGCACACTCGCACGCGCCACGGAACACTTTTACAAGTAGCACCCACACTCCAGAGCATATTCCTGCTTTTATCTCAGAGTCGGTCTAAAAGAGATTACGGAGGGTGAATGTTAAAAAACTAAATTGATTATGTGACATTTGAATATGTATTTAATATAACATGGAAGTGCGCATTCACATTTACACACACACACGCTACCATGCAGAGACCAGTCCACGAGCACACACTTACGAGGAGCGCCAAAACAGCAGTCGAACGCGGTCAATGAGGAGGTTGAGAGCTGATCAATTTACAAAGCAAATAAAAAAAGCCTAATGATAAAATCACTGTAATGCATCGCAAAACTGTATAAACTCCTCCAACATCCAATCTAAGTTGCACTAGTGACAGAAAGGTTTTTGTTTTGTAGTTAAATCAGGATAAAGCAAATCAATTAGGCTCTGCTGAAAATCCCTCATCTAGTGTAGCAGAGCTGTGAAACAGAGTGTAAAACTATTCTCTCTCCCTCTCCACAAAGGTTATCGCATTGTATCTTATTGCCTTTACCTGCTCCTATTCACTGTGAACATGCACTGATTTGAATAAGCACCGCTCCAGAGGCTCTCTTATCAGATCCCAGACGGGTGTGCCAACACAGCAGTATCAGGTACACACCATCTCTCTCTCTCTGCCGCCCAAAAAAATACAAGAAAAAAAGAAAAATGTTAGAAGAAAAGAAAGAAGGAAGAAGAGAAGAAGAAGAAGAGAGTTGTTGTTGCATCTGGGATTTGTTGCCTGATAACATGATCTGGCTATAATCACATCCAGGCTAGAAATGCAAAAGTGACCAAAAGAGGAAAGCAGTTAATCCCTCTCTGGAAATGATCACCCCCCCCCCCCCCCCCCCCCCCCCCTTTTCATTTTCTGTTTCACGCATTTTTTTAAAAACTTCTTTTATCATCCGGAATATATTTTCTACAACCGCTGACCTACACACTCATCAATTTATTTCGCGTAGAAAACGCAGGATATAATGTACTGAATTTTTAAGTGGGGTATTATTAAAAAAAAATCATTAAGTGGTGTGATAAAAACAAATTGTAGATCCACTAATGTGCAACAATTACCCACCGTAGGCATGATATTTTAAAGGTTTCATTTCATTAATAGCTTGCATTGGGACTTTGTTTCTCACTATACACAGCCACAGGAATACAATTCCCTGAAGATGCACTGGTTTCCAGTTTGGTGTCGTTGTTTGCTTTTGCTCTATGAGGGGAAAACACCAGCTCGGGAAGGCATCAGTCAGTGAGGTTAGCGAGCACGGTAGCAACATGACCTCAGAAAATGTATCCTCCTCGGGTAGGTTAAACACACACAAACACACTCGCACACAAACAAACGTGCACTGAGACCATGCTCATTTCCCCAGTCCTCTTAACAGGCTAACCTGCTCTCTTCATTAGGGTGCTGCGGGGACTTATCACTGTGTAGTCTTTGTCCTTGCTGTAATTGCCCTCTCGGCATGTCAGCCCCCACCCACCCGCCACCCACCACCATCACGGCAGCCCCCACACCCAGCCAGCCAGCCAGCCCCAGCATCAGCCCCCTCGTGACAGGCCTGGTTAGACGGCGGTGCGGGGAGCCTCTCCTGAGACCTGCTGATCGGCCCCTGAGGTCCACCGGTATAGAGAGGCTTGTCCTAGTTAAAGCAGCACCGGCAGGGACACCCCCTCTGAACGCTATGTCTGCCCTGCCACAAGCCCAGCCTCCAACTCCGCTCATTTACAACTACACTTACACCCACTGTGGTAGTCGCACCAAAGATACAGGCGGAAATGTTCGGCTTACAAAATTTCTACTTTTGAAAGTACAACTTTGGCACGCATCGGACATGAAATTATATTTAAATGAGCCATCTCCCTTTGTAGGAATCTACACATTCAATTAATCGTACGATCTGAAATCAGCCAGCAAAAAAGTTTCACTTCATTATCCGTCTTCCAGCAGTTCTGACATCGCCACTGACCTATACAATTACATCCAATGCATGTTGGACTTGTATTTTATTCAAAAATGACAAATATCAATTGAAATAAATGTTAAAAGAGTCAAAGATTTTTACAAACCTTTTTAAACAGAATGAATAGAATCTTAATTGCATTTCATTCATGCAAGAGATCCACATGTACCACACACCAGGCAGTCTCATACTGCAAATCGAGCCTGTGACTGTGGGTTTCTAGCAAGTTGAATGGCGCCATCTAATGTCCAATGATAAGACCACAAGTCAAAAACACCAGAGTGTTTCTTTGAGCTGCACACTGGACTCAAAGAAACAAATTAGTTTTTTGGCTCTTCTTGAAGCTTCTGTAGCCTGTAAAAGTCTAAGTAATCAGATATTGCTGGGGGGTTTGGAAGGCATCAGGCAGGCTTTGAAGTGACCATAAAAGTGGGCAGAGTGAACCCCCTAATTTGAAATTTAACTGTAATAGACACAGAGCTATCAGTGTTGCAGCATAATCCTGACCTCTGTTTGTTTTGCTGAATAAACAGAATAAATGAATAAATGCTTCCTCTTCACATGGCGCGCTCCTCCTCATCACGCTCAACGTGTTTTTTCCTGCGGGGTAATCGATGTGTCAGCGTTTTCACGGCCGGCTGCAGGGGTGCAGACCTGCGCCTCGGTCTGGAGGGGCTCAGTGGCGTGGGGGTTAACGTGGCGCAGCGTTGGGGAGCGCGCAGACAGCGTGGCTGACAGTGGGGTCTTCTTCTTCTCTGGCCACATGTCCGCTCCTCTTTCCTGCAGGCCTGACACTTGTGGATGCCGGACTGGAAGGCGAGCAGCCCCTCCTTACCCATTCCCCCCCCCTTCTTACACTTTATCCTCAAAAAATTACCCCCATCTGCCCCCGTCAGCAGCTTCGGCACAATTTGGTGGCAACTGTGCAGATGAGGAGATTTTAGTGGCAGCCACAAAGCATGATCCTAACCTCTTCCACCACAACACCCAACATCAGCTACCGGGGCCACAAGGAAGCGGGCAAACAAACAGCAAGACATAAAAGAGAAGTGATACGCCGTATAACGTTTTAATAACTTTGTCGCACCACATCCGAAATGCAAACACATTAAAGTGGACACAGTGCCCCTCTCATTAAACACACAGCAGTGTAAACATTATCTACCCCCCTCCGCACTTGCATAAACATACACAAAGACCTCATTGCCTTTCTGCATCCCTGCATCCATCCTACGGCAATGCCACCAACAAGCCTTGGGAGTTTTTCTACGGGGGTGTTTTATGTGTCCCATGGGGCTCTGAGACAGTGAGATGTGGATATAGCACACAGAGGATCCCAGTCAAGGACACAGGCAGCATCACTCACTCCGCCATTATTCGCTCATATTTAAAGCTTGGGCTACCTGAGGGACTGTAGCAACACATGCAGAGGAGGACGGGTGATTTCAGAGTCCGACGGGTGTGCTGAGCAACTGCGAGCTGAAGGAGACGCAACACAGGCAGAGGGAGAGAGAGAGAGAGGGAGTGACGGAGGGCTTTATATGTCAGCCTGGTGATACCAGCGTTTTTATGGCCGAATATTTTTCCTCTTGTCAGAGCTGGATAAGGAATCACCATAAGGTTGGGGAGCATGAATATTGCCCTTGAGGGCCCAATGTGGCTGCTCCTGTTTATGGTTGACTAGCAATCAGCCACCGATTCAGGACCCACAACCCCTCATCCATCCATGTCAGCAATTAATCAATTAAACGGGCAGTGGGGAGGAGTGGGGATCGGCTAGGTGTGTTAATACAATAGCCTGTTAAGGTTGATGTAATTTCATCACTAATGTCACCCATTCATCACAGCTTATTATCTGTTTCGCATAGACAACGGTCAATACCTCTTCATAAATCTGAGAATCATCCAGATCTTGTGATATTAAGCTTGAAGGATGCCACAAAATGATGGACCACAGAGAATGAGCGCCAAATTTAACAAGCCCACTGAAGCAGGCGGTAAACATAATATGACATATCATAAAACAGTAGTCCAGACATTTTATGTAACCTCTCAATACATCCACGAAAGAAACCAGAACCCTATTCATAAAGCTAGAAAAACAATCCGAAAACAAACAAATGGAAACAAACAATCACATAACTGTCCTTAAACTGTACATTCTGTCTCTGATTAATCAATCTGAGATAAAAATAACAATAAAATTAACCCCAACTATTTATCCCTGCTGGCTCTAAATCATCACGTAGTATCCACAGTCTTCTATCATAATAGAAAACCAAGTCTCTGCGTGCGTACAAGTGTGTAAATAGATGGTTGTGTGTAGGAGGAGGCCCTGTGCGCTTGTGTGCCTGGTATGAGCATGTGTGGGCCAGACCACATGTGATACACAAAGTGAGAGCGGTATTTGGCGTACCGATGGATACGAGGGCCTGTATCGCTAACAATGTTTTCTGGATTGGAGCCACTGACAGCAGACAGTTTGTGCCAGTATTTCATAACTCGAAATGTCACCGTTTTCAAGGCCAAAATATCAGCAAACTTACAAAGACTCAGTGTTTCTCAGAGATTTTCATTACAGTTTCAGAGACAACACAGGGACAATGGTCCCTGGTGTGGAACATATTATAATGTTACTGTTAGTTTACAGTCCTGCTTTTGTATCCAAACCACTCTTGTAATTATCTTTTTTCCACACTTATGGCTCCTGTTCCACACGCAGCCATCCTTCCTGGTCTTGCTGGGTTGGAACAGGGCTGCAACTTACTTTTTTTGTCAATTATTTTCATGGTTAATCAATAAATCTTTTAGTGCTACAATTTCCCGGTGCCCAAAGTGACGTCCAACCAACAATCCAAAACCCAAAGGCCTTTGATTTATCACCAAAAATGAACCAGATGTGGAACCACCAAATGTTTGATATTTTTGCTTAAAAAGTGACTTGAACGGTTAAATGATTATTAAAATATTTGGCAACTGATTTTCTTTCATTCGACTAATCGATTAATAGACTAATTGTTGCAGCTCTACCTAGTAACTGCTGATATTGAGGGCTTGTAAAGCTCACTGAGGCACCATAAGTAATACTGGGCCACACAAATGAACTTGGCTTGACCTAACAGCTAATCATAACCATAATCCATGCATAATTGTTTGGAATCTGATCAAATTGTTTCATCAGACTTGAGAGCTTACCTCTGACAAGCAGCATAGTGTTGATTAATTCTACAATAAATACAGCATGTAATCAAACAAACTACATCATATCCATCATATCAATTGGACAGCGTGGACTGGCTGACATCCAATTTTTAACGGGAGGCCAATACCTGCCCTGTATATCGGTCTAATGCCACTAACAGCTTCAGTCAGACACAAAGAGCCTCCCTTCCACCCAAGCCAACATTTCCCCAGCACTCCCAGCAGGTACATCAGCTCAATTATGATGATGGCAATGACTGATTGCATTTTACCTCTCCCCTGTTCCCCCAATAAGTCTGGCCATCACAGAGAGAGAGAGCGAGAGGGAGAAAGAGACGGAGACAGAGACGGAGATAGTAGCGTCATCTCCGGTGAGCTACGAGCATCCCAGATGCCAGTCACCGGGACGGTATCAAACATCTCGGTGGCAGACTCACCATGAAAATAATCTATACCTACAGGAAGTCAATTAAAAAGTGCCAGGGGAGATTAAGAGCAGCGTGACAGCTTTTCATCAGGCCACAGGTTCGTCTGGGAGAACCAGCGTGTTGCGCGTCTGCTGCGAGTGTGCTGAAGGTAAAGTGTGTGCGTTGGTAGTAAAGACATGTTGGAAAAGCGGGTGGCGGCGGCGGAGGAGGGAGGAGACCGTTTCCGAACACCCTTAAAAGCCCCCTCATGAATATTAAAAAGGCCTTTGGCAGCCAGCAGCTCTGCTACAAGTTTGCAAACTGGCGTAATGCGTCTGTTTGCGTTGGGAAAGGACTCGGTCCAGATATCAATTAAATCAAGCGTTGTCAGTCTGATGGCGCTCTCAATGGAGGGACAGCCCATTCCCCTCTACACATCAGCACAGCTTTGTGTCAACCATCCATCTCTCATCCTCCCCTTCCCATACTCCTCTCTCCCGGTTGCCATCTTTATCAGCCTGGACCCACTCTCTCTCTGTCCCTGCTTTGCTCTCTCTCCCGCTCTGTCTCTCAAGCAGCCGGTAACTGAATGCACAAATTACTCTCCCCTCCACCTTTAACTCCCACTAAATCTTTCCCCTTTTCCACTTTGCTGAGCCGGGATATTTTATTCCTCCATCAAATATGCATCCCATTAATTAAGTTAAATTACTCCTGACTGCCAAATATCCCCTGCCCCGATGGGTGTCAACACAGAAATGCATGACTGTGAACCTGCAATGACACGGCCCCAACACTTAAACATGAGTTACGGCCTTTTCCAGCTCCATCCATGGGCAGATTACCAGACACTTTGGGCTGCTGGAATTAAGCGCCGTTTGCTCCTTCCCCTCCACCCAGCTTTTTAATAAGTGCACAATGGATGACACTCGCACTTCTGACAATGAGAGGACTGATATTTTAATTACACCCCTTTTTTCATCTGCCTTCCTCTTCATCTTTTAATTGCTGTTGTTAATCACTCATTAACTTTCCCCTCTTTATTTTCTCTCTCCTAGAATATACCTATGACATGATTAGCTCTATAGAATGGATTGTTCAGCAACATTTTTTTTGAATAATTTAACCACTTTAAAGGATAAAGTTTGCACTTCTTTTGTGGGGACCTAGTTTGGGTTGGAGGGAGCAAACTTTCCTCATGTTTCTCCAACGAATGGCATTAATTTATCTTTGTTAGCTGATGTTAATCTTTGGAGGGTAAATTCAAAGTGTATAAACGCAATGAAGATAGGGTCTTCTAAGGCAAAAATTATTACTGGGGATTGACCGATTATCGGATCTGATATTCAGCATTTTTCTGATCGGAATTTATGGGTTTTTTTTGGTCCGATTGCTGATAAATCAGTTTTAAAATACACTACTTTGGCTCTCATGCAGTCGCCTCTCTCTGTCTGCAGTCACCTCTCTGTGGTCTCATTCAATGTCCCGCCACTTGGTTGAATAACTAGTAGTAGTAGTAGTAGTAGTAACTTGGAATTAAAGTTATCAAGTATGTCTAGTGGAGTTCAAAGTACAATATTTGGTTCCAAAATGTAACAGAAGTATAGAGAAGCAGAAAATGGAAAATCGTCCTTGAGTACAGTACTTGAGTATGTCGTACTTACTTATAGTTACTTTCCATGACTGGTCATTCAAAATTTTGCCATTAAGATTTTTAATAAATATTGGTTACTGGTCTCCTTGATTACTAATAATGGGTATCGGTATCCGCCCTGACAAAAAAAAGCATATCTCCGCGGTTGAACCCTTCTTGTTACTACTTTATTGTACTTACTACTAATTATAATAATAAAAACCTGATAAGGGCTGAGACCACAAGAAGTTAAACGTTGTTAAAAAGAAGTTACAAAGATCATACACAGTGCAGACAATAGCCTCTTAACTGAGACAGTCCTCAAGAGTAGTATAACTTACTATCATAAGCCTATGTGCTGTGTTGGCTCCCTTGCTTAACTACTGATCGTGCCATTTAGCGTCTGGACCCAATGTTTGTTTTTGTTTGTCTTTGATTAAAGTGAAATGCTCTGATTATGAAGCCCCCAGGCCCCTGTTCTGGGCCCCACTAAAGAATATGAGATAGTTATTAAAACCTAATAGGACTGATCTGCTGACATAGATTTCTCTCTTTGTCTCTGGCGCTCAGAGATGCTGAGTGGGGTCCCATTCAAACTCTTCAAAAGGATCCTTTCACCAACATGAGACTGACTGAACAAACAGACTTTATCTCCCTCAAGTAATTGCGCTGTGTAGTTTGAAAGGCAAAATTTAATAGCATTCGCCTTCTTTCTGCTGAGTAGTGGGCCTCCAATCCAAACTCGACTAATGAAGCCATATGTTTGTTGTCATTTCGTCAGCTGAGAGATATCTGCGAGGATGCGTCACTTGTGAGGAAATAAAGTCTGACAATCCGGCTCCAAAACAAGTATAAAAAGTGTAAAACTGTACACTGGTGGATTTATACTGATACATCGATGCTGTCGAGAATTGATTTCTCTCTCTCTCCTCTCTTTTTCCTCTATTGCCTTTTTCATGTGTGCATGTGTGCCTGTGTGCCTGTGCATGAGAGTGTGTTTCTATTGCAAAAAACATTAATTTTACAAACATCAGCCCAAGGCTACTAAACACATCCAATCCATTATGCTGCGCTTTATCGTGTTATGGGGGGTAACGGGCTGTAAAGCTGTCTCGGTCATAAAGAGCGATCGCAGAGTGCCGAGTCAAACCAGGATGCCGAGCTCTCCTAGCCATACGCAGCCCTCGTTATCATCAGAACAGCTCCGTCACATACTTAACCTTTCCAGACCAGCCTTTCTGCATTATTTTCACAATGACCTTTAGCGTTACTTATTTCATTTCCGATAATGGCACACTAAATTTAGTTAAATGCATCAGAGCAAAATGTGTTTATTTTGGTGAAGGGGACTTCGCTGACTGACAAGGTCCATGTTCCCAGACCCAAAGTGTTAGGTGTCCAAAGCTGTAAACATTAATATATCTTCATGGGGATAAATACCGGGTCCTTGAAATGCGCTCATAAATTAGATGGATGAAACAAAAAGTAAAAAAGGACTACACACACTTAAATTAGAGGTTCATACACAAATGTTATTGCTATTTTAACTAGAAGAAGTTCAGGGATGCACTGGAGGACACAGCCCCTCAGTTAAGATTAGTTCACTAACTTTTAGGCCAGAAAGAAAAAAATTATGTTTATTGAAATATCTAAAGCTTGGTGGTAGTTCGGCTTGAGTTGATCATGCTTCATTTTTATATTTTCCCCCTTTACATGCCTGCAACTGCACATTTACAGGCATTTGAAGCTTGGCAAATGTACTAATGAAATATACAAACACAAAAGGCTTATTGAATCTGAATCGTCTGAGGAAAATATTCAGTGTTTACATCTGTTGTGTGATAATGAATTCAGAATTCCGGCTTTCAGTTCCTGCCAACACATGGTGCACGCTCTCGGTCGCACACAGCTAAAATCATTGAGGACATTATGAGCTTTCAAAAGGTCTGACTCGAACATAAATACGTAGCTACCCTGGAGCTGTTGTATCGCAGGCACAACCCCTCAGCCTGTAAGGAGCAGTGTGTTTCACACCCTTGCTGTATGAGCGGAGGGGGTGGGGAGGGGATGGAGGGATCTTAGCGAAATCGCTAATGTACGTGATGATTAAGTGTAACTCAAATACCGAGTGTGTTGTTCGTAGGCCTGACAGGCAGTAATTTGGTGTATTATATTCTGCGGTTTTAATTGCACGCCACCAACGTGTCCCTCTGACACGTTATGAAGCGATGATGTACAATTATTTCGGGGCGGCGGGAGATCAGTGGAGTGACATTATAATCATCCTCATAGGGATCCCTCTCTTCATCTGCAACAACCATTAATGTTTAAATGGGGGGAAAAAAAACATAAAAATAGTTCTCA
The DNA here is from genome assembly GCF_040436345.1 of Pagrus major. Lineage (NCBI taxonomy): Eukaryota > Metazoa > Chordata > Actinopteri > Spariformes > Sparidae > Pagrus > Pagrus major. Next base: position 8,927,956 of record NC_133231.1, read on the forward strand.
GGGAGTTCTAACCAGAATCTGTTTGAGGATTATAGAGAATCACGTCAGGGGAGAAGGAGAGGGGTGTGGATAGACAATAGAGGGGCTGAGTTAAGTGACGGCTTTCTCTGGATAAGCAGCAAGCTAAGATGCTCCTCCACTGTCACTGCCAGGCCTCACACTACTCATACAGGCCCGGGCATTAAGGCACATTACAGCGGATGAGCCACGCAGGGCGGAACTGATGGGCTATTCTGGGAACAGACCAGACAATCTCACAAGACAGGGGGGACATAAAAACCCTGACATGAGCCAGCCCCATCCTGTTAACAGTCAAATCACACACACAACACCCAACATGAAATCATGACTATATATACTCTCTCCAACACTAAGTCAAGAAAACTGAGACGAGGAAGGGAGGGAGGGAAAAACACAATGCAGCCTCCTACACAGTGAAGACAAACTTTAGCACGTCGCAAACTTTTTGTGTTGTGAGAAAGCAACCGTTTGTAAGTTTTGTTCAAATTCCTGAAGTGACACTAGGAAGAGCAGCTTATGACCCATAATCATAAAACGGCAGTCCACAAGAGGACAATCCACGTCCATGAGAGTGTTAATACTTCTAAGGCCCGGACTGAGATATTAAACCAATGCCTCAAAGCATTTACACTGTTTATGCATAATTTAACACCTACAACAGCACTGGATGTCCATTGCATCTTTGGGGAGGACCAGAGAGCGGGGGGGTGGAAATGCTGAATCCAGGGCCTTTCTGTTAGATGATGGAGGAGAGGAGGAGGAGGCTCATTAAGTGGCCGAGCCCCACTGTGGACAAAACACGCCGGGAGGAAGCGCAAGAATCTGCCGTCTCACACACTTGAGGATTTTTTTTTAACCAATTAAATATGAGAAATCTTATCTTGCATGCTAACAGCCAATTTGTGTTTTTCTGCTGCTTTTGCACCTTAAGAGTTCTTTATAGGCAAATTAAGACAGATCAGTCTGTTTCAAAATAAATAGAAATAGATCTGTAGAAACGTGGACAAACAGATGTCTGGAAGAAGTGGGAGAAATGGCGGGGTGGAGACAGAAAGCCTATAAAGTGTTAGCGATGATGAGCGAGGCACTGACCAGCCCGCTCAGGCTTGATTGGCGGCATGGTCAAGGGTTCCAATCTGTCCTGGCCTCGCATTTGCATTTGTTAATTAAATGCCACAACAATATGATCTTTAACTATCAACAAGTTCTCCCTCCCCCCACCTGAGAGGCGAACGGCAGTGCTGAGCTGAAGCTAAAGTGAGGTGGACAGCCGAGGTGCAGCACATCCATTCGCTCGCGCTGACAGAGCCGAGGTAATCTTCTAGTCGGAAAGTTTAACAAGGGAAACACAGCAATCGATGGCGGGGGTGGGGGGAGGAGGTGTTTTAGAGAAAGAAAAGGAAGAAAAAACACACCAGCAACACGCTGAGGCAAAGATCTGAACAAAACGGCAATAAATTAAAACAACAAAACTGGATGCCCCTTTGAGGCGTAAGAGTCTGTAAACATGAAATAAATTAATAAAACACAAATTTTACATTGTAAAAACATAGATTTGAAACAAATATCTGGGAAAAAAATGTTTCTATTGTGACGCGAAATGTTGCCCCATCATTAGTATCCACGGGAGGATGCAGAACTTAATCGCACCATAATCTCACTTTACACCTGAAACATCCATTAGTTACGTGCTTTAGATTCAGGTTAAGAACACATCATCAGCAGACGTGAAAAGTTTGGGGGAGCAAGCTATGTGTATGTATGGCTCTGGCCCTAATGAGGGTGTTTCTGGGGGTTTCTTTGTGTTTGCTGCTCTTTAGTCAAGAGGAGGGATGGCCCGGTGATCAGTCAGTACTGAAAGCACACACAGGGCCGATTTGTCACCAGTGGCTGGCACTGGCAGCACACAGCTCCTCCATCCGCATGATTTGTGAAACCAGGGGCTGTATTTAGTAGTCCCATTTAAAGGCATATTGGAGAACCGCTCCGTATGTATGTGTGCGTGTTGTGTGTGTGTGTATGTAAAGCTAGACGCTTGGTCAAAAGCCCAACACATTTGCAGCACTTGGGAGAAGAGGGGTTTTCAGCTGGAGGGCTTGTGAAACATGAGCCTTTCCTCTCATTAAAGGAGAAGCTGTGTTTAAACCAAAGCTTGTTTGCTCCTGCTGTAATATGTTTGCGAACATCAGCAGGAGCAAATAAACACATTCGCTCTGCTCGGCTTTGGAAGGAACAAAATCGGCCCGCGACTGAACTAAATGGAACGGTTTACACAGAATTACACAGAGGGAGAAACTAATAACTCTACATATGTCTTCATCTTAGCGAGTGTGTAGCCGCAGAAGCTCAATGGCACAAAGCTGGAAATCCCACAATTTACTCTATTCCCCGACTGCATGTTAAACAGCTTAACACGTCCATTTGAACATGGCAAGGCAGTGAGGAGGTCTACCACGGGAATGAAACGAGCTGAACGCAACATATGGTCTACATGTAGGGGGTACAAGGTAGCGGGATAATAACTGTAGTCGTGCACTACTGGGTATTTATAGGCTTGTGGTTACCTACATAAACTTCCAATTAGGAGTATTTGTACAGCTGAAACGAAAAAGACGGTAAAATAAACTCTTTTACCTAATTCATGAAGGGAGCTGACTAGAAGCACATTTGTCTTTTTAAGAAAGGCGTGGGAGCAGTTAAAGGTTAGAGAAAGAATTTTCGCACGATTTATTTTAAAAATGTTAAATTATTACCCAAATTTTTGGATTGTGTTTAGTCTGCGGCCAGCTTTTATTTAATCGAGATGCCTTTAAATTGAATGTTTTCTTGCCTAAATAAATAAAAATGCATTTCTATTTAGAGTTTCTATTCGAATAGTAGATGTGCGTCAAGTTTCACTTAACTGTACATAAAAATTAAAAACACATACTTCGATGTATTTTAACTCAGCCTAGGACATCAAGATTCTCTAAAGACATGCACATTTTTTTCTTCGGACTTGCTCATTTAGGCAGCATGTGGAAGGTTTTAATGCTCTTTTTATAGATTAAAATCTCACAATTTTAAAAAGGAAACTCCAACAGATTAGCAGCGCGTCTTATTGTGGTCAGGCAGGGTTTAACATTGATTGAATTATGAATTAGCTTGGGACAAATGCAATTTAAAGTAGGCTGTGCAATAGATAATTGCAAAGGATCACTCCTGGAGACACCAACATGAAATTTTCCTCCACCTGACTGTAGGAGCATGGGCTGGCTCTCACTGGTGTTTGCTTCTCAATTTCCACACTATTCTGGAAACTATACACTACACATTAAAACCAAAAGGTGACTGCTCTATTGCTGTCGTAGCACTCTGCATCAAACTTACCTGATCAGGCTGAATTAATCTTCACATGGCTGTTCATATCCTTATGATCAAGTGACCATTTTTAGACAAGGGGGTAGCTCGAGGGAGGATATCCTGATTGGATCTGACTGAGAAACTATGGACACACTGTTGCCACAGCCTAAAGCATTCCCTGTTTTTTTGTCAATTTTAAGCTTATTGGCACCATTATTTACAAAATGAACATCATGCCACATTGAAGAAGACTTTAAACTAGTGATTGAGACCATAAACTATTTAGGAAACTGTTTACTGGGGTAATAAATCAAGCGAGAAGTGGGGTCATTTTCTCATAAGCTTACATACAATCGATTGTATGATTTAGCCTTCTGTCTCCAAACGTACATAGCCAAGCCTTTGTTTCACACCTCTGGAGTTTTGAATCCTATCCTAGAAAGTGTTTTCAATCCTCTTTAAAAGATGTAACTCACCCACAGATGTCGCATTTGTACTCTCTCATGCCGAGGTGTCGCTTCACGTGGTTCCTGGCATCTCCCAGCTGAGCAGTTGCAAAGTTGCAGATCTTACAGATGAAGGGTTTGGATCCTGCAAAACAAGGTATAGAAAGTTCATATCCGACAGTAATATTATGTTTGAAGGGGAAAAGTGGCAATTTTAATAAAACATGACTGAATAACCGCTGAGCAGAAATCTGATTTTACATTACGGATCATTTTTCAATGCCAGGCATGTACGACTGTTATTAGTTCTGTGCTAGGACTTCAACCTACTTCACAGTCACAAAATGACTTGAGATTTATAAAAACAGATGCCTTTACTACAGTCCCCATAAAAACTACAGTCACACTCCGAGTGCCAAGCGTCTCCTCTTTCACTCTCTATCTATCCTTGTCACTCTCCTTCATCTCTTACCTACTCTTCCTTTGCCTGTGGACGCGTAAATTGGATTCCAAAGGTCAGGGCGAATACGTAAATCAATTCTGTGTGCGCTCACTACCTCCCATTCCATCATTAAAGCGCTAATCACTCTGGCGGGCTTCGCAGGGAGGTTTCTCCCTAATTATTGTCATTAATAAGTCCAGAGGGCGGGGTAGCATTTGAGAGAGTGGCAGAGCCTCTGCCTGCAATCAGTCACTTAAAAGCTGAGCTGCGAGGGCTGATGCCTCCGCGTTCAGTGTGTGACGCACAAACACACAGGCTCAAGTTAAGAGACGGAACTGGGTTCTTTAGTTAAAAATGGCTGTTTATGTAAGATAAAATCAGTTACTCATGTGGTTTGCCAAACTTTAAATTCAGCTCAACTATTTGCTAAAGCCTAAACTTGTTCAGGAAAATTAAATGTATACATTTGGTGAAACAGAATGAATATTTTGTCTGGCAGGCTGAGCCAGATTTAGGCCAGAATCACACAGTGCGACACTGCAGTCTAAGTGGCAGCCTGGTATGATATGATATCCACATATGCATCTTTGAGCAAACCCTCACCCACTCGCAGTGAATATCCCAAGACGTTCTACAATATTTATTCCAGGGGCAGGCGCTGATTTGATTAAGCACTTTGTGTAGATTACTAATTCGTTCATACACGGTTCACTTGCTGTGAGCTGGAAGTACGACACATCGAATTTTAAGCCGGTAACGAAGATTGAAAGGCAAGCTTGTGCTAACAAGGCCCATAAACACAGGGGGCGGGTGGGGGTCCACACATGGGCAAAAGCAAAGCCAGCCTCTTCATTTCACATGTCCCTACAGAACACTACACACACACACACACTCACACACAAATCACTGCGCACAGTCACACAGGCACATACACAAGAACAAATAAAGCCGGATAAACACATTAAGTCCCTATACATAACTACGCACTTCACACCTAAATGTGCAGACACTTTCACACACACACTTAAAAAATGAAATCACACAACACGATCATCAACACCCATAAAGAACCAAACGACTGACATACACACTTATACCACACCCACCATCACACCTACACGTACCTACATCTAGATGCAGAACCCCACCTCACACCTATGCATGTGCATGCAGACACGCACATTAAATTCAGAAGACATAATCACCCTTTGGACAAACAGACGGAGAAACAATCATTCTCTCTCCCTTTCACTCACTCACACACACACAACCTAAAGTTGAGGTGAGAGGGAGGCGTGCGGGGAGCTGATTTGTCCAGATGGCTGGCTGAGTATGAGACATGGCAGAGAGGAGAGAGATGTAACGTCCCTCAGTTCTCACATCTTATCACATTAATACTCCACCACTCCACTTAAACAGCCTCCGTGAAACTGAAATTGACCATCAATGCAGTGTCATGTTAAATTAATATTGCCATCCACATAGGGGCGATGTGGCTCCCTCACATCCCAGATGAGACAGGGAATGACTAATTCATTTCCTGAGAGGAGAGAAGAACCATCATGCAATGTTTCACCACACACACACACACACACATACACACACGCACGCGCAAGGTGATGCCTTAAGCCTTGCACAAGCCACACACTCTTGCTACAGCAGGCTTTAATCTTCAGGTTTGGAGGCATTACATATAAATAAATATCTGAATTGTTTGGTTTCTTGTTTTCAGGCCTACTGTATCATAATTTGACACACAAAAGGTTGCAGATATCCAGTCTAACTGTATTTTTATCTATCACATTGTTTTCAATTATTGTAGACCACCCATAGATCTATTTTACATTACAGTTAGTGGATTAGAACCTGGTTAATATAGCACTATAAGTCACAGAAATATTAAAAAGTATCCTATATAGAGGAGCTTCACCCGTGCGCATCAGCACAAACATGTGAAAAATATAGAGCAACTGAATGCAAGAGTAGAGGAGAGGGAGAGAAATTTATGGCATCTGTGAAGAGTCTTCGGTAAATAAAAAAACTAACATTTAAAATGTGCAACTGTATCAAAGGGGCGCTCCAGCGTTTTAGTGGAGACACACAATAAAAATCAAAGACAGAAATGTCAAAATTGAAGCAGCAGAGTACAAGATATCCTGAGTTTTAGTCAATAATAAAAAAAGAATTATAAAAAGTTACAAAACTTAATTTCCCACAATGCAACACGATTGTTTCTTTCACCCCACTTTCTATTAAAAATCACAAGCCCAAGTCAGGATTTGGTACGTTTCCTCAGAGCCACAGGAGACATTACACAACTGTTTTCACAAGCCGATTAGTACTCCTCATGATTAGAGTGGGATATATCGATCGGTCGATTTGCCTATCACAGATATAACAGTATCGGCGTATGTGTTGTCCAATATGTGTCAATAAGAAAACTTTTCTTTACAGAACATTACGCAGAAAAACATATTTTAATCATTAAATTCCCAGTGAAGTTTACTCTCAGTGCACTGATGTCATCTAACAATTAAATTTACTGTTAAACTGTAAAATATCCTGCCTCCATTTTGTCACAAGTGTTTGTGTTTGTTTAGAGATGAGCTTTCATTTTGTCATTAAGAGTGGCGCACACCTGTTAGTAAATTATCAGTTGGGAATTTATGTATGGCTGATTTGTGGGGGACGAGTGTCCTCGCTGCCTGTCAGAATGTCTTACTGATGACCAATTAGTAGAACAATGGAATACATTTTTCTGCAGGACGACTTTGGGTACTTCTGCCTGACTGTGGTGCAGCACATTAATGTGAAAGGACATGAAACTGAAGTCTCTCAAATGGGCAAAGACAACTCGTGCACCATTCCCTCAGGTACAAAAAAAAATCCCAACAGTTGTCAACCTTTCCAAAACAACAGATATGCCATTTTACGGCATAAACAGTACTAATAAAATATAAATGATCATATAACGCATATAACAGTTAAGATTACACACATTTTCCAAAAAGGAAGGTATTTTAAAAGCAGCAAGCACCAACACAACAGTTTACTGAACAGCAATGGACCATTTCACTCCTGGGATCCACATTCCCAGAAGTTCTCATTCTTTTATTACCGCCCTACTGCTGTCGCTAATGTCTTATCCATTTCTGGTCTGAAATATTCTTGTAGCACTGCTGAAGAGTCTCCTTTAACTTCTGAATAACATTCCTGGGGAGGCCTTGCTTGCCGTCCGACCCATTCACACAGTGTGTGCACCCAGGTCCAGTATCTGGACGCTGGTGGCCATATCAGTGTCTGACAGCTCTAAAAAATGCATTTTCTACCACTGGATCCACGGTCTGCAGAACACTGTCTGGTAGGACATTAGGGGTTAATAGTGTTTGGACAGCTGGTCTAGACCTATGATGAGATGCCAATGGTGGCTACTGAAAACTGTGGCTGCTCACAGTTCCAGTCACCACTGTTGCCATTGGGGTTTAACCTCTCTTTCATAGCTCCTCACAAAGTTTTGCCAGCTCCCGCCCCAGCTCCCCAACAGTTCTCCTGTGAACCGAGTTGTCCTCCAGTGCCTTCTTATGGTCCTGTGCCAGCTCATCCAAAAGACTTCTGAAGCCTGGAGACTTCCGTCTGTACACACAGTTTCACCAGTCCCTCCACTGCCTGCATGGTGACCACTGCAGCAGGAGGTGCTGGCATGGGAAAAACAGCAATTAAATCTAGTGCTGTAAATACCTCAGTCTTGTCGCAGTCTTTTTTTCTGTTTGACGCAGCTTTCACCATTTCACAGTTTTCTCCATCTGGTCCTTATACATTTTCTTGTCTTCCATGCATTGATTAATGTCGATGGCAAGTGAAGGTGATGGTTAGTATTGAACTAATGCATATAAATCAAAGCTCATCCTTCATCCTTAAAAACCCCTAAACCCCTTTGACTGAGGATGAACGAACCCCCCCCCCAAAAAATTTAAATCAGATTGCAATTATTTTGACAGATATTGCTGAGGGATATAAGTGAAGATTTCAGTGGGAATGGTCATTTTTGAATTTCATTTCACTGAAAAACTAAAGAAAAAAAATTATGATTACATGATTTTTGGGTGGGATCTGTGCTAAACAAGGATGTTTCCTTGCATCTAGAGAATATGCATTAGTGTAGCACCACAATGATTCATTTATGGAGGTGTGTTGTGACCCATTTTACCATTATCAAAAAAATTGCAGCTGGATATTGCGAAATTGTGATTTTTGGATTACTTGTCCAGCCCTATCTTTGGCATTGCATTTACATTTTGTATTTTTGTCCATTTTGGTCTACCACATTTGGGTCTGGACCTGGTTGCAAAATGGACTTGAAAATGACTACAAATGAAATAAAATAACTGTTTGTTATAACGTCCATCCACTCCAAATTGATACAAGGTCCTCTTCCATCACAGTGTCTTTGAGGGCAAACGTTGCTTCCAGTGCAGATTTCAATGTCCCATGAACCCCTGGTGGAAAACACTAAACAACTTTAAGGATTTAAGGTTGAAATTTTAAAAAAATCCTGACATAAGGTAGCTGTGCTTGCGGTTTTACTTTCCAGTTATCTGTACAAACACACATCACATCCTGCACATGAACGTGCATGCATGGCACGTGCGTCCATTACTTTAAGGCTCAGTCTGAGGTCAGACAGCTCACTCCAGTGAAAAAGTGACCAATTTACCTCAAAATGCAAATTCCAGCTGTACCCTCATTGGCAAAATGCAAGCATGTTCCTTTAAGGGACAAATTGACAAATCTGTGTGCAGCCTCCCACTACAGACTCCTGATTTCACTGATTAATCAAGTGAATAAAAACTAGGTCTTAATTAAAAGGATCTGGACGTGCTCCCAGCCCAGAAACTGGCAGACCCCCACCGTGCAGCTCCACAGCCCCACAAACAAACTCCCAGAATAAATGACCACCACATAAAAGGTGAATAATTCACTGTAATGAGGGAACTTAGCAATAATAACAACTGGCATATGTTGTCAAAATGAAGAGAAATAGGTGCTTTCTACAAATAAGAACAGCATAAATGAAAGTGGAGAAGTAATCTCATAAACAAGAACATAACTCAATTGAATAAAAACAGGTAACCCTAAAAAACAAAGTATTCATCACTTCAAACCTCAGAATGTGCCCTTGACTTGGAGCCATCTGTTGGGACCTCAGTGTCACAGCTTTCATTTTCTTAAGTAACACTAAGTAAGTGACCTCAAAACTCAAGAATTATGACACGGGGTAGAATTATGAATACATATAGACGGACCGTTAATAAGAAGAAAGTGGTGGCCAGACATTAATCATTGGGATTTTAACCTCCGATTCTTACAGCTTCAAGCAATCGGATTTTAGCAGGAAGCAATCTGACTTTGGCCACACAAGGTGACTGGCATACACACAGTACTAGATATAAGGAAAACAAATGGTTCCTTTAAGTGAAGTTATTCCTCTGCCTCAGCAAATACATTGGTCATCCCTCTGAAACAGCCGAAGTAACAATATATCATGACATTTTAGTGCAACACATTTCGCCCACTGCATTTATGGGAATATGATGACATAATGGAGTGAAATCAGCACGTCGTTTCAAGTACGTCACCAGTATTCAGTCAGGACACCAAGGGAATATTATTACTTGTTTTCTGGCTGTATGACAAAGCTGCGACCTTCACAAACCATCTACTGTCACAGGGTCTGAAAGTGGAAACAATCGTATTTTATCTCCACACACACACACAGACACATACAATCATGTACACACATTGTAAGCACATAGCATGGACTTCAATTAAAGTCCCATTAAAGTTTGGGCTGAAAGAAGGGTGAACCATAGGAGGCAGAGAAGGGCATTTATTGATGGCGCCCTCACATCTCGTTCCTGCATTAAGTTGATTTTAAAAGCAATTAATACACATGGTCAGGGAAAAGTAATGGAGCGCCCTATATTCTTAACCTACCGGACACTTCCCAGCCGAAGCCCCGGCGAACGCTGCCCTGCTTTGCATTATAAATGACAAGATAAATCTTAATGGATTGAGCATAATCAGCTAGCCATGAAGGCTGACATATACACACATCCACGAGGCGTACGAGTGCTCACACACATATACACAAACATGGACGTACAGACACAAGGGAAATTAAAGGCTTTGAATACGTCTGCATTGATTATTTTAAATTATTAGCCCACCTCTCTTTGGACCTCCAATGCTTTTAGCCTAAGCTTTAACACATTTACAGAGACTTATTGACTATAATTACAACTGAGTCTTGGTAATGGACACATCAATTATGAGTCGCACATGTCTCTGACCAAGCGTTGTTCAGGGAATCCCAATCTGGGGTCCATTAGCGTCTCTCCTGCTGGTCTGAAGCTCAATCAGTCTTTACCTTCACCTCTACTGAAACAGCTATTACCTGGCTGCAGCAGATAGTAGCTTTAACATTAGCTTGAACTGCCAAAGAGGAGGCCGTATCTCCCCACACAATACAGTTTTGGTCAATGAGCTAATAGCTGAGCTGCACACAAAAGATTATTGTTTCTCTTTTAAGACCTTTTGGTAAAACTTGATGTGTTTAAGTGTTCATGAAGAACAAACAAGTAAACCAATCCTTATCAATCACAGGAGATTAAATATTTACACATTTTACAGCTGTAAAAGTATAAGATAGCTTTTAAATAAATGTATTTTCACAATTTCCCCATCAAAATCTTATTTCTAGACCAAGTAAGTTTATGAATTCTATTCAAAAATTTGCAGGGAGATAAGATATACAGCATCTGTAAACACCTTCCTAATACTGTGTTGTCATTAGGGCTGCAACTTACCATTATTTTTTATTATCGATTAATGATTATTTTCTTGTTTACTTGATACATTGTGTGGCCTATAAAATATCAGAAAACGGACAAAAATATTGATCAGTGTTTTCCAAAGCCGAAGATGATGTCCTCAAATGTCCTGTTTTGTCCAATCCAGATTTATTTAATTTACTGTCATCGAGGAATAAAGTAACCAGAACATATTTACATTTAAGAAGCTGGAATCAGCAAATTTTGAGTTTTCTATCTTAAAAAATCAGCTTGGTTTATCGATTGTCAAAGTAGTTGGTGATCCATTTGAATAATCGTTGCAGGTCTAGCTGTCATGCAGTGTTTTAACAGACTTGTGGTGGGATAAAGGGTTAAGGCGGTCCCTTTTTTCTTTCTTTATTCAAAACCATACATAAAATGAGGGATAATAGCTTTGACCTGCTTTTACACAGCCTACATACTGCATTGGTGTATAAGCTGCACATTGTGCGTGAGAGAAACAGAGAGCAGGAGAGAAAGAGTGTATGAGTAAATGGAAGCAGGATACTTACCAGTATGTGTGCGAATGTGTGCCAGGAAGGCCATGGAGTTGCTGCTCTTGCACACCTTCCCACAATATTTACACACACTGCCCTGGTTCTCCTCGCGCTCACGGTTGATCTGCTCTGTGTCCTCCAAAACGTACTTGTTGACCTCCCTCAGAAGCTCCTCGTGTTTCTCCTTTATGTGAACAAAGAGTTCCTGCTCCGTTTCAAAGCGGTCCGTGCATTTCACGCACTTGAAGCTCGCACCCCCTTCGGGCAGCTCCTCCACGCTGTTCTGCTCGTTGCGGGCGTGGGCAGCGCTGGTCAGGTGCTGGTGCAGGTTGCTCTCGGTGTAGAATGACTTGCCGCAAACCAAGCAGTGGAAGTGTTTCTCCTTGGAGGGATGCTTCATTGAGATGTGGACGTTGAGGCCACTGATACCGTCGGCCATGAAGCCACAGTCGTCGCAGCGTATGCGAGCGATGCTTCCTTTGGGTTCCTCTCTCGGTTTCCTCCCTCCCTTACGTTTGAGCTTCTTGACATATGCAGAAGTGAAGGGCAGGAAGCTGGCGGGCACCGGTGTTCCTCCTGTCAGACATATCACAGCAGCCTCGCCTTCTAGAGCCAGACCTTCCTGGAGAGTCTGATCCTGTTCAGTAAGGGCCTTCATGGATACAATGCAGGCATCAAAGGGAGGGGCTTTGGACAATTGTGTATCAGTACTGTCACTTTTGGCATCTACAACCATCTCATCTGCATTCAAGTGTTCATCTTCTGCTTGTTTAGCCCCTTCCCCCTGGCTCTCTTGCTGCGCAGACTGATCCACTGCAGGCTGAAGTTCTACTGGAGCCTCCTGGGGTTCAGACAGCACAGTAGGTTCAGTTGTCTGGTTAGATGGCTCTTGTTCACCACCAGTGGAAGATGTAAGATTCTCTGCTTGCTTCTCATCTGCGCTACCATCCACGCTAGCTACAGCAACAACAGGCACCGTTGTGATGGAGGGTTCAGTTGTATTCTGACTTTCCATAGCTTGGCTGTCATCAGAACAAGAGTCAGACTCTTCTGTGGGGCTCATTGGTGCACACTCAGGGTTAGAGTTTGCGGCCACAAGCTCAATGACCTCCTTCACTGGGAGTGTCACGGCTCGTTGCCCGTCACTCCCTACTGGTTCCAGGTATTTCTGGCTTTTCAGTTTGTGCTTTTCTGTGTTGGCATGCCGTGACATTTCCCTGCTCGTTACAGCGTAGTAGCTACATGCTAGACAGACATACTCAAAGTCTTTGGTGTGCTTTCTCTTGATGTGAAGATGGAGCGAAGGAATTGATTGAGCTACAAAATTGCAATGGACGCAGGCATTAACAGAGTCATATTTACTTTTTTTCTGGCTTGTGTCTGACTGAGTTTGCTCTTCTCCACTGTCGTCTTTGGATGCAGTGTTGTCAGGTTCTTGCTCTTTGTCGGTCGTCTGTGAGGCTTCATTAGGTTCCTGGTCTTGAGTAGCCGTGGGTTCCTGCGTTGATTCATTTGTGTGATTGTTGACCGGGTTCTTATTCGAACACTCATGTGCACGTTTAACATGCTTCTTTGTGATACAGTGACGATCCATGTCTCCTTTGGTCACGCAGCTGTAGTTGCACAGAGTGCAGCTATAGCCATAGTCTTTGCTGTGCTTGCGGCGGACATGGACACTGAGGTTAGTAGCGTTAGACACTACCAGGCCACAGTATCCACAAGTGGTTGTAGACCCATGCTTTGGTCTTCCTTTTTTCTTTCTGGGCGGTTCAAGCTCTGAATCTTCCTCCTCAACCGACACAGCCTTGGTAGCCTCCACTGCTTCTTCAGCTTCTTGATCTCCTTCTTTCAAAATAGCTGACCCTTCTCCTCCAGCCACCTGAGCAATATCATCCATAATAGCACTATCTCTAGCGATGTCTCTTTTTATACTCTCAACGTAGACTTCAAAGGAGGAAGATTCTGTGCTTTTCTCCCCGTTCTCCTTCTGCACGTGGTTCTCTGAGGACAGATGAACTTCCATCCACTTAGATGTGGCTGAGAAAAAGTTGCACAATTTGCAACGGTACCACTCCTGGTCGGGGTGTTTGAGACGAGCATGGCTTTCCAGCAATGCAGGGGTGCTAACCCTGAAATCACAGTTTGCACACTTCAGCTGGAACCTGCTGAGTGTACGTTTGGCTGCAACTCTGGATGGAGTGGCCTTCACAGCACTGCCAGGATCCTCAGCTTCCTTTTCATTCTCCATGTTCTCGACAGCGGAAACTGAAAGACACGTCAAAGATAAACTTTGTCAGACCTCTTTTTAACTATCAGGTTTAAAAACTTACTACAATGATTTTTAATGCAGAAATAGCTTTAAAAAAAACTCAGTGTTAAGCAGAATTTTCAACTTTGACTAAATTGAAGAACAGTGTACTCACATGTGTATGGGGCGTCTTTGGTGTGGTATCTCTGGATATGCACATCTAAAGGGGGCTTGTCCCTAAACTCTTGCCCACAGTAGTTGCAGGAATGTATCACTTTAGGTTTTGGGGTTCGTTTGCTAACTCTTCTCTCTTGGGTTTGGATTGGTTCTTCTTGATCAGCCTGATGTTTGTCTATATTGGTCTCCTTTTTGGTTAAACTCTTTGTGTCCATGCCGTTGTCATTGGCCACTGATCTCAACTTATCAAGATCAGACCCCTGGTTTTGTTTAACTTCAGCAGCACTTTCTGTCTCCATGACTACTTCCTGTTGGATTTCAGATGGACTTGTGTCAGAGATATTTTCACTTTTTTCAGCTGGCTTTGCAGTTCTGTTGGTATTCTTTGAGTTATTTCCATGCTTTCTTGCATAGTGAATCTTCAGTGATCTTGGACATTTGGCTGAGAAGCCACAAACTGTGCAGAGGCTATCCCCATCTTCAGGTCCAGAGTCTGGCCGCAGTCTCTCAGCAAGTTCCTCATTTGCTTCATCAGGTTTTGCAGACCTACTGGGTGAGTCTCTTTTAGTTTCCTCCATTTCTACATCATCTAGCTGCAACTTCCCAGTGGTGTCATTTTCGGGCACTTTGTCCTCAACAGCCTCCTTTCCTGATATCAATGTTTTATCCATATCATATCCTGTTATAATTGTATAATTTTGAAGTCGCTATCATGCTGAATCAAACTCCTGGGGGTGAAAAAAAAATAAAAACACAGAAATTATGTTTGGCATCTTCAGTTGTTTGAAACACAATTCAGTGAATGAAACAAAATGCTGTACTCAAGTTAAGAGCACAAATTGTGTAACTAGCCACAAGCTTCTGAAAAGTGACCTATTCTTCAACAACACTATCTGACTTAGCACAAGTAAATGTCGCCATCTAGTGCTTCCAGACGCAAACTGTTCAGTAAAAACATGCCAGCATGAGGGCTTGCTGTTTCTGCTTATTAAACGAGAAAAACAAGTCCACTTAAGTCACAGTTGTTAAATGGAGTATACATATGTCATTATAAGACTCATTACGAAATGCTTGTAAACATGATTCAGTAGAGCTACAGCCATTCCCACAATTAGATCAGTAATAGTGTCATAAGTACAGCTTAAGATTCAATTATGAAGAATCACATTTCTAATGGTTTACATAGCATGTCTGTTTTTCTGGCAATGATGCAATTTATTTTTACAGTGGCTGAGACAGTTCAATGCACCGCAACAAGTGTTTCTCTATTTGCATCTCTTTTCTGTATTTGTAGCATGTTCCTTTTTGCCACATGTTTACAAACTGATGACTGTTTTTTGTTTATTTGCTGAACTGGGTTTCCACTTCTCTTTTATTAGTATGTTACTACACACCATGTGTGTATTACTATGGGTGCAATTATGATTTGCAAGTGTCCTTCTTGGTCATATCTGTATGTGAGAGTAGTCTGTATTATTATTTATTTTTTACTGTATTTCTTTTAATTATTCTATCTCATCTTGTCTATTGTCTTGTTTCATTTTTATCTGCCATTGAATCACTGTCTTCCCTCTGCTTATAACTCTAGAGCTGATGTGACAAGTGAATTTCCCCAGTGAGGGATCAATTAAGTCTTATCTTATCTTAAGGGTTTGTCGCAGCACCCAAGTAAAATCAATGTGTAGAGCATCAAAACGAACTAAATGACTTTTCCTAGATCTAATAGTTGCTGTCGGTCCCCAGTGGACTTCTTGAGCAAGTTTTGTCTTAAAGCTCTTTAGGTGTTGTTTGTAAGAAATGTTGCAAAATAATGTGTAACTGCATGATTTGTATTTCTAAAAAAGGTTGGAGGAGGACCTTCAAACCCCATGCAGTACATCTTTTAGTCTTTCTCCACCACCATGTCCACAATACACCATGTATATTAAATAGAGGGGACATCTTGAGCAACAAATCTTCTGTCTTGTACCTTTTATGTTCATTTTATATTGGTGAGGATTTGAGTGAGCTCAAGAATGGGACCTGTGCTTGCTTTGGACTTACGTGTGTGTAGTAGGTCATGCCTTCTATCCACAACTGTACATATGTATGTTGCAAAAAGTGATCTTTGGAGTTCTGTTAAGGTCAATCACTATCTAAAGATATATTTATATAAAGTCAATGAGGTCAACCAAAGAACACTTCATTTCAAGGAAGTCCAATTTTGAGAATGAGCTCATTGTGCTCACCAGCGCCATCTAATGTGTATTTTGGTAGAATATGGCAACAGGATTAGCAGGAGGGACACTATCTCAAGTTAGCATTTCCAGTAACGCGCTTATGTGATCGCAAACATTAAAGTTGATTGTAGCCCGAAATGAAGGGTCGATTATGAGTGTTTAGTAATGGTGTTGATTCGTGTCTAATTCATGCTTTTAAATGGGAAATCGGTTTCACGATCTATCTCCAGAGCAGAGCACGTAACGTAGCATATCTAGGAAGAAGATGACGGTGTCAGTTTAGACCACATTGAAGGACTGACAGTGAATGCGGTGTCCTCTCCTGGTTTAAACAGACTTCGACCACAGTGTCAGGCTGTTATCTCTATTTGGGTGAATTTCCAGCGCTGTCTCTACCAAGCATCCGATGCTAGCCTAAAAGTGATACTAAGTTAGCTGAACAGGTTTTAGCCTGCACATTCAAAACTGTAACGGCGAGGCGTCCAGTGCTGCAGTGTAACATACTGCATTAATCTCCCTTCATGGCGTAAGTGACTCTTCTACCAGGGCACAAACCGGGTAAAATTGTTGTAGATACGGTTGCTGTCTACCGCAGCTAACATGCTAACAAGCGACATGTTTTCCCAACTGTATTTTGAGATACCCCGAGCGCGTCCAATTGAATTCCGACATCAACTGTGTTGTCCAATCACAGCGGGGCGAAGGCGGGTCCAGATCGCTCCATGGCATTGAAAACGACGGCAGCACAGAGGCCCAAAAAGGAGGCTAACATCGACTACCGAAACAGTGCTCTATATTGCCCAAACAGTGCTCGAAAACAACCAAACGAGTCGTCTGCCGTCTTAGAAAAAACAACTCGAGCAATAATTAGACAGTACAGTCCAGCCACAATTCAACTTACCTCTTGTTAGACGACTATTTCCACTGTCCGCGCTTTTTGCTGCTAGACACAAATGGCGTACCGTAGAGTGAGCCATGCGTCACAGGAGAGGGCGGCCTTCCTGCCGCGGCTTCAGCTGGTTTGTCACATGATGCATTCTGCACCGTGGGAAAAATGAATTAACCGCATTCATATTGCTTCTGCTCAGCATTAGTTTACAAGTGATGCATTTAAGGCTCTACTGCCAGCGTTTCTAGCAGCCACACAGGGATTATAAAACACATGCACTCCCAGGTCTCTTGCTGCTGCGTCTACTTCGGTCAAAACTAGATTTTAATGATCTCTCCCTCTCCTGCTGTGAACGCCTTGATCACATCTCATTCTCCAAGTTAGTTTTTTTGATGCAGATCCTTGCACTACACTCCAGCATGCATCTAATTAGGCATGCATAGCCTATTTTTCCCAGTTCATCCATATTCGTCCTTACCTGATGCAGTCAAGCCAGGGCCCCTTATAACTCCTCTAATGTGAGTGGAATGCTCTGCTTGTCTTCAGTATTTTCCTTTTTCCCTAAGGCCTCAGTGGGGTTTTTTTTATTTTGTTTTCTCTCTGTCCCTTCTTCCCTCCCCAGACAAATTATTTGAATGCTGTATCTTGACAAAGTCTTAACCATTATCTCTGCATAGGATAACTCAACTCCCTTCTGTCCCCTCCCATCTTTTTAATCGCCCCCCACACCACTTCAACTGGATTTGTGTTCCCAATTGAGTCACAGAAACTTTCTCCAGTATGTCCTCTTTGCATGTCTTATTGCTCTCCTTGCTACTGCCTGAGCTTTTTGCACTGGGTAATATGTTGGAGTTCTTTTCAGTAGTTTAAATGCCATATGTATATTTATCACAGCTTCTTCACATTTATCATCCAACCATACTGCCTCCCTCATTACATTCCCTTTACTCTTAGGGATGGATCTCAGTGTGGCTGTTATGTGTGGCTGTGCGGCCTTATATCAAGAGTTTCTGTGGTCATATTTCCATACATCTGGTTCAGATATACCTCTCTCTCCTCATTAAATTTATCCATGTTAGCTTTAAGAAGCACCCAGACACAAACATGTTTATATGAAGTGTATTAAAAGTACAAATTTGAGCATATCTTGTTGGCAGAAATGTAAAATGCCAACGTTTTACTCAGGAAGTGACGCATTTAAGGTCACATTTTACACTACATTACATGACCCTCCAGGTGGAGCATCACGCATACATATGAAATAGATTTTGTATGTTTTAGTTAACATAAAATACAGTTTCCTGCTCTTGAATTTAGATATATTCTATTTTTCTATGTAAAGGTTTTGCTTTTGTTACTTATCGAAGGCTGTTGACTTGAGGATAACCGACATCACAATTTACCGGTACCTTGCTTGTAGCTGAGGTCAAGTTTTCTTGTTGGGATTAACGTCTGCAAGATGACAACTATAGCATTTGTACATAGCAACATCTCAATGTGAATAAAGCACATTTCATTACATTCCTGCAGTATCAGTACAGTGTCCGTGCGAATGAGTTCAACTTTTTTTTTAGGTTTTAAAAAATCTGTATGACAACAAAAGCTCTATTATGTTGAGAGAGTTCTCTGGCACATTATCTTTAAAAGCGTCACCATATTGTGGAGAACATATATCTGGTAGTCTTTTTTTGGAATGTAAAGAAAGAAAATTCAAACCTCTAAATACTGTGCTATTGTCTTTATATGAATATGAGTGTAATCATTCACGTTTCCTTCATTTCTTTTACCTTTCTGAACGGTCATTAAAATGTTATGGGAACATAATAAATATGTTTTTATTGTTGTATTCATTTGAAGTAGATTCAGCACGAGGTACACCCAGACAGTGTATATTTTTTTGTCTCAAATGGTCAGCCTGTGATGAATCACCACTTCCATTTGACATCCAGTGTTCGCTTCATGGAAAGACTGAAGATGGATTATTGCATGGGCATTAATTGATTAAGTAGTCTGACAGGTCAGGAGGTGATAAATGATACCTCCTGCAATGAATACACAGTTTACTTTGCAATAATTTTCTTTAATTCATCACAGTCAAAATTATATGACATGGATGGTTGGAAACACGTACCCCCCTCCTGCCCCGTCCCCCGTTTTTCATTAGGATTCATCATTCATTTTTCTCCATTAGCTGTCTATTAAAACAGGAGAGGCTGGCTTTGGTGGACACCAGCTCAGTCTTCTTTCTTTTTATAGCCATTGCACTTCTCTTCAAGTTTTGCGGCAAATTCAACAAACTCTTCCCCTTAATTTGGGGGTTTTGTGTTGTAATTTGTTTTCAATTAATCAATCCCAGAAGAGGAAAAAGGATATAAATTAGACATTAGTATTACTAAATATAAATTACTGCCTTCATACACCAATTTTTCTGAAGCAGATTTAAATAGTATGTATTAGTAAGCTCAAATAAGACCTTTTCATGACTCGTAGGCCATTCACCACCATCCATGATCTACAATATCGTAGCCCTCCTGTAATAGATGTCTATGTTAACCCTGGTATCAGTTGTACAGACACAGTGATCGAGTCATGGAACTCTCTCTCAGTATTATGTAAAATTCTTCACAGACATCAAGTCCTTATCAGTGCAAAAGTAGATTTGTCATGGAAATATGATTATTGTCAGAAATATTAATGAGTTTAAAGGGGTCATATTCTGCTTTTTTGGGTTTTCCCCTCTCCTTTAGATTGTTATATGGCATTTTTTGCGTGCATGTAAAGCAAATTTGCAAGCCACACCAAAGAAAGTTATTCTCTACCACAGAAAACGCTGGCCCCAAACTGCCTCGACAAAGCCTTCATGTTCGTAACTTATCTACGTCACTATGCAACACAGCACCACCTCCAGCTAGAGGACCATCCTTCACCTAGGTGAAGATCCCAGCCACCTCAGTTTCTGCAGTCAGTATATGAAGATGTGGAAGTTACAAGCGAGGAAGACATTTTTTGCTAGATGTTCTTAACGAGGGTGTCAACATTTGTAAGCGTGTAACTACTGGATGTTTTCTTTTTTTAAAAGATAGGGGCCTGTGCAAGAGCTTTAGGCTAGGCAGGGGAACCACTGCAGATGGCATTATCAATGACGGCTGCTTATGGTACAAGCTCCAGAATGGATCGATACCTGATACCAGCTGCAGTTGTATATATTTTTGGCCTACTGTTTGTTTTGGAGATTAGCCTGTTGGATAAGGCGTTGGCATGACTAATGTGACTACTGAGCCAAAGTTCAACCTATGATGTAATTTTGAGGGACAGTTGAGAGCCTCATTAAGCCAACTAAATAAGGAGAAGGTTTGATGCAGTTTTATCATGATGCTTTTGTGTGCTCATACGTCAAGTATGTATTGTTTGCTCCAGCATCCTGTGTGTGTGTGTGTGTGTGTGTGTGTGTGTGTGTGTGTGTGTGTGTGTGTGTGTGTGTGTGTGTGTGTTGCTGCTGTGTGTAAATGCACTTGATAAACCTGCCCTGAAGATAACAATATAGCTACCTGTGAAAAACAAATGTTCAAACTACAGGAAATCATTTGTCCGACAACTTTATGTAACTTTGATGAAAACCCAGCAGTTAGCTTGTTAACACCATTCAAAGACTGTCACAAAGCTTTAACTTTAATGGCCTGCTGGACTGTGAGGCTGAGGCCAAGGCTGAGGCTCATATGGGTCATATTCCTTCTTTAACATGCGCGGTGGTATCAAAACAGTTACTGTGGTGATATTCACGGTAAAACGGCAGCTAATTAGAAGCTAAAGCATGGGCTTCACGGAAGGAGGCCTTAGGAGGACTGGACGGAATTGAGTGTGAGAGAAATCCTGTGGTTTTGAACAATTAAGCATGTAGTCTGAACCAATTTAAGTGTTTTATTTTCCAAGTTACAGCTACAAAATCAGTCTTTACATACACACACAATATGTGCACGTACAGTTCCATATACTTTTGCTGTGCCTGTAAACATATACACATACCTCACTTCCTTATGACTATTTCCAGCCAGAGGATTCTCTGAATAAAATAAATAAATAAACTAATAATCTTGAATATTTGGCATTAGCTATTTTTAATGACCCTGCACAGGCTTGGTCCATCCACACAGATGTTTTCCATCTCTTGCCTAATTAGTCCTCTTCTCCGGTCAGTGGACCTGTGCAGTCAGGCCTTTTTCACAGCAGCCGTTTTGACTTGTTATAATGGGCTACTAAAACCACAGGTGTTACTGGTAACATTAACAATTGCTCCATTCTTTTCAGGTGTCCTTGTACGCCAAGACAATGAGCCAGCATGCACAATATCACACTCAGATAATGATTTGCCTAAACAATGACTCTCGGTATTTTAATTAGATATACTTTTTTTGTTACATAAGTGCAATGTAAAACGTCGCATTTAATGCAAAGTTTTTCTATCATGTTGACTCAACATGAATAAATTAGATAACAATATGTGTGATTTATTACAGGAGATAGAGTAACTCATTTGAAATGCATGATTTTTTATGTATAATACTTGAATAATAAACCCCTGAAAACCACATTATGCTTATAAAGTCTGCATCAATTTAATTTAATCAGACTGTGTTTTTTAATATATTCACATTGACTCAACTTGACAGAAAAACCTTGCATTAAATCTAACCCTTTACATTGAACTGTAATAACATTAGAAGGAAAATTTACAAGTAATTAAAATAGTCACTGTTTTAGGCAAATTGTATTTTTCTATTGCAGAACCCTGAAACTGAAGCTAAATGGACCAGCCACCAGTGATTTATGATCTACACCTGTGCCTTTCTCATAGAAAATGCCTGCCTGCACAGCCCCACTGTGCTGATAAGAAGACTTATTAGGCAACAAATTGGAAAAAACCTGTGTGGGTGAATAAAGATAAATAAATAAATCTGAGCAAGGACTCATTTCTGTTATAATAATCTGTTTTTAGTCATATACAAGCCTATATTAAATGCACATTTCTTCCCTCTACAGTCTTCCTTATCCCATCTACGCTGTGTTTACTATGCCTTCTTTTTACAGGGACAGAGAATTTCCCAGTAAAACTGACATTCCCAAATAGTGTGACCTTTGTAAATCCATAATCAAACGCAAACCTCCCTCAAGTGCATATGCACTGAGCAGAGAGGACAGACTGACTCCGACTGTGACCTGGTTGGTCTGTTTGGTAAATGCAGCGCATGTGTTTGGGGCAGAACGCGTCACACCTGCACCTGATAAACTGGCTGAAAACTTGTTCTTCTACAGTAGATCCCACTAGAGGGAGCAATCTGCACATTTATCACTCTTGGGCAATCAGAGTGTGTGAATGTCTGTCTGTGTCTGTCTGTGTGTGTGTGTGTATGGTGCCATGGCAACACAAGACACACATCTCACAAAGAACAGTGTGCTGAAAGACACAACTCTTACCAGAAGGTGATAACACTGTAATAGTGTTTCAGGGAATAGAAGTGAAGTTAAAAAAAAAGAAGAAATCTCATAGAAACGCAATAACAGGACAGTAAAACCAAGTGAGGATCTTCTTTGTCTGAATTTACTGAGCCAGCCAGAATTAGACTTTAAACAGGCCTCCACTTCTTTTTGCTGAAGGGTTTCCAGAAACTCTTTTTTTTTATAGGGTATAGGACATGGGTCAAGTGCATCATATTGCTACTACTACTCACTCACTCAGTCAATTTTGTGTCTCTCCTCAAGCTTTTTTTCAGTGGGTGAAGCACATTAAATGCATTGGTTTTATCCTGATGTTGGGGTTTTTGAAGGGATCATTGGGGAGGATATACACATATAAGATACAGGTATGTGTCCCAGTGCATCTATGAATGCTTGGATTTGCATATGATTTTAAGCATTCATCTACTTCTTTGTTGTTCCCAATTTACTGTAGCCACTTCCCAATGTGTAACATACAGACAGGTGCACACAGGTGCACTTCATGGTACAATTATGCAGTTAACATCCAATCATGCTCTGTGGCATGCATACAAATACTAGGCAGGCCCAGTTCATTCTGATGTTTTCTGATTTTATGTAAGATAACAAGAGGAAAAGATGTAAGTGACTTTGAAAGAGGGTTCATTGTTGGGGCACAGATGGCAGAAGCTCCAGTCACACAGTGTTTCAATAGGAACAGCGACTTAAGTGACCTGATATGTATTAACATCTATGGGAAAGACATTAGTCAATAGGATTGGAAATCGTGGTCAACAGTGCACATTTGTTTGCCGTGTTGCCTCTGCGTTAATGTAACATGCAAGGAAAATAAAAGACAGCAGCTCTTCCTCGGTGACTAAGAATGTCGCTGCAGGACATGATCAGACTGTGTCACCAAGAACAGTCTGTTGGCAATTACATAGAGAGGGATATCATAGCAGGGTTGCAGTGCATAAACCCCTCATTATGAAGATGAATGCATGTTTGAGAGTTCAGTGGTGCAAAAGCCATGGGCGCTGGTTTGACAGAGATGTGGAAAAAAGTGGTATGACCATCCCACCTTCACCACGTTCTCCACAAGTTGGCGAGTGCATGTGTGGCATACATCAAGAGAACGGTACGGACCTGAATGCTTGACCACCACAGTGAGGGTATCCAGTGGCTCTGTTATGATGTGGGGGGGCACTTTGCTGGAATAGTTTGGTTTCACTTCTCCCCCTAGAGGTTAGGGTCACTGCAAATCAATAGAGTGGTGGCCCAGCACCATATTAAGACACTTTATGTTGTTTATTCCTTTAATATGTCACCCGTCCAGTGTCATTGTTAGTCCACCTGTTGACAATTGTTGTGTGCAGACTCCAATGCGATGCTCCCAATAGAGTTGTCCCTTCACCTTAGAGATGAAAGCTATACCGGGACAGTATTACATAGAAACCAGACTGAAACCCAACTGCAGTGACTAGGCACCATGGCCAACCAGTCCAAGTCATTGCTGCATTGGGTAGTTTTGTAGGAAATATACCATGGTCTCTGCAGAGGTGGTCAAGTGTTTTATCAATACATTAAAGGTCCAATTTTTAAGATAGTTGATTGTCGAGTCTCATTCCCAACTCATCAAATACTGATGCTTTAGGCTGGATTCAGACGTGACAGCGACAAAGTTGACACAGACTCAACTTTTGGAGAAGCGCAGCCTTTGTCACTTTGCGATGGCCAGTCACATAAGCTGCCGATCAGACCCGCAGCATGAATGACTGCAACCACAGTGGAGTGTAACGTAATGTGTCGTGTGTATTCACTCAGTTTGGCATCGTGCACCAGTTTAAAACACACCGGTGGATGCAGAAAATCACTGTAGGACCAGCATACTTAACCTGCTCTGACAGAGACATGCCTGGAGATCATTTCTCTGTGTGGAGCTATGTTTCACTTGTGATCACTCGGTTTGTTCTTGTGCCCAAGTTTAGCAGGGTTTCACCACACAGGCTGATTTGGTCTGAATCCGGCCTTAGGTTGGTGACGACCCGACCTACCAACCTAAAGCGTCAGAATTTGACAAGTTGGGAAACCCAAAGCATCAGGGTTTGACAAGTTAGGAATAATCAAATTTATTACAAAATTGGACAATAAAGCATATTAAATGAAAGGCTGTAGGTATGAAAATAGAGACGGTGGCATAAGAAACCAAACCACTACATCATCACTGCAGCTTAAAACCTAATGAGCCCAATGATTCATGCCAGCAGTGCAGTGTCAAAAAGAACAACTCTTACAGTAACTGCCTTTTCCCACCACCATATATACACTGTAATGTCTCACCGTATATGGATTGTTCCTCCTCCAAGAAAACCATTCTTTCTCTTTCTGTGATGTGTGTGTACGCACACCAGGGTTTTCATTCATTATGGTACCAGCAGCTGTCTAAGACCATGAGGTCAGAGCAGCCCCAAAATGCATCACCTCACTGTGTAAACACACAGCCATGTTTAAAAGGTGAGTCTCAGAGCGGGCCACAGTGATGTTTGGGTTTTGTTTGAGGGTTTCGAGGACACACACTGTGGGAAAATTTGACCCATGTTTAGTCTAAAAGGGAATGTTTTTAAAAAATGTAGAAGGTATCAGTGACCCACAACACTATTCCTACTTCTTAGCAGCTTGTGCTCTATTTTGATGTATGTTACTGTACTGCTCTGTCCTCAACTGGCTGTAGTAAACCTGCATCCCAGATGGATGGCATGTGCAGTAGCATTCCTTCAGACTAGCTTGACTAATCCCTGTCACTCAGGTTCTGACATTTCCCTCTACAGATCTGGGTCAGACCAAGGCTGATACACAGATCAGGTTTCTGCTGGATCTAAATGAAGCTGCCTTTCTATCTTAGGATCCTTCCGCTAAGTGTGTGGGATTAGTAAGTAGTAAAACTGTACAGAAGGGAAGGGTTATTCAAAGACGACCACAACTACTACTGCTGCCACTAGATTTCTGCTCCGATTTCCGGAGCATTTTTCAGATGAAAACAGAAAGGGCGACCAAATATCAAGGTCTTGCTTCATGTGCTGTGTTAACTGGGAGTGTCTGGGTTGAAACCGTCTGATGATGAGTTCATGGGGGGAGCTCCTTGGTTTTCTGGCACCGAACACAACAACAAATGCGAGCCACACAGCTGCGGGACGCTCTCTCTCTCTGGGGTCTCTCTCTCGCTCTCTCACACCCCAGACACCCTCATCCCTCCCTTTCCAACCTCTCCATCCTTTCCTAGAAGCATTACCTCACTCAGAGGTATCACCTGGGGAGTTCATGTGTGTCTGTGTGTGTGTGTTTGGGCTCTGTATCTATGTGTCTGCATGTGAGTGAGAAGGAAAGCAAGAGAAAAAGAAGCGTTTCTTGTTAAATGTGCCGTTTGAACAGCTTTGGGTGGAGCACAGTGGAGTAAATCCTTCTTTCTCTTTCTCCCTCTGAATCGAGCTCACTTGCAAAGCCTTAAAAACTGTGGAGGGACCAATCGTCTGCCGGATAAGATCAGCCTTTCCTTCTTTTATTTCAAGTATTTGCTGTGCAATATCCTGCAACGGGTTTTTCCCTTTTTCTGATATCAAACAGTCGTGGTTTGAGATATTGCTTTGCAGCAACACTAAAGCACAAGACACAGGACAAAAATGCAAGAAAAGCTGTAATAAGACAAGCTTTTATCATCGTGCATGTTCCCTGGATCATTTGAGCTCAAGGACACAACCACTCTCACAGCATTAAACAGCAAGGCTCAGCATCAGTATAATTATTACCATGACCTGCAACCAAGAGGTGTTTCATTTCACTCCCACCTTCAAACAATATGGTGAAATTTACTGAATATTCTGTAGCATGTGAATGCTATTACAGCAGAGAAAAGTGGAGGGTGTGTCCTTAGATAGACTGAAATTATTGTGATTTTGATGATAGTAACCTAAATGAAGAGCACGAGAGAAGGGGAGTTAACAGTCCTTACAGGAGAGGCTGCTGTTAACAAAACCATAAAACACAGAGGGCATAACTCAGCGCGTTATGACTGCTGCTGGTCATCTAAACATCCTCGAAGCAGAGGCTTATAAGAGTGGCTGTGTATAGCATCAGTCAAACAGTCGTGATTTAAATCTCCACAGGCCCACCCAAAGAGAAATGACACCGACAGTGGTTTCATCTTTCACCATCTGCTTATTACGCTCTCCTTAAGTCTCTTTTTACTTTGTAATCCAACACATCCCTCCCAAAACTGTGCGTCTGTTAAACCTCAGATGACCCCCTCCATCTATTACACCTACACAAAGCAGATTTCATAAGAGGGTTATGAAAGAACACATTATTTAGATATGTCATCTAATATAAGAGTCACTTTTTAACTGTTGTCCCAGAAAGCGAACTGCACAACGCTGCGAAAAGTAGATTGTCAGGAAAGTGTGTGAGCGACAGGTGTAATGGACCTCCGTCGTACAGTACACTTGCAGGTTAATTTACGTTTAGGCGTGGAAACTACTTGGTTAGGCAGCGGGCTCATTGAAATGAATGAGGTGACTTTATTTTTTCACACAAGGCTTGATCAGTCTGAACACAGACTCATTCTTTGTTAAAGTACAGCTGATGTGGACATGAATCCTGCCAATAGCTTTACTGGTGTCCTGAAGTGTTAGTCCTGGATGTGCTGGTGCCCAAGACAAACAATAATTTGGACATCCACCAGGGTTCTTAGGTTGCCATGAAGATGAGTTAGCTGTAGCCTGTTTCTTTAGTCCCGTTTTCCCTGTGACTGTGGATGTGCAAATAACTCACAGTTTACTTTTGGTTTCACAGCAGCCTCCTTGGTGAGAGTCCTGTGCTTGTTGACCCAACCATCTGTCTCTGACCTCCTCTCCATGTGGACTTTCTTACATTTTAAACCGCTTCGCCTGACTTCCTCCTTTACTGCCATAACAATTACTACTGCCACTAAAGGTTGCCGCCAAACAAGAAACGTCTGGTCAAGGTTTGTGCCTTAAACAACAGACCACTGGGATGACCCAGAGTGTTACTTTTCTAAACAGATTCAAGGACATTAATCTAAAAGTGACCAAAGATATTTGCCATACCTGAAAAGTGTACAACCCTGCTTGTACCATTGGATGAAAAGAGACCAAAAACAGATGAATATACTGTATGGCAGTGTATGATAATAACACAGTGGATCAATATTGAGTATAAATACATTTTAAGTCCTACAGTGACAAATGTTTTTCTGTTTTACTGGATAAACTTGACTTTTATCCAGAGCTCCTGTCTGAGTCTGACGTCTCCGCCCACAGCTTTCAATGTTTTTATTTTCTTTTGCAGGTTCACATCATAGCATTGAGGGGCGTGTGTGTGTTTGTGTGCACGTGTGTGCGGGTGATTATGGTGTTATGACGTCTGCTGGTGTTAGGGCTGAACCAAAGAAACCGTTCAGACACAGCAACCCCCACAACGGCCCTTTCCAAACACACTTGCCGGTAGCCCTCACTTTAACACACATACAAGGGAGACTCACACTTGACCAGCACGTTCACACACACTCTCACACACGTGATTACCAATAAATGGGTTCTCATAGTGGGTGAGTGTGTTTAGGGGGACTGCGGACCCTCGACAGCTGATGTTTGGAGAGCTTTCTGTCGGTAAGAGCCACATTAAACTGAAAGTCAGCCAGAGCCAGAGAGACGATGACTCAATGTATATGTATTTATGTTTCGCATGTGCTTGTGCTCAAATATTTGTTGCTGGTTTTGTGTGTACGTATAAAAAGTGTATATGTGACTCAGTCAATATGTTAGAAAAGTGGTTTTATGACTTTGTGTTGCAGCTGCAGTACACTCCAATAAATGCTTACACGATTGAGCATGCATGGACATACATACTGTATAAATACAGGTTGACATGCTGTAAGGGAGAATGGAGAAATGGGGAAATTAAAGGAGTTTGACAGTTTTGGACATATGTTTATTTAAGATTTAGATGATAGAATTGATACCTCTCTCATGTATGTAAATATGAAGCTAACACCAGCAGCTGGTTAGCTTAGCTTAGCACAGACACAAAGGATTAACTTGTTTATGAGAAAACAAAATGACGGAATGTATCAAGAAATACACATTCGTATTTAGATGTTAGATTAGCATTAAGTGTCACAGCGTATGTTTTTGCTAATGAAATTATAAAAAGATTGATTGTTTGTGATTCTTTGCAACATCAGCATCAATCAGCACAAATTCTGAAGTCACATTTCCACATGTGAGTTAAACAAGACCGCAGAGTTCAAAGTGTAGAATTTCTCTACATTCTGTATGAGTAAGATCTTCATTAGCCAAAGAAAACCAGGGCAGTGACTCACTGCCATTTCTCTTCCTTCGATATGCAGGTTTTTAATAATCTGTGCTTAGTCATGGTTCTGAGTGAGGGGAATCTAGGAAGTATGTGTGTGTGAGTGTACAGTATGAGTCAGAAAACTAATTTTCTTTCATTTACAGACTGGAATGTCACTGATTTACTTTTGATAGTCTGTATCTTGACTCCCTATTCCCCATTCAGACAGGATCCAACAGCTTCACGCCTACTTCCTATAGTCAGTATAGTAGTACAGTACAGTACAGTACAGTACAGTGCAATACCGTATTGTATAGTTTAGTATAGTAAAGTGTATTTTAGTATAGTATAGTATAGTACAGTATAGTACATTACAGTATAATACAGTAGTATAGTACAGTACAGTATACTATAGTATAGTACAATACAGTACAGTATAGTACAGTATAGTATAGTATAGTACAGTATAGTTCAGTATAGTACAGTACAGTATAATACAGTATAGTATAGTACAGTATAGTACAGTACAGTATAGTATAGTACAGTACAGTATAGTTCAGTATAGTACAGTACAGTATAGTACAGTATAGTACAGTACAGTATAATGCAGTATAGTATAGTGCAGTACAGGACAGTATAGTACAATACAGTATAGTGTAGTACAGTATAATACAGTATAGTATAGTACAGTACAGTACAGCATAGTATAGTACAGTATAGTATAGTATAGTATAGTACAGTACAGTATAGTATAGTATAATACAGTATAGTATAGTATAGTACAGTACAGTATAGTATAGTATAATACAGTATAGTATAGTACAGTATAGTACAGTATAGTACAGTATAGTATAGTATAATACAGTATAGTATAGTACAGTACAGTATAGTATAGTATAATACAGTATAGTATAGTATAGTACAGTATAGTACAGTATAATACAGTATAATATAGTATAGTAATAAATATAGGGCAACATATCACAAAGATAACCACTAACTACTGCAAACTGTAGCTGCTGTTAGCCCAATTAGCTGTGCAGCTAATGCATAGGTGTTTACATTACTAGCACAGAGTTTTAATACCGGAACATTGAAACACAAAACACAGACGTCATAACATCAAAAATTGTATTCCTCCACATTCTGTTCATAATTTTAGAGAAGTCTTGAATGTTTTCAACCAAAATTCTTACGTATTGCACCAAAACAGTAACTTTTGACCACTGGCTACACACAGGCATCCATCCCTTGTCACCTGGGTGAAAGTCCTGTGAATAAACCACCAGACCCGTCATTATCGCCCCCTGCTGGTACTGCACCCTCACGTGTGTGCGTATTTTTCGTTCCTAGGCGAGGCAAACCATCACACTCAAACACTGTCCTCTAGTGGATCGGCGGATCTATTGCATGGTTTGCCATGAGACTGGGCTGAGAAGTAATAGTAAGTGTATCTGCGGTAGTTTATAGATACCTTTTCCTGTTTTCCTTCATTCCTGCTGCCCCGTTGCATGCGGCCTATTACTCTACCATCTGAGCACCACGCCTCTTCTTGCAGTCTTAATAGGCAGTTAATGTCATTCAGCATTACTTATCAGCATTTGATTTGTTAACATGTGTTGCCAATTGTGATATTACATCATGGGAATTCTCCCACAAAGGCAGAAACCACGCCAAAATCTCTGGTCTATATTATAGATTTCATTAAATCTCTGATATTAGCCCTTACTCACATTTGCACGATATGAAATGAAGATGAATTAGTCACGTTCAGTTGAGTTGAGAGAGGTGTGAGTCTTAGTTTATTCATTGAGGACACAAACTCCCTCCTTCTCTTCGTCTCTCACAGACACACATTGTGCTGGCCGTGAAAATGTTTGTATCCGCTGTGGTTTACTGAGTGTTTAGTCTAGAGTAACAGCAAAGCTGGCCAGCAGTCCGAAAGCTTAAGTGTGTCACAGCCTCAAGGGCCTGCTTTGCCCCTGAGCAGCTACACCGAGGACTTGAGCACTACCAAAAATATGCCAATTGAATGTAATTTCTTCTTTCATGCAGTACACAACATTGACCTCTGTTATAGAAAGAAAGAAAGAAAGAAAGAAAGAAAGAAAGAAAGAAAGAAAGAAAGAAAGACAGAAAGAATCTTGAACTTGTATACTTTGAAAAGTGGCTTTATGTAACTTTTAGTCTCCCACTGCTTTCAACAAAAAATGTTTCTGACTGAATACTGAATGAAAAGAAGACCTTGTAATATTCTGCAGTTTTTCTTCTGATCAACTTTTCAAACAGCTGCGAAGGTTTCTCTGAAAATTGCATGCAAGCACTTCCAAAGACTTAGAGTCATACTTTCTGTTTAAGGTCATGAATACAGTTTTGAGGAAAAAATTGTTTCAAGCTCCACTAAAAAATAGTCCAAGTGATTACTAACAAGGGGCATCTGCAAGTCATTTTTCATAACGAAAGCACTACAGTGTTTTTCCTGTCACAGGGACAATTGCGATGATCAATAAACATCCTAAAGAAACATACTACTAACAGCAGGGCTGTTAAATGACCGGGCACATGACACCTTTTTGGAGTCCGGTAGGGTGAGAGAGAGCAGGGGTGAGTTTCCCAAACAGATTTAGTGCCTTGATCTCTTTCAGTCTATTGTTCAGTGGATGGAGAACTAAGGGTTTATAATGTTACTGAGCTTTTGGGAAAGTCGCCTACTTCACTCTCGCTTGGGAATGAAGGGAACTTACTTTGCTGCATGTGTGTAAATAACAAAAATAGAGAAAAATACAACTGACCCAGCTATATGTTCAGATTAATAT
Organism: Pagrus major; assembly: GCF_040436345.1. Classification (NCBI taxonomy): domain Eukaryota; kingdom Metazoa; phylum Chordata; class Actinopteri; order Spariformes; family Sparidae; genus Pagrus; species Pagrus major. The sequence continues at coordinate 8,959,781 of NC_133231.1, forward strand.
ATGTTGACACAAACAGATGTTGACACATTAAGGGAGACCTATTATGCTTTCTTGTTTGTTTTCCTTTCCATCGGTGTTATATAGGATCTTGTGCCTGTAAAATTTCTTGAAAGTTAAAAAGCTCAAAGACCACACCCACTGAAGCTCCTCTCTCCCACAGAAAACACTACTCCTGGAACGCCTCGTCAGTTGTTCCGCCTTTAATTTCATGATTTCATGACATCACACTACATCGCTATGTCACACATAATTTATGCCAAGCAGCTAGTTTGGCACACAAGAATTAATTTAGTGAGGCTGCTCTGTTGTTGTTAGCTGTGCTGGCTCAGGCGTGTGTGAGCTGACCAATCAGAGCAGACTGGGTATTTGGGAGGAGGGGCCTTAAAGAGACATGAGTGTTTCAGACAGAGGGGGAAAAGTAGCTTTTTTTTTGAGCATCAAAGCATGTAAACCTATTCTAGTAGTTACCCAAAATAAAATGATGAACGTGAAAGTGAGCATAATATATCTCCTTTCAGTACAAGAACTCTGTATCTGATGCTTCCTAGCTCTTTAAAAAGACATCAACATTTAGTTTTCTGCTGTACCAAGACATAATTCATCAAAAATACATGGGAAAAAGAGGCACATCGACTGAGAAAGAGAATGATATACAGCGAAGCCTCTATCGTATCCCCTCTCTACACACAAACAATACTTCAGATCCTGTTCCAAGACAGTATATGCACAGAGTTCGGATGGATAAATACCTCAGAGGACGGGACTGTGACTTATGTACCAGACAGCTCTCTGTTAGTCTGAGCTGTCCGAGGATGAAATACAGCCAAGAGGTTCAGGTCTCTGCGTTACGTGGGAATATTTTGCTAGAGACGACAGAGCGGAAAAGCTTTAGTGCTCCCTTCTAAGCTTCTGTACTCCAAAAGGTATTGTTCTTGTCCACCTTTTACTGTTAAATGCAAATGCGAAAGGGAGATAGGCAGTATCTCCTTTCCCTTTCTGATCTCCTCATCCCACCACTCTTCCTGTACATCTCTCTTTCCTGGTGCTTTAATGTGAACAGGTCTTGTTCTCAGTCTGAATTTAAATTACCCCTCTAAAAGGAAATGATTAAAAAGAAAAAAGATAACAGCGCCCTTTTAAAGTTGCTGTAATTCAGAGGGGAATTAAAAGCTCATAGATGAGCTCAGCTGAAATGATGTTTCAAGTGATGGTGGAAAGATTAACAAGCAGCTTGATTTGTGCTCAATGGTTTGATTCCCAGCAGTGTGTCACTGTGATCTTGGATCTTAAGGTCTCTCTTACTCAGCTGTGTAGAAGTTGTTTGAAGTAGGGAGGGGTGGATTAGAAAGAACTTTGCATGTCCATAAATGTAAACTTTTCAGAGAATCTTTTCACACGTCAGGAGTCAGTTGAAATAAAATAAAGCCATTTAACATCACATATGTTTGCAGGACAATGATGAAATCTGTTCTGGCTTTATGTCGTTATAGAGAACACATTGTCCTGAAAAGCAGAACACTCACTGGTGTCCAAGACGGTAACCTCATTTGGACACAAGAAACTCTCAGTCTCAGTTTACATGTTGTGAAAGGGACTTGCTCACTATACTGAAATCACTATATGCTCTTTCTGACAGTGAACGAAGACAGAAACATTGGAATAAACAGAGATGGGATGTGACGAATTGCTTGATTTGGACTCGAAACACAATATGAACGTTGTACAACATTTATCAGTCTATGTTTTCTCTAAGCACTTTAATGATCATGATTAATGATCATCACGTTTACATTACATGTTCATGACCTGACTGTAATATCGGGAGCTGGAGCCACTGACCACAGTTCGAGACTGTGTTTCAACATTTGTAATGTGGAACTACTGGAAATTTTTGATGAGGGATGTTTCAACATTTGAAAGCTTTTTTCCAGCTGCATTTGTGGTGAAAAAAAGAAGAAGATATTTTTGACTAGAAATTGGGACATCTTCAATCATAGAATAGAAAATTGAGCCTAAAGAATCTACAAATTGCAACATGAATAAATATAAAGTTTCAACGCCCAGGGTTGGCAGAAACATACAATGCTAACATATATTTTGGTGACTGGGTTGAGATCACAGGAAATGATACTGTTACTGTACAGTAAAATGTACAAGAGCCAAGGTTTTGTAGTTAAAGGTGCAATATGTTAGAATTTTGGTTTAAAACATTAGAAAAATAACTACAATTATTAACAAACTGGATAACATTATGCCAGACACATCTATGTATTGTTGCAAAGACATCTACTGAAGTTAGCATGCTAACCAGCTAGGCCCAGCCCATCCTGTCTTGTAAAAACCACTCTGAACTCCCAGTCTGGAATGCCAGCTGCACGGCTAACTTAGCTAGTTAGCTAACATGCTAGGAGTTAGCAGCAGTTGCTGTTTGAGGTGAACCTGCTTCAACAGGTGGCCAATTCTTACATATTGCACCTTTAAGTCAACACATGCTGAAAACTATAGATACATCACTGAAAAAGTCTAAAAACAATAAGCAGTCAGTGGATGGTTTCATTACCTCGGCCCAGGAGGTTATGTTTTCACCCATGTCCATTTGTTTGTGTGTTGGATGGTTGGTTTGTTTTTCAGGATTAGACAAAAACTACAGATTTCCACAAAAGTTAGATGGAGGATGGGTCCCGGCCCAGAATAGACCCCATGAACTGTTGGTGTGGATCCGGATAAAGCGACAAATCCATCCAGGAAATTTTCCCACTTTATTTAATATTGAAAGATATATATCCCAGATCTGATTAGCTTCAATTATGGTTAAGCAGTTATGGAAGGTTTAAAATTCAGTTATACAGGGCTTTCCACTTTGATATTGGACTAAAGGCTTGATTGAATTAAAGGGTACTATTATGCCTTGGCGGAGGTATACACTCTGAGTGCCATTCTAGTTAAACCTTGTAATCTTTCTGACCTCCTCCTCATGTATTTGTGCACACTTGCAGACAGAATATTCCAGACAGTGTCCAGAATAGTAGTCTGCATAAGAGGAGCGGGTTCTCTGTGGAGCTATCACAGAGCGCAGACACACAGATCTTTGCTGACAGTTTCTGTCCCAGCGGTTTTGATGCACCAAGATTATTTTTCAAACCATGAAATGAGTCCAGAGTCCACTGAACTTGTCTTTTTTCTTTGCTAGCCTCATTCAGTGTCTGCTTGGGTGGCCACTTGTCCTGGGAACTGTGGAAGACTTTGTCGAAAGGGAAAAAAATCAAATGTTTGAAAAAATTGTGAAATTGTATTACTACATTACTTACTACAAGAAGTCAGAGACCGGGACCAGCACCAGCAAGTAACTGAGTTCTTTCTCCCTTTTGATTTAACACACAATGGCACAATACCTGCACTTCTTTAAAATTGTCTACTGGAGCCTAAATAGAACAGTATCTCAAATCACAACCACACCCTGTATCTACAGATCCTCAATTTGGATGAGGAGAAAATCCCCCCAAAAACCCTTTAACAGTGAAAAAATGTGTGAAACCTCAGGAAGAGCACGGAGAAGGGATTCCTCTCCCAGGACAGACACACTCCAGGCCAGTATGAGAACATCACATTAGTTTCGTCTCTAGTGAGCTCATCTTTGGAAACATGCAAGGAAACATGTACATATGGAGACATTACTCTCGCTTTCATCTGGCATGCCAGACAATTAAAGACTACTGACAGCTCTAGCTAGAAATTGCATGAAGTAGCTGTATCAAAGTTAAAGACTATACACTGTCTTCCAAACAGCAAAATGGTGGGTGGGACAACCAAAGCAATAAGTTAAAAGATGTCTAGTACACTATTGAGCCGAGAAAAAGGACAGCTGGGTAATATGTCTCTGTTGGTTTGTCACTGCGAGTGACCCCTTTCACATTACACAGTCAATATGTAATTTTTTTTGTTAAATCTGGCTTGCTGTGCTGCTAACTGAGCTAACTGGTTAAAAGTACCTACAGTTATTGAACAGAATACAGTTAGCAGCAGTTTGGGGTTAATCTGGTAATATGCTGCCCTTATTTGTTGGCAGCATGAATTCAACAGGTAGCCAATTCTTACATATTGCGGCTTTAATATAAGAATAATGATTAGTTTGGCTTTAAGCACAATTCATTTTGGTTTTAGTACTACATATACTGTTTTCAGAATGCAGATTTATGGGTTTACGGATGCTAAAAGGCTTTGAGAATATGGGACTTTTAGTCTAAATATAATTAAATGAAGTGATATCCGATGCTGGTGTGGCTCATTTCTTTAAAGTGCATATTGAATGACACAAACGGCACGGGTTTGAATCCAGCACACTGCTGTGATGTACAGTATGCTTACTCAAACGCTCCCATTCATTTCCCATTCCTGTTCATTGTTGTCTGATAAAGGAGAAAATGTAATAAATAGGAAATTTTAACAGGCCAGACTCGTGGCTTGAACCCACTGACTTGGAGAAGCATGCCATGGTATTTTATGATAGATGTTAACGCTCAGCGGGATGTTGGTCTGTGCATGTGTGAGTGTGTGTGTGTGTGTGACAAGACCATTTCAGTAGCCTTGAAGAGAGCACAGGCCAATGCTGACTGTGATACCGTAAACACTGCTCTCTCTCTCTCTCTTTCTGTTTCTTTCTCTCTCAATCTGATTTTTCCTCTCTGTGTTTTGACTTTTTGATTTTGTTCTCTGTATGCATGTGTGTGTTTTGGGGTGTGTTACAATTTACACTGTCCTGCCTGTGCGTAGAGAGAAGAAAACGTCCTGTACTACTGGGAGGGGGTGGGTTTGAAAAAGGTTCTTTTCTGATGTCACACATATGCTGGTGGAGCTACAGCTGACAAGCATTTGAAGCTTCTAAGAAATACAGAAATGCATGCATGCTTGCACACACACACACACAAACACACACACACACACACACACACACTCAAGGCTGACGTGCACTCTCAGTCCTTTAGGAACCAGGAAGTCCCCTTGTTGTTCATGAAACATCTGGAGCACAGAATCCCTGAATCCCGGGTTCCCCTGGCAACACTACATCAACAGCCAGTCCACCGCCTGCCCTAAGTGTGTGTGTGTGTGTTGTGTGTGTGTGTGAGAGAGAGAGAGAATGAGAAAAAGGGGATGTTGCATCTTTGTTAATGTGCTATCAGCCATTCATTTTACTCAACAAAGACACAAAATGCTGCAGCACATTGTCACATATCTGATGCTGGATGATACAGCAAACAGGAAACTGCATACTACATTTGCATACAAATGATTTCCAAAGACCCTTTTAAGGAAAAAACTATGAGCCTCCATGTGTCTCCTGTGTGCAGTAGCGGGGCAAATGAGGCATGTCTGACCTTGGGAACATGGAAGCACGGAGTCTGAGGTCGTTTCCCTGAAGTCTGACCCCGGCCATCCCCTCTTAACCTCCCTGTGAGGAAACGGATAAGCTCTTCTCTCTCTTTACTCCCCTCAGTCAAATTGTTATTTTCCCCACTTTCCTTTATTTCCAAGTACTTTTGTCGACATTTATATTGTTTATAAGCCAGTTTCACATCATCCATTATGTTTGGCACAAATAGGATTTTTTACCATTAACCCAAGGGTGTTTGACCTCTCGTCCTTCATCCTCCAGCCGGCCCTCTGACTCATTTCCTTTCATCCTATCCAAAAGGGAGTCAAAGTGATACGAGCCACACCAGAGACATCTGAGCGCCAGGATAGCTGTGAAGCATTGTCTAGAATCCAACCATCCACCACAAATGAAACGGCTTTAAAATCTCATCGATATAAACTTGATGTTTAAGTCATCGTTTCATCTGACCTCATCTGAAGGTTCAGATTTTCTCTGAGAATTAAAACCAAGAGTGAGGCCGAGTGTGTCTGCACGTAAGCATTTAAATGTGAGTGTTGTGGATGTGCTGTATATCATCTGTGTTGACTTTTAACTCCATGGAGATATAAAACTTCACTTATACGCGAGACAAAGCCAATAGCTTCCATCTAGTGATGCATGTAGTGACGATTAATGTGTTGACAAAGCCAAGCTCCTCAGTTCTTATGACCTGATGTAATTACTTCCTGATCACTGATGCAGTTGGAAAGTTTTGATGTAATTTTATGTATTTAAAAATGAAAGGTAAATTATGCATAACAGCACAAGAATACATGACTGATGACAATGTGATTTGCGCCAGCAGGCTAACTGAGAAACCTGACATTACCTGTTGGCTAAGTCATCATTTGAAAGACATTAAAATAGCACCAGTATGGTGCTTTCTTGATTTCTTGATTTAATCTCAATGGTTACAGCCTAGGTAGTGTGTGTGTGTGTGTGAGGGGGACAAAGAGAGACATTGGGAACACTTCAACAGGTTCAGCTGTGGAAAGCTTTCAGCAGTTACGGCACGTCTTCCTCTCAAAACCAGGGGCCAAATCGGCACATTAATCTGACAGAGCTTTTCTTGGCGGACAACAGAAACTTAACAGCCACTCTTCATGAGCCACAGTCGTTCCAGTGTCCTGTCCTCGTAAAAGCACACACACAAACACACACACACAAGAAAAAACAACACAAGAGCAGCCATGGTTCAGTTGCTGTTTGCAAATCTGGAACATAGATCATGCCATATCTTCTCCTGTAAGTGTAAAAGCAACAATTTGCTGTCTTAGAGCAATACAAAGTAGTCTATTTCTTGGCTTGGGCCAGTAATTTCCTGGACTGCTCTCTGGTTGCCTTGTAACTGGTCCTGGCTCAGAAATAGTTTGATACATAACCCCTCCTAAAGTGGTGAATTGTCATTTTTGCATTTCGGCTTTTGTACAACAAAAACATACAAGATATAATGTGTTAATTAGTTAGCTTTAGAGGTGCTGGCTAGCTGCTTCCCCATGTCTCTAGTCTTTTTTAAGCCTTTATTGGACAGAGCAGCTGCAGAGAGACAGGTATGGCTTGTTTTTCTGTAAAGTCACTTACAAATATTGGTAGTCACAAGTTTGTTGGGTTTGTTGGGTTTGTTGGGTTTCTCAAATGTAGTTGCTTCTTTGGGCTTGCATGTCCCATGTAGGATCCGTCACAAACCCCATTCCTTCTGACACTGCAAATCAAAATAGCGTGATTTATGTTTTGTAGTTTTATTAGCTACTTCGCTAACAATGTCAGGGACAGAGAGGGCAGAATATGGAAAATAATATAACAATGGCTGGGAGAAAGGGACTGTATTAAAAGAACAATATGTATGAATGTGTCGCCTGTTGAATTAATACAAATAGGGGGGAGCATATCACCAAAGTAACTGCTAGCTGCTGCTAACTGTAGCTGCTGTTAGCTAGTTAGCTCAGTTAGCCATGCAGCTAGCGGTCTGGACTGTGAGTTCCAAGTGGTATTATGAAAAAGAACTGGCTATACTCTATATCCAGTATGTGTATGAATTTAGGTACATTACATTAGGTGAAGGTGCTACTCTTGGACTTGTTTCCACAGACCTCATTGCTTGTTTCTCTTGTCACATCTGGCAACACTGTCTATGAGGTGAGCTACAGGGGAACCAAGCTACTGAACCTGAGGTCTGTAGATCTCTGATCTGCTACACATGTTGCACCATCTGCACAATCCATACACATCACTTTGGCCTTGAACCCACTGCGGGTTCATATTGTAACCCTCAGGCTCATGCTCATGTGACAATCAAATCAAGTCACGTCCTTCAAATCCTCCTGCTCTGAAGTCCTCAACCACATCTGTATGAATGTTTGAATGGCAGCTTCCGCTTTACGTGAAGACATTGCACTTTCAGGTGAGCCTCGTGATTTCCATTGGTGCGACTATTAAAACCGGCTGTCAGCTATACAATAAAAATGACCTAATTCGATTTGTCAGATACAGAGTCATATGACCTAAAGAGAGAGGGCTGGAAGAGGTCAGAGGGCTCAGGGGAGAGGGATGTGTGTGTCCACACGGGAACATGAGAAAAGAGTGCATCATGTTGGGTTTGTGACCCTTAATGTGCTGCTAAAAGGTCAGTTTGTGAATTGAACCTCATATAGTGCATGCATATGTACAAGCACTGCAGCATTGCAAAACCTTCGCCTAAAGGAGAAATTTCAAATTTCCTTGAAGGTTCATGAAGTCCACCACAGAGTAAACTCTTCTACGTCCACATGGGGTTGGAATGCCACAAACATTACAAAGATACTGTACAATGACAATAAATAAGACACCATTAGATCAAGTGGAACTGACTTAAACATCCTTCCCTCATGTTCTGGGCAGCACTCTACAGCGTATGCAGTGACGTCTTGGCAATACATTTTACTGACAAGACACAGCTGGGTTCGGCTCTTTACTACATCTCTGACCTTCTGACTCCATCAGTGTCGGCCCACGCCCTGTGATCCTCAGCTGCTGGTCAAAAACCTTTTACACTCACCTGTCTTTGATTCTGGAGGAGAGTTTTCTGTTCCTGATTATTTTTCCTGCTGCTTTTCTCTGTATTTTAGATGGCTTAGTGTCTGTTTAGTTATTTTATTGTTTAGATTTTGCATTACTTGCTGTATTTTTACATCACTGGAACATTAACTTGGCATGTGATTTTGTCAAAAGCAGTATTTGAAAACAGTTTATTCTTTTAGAGGAATATTTATCTATTTATGAAATTCGAATTTTAAAATCTATACTTAATAGGAAAAGTCACTTTCATTTCTGCTTTCACAAATCTTCTGTTACATACTAACATAATTGCACTCGGCTATCATTTTGTATTCGTCAAATTTGGTTTTTTTTTGTGTGTGTCTGAAATAACTTTTTCCAAGGTCAAGAAAGAAAGAAAAGCTAAAGTGAATTTCATCATTCGAATGCCTTATGTTTTTTATGTTCTTATTTTTGGCACAGAATTTGTGTGATACAGGGTCAGAATCTTTAGAGATCGGTTGATTGGTTTTTTGTACACCAGAGACGTTGAGGTTGCGGTGGTGCTCCCTGGCTTGCATAAAACAAAGCAGAATCTGTCCCTCAGAATTCTGTTATGGCTGTCTGTTTTCAAGATGTGCATGCTCTCAGGGCTTCCCCAGCTCTCTACATTTGTTTTCTGCTATAACAGTGGTTTCGCTGTTTATCCCTGAGGGGATCTTTGGTCTCCAGACACATAAAGCAGCCCCACCCTGATTACTCATTTTCATCATTGACAGCATCGAGAAAAATGCCACATTGGTTAATGGTTTTATTGTGGTTAGGGTGAGGTGGTTTGGTCAAAAACATTCATCTACTTTTAGAGAAAAAAAAAAATAGATGATTAAAATCAGAACCAAAATCAGTTTTTTTTTGCCAAGTAGGTTTTCACTGGACCAATTCTTTCTTCCGACTTTCTTGATAACAGTCCAAAAGTCATTATATTTGAAATGTTTGTCAGCAAGACTCTATTTAACAGTCCAAAGATGTTGCAAGTAGTTTTTGTGCCTAAATTGACCGCAGAGCCCTTAACATGCAAAACTGATGGTAGAGGGGTCAGCAGAGCGACATAGTTTGATGCTTAAGGCCAGTGACCAATCAGTTTGATGATTTGGGAGTAATATGTCTATGTTTTCTCTTAAGTGAAATTTGCCTTGTGTTTTGGTACACACAGCATGTAGAAAAATGTAAAAAAAAAAAAAAACAATTAAAAAAGAACTGCAAGTCAAAAATAATAAACTAAGAGAACTAAAGATAGAGAAAAACAATAAGATATCTAAAAAAAATGTTTTTATACAAAACACATATAACATGACTGTACAGGTTTGTGCAGTCATGTTCAAAGTGCAGATATACCCTAGTGATGTTCCAGAAAAAAGCAAAAACACATTCTGCTATAGTTCAGGTTAAAAATATCCCCACTGAGAGCCACAATTGCCTTCTACGTACTGTACTGTGTACTCCATTAGCCTCAGAGCCACACTGTAATTCACTTTTGCATTTGGTGAAGATTTTTTTTGTCCACACAGTCCCCAAACTGTCGTCATTTTTATCACCATCCTGAACCTGAAGTGGTCATCAAGCACACATAAGGAGACCCTCCCTAACAAGAGTCAGTGGTCCTTTAATCAGCTTCCACTGGGAGAGGTCAAATTTACTCTGCTTTATTAAATTAGGGGTGTGCGCAATGTGCACTGTGGGACGCGGGCAGTGTGTGTGTGTGTGTGTGTGTGTGTGTGTGTGTGTGTGTGTGTGTGTGTGTGTGTGTGTGCGCAAACAAGAGGCTAAAATTGAGACGCAGAGAGATAAAAAGAAAGAAGACACTTGGGTCCAGTTCAGACAAGGAAGACTGTGGATATACTCAAACAAACTGAGTATTACACACACACATGCCCAGACAACAACATGTGCACAACATTCAATATGATCGCCACCCACAGTGTCGTTACTCACTGTGGGACCAATTTAGAGCTTGACTATCTGCCAGTTGAGATTGGAGTTACAGTACAAGCAGGGATATGTGGCCTCCTGCAAGATGATTTACATGCAAAGATAGATTTTTCACCCTAATTATGATGAGTGTTGGGGTCTTTACTCACAAAATGTAATGCATTACACATTACAGTGGCCTCAAGCTTCAGACTATGACGCTCTACAGTACCTGCCCCTCTAGTGTCAGTTTCAGTTGTGAAGGGCTCCGTGGTCAAATCATAATAATACATTACAGGCTTGGTCCTGGTTGACTTTCAAAATAAAGCTTGTTAAAGACAGTTCACATTATTTATTATGACTTTTGGACTTGTATCAATGTTGTCAAATGGCCGTGGGTGGGTTAGGTTTAGGCTCCAAAACTATTTGGTTAGGTTTAGGCACCACAACAAGATTATTGCATTTCAGACAAATGTAATGTGATTACAGTAACTAATTATGATTCACATACTTTTTACTCAGTGGAGTTCATCTGTATGCTTGTTTATTTCTGCACGTCAAGATTCAAGAACAAACATCATTGGTGCCTACACAGTATTTGTGACCATTAGTGTACAGACCCTAAAAAAACAAGGTTGAATAAAATATGGTCTAATTCCACTGACATGTAATTGATGTGAGATGAAGACATGGTAACTGCAAACATGCTGTGAGGATAAAAAATAGGATAATTATTAATAAAGCTTAATCTTCATACAAAAATGTAATTGAGCTCTCAAATGGATAAACCAGATGTTGTATATTTCCTGTATTTAATTATGTTCTATTTAATTATCAACCCAAGATGTTTGCTAATCGCATTTTGAGAGATACATTAAATGAATAACGGCAAAATACACCAAAAGGAGAAAAGGTCATGTTTCCACGATACGAAAATGAATCTGAAAAACTGACTTTTGTTCATAACGGCCTTTTTAACTGATTCCCAATATCGCAATCCAGAAACATTACTCATTATACTCCCAAAGGCAGTGATTCTCTGTTACTCACTTTGCCATTATTCATTAAAAAATCCCCATCCCCAAACACACACACAACACACACACACACACACACACACACACGCACACACACACACTTATACTCCATGCTCCATCCTTCCAGCTGTGAGCTCCTCTCAGACATTAACACATTGTCTTATCCTGCCTTTTGGGAATCAAGCTACAGCTGGAGATGTCTCTCTCTCTCTCTCTCTCTTTCGGTCTCTCTGTTCGTCACATATTCAGTATGTGTATATATAACGAACACACACAGATACATCATAGTCTCAGATTTGTATTGTGACTCTGACCCCCCGATTGGGAACTACTAAACTAAGGTTAGATCCAACTCAACCAACTGCAACAATAAACTGCTACTACTGACACCTCATGATGTCCTCTACATATATATTGATACATCAGTTACAGAGGGGCATTTTTTGTATGATGCATTCTTTTACCTTTGATACTTTAAGTAAATTCAGCTTAGTATAGGATCTGAGTATGTCTTCCACCACTGGCTGCTGTAGACGGAAAGGAAGAAAGACAGGTAGGCAAAGGTTGGTGAGTACAATAGCAGCAGCTGTACAGGCTGTCGTCATCAGAAAAATTACTATATAGGTCAACTGTGAAAGCAGCAATACTTGCATTTGTTAGGCAGCGACCTTAGAGGTTGCATATTGATTACAGCAGCAAAGGAGGAAATCAGGCTAAGTAGTATAAAGAGCGACAAGTCTGCATAGGAAGGTCAGGGATGGATGAGTGGTCCAAACTAGCACAGGACTTTCACCGAGGAGACCGCTGTTCCTGTCCAGTGTGAAAGCAAAAGTAAACGGGAGTAATTGTACACTGTAATGTCTGACAAACTGACTTTACTTTAAAAAATGAAGGAAACTGATTACGTCAAAATTACAAAGTAAAGTAAACGAATAATTTTAGTTTTTTTAGCTCGTGCAACTTAAATTGAATAGTCTACTTTACTGGGTAATTCTGAGGTAAGCAGTTACCTGACTTTTTAAAAAGTAAAGTCAACTGTTAAAATTTGTAGTGTAGTCAAGTTATGTCATGTACATTTTGTAACTGATGTCCCGTAAGTATCGCAGTTATTTTAAGCCAAGCCACAAAGTTTTCCTTAACCTAACCTAACTGACAAAGGTCTGGCAGGCCTGTTGCTGGTATGTTGCAAGGGTTATGTTGTTTTGGGAACGATGATATCTGTTGTTTTGACAGTCACCGGCAGTCAACATATATAGTTGTTTAGGCTTAATTGTTATATAGTAATGTATGAATGTTAACTATTGTAAGTTGAGTGCTTATAGAAAAATATCTATTGTTCGCATACTTTTTCTCCTTCATTGGTGAACTATAGAGGTGCAAGAGTATGGTGACTCCGCTGCAATCCAATTTGTGAGCAATATCCAATCAGAACTGACAGAACGAAGACATCAGAGGTACAACAAAGCACGCTTTACATCACCTGATTGTGTGTGAAAAAGTGTGCTAAGCTGTGGGTGGCCAGTCATTAAGCCGCAGGGCAACAGACGTCTGGACTCTACCAAACGTCGACCACCACAGCTCCATGCAGCAACTCTTTTACCATTAACAGATATAAACAAACATAGATATTATGTATTATATCCAGAATCTTATCTTATGAAGAAGAAAACAAACAGATAATGCGACAGTTAAACTTGAAATATTTGGTGCATGCCGTGCAGAAAGAAAAGGGTTTTAAGATCGTCAATGACTGTTTTAACTTTGGCTGAGGCAGAGGAACACATGGGAGTTTTTAAACAATTAGCCCTGCCAAATGACGCTCATTATGTGGTTAGAGCCTTCAGAGGAGAGGAAGAGGAAGAGAAAGGTAAGACGGAGTAGGATGAAGGGAGAGGAAGAAGAAGAGGATGTGGGAATATGAGGTGAAAGACATGGGGGGAGGATAAGAAAGAGCAAAATGAAATGAGGTGAAAGAAGAAGAATCATGGTGGTGTGGGAGGGAGGAGCGGTTGAGAGGTGTAAGGGAGGAAGTGGAGGCTGCTCTAATTATCTGAATTAAAGTTTCTCGACCCCCAGACGTGGTGAGAAACTCCACAAAGCAGGGGTGTATGGGACGCATCAGATTGTGAAAATCACCCCACCATGACACGTCGATTAGCCATGACCCCGAGACCCCTGGACCAGTTAGCATCACACACTAATCACAAATCCACGGTCGGTTCTGAGAAATGAATCATGTTTACAAAGGAGCTGAGAGTTTGGACAACTGAAAAGTATGAACAAATGTTTATCAGTAAAGAAAACAAGAAAGCAGGAAACAGAATTTGAAGGGATCATTTCCTGGCGGAGATGTGGTGCCGTCATCCTCCAGGACACATGTGGCAGGCTGAGGATAAAACTGATAAGGATCTTGATTTAAGCCATCCAGGCCACTCATGCAAGATTCGGTCGTACATAAGCAAATATTGTCAGGCATATTTTAATGCGACAGTTCAGTTGGAGTACATTTTTTCGATCAATGGGGACCCTGATTCTTCACTTTCATGTGGCTGCAGCAAATTTTCACTCACAATAAAATCAAAAAATTAAAAAAACACAGTTATAGTTAAAATTAAATGTAACACCAATAATTAAACTTCAGTCATAAACTTCTCACATAACTTATGTTGCCAGGTTTGTGGTCAGTTTGTCTTCCAATTTCTCAGCATCCTGTTTAACTGAACCTCTGGTGCACCAAACAGACGGCTGCTGGCACCTCCTTTTCCATGCCTCTCCTTTAATCTTACGTGAGTGAGAACGCTCACTAGCCTAAAATTTACCATCCCATACATACGTAAGTACTGTGTAATTTACAGCTATTGTTTCCCACATGTTGACTGCAGTATTTAGACTGTGTGTTCTCAGATTTGTAATGTTATACAGCGCACCATGCAAACTCGAGAATGTTTTCAAAAATGAACATATGTATGTACAATCTATATCAACAAATGGTCTTTATGTTTCACTGTTTTTTGTTTTATTTTTTTGTTTTGTTTTTTAGCACACCTGCATTATACAGCACTAGTAAATATGGCATTATAGGTAACCGTGCCAGCAATCACAAACACACTGATGCTGTTATCCTCCTGGTACAAAAAGAATATCATATTCATCACATAAACATCAAGTCATACGTTTACTTTAGGGGATTTCTTTTTCAGTCCTCTACTTCCTCTGATGAATGGAGCATATTCTGAGTGGACGTTCTTCCAATAAGTGTACTTAACATCACAAATATTTAGTGCTGGCAAAGTTGTTTTTTTTTTCCACCAGCTGAACTACCAGTCATTCTTCAGACTAGTATTAATGGAAAAAGGCAGCAGGTCAATTCAAAGCAGCTTGTTCCATGGATGAACGTTTTTATTAACAATATTCGGTCCAGAATGTGTCATACAGTGTGTGTATGTGTGTTTGTACAACACAGCTAGATTGTGTTTTTTTAATGTGGTCAAAGATGATTAATCATAAATATGGTCCTTACATGACCTCAAGGTTGATAATAGATTGAGGCAAAGGTGAGAGTTTTCTTTGTGTACAGCCACCTTCTGCAGGCCTGTGGTCCAATTAGGTGCTGACCCTGGTATGGCGCCAACCTGTTCTCCAGCTTCTGTAAACTTAATTACATTTTAATTTTTACTTTCCTTCAGTGTTTTATATAGTTTCTTTTGCATGTAAAAGATCTTGAAAGTCAAAAAAAGCTCCTCTCTCCCACAGAAAACACTGCTCCTGAAGCACCTGAAAAACCTTGCCTTTAAATCAGTGACTTTGTGACATCACACTATGTCATCATGTCACACATTTGCCTAATTTTTGCATAGCGGCTAGTTTGGCAAGTAAGAATTGATTTAGTACAGTTGTTTAATTGTTGTTAGCGGTACTGGCTCAGGTGTGTGTGAGCTGACCAGTCAGAGCAGACTGGGTACTCGGGAGGGGCCTTAAAGACACAGGAGCTAAAACAGAGTTTCAGACAGAGGGGGAATACAGTGCTGCAGTACTGGACAGTATGAGGAGACTGGTGTGATTTTTGAGCATTAAAGCATGTCAACCTATTCTAGTAGTAACCCAAAATAAAACCATGAACCTGAAAAATAGCTTAATGTCTCCTTTAAATTGTATTTCTCATTACTACCATACTTTACCCAAACCTTACAACTTGGGCATTTTAAAATAATAACTTAGACCTTGATGCATCAAACATCATGGTTTTAGCCCCTTTTGCAGCCTAAATTGGACGATTTTTACATTTATTGTTAATATTTTGTATTATGTAGAGGAAGAAAGAAGATCCTCTCTGAGTGGGCAGGACCTGTTTGATTGACAGGTAAGCCAGCAGTCACACAGATATGAAATGTGAATACCAGAAACTGCAGCTTACGAGGCAATGACTGACAGTGTTCTGTGAGCAGCTGTATTGAAGAAAAAGACCTCTCAAATTAGCATCTGATCTGACCGATCTTGACATTTGCAGGCAAGCTAATTAGCTATGAAGCCTGCAAACTGACATTAGCAGTGCTCTTCTTCAGTGGTGAATGTTTGGTAAAATCTATATCTGACAAAAGCAGTGAAACAGTTACACACACGGCAATAAGTGCAAAAACTCTGGCAGGGATAAAATTGCTGATGTCATATCAGATGTGTTTTCTTGCGTCCTTTTATTTGACCATTTGTTTTACAAAAAGTATATAAAAAAAGAACCAAGTCTGTGCTCTCAGATACAAAACTACAACCTTCCAAAGCTTATGGTCCAACTCATAAAAAACACATTAGACATAGTATCACCACATGGGAGTTGTGAAGTTAGCAGAACTTTATGTCAGCCAAGTTACTGCGGTGCACTCCGTCCTAATGAAGTCCATTGTTTTAAACACTGCTGTCAGGGTTGAGGGGGTAAGGGTATGCAGTAGGTAAGCAAAGCAGCCCTTAGAAAAGTAGTGACCAGCTGAGAGGGCCAAGCAGGGTATGATTCAGTCAGCTGCTGGAGACAGTTTGCCAGTTGGGAGCCATTAGCTAGCTAGCGACAGAGCTAAGCAGTGGTGTAATGCATTTGGCAGAGGTGAAGCAGTGATGGCGTTGACTGCTGACGCACTGGAGAAAAGCCTGGCTGCTTCTGCTCTGCTGCTGCTCTGCCCACATGTGCTATTCTCCTCTGCATGGATGAGCATTACTTCATTGAGAGACACAAACACAAGAGACGCAGAAACAGGGAAAATAGAACTGAGCGAGTTTGTAAAAGAGTCAGTGAAGAGTTTTTTTTTACAGTAGTAGTAGTGGGAGTCGTGGTTGAGGCATTTGGAAATGGCCGTACTTTGCAAACTTTGTGCAAAGAAGCAGATGTCAACACAGTTACCTGTTTTAAATGTGTGTTAGCAGTACAGTCTTTTTGGACATCTTTTGGACTTGAACACACTGCAAAGACTACAGCTGAAGGACAACTGGCTCGTACATTCTGCACCTGCATGAGATGACATACCTCTCCATACCACCAGGTAGCTGTAGTCTGTATTCATCATTCAAAAACGAAAACAAAAGACTTGTAACGGCGGATATACAAACCGTTGTCATGAAAAAGCTGTTTTATCACACCGCTATCGCTAATACAGCCACTGCTAACCAAGAATATGTCTGATAAGAAGTTGCTACTGTCACTGGGGAAGAGGCGAAGGCAACACATGGATGAAATCATGGATACTACAGGAACAGGCTTGAGGGGCGTTCCCTTTCTTTTTCTGTTTCTCTTCTTACATTTGCACTGATTAGCTTATAGTAGCTGAACAGTCAATCAGAGGGATTTCTGTCATCGGGTTTGCCTTCAATTCTACATGCATAATCTGCCAAAAAGCTGCTGACGAGGGCCGACCAGTGCCAACAGTGTGGGACACACCACAATAACTAGGGCCACAGATGCACACCAGGCCGACACTGGCCAATGGCAGACCTTTGGCCTTGTGTGTCAGGGCCCATAAACCTGTAACCCCGGGACACTAATATCCATTCATTTTTAATATAAGCAAAGTTATTTCTTCAAACAGCTGGGCACTGTAGCTTTTAGCAAACATTACTCAAACAGGAGAAACTAGTGTGTTTGTTTGGACACTTCTCTATGCTCATCTCTATAAAACATGACACGCCAGAAAGAGAAATGGTGGTCACTGTGGTAAACGTAATGTAGTAACTCAAAAGCACACATGACTTTTGTTGGTGCAGTACCCATTTCCATGGTAACAGGGATCTGTCAGAGACGTTGCCATTACACTTTAGGATTGTGGGTAGTGTAGTGCTTCTCCATGACATCATGCATAAAACATGAACCTCGCTGTTGCGCTCTATTTTCAGCTGTGGATTAATACATAAACCACAGTGCGTGTTCATGATGATGAAATAAAAAAATATCACCCAGTGCAACAGTGTTGCCAGTTTTAGTCTGTTATCTTTGTTTCCAGACTTAAAGCATTGTCTCACCTAATATAAACAACAAGGCAATGCAATAAACACTTGGTAACATCAATGGAAAAAACATTTCAGAGTCCAGATCATTTTCAAAACACAAACTTCGGTCTGTTGATCGAGTAAAATTTCCATTATTATTGCCAGCAAAGACAGCCAGTAGAGGAAGTCTGACAGTGAATGAAAATACACATGAAATCAAACAGAGAGATCTTTCTAACAGGGTCACAGCAGCAGTGATTTAATGTCAGACTACAGTTTAGCACATATCATTCTCCACTGCCCAGAAGCCAAATGCCTGATGTGTGTGTGTGTGTGTGTGTGTGTGTGTGTATCCAGTAAATAAGTTTTACTTCTGCCCTGACAACCGTCCACCCTCTGATACACTGCTGGATAAAGGACCTTTGTTCTCCTTCTCTGAAGTCGTCTGATTCGACACAGGACTCACACACACACACATTTTCCAGTGACAACAACTCAATGGCCACAACAAGTCTTCTCCGGTCATCCAAATCAGTGCATTCACCGTGTCCCAAATTACGTGAGTTTGCACATGCTGATGTCCATAAATTTAGGTATTTATATTCCCTCCCTAGTTTTGGTTGCACACACCTATCGTAACACACATAAACACAACCAGCTTCCTCTTAAGGACTCTTGATCCAAATCTGTGCTGAGACTGGCCATCTGGGAGTTCTGGCAAAATTCAGATGGTCTGACTCACCTTTGGGCTGAACCCTCTCTCACAGCTCACTTATTTACTAATTGTAGCATATTGTTTGATTTCATAATTAAAAACTGAAAGGTCATCCATCATAAGGCAATTGAATTACTGGCAGATCTGTTTTTTTCTTTCTTTTCTTATAAACATAAAAGGTGGACATCAGTTTCCAGTGTTAATTCAAACCTTTCCCAGTGTCAAGTGTCCTGCAGCATTTCAGGGAAAATTCTCCGATACACAGAAAGTGACGTCATTATGTGTGTGAATGGTGATAACCGTCTGCTACTACAGGCAGACAGCTATTCTCATGTCAACATGAGAATGATTTATGCTGAAGGTTTTCTGTATATCTAATATGAAACTCTAGTCAAATCATAGGTGAAATATTTTCGGATTAGGTTTTATTGTAAAATGGTAGGACATGCAGAGTTGTGATACATGGAGAACCTGTGGCTGTCTGTACTGAATCATATAGAAGACATAAGTCATCACGGATGTACAAGCAGGACACTGTATTTGTCACATTAAGCAGAATTTTCAGCAAAATGATGTCTTGAATGTTAGTGTTGCACGTCCATGGTCCTGCTTGGCAGTCTGAAACCAATCCGAGGCAGACTGACTGAAAATCCTTCTTAAAATCGTGGATATTCATGTTGGTTTTATGTAGTATGATGGTTTGCTGAGAGGTTGACTTGGCCAAGAAGTGGAACAGAAGGAGAGTCAGTGATGATCAAGCAGCAAGGAATGGTTTGATTACCAGGACTTGTATTATCTACCAGCTCCAATACAACCATTAAAGTTCTGTTACTGGCTATCTTTGGAGCTTTAGCAAGTATTTCTTTCATGGACTTTGGTGGGTGATATAGGCCAGATTGTTTTACGAAATGTATTGATAACTAAATTATTGAGTTAATCAAAACAAATCATTAAAACATTGTAACATTTTTCATTCCAACAATTTACACATGCTCATGCCAATTCTTCACCTCCCACACATGGACATCATATCTATCTGGAAGAAGACTATACAGTACTCTGCATAATGAAATTGTCAATTTTATGCACAGACTGTACTGCTTGTAAGTTGGCAGATGTATGCATGCAATCCTCAGAACACTGATTTGACAAAATTGGCAAAATATAATAATAAAAATGGGAAAAAAAAGAATAATGAACATTAAGTGTCTTGTGTGGGCAGATATACCCTTTCATGCTAGCTAACTGTGGCTTCTTTCCAGTCCAAATGGTTAATTAAAGTTGGGGATGGGATGAATGTGCATTGAAAATCTTTGTTTCTGCCTTTGTGGAGAACAATTAGCTAAAGGTTGAGCTGCTGTTTCAACACAATTTCAAACAGATCTGGATTTTCTCCACATATGCAGAAAGAAAATCTGCTCCAGATCACTTATTATGGGAAAACTGGAAAAGTTTTTCTAAATACGTAACAAGTGTTTAACAGTATAGTGATTGTTGCCCAACTTAAGGCCTGTTATCATTATGCTCATGGGATGGAGCACTATCTCACTTTGACTTTTAAATGAGACGCTTCCAAGAAGCAAGTGGTCTTACTGGAGCTCACTGTTCCCAGCGAAGACAGGCTGAAGGAAGCCAATGAGTGGAAGAGAGCCAAGCACGAAGGCCTGGTGCTGTCCGATGCTAGTGAGATGTAGGGATTCGCAGGCAGGTCCCTCAGCAAAGTGCTCATAAAATTAGGAACCAAATGAAAAGTCCAACACCAGCAAATTAAAACAATAATTGTTTTTATTTGGCACAAGACAAAAGTGCTTTATGATAACACTGCCCATGACTAGTTTGGCATGAAAACAACCTCATGGTTCAAATTATTGGTCTCAGTCATTAAACCTGTGCTTAAACCCTCTCCTTGAAAAATGTGTCACTCAGTTTTTATTTTGTTATTGCTCATTAAGGCACCTCACAACTTCAAAACACATAACTTGCAGGTAATAACATTTTTGTGCAAACTTTTTTGAAACGTTTTGGACAAAAGTTTTCAGTCTGCTTTGGCTTTATTGTCAAGAAGTGAACATAGGAAGCACGATAATGCAAAAAATTTGAAACCTAGCAACTGTGTTCACATGTTGTATATATTAAAAATAACTTCCTAATGTATTTATTGTTTGTGCAGTGTAGACAAATGGAACCATAAGGGCTTTACAAGTCTACTAGAGGACAAGTACAGAATCCTACAAACATAAATATGCTGGTTTTCTATCTACGCACAAGTACAAAAACACAGGTTCATCACCTCTCTTGAAATCAATAACTTATCCCTACAAATTGCATTTTTATTGTTGTTATTGCAGACAAAACCCCCAGCTCATAATTTCACATTGTTTGGTCAGATATACAAGTCATTGTCAGAACAGTTGAAAGCACAACAAATACATTTTCCCATTTTTCTTATAAAAACATGAGTGAAAATAAAGAATCTTTGGTAGCTAAGCAAAAATAGAATAAAAACGTCTATGTATAAAATGCATCGAAATACAAAGTAACAATAAGTAAACGGCTACAGCAAAGGGCCGACAAGGGCAGAGAGATCCAGCTTCGACTTAATAAGGAACTGCGTATAAAAAAGGACACTTTTATATTCAATATCATAAACAGATCATAAATTACTCGAGACCTTCAGAATGCATCAGTCTTTGGACGGCATCCTGACGCCTTGATGCAATGCAAAAAGAACCACTGAGGTATTTCATCTTGATTATGTCAAGCATCACGCTGGACGACTGGAGAGACATAAAAGTGCATAAGAATTAAACTCATGTCTGCTCCCGGTCGTCTTCAGCTAACACAGGACTTGTTTCATTCCAACATGCTGTTCCCTTCCATCGAGTGCCCTTATTCACATTCCTGTTATCAGGTAGTACTTTCCTCTCATGTTTTATTCTCACATTTATTCCTTCCCGTGCAGTTTGTTTCACGCAATGCAAGGAAGCAGAGAGATGGAGCCACAATACCCTCAATTAAGTATGTAAAGAAAGGAGGAGAGCAAGGGCACATGGAAGATATAAAAACTTTGGATTGAAACACGTCCGCCATGTGTGCTTGGTGGTTATCATTCAACTTGGAAGAATACATTAACAACAATAGTGTTAAAACCATTTTTGCAACATACACACATCATTCATATTGTTCTTTAAAAAGAAAAACAAAATGCATTGTCTCTGTAAAAACAAAACAGTCACAGCAGCAATGATACACCGTCTCTCTTCTGGTCACATGTTCACCTGGTCACCGGATCTGGTGGTGATTATATCTACCAATCGGTGATCAGTCTGAGATTCTTCACTTTGTAAACGTTGAGAAAAATACCTGCATTCACGTCATATGGGAGTACCAACAAGACTTGTAAGTGCCCCGACATTCGAGCACAATGGATCGGTAGCGCCTCGACAGCATGATTGGATATTTTTATGCATCTCAAACCTTTTCACATTCAACATACGTGCATCACAGTGAGTGATGTTTTGGGATTCATCAAATGCAACCTGCATCAAATCGCTGAGCACTGCCAATGAAAATAAGGAGCTGCAATTATGAATTGCGTTAAAGGTGTCATTTGTAAAATATGGTTAGAATTTGAAGGTAGCTCTAAAAGCATAGGGGGCAGCATATCAACAGCTTAACTGAAAAACTGCTGCTCCATTCCAACTATCTTTGTCCATAGCTAGCTACCATTAGCTAATTAGCTCATGGCTTTGTTAGCTGTGGAGCCAGTTTGTCTGGACTGAGACCTTGGATCACAAGTCCCCATGGGCAAAGGGGATCAGCCTGATGTGAGAGTCAACACAGCTGGACACTGAACTTGGACTGAACACATCCTCATAGACCAACTGAGGTCCGTTTGATAACAGGGGATACAGTACAGAGGTGATTTACAGTGGCTCTCACCAAGACTATGGTTTCAGGGACGACAAGACACAACAAGGCACTCTTTTGGTAATGTTAGTTAATTTTTTAGCATTTTTAACTAACACTCTGGCCACATCTTGCAATATGTGGAAACTAAAAAGAAGCATCTTTCCCATATGACATGAATGCAACAAAAAAAGAGAGCAGCTCTTCATTTTAAAAGCCCTTTCTGCACCCTTTCACTCCATGTAAATCAATACTGTACCTCTTCCTAAAAGAGATTTGAAACACTGGAAAGGTACACCAATGCATTTCCACCCAAAACTAACAAATCCTCAAACAGATGTAGTAGAACTTCATGTGGATTTTTCTTTTAATGCTAATTTTAATTTTAATTAGTTAAGTGGCCAACCTCACCAACAGTATTCATGAGTTTTGTTCCTAGTTAGGGTGTACAAACATTTTCTTGGAGACACAACGATGCTCTGGAGGTAAAATATTCTTACTGGTCAAGTTAAACCCGAATGGGTGGAGATAAAAATCCACAGTCTCTTTGGCTCAGTTGCAAATGTTAGACTGAAGCCCAGTGAAAATGACATGAGTAAGAGGTAGCTAATATTACAAAGCCTAGCACTCTTGCTACCAAATGCAATATATTCAATCTTGCCATACTGAGTTATTAAGGTTAGCTAGTTAGCTTCCAGTAGCAGATCTTCAGCTAAACATGTGGGATTAAATAAATCTAGGTAGGCTAATTAGCGAGCATGCTGATGTTCCAAGATCATGAATGCTATTGTTAGGAATGAACAAAAAAGCAGCCACTGTCATTTATTTTCTTTTTGCCCTTCAAGTTTGAAAAAACTCCATTTTGGTTGAACTCAACCAATTTTGCCTCCAGAGCTGCTCTGCATCTGAAAAACATTTGTGTAGCAACAACGTGGTGTGAGTGGGAACAACCAAAAAAGAGACTTCAGTGGTAAATGATGACTGTAGTCTGTAGGTCATACGTCCAGCACCATATCGTAGTGTTCCTTCTTCCTCTTCCCACACTTATTTATGAGCACTGCATACAACGTCAACAGTACGACCCAGTAACTGGCATAAACGACTGCTCCTATGATCAGAACAAGCTTTTCTGACTCAGGAAAGGGTTTTTTAGTCTGCAGGATTACTGTGTAGATAATCCCAACGAAGAGGATGGTGAACCAAACTGATATAGGAATCAGACCGATGAAGTTCACCACTATTGTCTTCCTCCCAGAGGTCCCCCATCCAGACTTGTTGATTGTTGCTATTGCGAACATTTTGGCTGGCAACAGGCTTGACATGTACAGTACAGAGTAGAACGACATGAACACCATGACTATGTTACCTCTGAGGCAGCTGGCAAATGACGACTTGATCAGTGCCACTGCCTGCACGATGAGTAGAAACAACAGAATATTCCAGAGCCTTCCTTGGTAGAAGAGTTGGATGGCAGTGGCGATGAGGAAAAAT
Source organism: Pagrus major (assembly GCF_040436345.1). NCBI lineage: Eukaryota > Metazoa > Chordata > Actinopteri > Spariformes > Sparidae > Pagrus > Pagrus major. Next base: position 8,983,788 of record NC_133231.1, read on the forward strand.
GGGAAGAAGCCCGTGATCACAGCCTCATAAGTCATCCATAGATGGTGTTTGTGGAACCACATCGAGTTGTATAGCCATTCTCTGAAATATGACTTACTCCATCGAGTTTGTTGATTGAGCCACCGCAGGTATGTAATCGGTGTCTCAGTGAGGCACTTTGATCGTGCAGTGTATTTGGTTGCGTACCCAAGACTTAGAACTCTGTTCGTGAGATGACGGTCATCCCCAAAACTGCAGTGGGATCCCATGAAAGTCTGATTGTACCAGTCCTCAAGGAACTCATTCAGGAGGGAGTTCCGGTACATTCCTAAAGGCCCACTGATGCACTGCACGCAACCAAAGTAGGACTGGCAAGCCCGCTCAATGTTGAAGGCCATCCAGTACCGTACACTGCTCAGGAAGGAGATCCACGACTCGTACTTGTTTAGGATCTGGGTAGGAATTGGAACAATATACATGTAATTGATGTGGAATGCTCAGTTTGTAAAGAAAATTGTCACAAGGAATAAGGAAATATTCAGAGATCTATAACTGACCTGTACATCTCCTCCAACACCTCCCACCATCGGGTCTTCTTCTAGAACCTTTACCATCTCCACCGATGATGCTGGATCCAACATAGTGTCAGAGTCACACACCTGAGTAAAACCAACAAAATAAACAGTGTTTTAGCCTGTGTTTTAGGGCCAAAGTTCATGTTAAATCAAGAATTTAATGTGCCCTACGGAATTTAAAGCCACCTGAGGAAAATTTGTAAGTAGTGACTTTGGACTGTATAAATAAAATTGACTTGACGTGAGCAGGGTATTCGCTCATTTTAAGTGCCAGACTAGAATTGTCTGTTACACAATCAATCTCCCCCGTCTTACCCTCCACCTGTTCGTCTTTCTTCATCAGGGACGTGTTTGGTGGTCCAGAAGTAGGTCAATAAAAGATATGGAACAAGTGGAAGATGATTATGCATCCAATAAAAAATTTAAATGGTCGGATTAACAAATGGCCAGTGGAACAAAGAGTAACAGCTTTTAATTTGATCACCACCCACTATCTTTCAGATACGCTTTTTTTGCTTTCTATGTTCTTCTATAAATGGTATTTTTCCTCCCTAACAAAATCAGGTGTTGAAAACAAAGCAAGAGTCCAATGCCTATTAACAAAACACATCTGTTACAGGCAGAGCCTGATGATAGCAAGAAGGCATGCAACACTGACCCTCCTTCCCCTACATGTTAAAGGGTGCTGGTGTGGTTACTGGCAGCGTTGCAGTTAGTTGTTCAGAAATCTCTATTAAACAAGAGGTTTCTGGCAGGCTGTAGGCAGCTGCAGGTGTTTGACAGCATCATATCAAAGAGTTTTCAACTTCAAAGTAATGCAAACTCAATAAATCATTCTGTTATTGAAGTAGTTAAGTTTTTACTTCAGTTCTTTCGTTGCTCAAGATGTCAGTTTGGAACAGCACTAGCTTAGTGTTACAAAACAAAATTAATGTGATGACACCTTGTGTTTCGGCCAATGGACTGTTTGACAGATTCAATTCACTTTAATACTTAAGCCAAAAAAGTACATTTTATTACTGTAAAACAAGAACCCTGACAAAAAAAGACAAAGGAATGCTGAAAATGTCTTGTGCACATACCCAAGGGATTTTTTTTTTTTAATAGAGAGCTGTCTTTTATAATATGAAATATATATCATAAATCCTAAACCTAAAATCAATCCATATGCTGAAGTCCTTGTTTCACAATAGTAAGTATTGCATCCCACAGCAAAGTCCACAGAGAATGAGCTGATACATTTTACAACACATACGTTGAATTGTTAACTTGCTCAAACTGTAGCTACATTACAACAACATACATGAATTTAGATGCAGATCTTCACATTGTTACGGACCTTTAAGGCCCTTCTGGACCCAGCAGTCTGACATTGTTGGTGCAGTTTTACCCATAGACATTATTCCCTTTAATTTAACACAATCATTCATTCACAGAGTAAAAGATCTCATAGGAAAGATCATTAAATGGCACTAATTAGTCATGAGTCATGTACAGCTCAGACTACCCAACCCTTCAATTACTTTAATACTTTAAACAAACATTTAAATCTAGACTATTGTCTTTTCTTGATTAATGATGTGGAAATGCTGTCACAGTAGCACACACAGAGAATAGAATAAAGCCAGCAAAATGACACAGTTATGTCTGCTATACAACAATATCTACCTAAAGTTTGCTAACATTAGCCGCTGTTAGCTACAGGTCATACCAGACCAAATAAGGCTGTATCATGAAAAGTGTATTAAAGTCAGCAAATGTGGCTTTTAGTGCTTATGGCTGGTACGGTGTGTTATTTCTTCTTTCATAAGTTATATCGTTTCACTTTGGTGGAGAAGAATACGCTCTTGATTCACAACCACGCTATTTATCTCTACAACGGCTCATATTTTAACATTTACTGCCAACAGGATAAAAACAGGTTCCCTGGTAGGCTACTTCATCAGCGTGTGTGTTGCCAAGCTTGGCACTGTGGTTAATGTGTTTAGCTCCTGTTTATATTTTAAGCCACATTACTACACAATGTTAGCATTATAAGACTGCATTAGCCAGCCAACACCCTTAGGAACTGGCTTTTCCAAAGATATAATTCAAATCATTACCATACACAGAGAATATGACTGTTTCACTGATTTTCTCTGACAACAGTATTTCACTAAAGCTCATTTAGCTTTCAGCCCTACAGATATGTCTTACTCAAGTAAAACTTTAGGCTTTGTGAGAGTTTACAACAAACATAAATGTAACCTTTCTTTGACACAGTTTTGCGTCCTGACTCTGAATACCACTCATGTAGATGAGACAGATCTGTTATTACACTTAGACATCAGCTACTGCTGCCCCTCTTCACGCTACACTTCACAACACGATGCACACAGCCACCATCCGTCTTAAAGCAACACAAAAGACTCTTTGTGGACCCCATGTTTGGCTTGGCGGAGGCCCCCCTCCAGCCAACTCTTCCCTCGCTCTTCCTTTTCCTTGTATCTTCAGCTCACACTTATGACAAGTGTCCTTGTCTTACCTGTGTGTGTACAGCTACACACAGTTACACACTACTGAATATCTTACCTGTTATATAATGGTGTCTAATAGGCACCATTAACACTCCTCATTCCCCTGTCCTCTCTGTCTCTTTTCCCATCTGTTTAGCACTTTATGCATTTAATCTAGTCATTCCCACTTACAACAATCCCTTCACAATTCCTGTATTCCTCTCATTTAAAGGGTAACTCCACCAATTTTTACAGGTCTTGGGGAGTACGACTGCATATATGAGTCTTTTGAGGCTCATGATATCTAATCAACTGCCTCCAGTGATGTCACTCAGTGTGTAAGTTGCATTGTGGGTAATGTAGGCAACAGGTTTTGAAAAGAAAGAAGAATGCGCGGAATGAAAGGTGATATCTCTGTTTCTGCTGTATACATTTTGATCATTTTTGTAACTGTCCATAATGTGTCCAACAGTGTTGCAGAAGTTCAACGCTGCACCCCTGGCCTGTTTTCAAATCTGGCGCCTACATTACCCACAATGCAACTTAGCCACTGAGTGACATCATTAGAGGGAATTTATCATATCATATAAAACTGGTGGAGTTACCCATTAAACCGTTCCATTAATATCCATTTCTAGTGTCACAAACGTACCTGTACATAGTCCACGCTCCTCCCCAGTGCTTTGAAGGGTGTATACATGACCTCTCTCTTCCCTCCCCACTTCTGCATGATGCACATACACTTGCTGTTCAGCACCAGCCTGGTGACCTGCTGTATGCTCTCAGCGTAGCTCTCGTCCGTCTCCCCGGGCCCTCTTTGGTGAAAGTTACTCCGCCACACGTATGTGGCCGCTTTGTCCCGTCCCATGACCTCTTTAAAGATATCCATCATGTACAAGTCGTCCTCTGAGTTCCCGTCGATCACCATGATCACTTTGATCCCGGGGTACGTCAGCCTCTTCACCGACACCAGGCATTTCCTCAGGTAGTTGGGGTCCTCTTGATACGCCGCGATGCACAGCGCCAAGGATTTGTTCAATTTGATCGGCGTCTCTAAGGACCGCCGCATGTTTCGGTGCTCTAGGAGCGCAAAGAGGCTCTGGATGATGAGGTGGACGACCAAGATGGCGCCGTACAGGCCGAAGGAGACGTGATTGCGAGCTGTGGTGAAGAACTGGTAGCCCATGATGTAGGCCGTTGAGATGCCCACCAGGAGGGACACACCGAACATGGTGGTCCCAAATATCCGCAGGTAGGTGAGGACTCTATGACACCTCATCTAGGGGAAGAATGTGGAGAGAGGGGACACATTTAGTCAATGTAGGACAAAATGTTCAGGATTTTAAATATACTAAAGAACAAGAAGGAAGTGACTTGAGGCAAACATCAGATGACCATGTATGATTTGGAGAAGGAAATGAGACATACAGACATTGCCCTCAATATCATCAGTAGGATTTATTAAGTTTTAATAAGAATCAACATGAAAAATGCTTATTTTCAGTATACTCCTCACTGGCACACACAACCTTGTTTTATTACAACAAACCAAGGTAAATAAAGCAGTAAAGTTTCTCCCCTCTTTTTGCTCTCTCCTTCCCCCTCTCCTTCCCTCTACCCCTCCCCAAAATCCCTGTCTAAATGTCAGACAGTTGTGAGTAGCCGTTTGTTCCAACTCTCCTTAATGTGGGTGGGCGCACATTACAAGATTTCTTGACCTAATTAACCAAAAAGCTGGCTGCCCCTGCCAAACGTCCGAGCTCCAAGTGCTCTCCAAATGCCTAGGAGAAGCTATTACCTTTTTTTTTCTCCTGCATTGAAAAAAAGGGGTTCAAAAACATTTTCGGGCAAGCATCCCATTCGAGGGAGCTCTGATCGAGACTATTCTCTGTGCTTTTATGTGGGCGCTAATGCTTTTGTGTCTACTCTACTGAGTGACAGTCTGTTAAAAACCCAGAGCCCTGCCGCACAAAATCTTCTGCTAAAAGTCCTGAAGTTTGTTTCCAGCCCTCATTATGTTGCTACCGCCATCTGTTTGGCAGACCAACGGAGACCCACTCAGCGTGGCTCAGCCCAGCTTAATGCAGAGCGGACCACCCTGTGATGTCATCTGTTTATATCTCCGTGGGAAGAAGAAGACAAGAGCTTTTTGAAATTTTCTTTTTAATGCTGCACGTGTGCTTCTTCTCCTCTGTGACTCACCATAGAAAGTATGACATGGAGATCATTTCTTGGACTGAATAGACGCTGACATAAAGATGTAGAGTGAAAAGAGAGGGAGGGTACGACAATATATCGATTAAACATTGGGATAAACGTGCTTTATATTGCAGTTGTTTAGATCGAAGGGAGTTTGAACCTTTGACATCATCAAAGTATTCTTTAGTCAGTGGGATGCCCCCTTCTGGGACACAATTTTGACATTTTGAGCTGCATTTCAAAGCATTTTAAACTCCGAAATTGTTTTGAATCTTACAAACAATGTCTATTATTTTGTATCGAACCATCATGTTTCAGTCAAGACAAGAAAAGACATGTAAATCAGGACCAGCAAAAGAAGAGTATACAAAGCCCAGCAGTGTTTGTGATTTGGCAAAGTTCTTCACACCACACCTAAACACACAAGACGGAGGGCGGGTGGGAGGGTGGGAGTAATACAGAGAAAAAGAAAAGAACTGTGAAGCCAGTCGGGGAGAGAAGGAGAGGACGGCAGAGCCAGAGAGAGCGACAGAAAGGAAAAGAAAGTGGGTGGCGTCTGATAACAGCATGCAGAAAAACAAAAGCAAAGCAAGAGACACTGAGAGAGTAGCAGAAGCAAAGAGAGACCAAGCTAAGAGAGGGAGAGGGCTACGAACACACACCCCTTGGCTCAGACATAATGCCTTGTTCATTTGATCGTTGGATGAGAAGGCCACAACCAGAGTAGCAGGCCTCCCCTGGCACGTGGCAAGGCTCTTAACGTCAGCCGCTCATTTACGAGACCCCTGACACACACGCATACACACTAATGCACATATAAAAGCTTATTATAAGAGAGGGAGAGGGGTGTGTGTCTGTAAAAATACACATTTTTAATTGCTGAGAACGCATTTCACCTTAGACCTCCTTCAGGTTGTGCAAGTGTGTGTGAGTGTATAAAGTCTCACAACTATATAAGGTAGTGCAGGACAAACTCTTTCACCCCGTCTCCCTGCATCAACTTTGAATGAACTCAGCCACTGCTCAGGAGGAAACGCGTCTCACCATAAATGTGCCGTCAGAATATGCGCAACTAATGTTTTGGTGTCGATTATGTTGTACATAATATACCTCCGTGACCAGGGCATGACAAGGCAGACACGTTCTCACCTTTCCTGGGGATTTACAGTTTCCACTTACCCTAACCTGATTGTGATTGAGCTGGAGGACGAAATTGGAGAACTTGGAGGAAACCAGTGCAGACACATGGAGAAACATGCAAACTCCGTTGTTGCTTTTTTCGACTACTTCTTTGTTAACGACATAAAATGCTCATGCCGGTTAAAAACTGTGGGTTAAAACACAAAAACAAACTGTGAAATTCAATTCAGGTCATGGCTCACAGACATGAAGCTCTTTTCCTATTGCCGACCGACGAATCCTGTCAGACGCAATCAGTTCTGTGAAATCAAGTGATCCAGTGGAAAAAGACTCAGACAATGCCTCTTGGCAGGATGCTCTGCTCTTCATAGATCCTCAAACACACTTATGGGCGTGTGATCCAGTGCAAATGTCAAGGCTAACAATTAGGTCAGACGGCAAGAAGATTAACTGCAGACTAAAAACGAGCCACTCAAACTTAGCCTCAGCCCCTGAGAGATAATGCCTTTAATCAGACGAGCATCTGTGACAGTGAAAGTTACATCGACACATGTGGATATTGTCACTTTGGCGCAGTTCGTATGACGTGTGTGCGCAAGCTAAAGGTACCATTAGCACATGTGGATGATATCACCTTGGCTCTCTGTTTGTTTTTGTATCTTAGCGCATGTAAGTGATAGAACACCGTCACTATCGCTTGGCCTCTGTTGTGTGTGTGTGTGTGTGTGTGTGTGTCCAACCTCATGGTGACCCTGGGCTGGAGTCTCACTCTGACATCATTAACAGTCTCTTGAGTAAAACTCCTACTGGCTCTGTCTCAGAGATACTTTTTCTAATGTTAAGACGTGAATGGGGAAAAGATGGTGGGTTAGCAGAGAGAATGAATGAATGAATGAATGAATGAATGAATGAATGAATGAATGAATTATCATGTTGTCCTGCTGATTTAATTTAGCTCTATTTGAAATAACATAAGTCTCTATTCTACTGAGATGGATGGATGGATGGATGGATGGATGGCGTGGTAGCAACCTTGAATATTAGAACAGTGTTCACCTGGTACAATGGATGGTACAATAAGTAAGAAATGGTGTCCATTCTCAAAAGAAATAGCGACAACAAATGAGCTAGTTAGCACAGTTAGTCTTGCAGCAAGCAGTCCAGGCTAGGAGCTCGGAGCACCAGGGGAGTGTTGGTGTTTACACTGCTAGCAGTATAGCTTTTGGCTAACTAGCCAGTAGCATGCAAACTTCAATACATATCTCTGCAACACAATTTTAAAACTGTCATTTAATCACATTCTGTTGTTAATTTCAGTTATTTTTTTAATGTTTTTAATTAAAATTATTACACATTATTTGGACTAGTTGAGAAAATATGTATGTGCCCAGGCACCACTGGGCAAGGCACTAAACCCTTCAAATGCAACACAAACTAGATGTTAATAATACTACTGAAAATCTTGGGGTTGCCACCAAGAGGTGGGGAGAGGGTGGGGGCTGTGTGAGTCTGTACTCAGGGACAGTGTTGCTTCAGCTAACGTGCTCACTATGACAATGCTAACAAGCTGACGTTTAGCTGGTGTAATGTGTGTAGCATGTTCACAATCTTAGTTTAGCGTTTTAGCAGGCTAACATTTGCTAATTAGCACCAAACACAAAGTATCTGCAACCTCAGATGCCACAAATCCTTCATACTTGTTCTTTAAAATGTTTTTAATTGTGTGTGTCAGTAGTTTAACATTGAACTGTACTGTCATTAAGCATATAAGTAATCTTGGTATGTGGGGAACTAAATCCCATTTTGGTCCTTAAGTACAACGAGTGATTTAGTATAGTCAGTTGAATCACCATATGCTGTAATAACTCATAACAGTGGATCACTGTCAGATGTATGTTTGGCTATTAAGTCTCACTGTTGCTGCTGAACGTGGGCCATGTGTTCACATGTTTGTACAGTATGTACAAACATGTGTGCTCAGCATAATATGTCCGGTGTGTGTTTGCCAGTTTGCGTACATGCACACAGTAAGAGATATACTGTATGTGTGTGTGTACTGTATGTCCGCTGCAGAGAGGAAGAGATGGACTAACTCACAGGAGAGCAGTGGAATCCCTGTCAGCAGGGTTCCAGTTTCAAGGCCTGTGATGGGACATAAAATATAACAAGGCTCGCCAGACCCTGTGAGGGTGTGTGTCTTTGTACAGTAAGAACCATATGTGTATGTGCATTTATGTGTGTGTCATTACTGCATGTTCTGCACAGGCAGTATAATTCTGAGGCAGAGCCAAAGAAGACAGTTTGCTGCTCTGTGAGGAGCTGAGATAACATATAACTAACATCTTTATGTTGCTGTGACTCAGCAGTCACTGGCTGAAAGTGTTACAGTCACAAATCAGCAGGTCTGGCCGGAGGAGTCTTATTCACAAATCAAACTTTAATGTTGCTCTGAAGAGGAAGCCAGCTCACACCTGCAGCTGGTGTACTTCGGGCACGAAGGCAACATTAGACTGAAAAGTGAGGGCATGTTTATGACGATCTATAACAGATACAGGCTAATGAAGACATACTAGTGGTATTTATAGTTAGCGAAAAGCCTCTCAGTATTGATCCATTGAAGAAATATTGGACAAATTTCATGCTGTCAAGTCAGCATACTGGAAAACCAGACATGCTGAGATCATACACACCTTTGAAATCTCAAAGGCATGATGTTCTGCCAAAAGAAAACACACACATGCAGAAATGGATAAGTACACCCCAGTCTGGAACCTGAACAAGCGATGCACATGGTGGTGTGTGTGTGTGTGTGTGTGTGTGTGTGTGTGCACTAGTTGGTGGGTGCGTGAGTGTGTGTGTGTGTGTGTGTGTGTGTGTGTGTGTGTGTGTGTGTGTGTGTGTGTGTGTGTGTGTGTGTGTGTTGAGCTGGGCAGGGCTGGAAAAGGCCAGGATGCATTTTAAAAGCATTAAATGCAGAGATGACCCTCATGATGGTTGTAGCAGGATGCAGAGGAGGCTCACATGTTCCTAAGCAGATGATGAGACAGAGGAAAGGGAGCGGCTAGGAAAGACTTGAGAGTTGGCTACTGACTGAGACAAGACACAGTCAAGGCTCGTTGCATCCTGACTACTTTCTTGAGTTGCTTTCAAATATAAGATCAACAACTGTAGGAATGATAGAAATGTGATGAGTCTCAAAAGAATTAGATGGCAAAAGTGAAATATATACAGTACATGCAGTATATTTAAACTGGCTATAGACAAGTTTCATGTTTATTTTGTTTTCTATCATAATGATGTAAATGTTGATAGCATGATGCAATAGCCAGACACCATCAGCGTTTACAATAGTTCTCTATGAACTCTTGCTTTTACTGTGCAGTACTGTCGGCCACCAGGCCCCAAATCGCCCTGGAAAATGAAGCCTGACTGTGGACAGTAAGCTCAGCAGCCCAGGGAGAGTCCACCCAGCAGCCTGGTGACAGTGGGCCTGGCAGCCTGGCATCACCTCTATCTGTTTTTACATCTCTATTATAGACTAAACGAATGAATAAACGCATATTTTGTCCTGTGTTGTTGGTAGTTGACACTCCGAGGCAAAAGGGAAAAGTCAGCCTGGCAGCCTAGGGACAGTCGGCCCAGCAGCCTGGCAACTGTCGCCCCGGCAGCCTGGCATTATTTCTATCTGTTTTTTACATCTCTATTATAGACTAAATGAATGAATAAACTCATGTTTTGTCCCTTTTTTTTCGGAAGTTGACACTCCACTCCAATCCGTCTGTATTTGCGACAGCGGTGCCAACAACAGCACCACTTGGAAACGCTAGGGGCTGGAAGTTGTCTATTTCCACTTAAATATATGGATATAAAATCATAAAAATAGTTGCTTTACTGCACTGACAATTTGCTCCGGTATGAATGAAACTGTACACTGACTGAACTGAAAGGTCATGGCAGTTTTCAAAGGCACCGCTAGGAAGTGGCCAACCCTCCTCACTCCTCCCATTTCTCCTCCTCTTCCCCCTTCCTCTCATAAACCCCCCATGTGGTCACACTGTGCTGTTGTTGCGGGAGCGTTGTCTTTATAAGAACCAGAGCTGAACAGTCAGTAACACCACCCACTGCGCCGCCCCGCACTACTCCTGACATGATTGGAATCAGGTGGACAAGGCTACGACTGGCAGAGTTACAACGTTGCAACATTAAAAGGTGGTTGACTTTTACATCCTCCCTCTTCCTCCCACCCTCTACTGTCTCTTTATTTCCTCACCTTCTGTAAACTATTAGAATCAGGTGTGACACGGCTCTAACTGGCAGAAGCACAAAGGTTGCAACATGTCTGAACAGTGTTTTGTATTACTCCTCTCAGTTGTGCATCATCTCCTTCTTTTACCACAAATGTCTTAGTTTTACTCAATTTAAAAGGGAAGGTGGGCCGTGAAGTAAAACACTGCGGTGAATCCATTCTTAGATCTGAAGCCAAACTACGCCGTTTGGTATTTCGGCATGTCCTCTCCAGTTGACTCACCCCTACCTCCCTCCCTTTTTTTGTGAATGAGCCGAAGGCAGAGATGCAACCGCACTACAGAGGGGGAGATGGAGAGAGGAAGAGACTACAGTACTCAGTGAGAAAAGAGAGAAAGTGGGTTGGAAGGAAGTGAGAGGGGGAGGGATGGCAGACACCAGAAGGAGGAGGAGGAGGTGGAGGGGGAAAGGAGACTGTAGGCACGGTGGTGGACTTGGCTCAGCTCACTGCCAGCTGAGGCACTGGACTTACGCCACTGTGGCAGGCTCCAAGACTTTCGGCCAAATTACAGATGTAGCTCGGTCGAGAATGCCTCCCTGCACAGCTGCTCCTCTGTCTGGTTATTTATTTGGTTTGCTTCCCTACACTGCAATGCAATACTTCACATTGACGGCACTTTTTTAGTCCTTCTGTGTGGTTTCTCCTACTTCTAAAGAAGAAAGAACGCATTTTCTGCCACGAAAAGTTTCTAATGCTCCTTTTGTGGATCCAGCCTGTTTCTATCATCCACTGATCAAACACTTTCTCTTATCTGACGACACACTGTTATCAGCAGAGCTCTAAAATAGCTTCCACCCTACATGGGAGAACATTTCTGTTGTAGCACTTTGTATTATCACAGTTGATTGCAGATAAGAGAACCCCGAATCAGCCTGAGCAGATGAATGGAAAGATGGTTTGAGGTGTTTAAGAAGAAAGAAAAGACGGCATGTTGTGCAGCTACTTACTTTACACAGCTCCTGGGCTACTTTATGGTACGCTATTACGCCTAGACCTATGCATTAACATTGGCATGAGCCTTCCCTGTGAGACCCTGTGACTCAGTATGAGGTAGTGGGAATCTAACACAGGACCTCACTGACATCCAAATTTTCACTTTTACTGGCTGGCTGTTGTGCCGCTTCACTGCTGATTTACCGAGGGAACCTGGAAAAAACTGTGGCATTAATGCAGAATAGATGAGGTAGGTGGTGGTAGGTGGTGGTGCTGGTGGTGGTGTGTGTTTGGGAGGGGGCTTCACATAATGCTCTCTCTCTCCTGACTCCAGTAGTTATACCTTGCCAGCCCCAAGGCCCTATAGACCGACAGCCCCTTGCTGTGAGCAGTAATGGCACGTGAGACTTGTTGTGAGCCCTAATGGAGACCAGTCATGGAATGCCTTCCTCTGTGAGGTAGTAAACTGCTGTGTGTGAGCTGCGTGGAAGCACATCCTGTAGCAATGAGGGTGCAGTAAAGTGTATCACTGTGTCACCCACTGGAGAGTGCCAAAAAATGTGTCTTTTCTTCCCTTTTGTGAGGCATCAGGTCATTGTCACCTTCATGGACTGCCCAAATGTAACTCTAAAGCAGAGTTAAATCTCTGCTGTAGTAGTTTGATGCACAAACAGGCAGCAGAGATGGATTGCCTTCCTTACAGTAGCACACTGAGCCCCACACTCGGCAGAGGAACTCCCTCGAGGGCTGAGATTAGAGACAGTATGTTGGTATTAGTCTGGATGCGTGTGTGCATTGACAGAAGGTCCAAACATTCACTGATTACACAAAGAACTTACACATGTCCTTAAGCTGCCACTTTAAAATCTTGATATGCAAATCAAATTACCAGACTGAGCAGTCAGGTAGCTGCTGTAAACATTTCTCTAGATGTACAGTTTTACCAACATAATGTCATGTTCGCTGCAGAAGAGCCGCTGACAGGATAAAGTGGGACTTTGCAGCTGTTTCTGCATCGGTATAACAAGAAAAAGATGTCATGAAATATAATGGATCTGTTGGGAAAGCCAGCAAGTTTAAGCCCCCACGTGAAATAAAGCGGGCTCTCCTCTCTCATTGATATATGAACACTGACAGTGGACTAAATGTTTCACTCCTTCCAGGTGGATATCAGCCTCCACTGTGTGAGAACAGATAACCCAGGTCAGTAGGAAGTAGATTTCACATGTAGGATAGAAACTGTCCTGTATATCATCCATAAATGACAGAAAGCTTCCCAACCAACTCACAGATGGGCATTCCTTGTGTGGGTTTTTATATCTATCTGCACATTAATGGGTCAGAGTGGGCGGATAGAGGAAGAGAGTATGTCAGAGGAGTGTGACAGATGTTCATTTGCATTCGGGTATTTGTCTGTAATGTGTTTGAGTGGGGGTGCGTATGTGGAAGTTATAATGCCAACAGCTTGCAAGACATCTGTAATCATTAGCCTGTGTTCTGAGGGCGCGGTGTTTAAGTGGCACCTGCTTTTAGTCATGTTTGCATGCATCTCATGGACAGTATTGGTCTGTACTTGGGAGGGGCTGGATTCACTGCTGAATATTTCAATACGGTAAACTTCTGATACCATTACTCAGCCAATCACAGTACATTGTTCTCAATATTTCCTAATTTATTGTCTAACACTGTGTGTAAAAAGCGATCTTTCACATCAGGCATCATATTACGCCCTGGGACCACGAGGCACGCTGAACATGCCCAAATCCTGTCTTCCAATTGGTTCACGAACCTGAAAGGATGACGTACGGCTTGTAACGTCATCAATTTAGTTTATTCTCAGGGTACAATAACTGGCTCAGCAGAGACTATGTGAAGTTATTCTGGCGGATTTCGCACAGCTGGCACATCTGGACAGGAGGAATGCAGACTTTCATGCCAGTTTGGACAAATTACATTTTTGAGACACATATTTTCTTAATTTTAATGTAATAACATTTTAAATACTGTATCTAACATCTGTGGAGAAAAAAAATGTCGCAATTAATTGTCAACTCAAAAAGTTCCGGAGATGCTACCCGCGTTTTTACGCACGGCGCGTTAAGACGCATGAAAACAAAAAAGCTACTCTAGTGACAGCTGGCATGAACCCCAATTTAAAGCATCATTTCCTTTATAGAGCTTAAATATTGAACAGCATCCATATTATTTGAAAGTGTGACGGAAACATCGTCATCAATGTGTTAAAAGAGAGTTTGGCGCATCAATATGTCCAAGAAAATAATTTAAACATAATTAATTAGCGTCGAAACCACTTTAGTCTTCTGATGCAACATCTATCACTGTCTGTCAGCAGGCTGCATCGTCACCAGACCAAATGGCCATTGGCCGCCTACCTTGAAGCAGCTGTTCTCCTCTCGTTCGTCCTTGAGTAAGGATGCGGTCAACTCCGGCGGCTCTGGTACCGCTCCACAGGGAGAAAAAGTCTCGACAAAGTTTCAGAGGACACTTGTTTGAGTCTCATGAATCCGCTGAAATTGGTCCTCATTAATCTGAAAAAATGAAATAAGACTCACGCAGGTTCCTCTCAGTTTGCTCAGCTGGATGAGCTCAAGAATATTCTTGCCTTCTCTAGTTCTCAACAGTCTGTCTGCGGTCATTAACTGTGCACCGCAGGCATCTGAGGTGTACAAACACAAGCATCGTGTCTGTAATCTTTGGCATCATTCACGTAAAAAAGTATAAATAAAAAAGGAGCTACGCAGAGGTGATAAACATCTTTCTCCATCAACTTCTGACAGTTTCATTCATTGTTTAAAAGTTTCTAAAAGTTACAAAAAAAAGCCATCAACTCTGGCAGCGTCAATCATATTGACATAGAAGAAGAAGAAAAAAGTTTCCAGCAATGACTCTAACAAATCTGAGTCAGATCATTTGGATTCTTGAGGGGCGTGTAGGTAAGTATGTCTAGTTTCCCCGAGCATCCAGGTTACACAGAGCGCAGAGAAGTGGCCAAAAAGTCTCTGTGCCGCTGCTGTCTAATGCCTTCCAGACGGCTGTGTGTGTGTGGAGCCTCCTTTATGGCTGCTGCGGCTCCCAAACCCCTTTTACCGGGCTACAACAGATTGGCGTGTTGTTTTAATAAGAGGGGATGGTTTGGGGGGCACGAGGAGGAGCGACAGAGAGGAGAGAGAGAGAGAGAGAGAGAGAGAGAGAGAGAGAGAGACTCACTCATCCAAACTCATTCAAACTCCTGAGGTAGCAGAGAGAGAGAGAGAGAGCTTGGCTGTCCATGCCCCCATTCAGAGCAGGAATAGGCATGTCCCTGAGAGGCAGTTAAACCTACAGGTTTAGTCTTTAATTAGCCTGTACATAGTGTGACAACTGGCACAGGTCTGATCTTTAGATTAAGACAGTGAATATTGCCTCATATTGAGAATTATTCATATAATTAAAAGAAAATCATCCAAGGAGAAGTTACACAGTGAGAGAACAGCTGGAAGCAGTATGAGAATCTGTACAGTCATCTTTATAAGAGGCGCACATAAGGCACGTGGAAGCCAGAGTTTGGATGTTATGGAATTTCAGTCATTTCATTGATTCACCAGTTCAGCAGTTCCCAACTTTGACCAGCAGGCAGTGCTGTGTGATGCAGAACAGAGAGTCAGCAGGCAGTGAAATGTACAGTAGCTCCTCCTGAAAGGCAATCTAAAGGGAGTATCCAACTAAAATCAGGACTCATGTTACTCTGACCACCGTGAGTCAAGAAGTGTTTGGCGTCATTATCAGAAATCCTCCGCAATACCTGGAAAAGACTAAAGTTAGGAAACAAAGGCATTGTTGTCCTCCAATGGAAACCACACATCTCCAAATATGGTGATTTTTAATTATCAAGATAACCTGGAGGAGTAAATGTTCCTTCATGGTGCACTTAAAAATCTCCATTTGAATGTCTCAAAAATCAGCGAGCTGAAAACAGGACTGATTTCCTCAGTTTATGAAAAGCTGATGTTTTGGAAAATACATGGTTGTCTCAGGACATTGATGTATGTGTGAACCCATCATGTTTGGAGGAAATCGGTTAATGCACATTTGAAGTTCAAAGATACTTTACAGAACAAGCATACTGCATATTGTAAAATATTAAAAATACATGTTAGTAGACAACATACAGAATATGTATTTGACAATGCATGCCACTATAATGTAATTTTGCATCAAGAATATATCACAAAATATGATGAATGTACATTTAAATACTACAAGTGATATACTGATTTAAAAACATGACTTAAAATATATTTAGCTTATATTACTCAGTTTTTTTTAATATATATACAATAAATAGAAAATATATCATTTGATATGTTGAATTATACACTGCAAGTACATTATTAAATATTTATTTTAATACACATGAAGATGATACTAATTCGAACATAAGCCTGTGTCAACTCCTTGTATCAGTGTCATATGTAATAACAAGGTGAAAATATTGTCATAACACTGTTTAACTGACACAAATAACGAAAAAAAAATAATGGTAGCAAATTAGATCTACACATAGGTGTCATTTACACTAGGGACGCTGACATGCTGACAAATGACCATTTTTGTCCCTCTATCACTATTTTAAAGCACAATGAGTGAAAAACAAAAAGTGCTAAAAAGTTGCCTGCACCAAGAAATGTGTTTTGATGCAGCATTATGCAGTTTCTTCCCACTATAATTATCTACTGACCCTCATTGCACTAAAATTGTATATGTTGAAGACACAACACAAAGTGATGGCCTTAAATCTACATATAAAGTATATTTCCGTTGCTTAAAGGTAAGTATCCAATGATACAACAGTGA
The DNA here is from genome assembly GCF_040436345.1 of Pagrus major. Lineage (NCBI taxonomy): Eukaryota > Metazoa > Chordata > Actinopteri > Spariformes > Sparidae > Pagrus > Pagrus major. The sequence continues at coordinate 9,000,269 of NC_133231.1, forward strand.
TAGGTTGAAGAGGTCAGTGTGTGTGTGTGTTTGTGTGTGTCACTTTGTTGAATTGATGATTATGACTTTGAAATCAAATTTCCCATCACCCATTGAGAGTCTTGTATAGATTCTAAAGCCCTTTGAGGCGGACTTGTGTGCTGTAATTATGAGCTCTATGAATAAAAGTGACTGACATGGACAATATTAACATGAACCCAAATGGTTTCTCTCACAATGACATCATATTTCTTACAAACTCACATGATAAGCATACCTTTTGTAAAACATCACATTCAGAATGTGAGTGTATACAAGTTAAGGTGATGAATAGAAGTGGGGCCTGTAGGAAACCCTCTGTAGACCTGCATTGTTTATGTATGGTGCTGTAAAAACACACTGTTTCCAAGCTCCAGTGGGTCTCCCCCCTGACTGTACCAGTCAGTGAGCGACGTTATTGTCACAGGGGCCACATACTGTTTGGATCCAAATGAGACCTCTACTCTTGGCTTTTTAACTGTTGTACAAGCTCATTTACTCGAGTATTTATTTAAAGAAGGAAATACACAACCACGTGCAGACCTAAAGGCTTCCTGGAAGAGGACGTAGAGTTAAGAAACATGTCACTGGCATCATGGGAAACTTTCAAAATAAGGGCCTCAGTGAGTACTTGAAGGTGATTTTCTGAACATAGATAGAATCCATGGCAATGTACACATTTCGAAATAGTTTTATTTCTACTTGGAGCGTAGTTAGTTATATTTTAGCATCTAATCGAGTCATTTGGGACTTGTTTGAGTATCAGGGCATTTCACTCAGGAAACAGCAAGGACTGATGGGAGCAAATAGTCAAATCTGAACATGCCAACAAAGGAATAAAAGTTGCACTCTTGGTGCCGTGTTGCTGTCAACGCTAATATTTATCAGTAGCCACGAAACACTAGGCTAAGAATGAAAATTGCTGTAAGTCAGAATATCCATATGGAAACACATAAATTCTCCATACGTTCTATGTCTACTACTGTGAGACTCTACAGGCAGGAAACAGCAGCAGATCATTGGGGAATATATTGAGCAATTATCCTGGGAGGTATAGTTCAGCTGTGGGCCTGCGCTCACAATAAATGTCACACTGTCAATCTGAGGTTTGTTTAACTTTTGCTTTATCCAGTATGGCAGCCTGAGATTGAACACAAATCCCCCACACTGACACCACCATCACCCCTCAACCAAAGTGTAGCTGCGACGTCATGAGCAAAATATAACGGCTGATTCAAAGCCGTGGAAATCTCAGTGGGTTTGGGAATGGATGAGTGATGCTCTTCCCATGTGAACTTCTGTCAGTAGTTCTTTAAACAAAGCCTTTAACCCCATATTGCAACAAAGAAATTAAGGGTTTAGGTTTGTCATATCGGGTGAACAAACACATTCACGGTGCTTTTCCAAAAATGATTCATATCTATTGCTGCACCTCCTTTAGACAGACAAAAACAGATACATGAGAGAGTTACTCAAAACTTTTCAAGCTTTTAGTTTTATTTTAAAGCCATAAATCAGGAGCAGGTAAAGTAAGGAAACTTAAATATCAGGGGTACATCCCAATTCACTTATTTGATATTCCCTCGTTCTGGAGAGTCGTTCTGGGCCGCCATCTTGAAGGCTGTCCCAAAGCTCTTAAATCTGCTTCAAGGACCGAGGAGCCATCATATGAGTGTTTAAACAGACTGATCAGACTGATTGTATGCATCACAACATCCCTGGAGTGATGAGAGGACGTTTCATTCTCTAAAAACATGTTTCATCATTTCATTTCCTTTCACTTCGTCCTTTGGAAGAGACTAAGATGCCAGAAAAGGACCCAAGTGAGGAAAACGTGGGAGCAATTTTTGAGAATAGAGATGCACCCCGGTTGTGCCAGCTAACTGCTCAGGTGCATTTATGAGGCTGATGATGTCACAGGCCTAGACGCAGCCTCTAGAACAAGAGTATGACAACAGTGCAAAAGTATTAAAGAACTCAACAGAGCTCAGAAGAAAATACATTGAGATTTCTATAACAATAATAACACTTGTTCAGCCTTTACTGTGTCCCAGCCTCCAGTTCTCTCACTTTCAGCTGTCTTTATCAGTGTCGTCAGTATTGCACTATTTCGGCCTCAGATGTGGGGATGAGAGGTTGCAGGTGTGTGATGGTGCTGAAAACACCGAAGCTGTCATCTCTTGCTCCTCTTACCTTAAATATTGTGTATATGTGTGGTTGTGTGTGCTGTTTTACTTACAGTGGCCTCTTTGATGTGAAGTTCTTTAAACCCCGGACCATCTCATCATCCCTTTGGTGATGCAACCTAATCTACGACAGCGGTTCCTCTGTGTTTCAAATGTCTTTCTTTGAACTGTTTTGAAATTGCATGTTATGTAACACCCTCACCAGCCTATACGAAAGTGTATAATAGGATTTCATCCAATTCAACTGGCAATATATAGGTCAGTCAAGTTAGTATTTTATAGCAGTATAAAGTGGACAATTCAACCATGTATACACTACTTTTAGTTAACTATTTTAACCATTTATTCACTACTTTTTGCCCTACTTCAAACCTCTATCAATATTTTTTTAATACATTACTTTAAGGCACATTTCATCATTGGATTTATTGTAGGGGGCACATGTCAGCTTGTGTCCTCAGAAATATGACTTTCTGGTGTTAAAAGTGCACTCAATACACTTGGGTTTAAACTGGGTCAGATGTTTAAAAATGAGCATGTCCAAGGCATAGGCCTTGAGGAAGCTTAAAGTTTGATTGAGTGTAGTTGAATGGGTGGGTGGTATAAATCAGAGCTCAGTGTAGTTTAACCGCAGTCTCAGGGCGTGGCTATAGGGCGTGAAGTGCAGCTTCTAGACAGCTCAATCAGAAAACCACCAAAAACTGGCCACTGATTGGATGTTGACATCGGGTCTTGTGACTGGTGGGATTATTACAGAGACAGACACACAAGTGCAGACACACACACACGAAATGGATTGTGTTGGGTGTGACACAGTCGTATAAAAATATCCAATACACACTCACACTAACACACAGAGCAGGCCATGTTGCGCTCCTTCCCTCTCTCCTCCCTGACAGAATGAGCGTTACAGCAGGAGTTTAGGTCCAATTGGTACCATGTGTCTCTGCTCTTAAATACGTCGCAACCTTCAGTCTATAATTTCCTCACGTCTCTCTGGAGGGCCGTATGTTAAGCTGTGATTTTCCCAAATTTGGGAAAATGGGGGAAATCTCCTTTGCCGTCCTCCCCAAAAACGCAATCAGTCATTATGAAGGAATAGGCTAATAGGGGCAGAAGTCAAGCAATGACTTTTACTGTTATCTTACACTCTGATTGATGCAGTATGCACAGGTGAATGTGTACATCAGAGGCTGCAGAATTGTTTCAAACTTAAGTGTTGTCAAACACTTACTCCTATCATACCCATATTAATGAACAAGAGAAATATTTAAAGGTGTGTGTTAAGAGGTTATGGCATAGCTAAAGAGACTTTGCATCAAGCTATGCTGTAGGTTTCCCCACAGCTGATGTAACTACACTCTACACAGCAGAGCTAAGTCAGATATCAAAATACCACAAAGGGACCACAAAAAGCGTAATTGATCAGCTAGGGCGGTTTGGTGTCCTCCAACAAGTTCTGATGCTGGAAGAGATTGTTGAGAGTGAAGATGACAGGAAGCAGGTTGAATAAAGGCCGAGTTATCTTCTTTTTTCAGTAACACACATCTAGAGCCACAACCACAATCACTGATCTAATACAGTGGATAAGAATATTTTCCATTTATTTTATCAGTTTACTTTATACTTCTACTCCTCTACACCTCAGAGGCAGGTACTTTTGATTCCTACTTTCCACTACATGAAAAGTTGGTTCTCACAGGACGCTCTGAGACAAGGACAGAGTGTTTCATTTCAGACGTTCCAGCCTGGTCTCCCGCAGTCCCATGTCCCAGATAGGCTGCAGTTAGCAGGGTATGTGTTCATCTGCCAAGATGCCCATCGGGGACTCTTCTCAACTTCCCAATGGCCTATTTTGCGTCCTGACGACAGGCTAAAAGACCTTCAGTGGACCGCGTTAAAGCCTGCCCATCTGTCAGGCTCCTCCAGTAGAGGTTTTGGCCCCAGCTACAGCCAGTCCAGTGACTGACTTTTTTTTTTTTTTCAGATTTGAATACACAATTCACCAAAACCTGTTTGCAGGGTGTTCAGCAGGAACTGTCTGGGATACGGGACTTCAATTATATACCATTCTTATGGCAGTCTTATTAAGTGTTGCCTCACCTCTTTAAGTTGTCGTAGTATAATTATGGTAACGTCAACACCATTCTGTGGTTAAATGGCAGGGTGTGACGGCGCCATGTTTTTGTGAATGAAGTTTGGAGTGTGTGAATAAACAGCCACAATGGTGTGCAGCCAGGAGGGAAAGTTGTGGTCTTGTTGAGCCCAGCGACCTCCACAGTGGTGCTACAAACACATACTGATCCTGATGACACATTACTGTAGATTAAACCACCCAACAGCATATAAAGTAGTTAAAATGACTACAACCTTAAACATCTACAGCAGTAATAAGCACCATACACATTAATGTGGCAGTAATGATTGTTTTTCTTCTTCTTTGCACTCATGCACATTAAATGTTTTCAGACCCCTCAATAGGAATAGAAACATAGAAAAAAAGGTGCAGTTCTTCGTTTGTAGCTGCTAAAGTCTAAAAATACATCAGATAGATGGATGCTTTCTGCAACCTTGCCCACTTTAATCTCTTTCTCCACTCAGACGGTCAGTTGAGGTGGAGCAATGTTGGTAATGGATAGAAATGACCTCTGAACCCTAAGAGGAAAGCATCTTCCTCTTCTTCCTCCTCCTCCCTCCTTCCTCTGAGTGCTGGCTCAGAGTTTCCAGTAATGCCATGATGACCTGGTCAGCTGCTATCGTCTGTGGATGGAACCTATAGTCAGACACACACACACACACACACACACACACACACACACACACACACACACACACACACACACACACACACACACAAACATTAGCTCGGCCACAGCACTGCACTTTCACAGAGAGAAAGAGTGTTGATTTTTAGAAAATAAAGAGAGGAGGAGCAGAAGATTGAAGCAATCAGGATGGTACTTGTGTTGATTTGCTCAGGGTGTGTGTGTGCACTCATTAGGGAGTTGTGGTAGGATGTGGATGCCTCAGTGAAAGGAGAAAGTGTGTGTTGAGAGGCAGCAAGAGTGGGGAAAAAGGGTCTGGAGAGGGATACCCCACCCGTCTTGTTGTTGTATTGTTACCATAGTGATTTTAAGACCAGACCACCGTGCAGAATTAGGGGAGTAATTTAAAAGTTTTAAAGGATAACTCTCTCCATTCACTTCCCTCTGTCTTTATTTCCTTGTTACGACCCCCACCCCTCCTCCTCCTCCTCCAGCAGCCCCCCGTCCTCCGGAGCTTTAGGTCTCAGTCTCCGCTTGGTGATATTTGAGGTCACACAGACCTCAGGGCCACAGCCTGTGAGAATTACAGTTGACATGTATTCAATCATCATCCCCCCTCACAGGACAATGAGCAGCATTTAACAACAGCTCCATATGTTTGCAACATGGCAGCACAGAGAGATTAGGCAAAAGGTACTCACATGTACACATGTGCCAAATGTGCTCGACAAGTATACTGTACACTGTACTTCATGAGTGGCAGCAGAGTTAATGCTGAAAGCACACTTCAGCAGAGATTAACAATGTAATTAAAGGCGTTTTCAAGTATGGCTTCATCTATCCATTAGGTGAATCACCTAATATAAAGGATTACATTCATGACAGCGCTATTAAAAAGGCAAGGTGTGCTTTTAATTTCTCTGAAGATGTGTGTGGTATTTATTCAGACCAACATGTTAATTTCCCATCACATTTACATAACGTGATGCATGTCTGAACGGAGCTAAAGATGCAACATCAGACACATTTGCTTTGAGGTCACCGTCAGACTAAATGCTGTCAATTCACATTTATTTATGTTCAGTTTTAAATATTATTTTGTGACAACGTTGTGTTTATTGGAAATTGTCCAGTGGTTTAGCGGTTACAAATGTGGACTCTGGCTTGGCAGCCGTCAGGCCGCCGCCATCCCCTCAAACATGATATGACAGATATTGTTTCTTTGTTTGTTTGTTTGTTTTCAACATTCATTCCTCCTCCTTATGTAGTAGTTTGTATTGTTGATTTAAGTAACATGTAATCTTTTAATGTAATGTATTTATTCCATGTGTTTATTAGAGCTCTCAGCAGAGTCCACGTCACTGCTGAAATTCAGTGCCTCTAGCACTAATACCTTTACCTGGTTAATTCCCTGACTTACTGTAAGTGTCTCTGATTGAAGTTTGATTTTGTGACATGATGTATGTTGGTCACCTGCCACTTATCTTTTTTTTTTTTTAATAAAGCAAACAAAGTGGAACGATTTTAGATGGTCTTTTGAAACATGTTTTTTAAAACTGTCTCAAGCTGCTTACTATCATTTATCAGGGTACGAGGTATTAATGTACATGTTTTAATTATAGCCTATCGTTCATACTCATATGTGTGACACAATATATTTTTGCAAACTCTGGTATGCAGTATGTAGTATTTTCATTCCTAACGAACCACTTAGTTATATATAGAGCATGGATTGTCTGTGTGTGTAATATGAAATGAAACTGAAAAATAAAATCATAAAACAGACCATAGCTGGTCTCTGAGAAGTAATTTGTCATTGCCTGCAGTCGCCATCTGAAGCATATCATCAGTTCAAAATTCAAAATTTAATTAAATCAAAGTTAATTATGGTCAGATTCATTTAGTTGCATACTCAAATTAAAGTAATGGTTTAAGTGGTTTCAAGCACTCAGATGGTGATGATGACGAGGTTCGATCACAGTCATCTCTGCAGGTTTATGTGGCCTCACTTGCTGAGAACAGAGGATGCTGTGATGTGCTCATGACACATTAGTGTTGCCATGTTGTCATTTGTGTAAAATACCGCACCGTCACATTTGGGTCCTCTGTTCCTGAAGAACACACAATGAAAAAAAAAAAAAATGAAAAAAAAGTCCATTTAGTATTTATTTTATAATGTACATGTAAGCTATATTCATACAATTTACTTGAAATACAGAACATCAACAAACTAGGTGTTCAAATGTTCTGAATTTCCCAGTCAAGTTAGATTTAGAGTAGAACTGGCTCTATATTCACAGTTTTAGTTATGATCATATAGCTATAGAAGCCATGATTTATGATCAACAACTTGTCGGAGTCCTTCAACTGCAGCTGAAGATTTTATTTGCAAAAACAGAGAAGCGTCATTCTTAAAATGAGTAAAGCAGCAGGGTTTGATTCATATTTCCTTGTGTGCACAACAAAAACAAACATGATTCATGAGATTAAAAACGAGAGAATGTTATCACAACATCACTACTCCAGTTTGATTTATGTTCCCTCGATTGCACACAAAAAACATGAACCATGAAAATAAATAAAAACAGAGCAATCTGGTTTTGCACATTAACCCATCAATTATTGCAGAACAAGTGCTCAGTCCCTGCTGTTCTGGTGATGAGTTGACACTTATTTACTCAACATAAGGATCTGTCAAGGATGATGGTATGAGTAATAATCTTCAGAGTATTCAAGACAACATGGGATTAAAGATTCTGATTGATTGCTCCACATATAATTTCAGATGAAATATGTAATGTCCTCTGAGACACATCCATCTTCTTTAACAACTTCACAATTCTGATGCCAAGAAATTCACCTCCTGAACTATCGTTGTTACATCACGTGTCATGGGTTGGTCCATACGAAGTCCACGGGTCATGTCCAATACTTTCTGCTGACAATCTCACGATGCAGTTTACAGATGAGAAAGTTACTTTTGTGCGACGCAAAATGATGTGTGGTTGTAAACTTCATTTGCTGTTCAAAACATGAGAATTTAGAAAGACACTATTGAGTTGCATCATGGGAAATAAAGGATGCTTTAGGCTTTGATCTTTACGAAGCCCCCAGGACGAGCGGCAGGCTTTGAAGCCAGTTTTTGTAGTGGTTAAACCCTCTATTTACATCGTCACGTGATGCACTGCAGCCCAAAAGACTTATTCCATGATGCTTAGATTGTGAAAGAAGCGTCAGTGAAACTGTGGATACATCTTTGTTGAGTGTCACTCTAGAAGAGCCACATGATTATATTAGTCTCGCTCTATGGGCTGCACAACACAGAGGAGCCGGGTATTTTCATTCGCAGGAAGTCAAGCTGTTTGCTCTAAAACGCCACTTAACTCACATGTCATACTGTCATGTAACATGCACAAGTAAGGTATGTACGTATATACTTATTTCAACCCAAACCCAGATTTTCTTAAACCAAACCAGCGCAGTCTCATACAGATGCTAAAGTGTACCTTGTGCGTCTGTATGAGTCACAGAGAGGCGAGACAAAACATCTGTGTTTGACGACCTGGAAATGAGGTTGATAACAACTAAGTGACCAGTCGTGTTTAATGATTAGCATTGCTTTACCAGTTTATCAGACCTCATGTACATTTTTTCCCCCAAATTCAATATCTACATATATTATTATAATGTTGCTGTAAAATGTGTTATATATATTATAACACTCTGACAGTCACAGTCCGACACACACTCATATAACCGAGCAGGTCCCAACGACCTGTGTGAGGCAGGAAGTATGCTGGTCGTTCTTTACTGCCTCTCCTCTGCTTCAAAGAGCTGCTATTATCAGAGTAATGGTCTTACTCAGGGGACTAAGTGGCTTTTATCTGAGAGCTAAATGACAGCTGTAAGTTACTAATGGCTTCTTTTGACTTTGTTTTCACTGTGGCTGCAAAACTGGTGGTATTGGTTTGCTTGTTGTGAAGCCGCGGGCACTGATATCCCCGTATCGTCAAAACTCTCTTGAATGCTGTGTTTTAGGATCGGCTGTTGCTTGTTTTTACATGTTGGCCTGATGACTGATTTTCATTGCCATGACATGTTAGACGCAGCAGATGACTTAAATGTCAGTAATGCTTCTTCTGAGTAAATGCGTCGTAATCAGTTTCTGCAAGCACGGATTTCACAATTCTATTCAATTCTTCAGGAAATCTGTTCCACCTTGCTTCACACTCATTTAATTGCCCATACAATGACGTATCAGTTAGGCGTTTTGAACTTAAAACAACTGAAATAACATTGTTCTCTGTCTGACTCGCTTAGGTAAAGACACATTAGTCAGCTGTTGGCATTGAGCTCAGTTTTGTATCTTAAGATGAAACTCTGTGGAAGCCCAGCCTTTGTCTGGTACATGACCTGATAAGGTTTCTCACTAACGGCAGTGAGACTGGAGGCGGATATTAAAGAGAAACAGGCCTTGTGTGGCTGCTTCCTGTAATGGATGCTACTAAGGATGGAGCAAGGACTCCATTAGAATTATGAGTCTTGTTACAGACCTAAACCATGACTGTGAGTGTTAGCTGACATAATGACCTCACAGACTTTCATGTCATATCACTTAACTACTCTCTGCGGTGTAACGGGTAGTTATTATCTTGTTAGTCATCAGCGCACACATATTAAAGTGGGTTTAACTCAACAGTAAATGTTATTAGAATGTAAACTTCTATATTTTTGTGTGTGTTTTTGTGTTTGCAGTCAACAGAATGCAAAAAAAAGTCATATTACAAAGCTGTCAGTCGACAATCTTCCGCAGCAGTGATGGGATTGTAGATATTCACCATTTTTCTGACCGTTTACACCTTAACAAAGTTTGATTTAGAGTAAAAAAGAAGAAAGCCTTCCTCAGGTTGAGGGCTGTTTGTACCGCTACATGTGGGTTGCTACTCTACTTATTTTTAACATGTATTGACAATGTTTCAAAGAATTTCAGCATAAAATATCCATTTGAATAAAGGCTTTTTAAGCTTTTGCCAGAAGAGTATCTTGGATCTTTCTTCTTTTTTGAAAGCCTGATTTGCCTTGGCTTTAACCATGCTTTGTCATTGTGAGTCTATACAAATGAATGTGCCTCGTTCATGAGAAGAAACTTTGTGCTTTATGTAAAATGTCACACAAACCACAATGATGCTTCAAAAGCAGCAAACAGCCAACCCTCATTACTGTCAGTCACCTACTCCATTATCTTCAAGTCATTACTGACTGACTGTGGAGCTGCCTGAAATATGTGGACAAGTTTACATTACAGACTGCAACGTCTTGACGCACAGCACAGTACTGTGTTATATGAGGAAATTCAATGGTTGGTTGGTATTTCCACCAATCCCGGCTCATTTTAAAGCTACGGTATCAGCCAAACTCACATACTTCCAGTTAATCTTTTATTCTCATCGTATTGATAATTTAAACAGATCAGTTCAATGTTACTGAGCCAGGACCTTCAGTATTTGAATCAAGCAGGTTGTTAAAAATAAGGCGTGTCAAAATCAGTTGGCTACAACGGTTGTTTCAATGAGTCAGTTACACATTTGATCTACTTTTAGGATAATATAAGTATTGGATCAGACTCTGAGACTCTGGAATTAAGATGAGAGCCATAAAAACTTAATCAGGACAACCCTACTGTATTGATCACTGATGTGTTCAAGGTTTCATTCTCTTGTAAAGGACTGCTTGAGTGAAAGTTCACAGATTTCTATCAAATTAATCAATTTAATACATACAACCAAAAGAGGAATCAGTGAGCAAATGAAACAATCACTTTAACACTAGAGATGGAGGACCAGCATGCTATGTACTGTAGGCTCCAACACAGGGCACACACTTCACCAAGCAAGACAGGCTTTAACCCCACGGTGCAGCAGTCACAGAGCACCCAGTGGGTGACTAATGATCACAAGCATGACATTAGTTACTGATGTTTCACCAAAGCCCTGGCCTCCATATGTCAAAGTGTGTTACGTAAGAGGTCTTCATAGGGGTAATCAGGAGGCATGTAGAAACGATGTACTACTTTCTGAGAATCAGACTATTCGTATAAATTGTTATGTCAACCATGACTGTAGTTGTGGTGTGTTGATGTTCGAGGTGTGGAAGTGCCCACTGTGACCGTCTCAATTTAACATTTATCACTTTTGCTTCAGAGCTTGGTTGAACAGCAGGGTGTGATGGGAAATATGGGAGGCACGATACAATGAACTGGATATGAACCCAGGGACACGAGCGTGTACAGTGTGCACTTTGGACCCCTCCATTAAAGGGATACCCTGCGGTTTAATAGTCATACAAATTAATTTAACAAGCAGAAAGTAACAGGTAAATAGGACATAGAGCACAGCTGTTGTGCATTCAAATAAGCCTGCTGATTATCCACATTGTCTTTCTTCCTCTATTAGCTCTCTTGTTGTGGGCTAAATGTTGTCTACATCACATTTTAACCCTTTAGTTACTAACTTCATTATGTCTTAATTATAAGATTCATTGATTCTGGTTCTGTTGCTGTAATAACACCATAAATGCACTTAACTTCTATCTGGATAAGACCCTTTGATGATATGTGGGCTTCAACGTATTACATTATCAGAATATCCTGCTGTCTGACCACTCTGCAGAGCTTTATCCCACTGGTTTTATCTGAACAGACAGGCGAACATGTGACAGAACTGGACCCCTGCTAGTCCAGGATCAGAAAAAGTTTGGGTCAAATTCTTCTCCCTCTGCAACACCTCCACCTTTGGTGTGAGACACACAAGCTCTCTCATGCAGAAACTCACACATGAACACAACCCATCTCATTGCATCCTAAAGTTGATTTGTTGATTGGATGGCCATAATTATCTGCATAACACTTTCACACATAAACCAAAAAGCCCTTTGATTCAGACGTGGTCAGTGCCCAGACATAATCGCCTGCCTGATCTCTGGCCTCAGAGGTCACAGTGCAGAATGTCCAGTCCGCGATCCCAGAAGTTTAAGAGTCACATTTGACCTTTCGGGGTCTCCAGTCGCAGAACCAGCTGGAGAGTCATGTATGAAAGAGTTGAGAAATGAAGGGTCTGAAACCTTCATAAGCCTCCGGGAAAAGATGAACATCTGACAAGGCTGCAATATGCAGAGGTCTGGACCTTTGTTGGCTTGTGGTGCAAAGCTGTTTGTTTAGAAAATGGTGATGATTTTCATTTTATTTCCAGATGAATGTTTGAGTCACAAGTTGCAACAAGTCTGCTCATCGTTACGCACTGATTACTGGCAAACATACCTTACTGAACATTGCATGAGAAAATTCTGAATAAGTATTGTTCATCATAATGTGTGATTACCATTTAAACATTTTTTTATTTTGAACCAACACTTCGAGTTTTTGGCACACGTACCCCCATATTATTTTATTACAAATCAGACGTCAATATGGTCTTTCCCAGCTGCATGTCATGAAGTCATCAACCTCAGTCTCTTCTGCTTCCGTTGGCCTGAATCTCTCCACAGGGTTCAGGAGCTCATGGGATGGGATGAAAATGGAAATGGATAATGTAATATGATGAGTAATATCATCTGACCTGGAAGCTCCTGTAAAATTCTGTGGGACAATGTCACTGAACACTACAGAGCAGCATGTTTTCTATTAATCTCAAGAACTATGACTATTTTACAAAACACTATGTTGATGTCATAAAATGAACACAAAAAATCACAAAAATCTTAAAAAAATACAACATAAATTGATACAATAAGAGTGATCAATCTGCATAGGGAGCATTTGTAGCTTGAGCACCCAATTACCTAATAGTAATAATAATTCTCTCTTAAAAATGCAGTAAAATTAACATTTATTACGTAATGGATAATGCAAACAAGGTGTCCATTATCAGCCTTTGGCCTCCATGTCAACAATTAATTCCTGATTATGGACACCTCCATGTCCATTATCTCACTTATACCGTGGTCACCGTATATTTTCATGTTTTTTTGCAATCAAAATATAATGTTTTATAGAAGCAATATTTTAGCAATTCCCTGGCGACACCTGAGTGTTTGACTTGGCTAGCTGGAACAATCATTCCAATCCCATAATGTTCATATGATAGAAACGTTGTTCCCTACTCCAGTAAATAGGACAGACCTTAGAAACGACTTAGCAAAGGGAGATAAACTACTGTAGTCCGCTCAGCTCATTGAACCCTTTGGCTCAGCTGTTAGCCAGAAAGCTAATGCCATGCAAGCAAGATTCAAAGTCAATATGATTGTGTATGTTGAACTACAACACTAGCTAGCAAGCCATCTATGTCGCTGTCCCCAAATCAATATCAGGATTTTCACGAACAAAAGTCTGTCACGATCAAATGTTCAGGAAGGTCCAGAGGTGTTGGTATATCAGAAGTTAACTGACACCCTGCAGCCAATCAGAATTGAGTATTCACCCAGACCATGGTATAAAACTTAATAACTTGATATTGTTATAACATTTTTACAGATAATGCTTTATCTTTCAGGCTGGCCCTTTTTTTTTTTTTCAAAACTGACGATGTAATCATTTTCACAGATAATGTGCCAAAATCTGTGCATGAACCTAAACGGCATTCTTTCATTTCAGATCCAACTTAAATAACTTTCTTAAATTCTTAAATCACAAAATGTAGAGCTCTGGACTGAAAATGAACATTGTCAAAGGTATTTATCTGTTTTGAAAAAATACAAATGACCAACCTGAAAACTTAATAAATTCTCAATAATGTAATAAGGTATGACAATATTGGTGAATGTTACAGTATCAGTCACGACATTTTATTACATTATTGGTCAAATTATTACATTACTGGGTTTTATTACATTTTCAACCAAGTTGAAATGTAATTACATTTTCAGGTGTAGTTACATTTTCAGGAACTTTTAACCCAATTGGATGCGACATAGCTCAACCAAATGTAACACCTTTGTGGTTTCACCCACAATGCCCCATCAATACAGTACCACAGAGGGCAAAGCTAACCCACAGAGAGGCCTATCAGCTTTACCTCTCCCAGATACATCACTGTCACTGATTTGTAAATGCTGCTTCCTACTTTTACACAACAAAGAGAATCCTTTAGTGCTGTCATTCCAGCCAGTCATCCTTCAGGAGACCTGCTAAGTTAGTGATAAGAGGCTAAAGAGCATCCATGGTGCTGTAGCCGCTGAATGCATACCCACTAATGGGGAGGTATTTAAATTGCGCTTTCTCAGCTTTCATGTTGAAGGCTCCACGGTCCTGTCTTGTCACAGCCTTTAAAGAGAAGGCCTGTCAATCTTTTGTTTTTCATTCCTCTCCCAGCAGGCCTGGCGGAGATAAAGCGGAGAGCATATAGGCCACGCTGTTGAGGTGCAGGTATATTTCATCCTGGGGTCAGAGTGGACAAGCCACAGCTGTCCAGGGGGAGATGGACTGGTGCCTGCAGTGATCAATATTCCAGAGGTTCCAGCCAACGCCCCCTGTCTAACCTGCTGACCGACCCATTGATCCCTCGGACCTTCTCATTCACAGTCAACTGATCCTTCACTCTAATTCTCTCTGACCCGAAAGTCTCTGAGTCATCACTTTGTTTGTTCCTTGTGTTAAGTGTCCTTTCTCTCATTATCACACTTTTTACATTCATTTCTTTAGCCATGATTTTTCTCTAATCACATGGAACATTTTCAACAAATGCTACACACACACACACACACAAAAAATAGATATTTCAGAGTGAACTCAGATTTGTTGGTTTGAGTTAAGTGTCTTTCCCACTCATGACCACGCATCAGCAGAGTCAAAGGTTGAAGCAAATGGAACACAGCTCCATTGAAGAAGCACTTCTGGAGGTATTAGCTTAACTCTTGGTATGAAGGCAGGTTAAAGGTCAGCTCATATCAACCTAAGCTCTCTTGTTCTCGGTCTAAGTCTGTCTGATAACATGTGAACAAATGGTGTGAAGTCTATCTTTTGGAAGTGGAAGCACAATTTATAGTGGATCTGGTGGTGAGCGAAGTATATGTTTTTTTCATCTACATCCTGTGTCCTTTGAAGAGGGTGAATAACACCTTCAGGACAGATCCATCCCCACTTTGTGTCAGACATGGTATGAGTCAGTCCAGAGGCACAACACAGCTGTTTTGCTGAGTAACACTTAAAACACTAAATTAACAAAACCTCACAATCTTAGTTTTTGTACAAACTAAGCCGGCATTTTGCACAGACAACAATGGATTTGGATTTGGATTTGAATTTAACTTTAACATTGAGAGCATAATAAAGCGATTGCAGCAATAGATGAACTTACTTAAAACTTAGCACTACTTAGTTGTCAGACAATGAAAACAAAAAATGAGAATGTCCACCTGTAGATAAGGGTGAATTCTTGGCTTGTTCGTCATTTCTTTAGAAATCGGGAGTGTTTTTCCCAAATATATGTCTGTTTCTGTCTATGTGAACATAGCAATCACACTTGGATGCGGGACAGAAGAAGCAGGCTGAGATTGCCAAGAAAGGTTGAGCAGCATAATTCTGATAATGCTTATAATCAGTTACAGTATTTCTTTAGGAGCTCGTTGTGACACCAACACCAGAGTTTACCAGAGTCTTTGTAACATCATGTTTACTCCTCTGGTTTTGTTTATAAAAAGTCTGTGTGAATACATCCCAAGTATACCAACTGGACTGTGTCCGTTCCAGTCCTCACCAGATAATGGATGCAATGCACAATTTAGATTTCTGCAAAGTGGATGAAAAGGAGGAGGTTTTTATCTTTGCCTTTGGCTTTTGCCTCTAAATGTGAATTGAAAAACGGGAAACACTTTTCATTTTCTTATTTACCTGATTCATTCAGACCTTAAAGGAAACATATTAAGCTCATTTTCAGGTTCATAATTTTATTTTGGGATACTACTAGAACATGTTTACATGCTTTAATGCTCAAAAAACACATCCGTTTTCTCATACTCTGAATACACATACACTGAAGCGCTCTGTTTTAGCTCCTGTCTCTTTAAGGCCCCTCCTCCCGAATACCTAGTCTGCTCTGATTGGTCAGCTAGCACATGCCTGAGCCAGCACCACTAACAACAACAGAGCAGCTTCACTAAATCAATTCATATGTGCTAAACTAGCTACTAGGCATAAATTATGCAAATGTTTGACTTGATGATATAGTGTGATGTCAAGAAGTCACAGAATTAAAGGTGCGACGACTGACGAGGCGTTTCAGGAGCAGTGTTTTCTGTGGGACAGAGGAGCTTCCATTGGTCCGGACCTTTTACATGCACAACATACATTAAATACTGAAGGAAAGGAAAAAGCATAATAGGTCTCCTTTAAAGAAAGGTTTAGCTTCAGTGCTTTGCTTTTGGTTTGTCTTCTCAAATATAAAAGTGTTGTTCTTGACTAATGAATGCGTTCCTATATGTGAACACTTAATACAATGAAAATGGAAATCAGCCTGTCTGGCGTGGAGTTGTTGATGGTACGCTACAGACGATTACTCTCTGGTCTGATCTGGTTACATGTTTTGACGGCCAATTGAGGTTCAACTCAAACTTTCTGGGTAGCAAAGTGGAATCTGTCATTGATTGATGAAAAGCAGACTGGACACTCATCCAGAAATGGCCAAGAGCGCTGCCAATACAAATGTTAAAAGGGTGTGGCTAACGTTTCAGGTGCTCCAGATATACTCTACGACACAGGCCTGTTTTTCTTCAATGAGTGAGGCTTCTAATGCTGAAATACATCTTCAAATCATGTTTAGACGACATGCAGTATCAGCACTTGAATCAAAAGCCAAGACCAATATTTCTAATGTAATTTAAAGTGAATGTTTTTAATTGAAGATAATGAGCGTGTTACTGCTGATGCTGGTCCAACTGAGGAACTCTATATGTTCTACAGCAATTTGAGAGCATTTTTCTTTTAACACATGAGTATCTTTTTTAAATGATGTGGCAATGTGAGCGAAGAAATCAGTTTTATATCCAAACATAGACTGTATAATAACTTCAGGACAGTTTGTGGACATTTGTGCCATTTCGGAGCTAAAAGGGACCAGATTCAGACAGGAGGGTAGCTTTATCATGTATTTACTCTAAATGGGACCATAGTTTACAAATGAACATCATGCTCTATTGACGAAACTTGAAACTAGTGTTTAAGACCACAAACTCATCAGGAAACTGTTTACGGGGGTAAAAAATAGGAGGGTCAGTTTCTCATCAGCTTACACACAATCAGACATCTTAATGAAACCAAGGTGCTCGCCCTCTGGAGGGAATTAGAAAGAATATAGGTTTAAGACATTTCCGCATGGGTACAGACCTTCAGACCTGGAAACTCGGTCCATTACTGTCAAATGTATCTAAAATGGATTTATTATGGCCTGATTGTCATATTGTTAACATCACTTGAATTGTGTTTTTCTCCATGTGTGGCACATGGAGATTAATCATGTTGTACTCTTTGTACCTCCCGAGGGTCCCTGGATCATTTCAGTAAGATCCACATTAGGAACCTATCAGTCCCACTTAAGGTGACAGCAAATTCAGTAAAGTATCCTGACAAAAATCCTGTTTATTGTCACTTGCTACTTCATACATAATGTTTAAAACTGAGTCAAAATTTTAGGAATGTGGACATTTTAGACGTCTTGTAAGTGAAGATAATGTGGGCACAAGGTGCTTGGAAATCTGGGTCTTGTGAAACTCTGTTACAGCTCTGCCAACCTTACCTCACCTCTGTTTTACTTTATGAAGCCCTGAGGATTTTCAAAAGAGTTATTTTTGAGTGGGGCTGCACTGTATAGTGAACATCTTAACTACATACAGTATATCTTGCAGTGGCCTCTCCTGACATTTCTTCCATTTCTTCACTGTTTGTTTTACAGTGAAACAAAATGGACAGAAAACTGTCCAGATCCCTCTGTGGACGAGGGGGGTATGGATATCCAGCAGCGCAGCAGTATTTAAAGTTGACAGCCAGGTCTGGGCACCAGCTGACAAAATGTGACCTACCTGGATTTAAGTCAGTGCTCAGCAGTGAAACTCAGGTCCTGATCTTCATAACCCGTGCAGATGTATTTTAAATTATGCAATACTGCTCCCAACATGATCCTCTATAATTGGAACCATGACTTGTTGAAACTCTGTCTTTAAGAATATTTGAGACATCATGTTGAGCAATAGGGGTTTATGCTTGGAGGCAGGTTTTTAATGGCAGTATTATTCAAAAACAAAAGTAAAGGAGAGAGGCTTTGCTCCTCAGGGGGGCTCTCAAATCTTGGAGAACTGATCCCTCTTATCATATACATGCATAAACATAAGAGCTCAGTAAAGACGATGGTTGGGGGAGTGAAGGGAGCAGCAGTGGTAGACAGCGTTGGGGTGCTTACAGTATATCAGCAGAGTAACTGTGACAAATATATATTGGCCACACTGTGCGCCTGTATGAATATTACTGCCATACAGCTGATTAATGAGCCAATGAATGTAAATATTGAATGATGTGATGTCAGGTGACGGCAGTCAAGCTAATGCCAGCACCGCTTCAGTGCTTTGCTTGACCTATGCTATGCAACAGTAAGGTCTAACTTTCAATCTCAACAAAATAATGATGAATAGGTGGGTGTCTGAGTCTTAACCCTGAACACTGTCTAGTCTATTTGTGACTTAGGTGTGGATGGGGATGGATGGCAGCTTTACAAGGGAGGTGCATTTTGGTCATTTTGCTAACAAGGGGGGTGGCATCCATCCTCGTCCCCTTTCAGATTGCTTACTATAGGCCTATGATGAAGTTTCTTACCTGTAAAGACGACCACTCTTGAAAGGGATGTGGCTTGGCTTTCTTCAACATCCAGATTTGTTTCACCTGAACTCGTTCCACATGTTCACCTCGGCAGTGTTTTTACAGTGTCATTCTTGCCTGTAGTCCACTGTGGTGTGAACAGCACTGGTTTCCATTAATTCCTAAAGACATATCTGAATCTGCATCATCTAAAAAAACAAGTCAGGGAGTTATGTAATGTCTGTCACAATAGCCCAATAATCAGAACCACTACATGCAAAAAAATCAGAGCGATCTCAAGTTTCCAAGCAGTTCTAAAAAAAATCCTTTATTCTGTGCACTGACGCAGGGATCGATTAGAGCTGCGACGTCACAATGCTGCAAATGCGTCAACTTCAGAGTTGCCTTTGATAATACCCAGTCACACAAGGGAAATGTGTGTGTGTGCTGTGATAGACTGAGACAGAGACTAATAGAAGGACTCAGAGGATAACAGAGAGTTGGCTGTGGTAGCAGCGGTACACTTGGGATCTGTTGTTTCATCCTCTTATTTCCCAACACTAAGCATGAACATATGAGCCTCACAACCCTTTCTCTCTCTCTCTCTCTCTCTCTCTCTCTCTCTCTCTCTCTCTCTCTCTTCCCCATCCTTTCCTTGAGGTCCACATCTACCTTCTTGTGTTACTCCTTCCTGTTGCTCAGTCCACCTTCCTTTCTCTCCTGTTTCTCTTTTGACTCTCTGCCTGGCTCACACAGGGGATAACTCAGAGTCCAAACATTGCAGAGTTAAAACAAACCCATTTTGCCACAGAGAAAATAAACCACTTTCTCCTCTCTCTCTCTTTCTCTTCATCCCTCTCTCTCTCTCTCTCTCTCTCTCTCTCTCAGTCCCCCCTATTTAGCCACAGTGAAAATAAACTGCTCGGCCTCTATTTATTTTGTGTAGGAAGACCTGACCACCGCAGAGTATCCTTCAGGCCATTTAAACCTTAACCTGCTTAATATCCCTGTAAGATCTATTTAATCTGGAACCTCACGCTGCTAATTTGTGATACGGGAACGTATTAGCCAACAAGTTAGATGACAGTATCCTTGTGCTTTTACTCGATCTCACAGCAGATGTGATTTCCCAAATAAAGAAATATTGTGTTGAAGTCTTGCATGTGCAGTGATGATGCATCGTCCCATGTCAAAAATCTTTGAGGTCAGGGCTGAAACTGAGCAGCTTTTTCCTCTTTTCCTGAAAAGGTGACACATTACAGATGCCAGGAAATGCAGCATGTACATGGACGTAAGCGAACGCGGGGCCCATGCGCAGGACATGAAGGGAGAATAATGATAGGTTTGCACGTGGGTGTGTTATGGCCAAACATGCAAGGGGGTTTCAGCAAGTGTTAATGACCCAGCAGTCCCAGGATACACTGAACTTACTCATTTTGGCTTCAGAGGGTGAAACAACCCAAGAGTTGCTGTGGTTACACAGGCGAAATGTTTTCTGTCTAAATACAGTTGATGAATACAACCAAACTATTCACATGAGCACTGAATAAAATGATGAGATAACGTGTCCTGTTTACTCAGAGAAGAAATCGGAGCTCCAACATGCATAATATTCTGCATCCAGCACTCCAGCATGGACGAGCTTGCGAAATCAATAAAACCTACATTGACATCACAAATGTTGGTTTACTCGTGTGCTTTTCACTGAGCAACAATACCAGTGATGACAGTCACCAAGTATCCAGAAATTCATGGAAACTAATAGAAGTCACATGTGGAAGCAAGGATACCAAAAAATGAAGATTTTTAGAAAATAATTTGAAGAGCGTAGCTGGACTGTTCAGCCTGAATGACTTTTCTGATCTGGTGACAAACATAGTTCAGATTCTTGGGAGTTGGACCAGTTTGTCCTGATGCATGATGCCTTTCTTTCTCATGAGGCTGATTCTGATTTGGGTATTCTGATTCTGAGATTCCTACATAACTGTTACTGTATGTTCAAAGTTCCCATTATTCTGTGCCCATGAGTTTTGAGGATGAGTTCATTCTTGACTTTAACACTATTTGAGAGAGCAATCTGAACTCAAAGTCCACCTGCTTGCTTTACTCTGGATCTTTCAGCATTTTTTGTTAAACTTGTTGATAAGTCTATGATAGGTTCAAAGCATTTCACATTTTCAGATTGTTCTGCGATACATAGGTCTTGTCGGGTCCAATGACAGCTATCCTATGGTCCTATGACAGCGTTGACAGCTAGAAAAAACAATCCTCCAATCAGAGCTTTGTCAGCAGGATTGAGAATAGTGCTGTTATCTTCCTACAGCTAGCTAGCTACCTCGCTACATCCATGAAAAATACACAGGTTGTTGAGAGTCCACTTAGAGAAACCTTTTACACATGCTATTGATTGTTTTGAGGCAAAATTAGCCTGGGAACCAGACTACTGTACAAGCTCATGTTTTATTTTCCTCTTGCAGATGAGTGTGGTTAACCTCCCATTAAGACAGATTTACCTCTGTCCTGGTTTGTGCTGGGCTAATCCAGATGTGAAGTCATATGTCACAAGTTTCACTGCTCTGATTGGTTGGAAAGTGTCGAACTAGGCAGCACTGGTCAAATATGAATCAACATTCTGTATCTCACATGTTTTTAAGAAACACATTTTAGTGTCCTGCTTGGACCAGGACCAGGCCGCCTTTTTTCTACTGCTTGAAAGAAGACCAATCACTGCCCCAACTTCCATCGGTCACCCAGCTCTACATCACCTGTTTGATCGCTCTGATGGGTTGTAAGTATATCCAGTTGTCTCCAGAGGCATCTTAGACTGCACCTTTTGAATATAAGAATTGAGAGGTTACAAACTAATAAGGCTTGTGAATTGGTCTAGTGATGCCAAGCTATAGGACACATTAGGCCTACAGCAAAATAACCCAGTCAGCCACAAAGAAACTGGCTAACATGAGCACACTATCAGGCTATGAATTAAGCAAAAACAAAGTGAGAACTCACTTTTGAAAGGCCAACTTTTCAATATCATATATCTCATTTAAATAACCAAGAGTTTCCTGAGGAGGTCACAGGGGAACTGATTATCAGTGATACCCGCTGCACTTTCAAGGCTTCAGAAGCACTAGCTAAGTGGGCTAAACAATAATAATAGTGTTAGTATTCACGTGATAAAGTCGCTAACTGAGATCTTCATGCGCCATACCAATCGCTATAAGAATGAGGATTAGCATCCTGTTACAATGAAAAATGCCAGACGTCGCACCCATAATTCTTGAAATATCATGAGGGCTATTAAGGTAGATAGGCCTATGTAGAAATATGCAACCCACACAAGAATAAAACAAAAGTGGCTCTGACAACTCTCTCACAGTGTCAATAACACAAAAAAATAGTTTTCAACAGCCCCAAAATTTCACAACAGTAAAGTATCACATTGCTGGCTCACAAGTGTTTCTCTTTTTGTGTTTATTCTGTAAATGCAGCTAATGTGTTTTGTGTAAAGCCTCTCTTCAGTCATCCGAGGCTGCTTACCTCACAAGCTCTGTCAACAAATCAGCGTACATTTTATCTTCACATCATTTGTGCAGGCTGATTGAAAGTTGATAGGTTGGCAGCTCGATACACAAATGTTAATACTTTTGCCAACAACAGTCTCCGAGGCATCAAGCTATCCATGTTTTATTTATTCATTCCCTCATGCTATATCTCTTACTCCCCTTTGCATCTTTGCATTTTCTTTTGCTGTTTTTTAGCCGCCCTGTCTCTCTTGAGTTTGTCTTACCATCGTGTTAATGTCCTTGCAGCTCTTATTTTCCCATCTCACTCCCCGGGAGCTCTCGTATCTGTTTCTCCACGCCTCTCCACCTTCCTCTCCTCTCACATGCTGCCAGCCCTTCTCTGTTTCCAGCTACACCATTATATCATCATCATCATGTACATGCAGCGTACCTCATTGTTCAACTGTAGAGCTTCGATTGTGTCGGGGAGACAGACCACCTTTTGTCTTGTAAAATCACTACCAGGTTGTTTCCAGTTTGTTGGCCAGGTCTGCATTTGGGTGATAAACAGCAGCGTCTCCTCTTCCCAGAATCCCATCTACTTTGAGTTGGTTGTTACTCACTGAATGAATCATTAATCACTTTTGGGGGTTTCTTCTTTGGAGGTAACACGTTCACTTTTTTTTGTCAGAGGGTATAATATCTCATGTTTCCCATACGACAGTAGTGGCCTGAATCTGCCACAGATATTGTTCATCAAGCCAATGTGTGCTGCGCAGTTTGTGTTGTGAAAGGCTTCTATTCTTTTCAGACACTGAACTTAACTTAAATAGGAAAAGGATGTTTGGAGCGTCAACCCCTGCGCTGACAGCATGTTAAACACAATGCATACGGACACTTGAGCGCTGTATGTGAAATGTGGACGGGAGGTGTCTTTGTGCGAACGCATATGTGTGCGCACACTTCCAAGAATCTGGACAGAGAGCTTATTCATCTGTGAGTCTCTTTAAATGGAGATAGTGGGTCTGCGGTGTGTCATTGATCAAATGAGGAACACATTGAGGGGAAAACTGTGTGTGTGTGTTTTAAACTGGTAGACAGCTACCCTGGCAACATCTGGCCATGCATCCTTTAAAGCTCCTTTACCGCAGAGAAAGACAGTATTGTTTGAGGCAATTAGACTAACACGCACAAACATCCTGCATGTGTGTGTGATTGGACTACCAGTACGTGTTCATGCATGGGAGTGTTCAAGTGGTCAGGTCAGTGCAGGACAGCTGGTGTGTACTTGGACAGCTCATATTAACATGATACTTTATGTATGTATTGCCGCGGCTAAACTTAAAAACTGTCAGTTCTCGACAACATGTAGTTGTCTGAAAATGAACATGAGCAGTGAAAGTACGGAGCAGGTGACCTTAGATACTCTCAATCAAAAGTTGTTATTGAGCACCATGAAGCTGGGCTGCAAACTGCAATTGCTTAACTAAACTGCATCTTGAACGGCTCTGGGTTTACACAGTACCTGTCGTCTTGGCAACAGTGACCCACGGTTGCCTTGTGACATCATTGCTGGGTCTAATTAGGCTGCTGGGGAAAATCCCCCAGCCCAAACAGCCAGACCACCTCACCTCACATCAACTAGAAAGCATTCTAGGAAACACTCTGTGTTTGGGTGGAAACACACACACACACACACACACACACACACACACACACACACACAGACATATTAGTGCCTGTATGTGCACTTGCTCGTGAAGATGCACACACGTCAGACATGCTAAAGCGTGCATACGGATAGATGGCAGTGTTCAGACATTGCTGGAAATTAATCAAACTCATTATGGCTGAATGCTTTTCAGGTTCCAATATAAACATATATGTATGAGTGCATGTTTATCTGTGTTTGGCTAAAAATGCTCAAATACACACACACATGCACTTGCGCGCATGCACATGCAGCAGCTGTGAGCAAAGAGAGCCAAATAAGAAAAAAATGTCCTAATTCTTAGAAAGAGGATAAATGCTTCAACCTTTTCCAGCTTGGCAAATGTTTTAAAGCAACACATGCACACTTCAAGCATATACATGTCAGCTCTGCAGCATACAGGCTCTCTGTTTCTTCTTCATTGTTTTCAAGAACAGGAACCGTGCCTCATGAGTAACATTATTTTAAATCCACTATATTTCTTTCGGAAAGTAATCTTGCCAATTTCCTGAAACATTTCAGTAATTAACCATTATTTTAATGCAGTGAAGTTCAAACATTCTCTCTTAAATAAGACTAGTTGTAAGGTAAAGAAGAATTTAAATGATTTATGTCAAACAAACCTGAACCTGCATATGTCTAATAGCATTTTGCTCCATTCCTTCAACTCAACAGCTGTCAGAGATCAGGACAAAGACAGTATGTGTCAGACATTTGTAATATACTCAACTTACCAAACATGGTGCAAATGATGATTCATTTGCAGAAAAATATTCAGATTACCAGCAATACTGAGCCAGTTATAAGAAACATCAACAGGAAAAAAAAGAGGAGAACATGGGTTAACGAGTCTCTGAGCAGCTTGGCGTATTTGATGATTCATCTGTCAGTAAATCCTCAGTAAATGTGTGTGGGTGCTGCTCAAAATGCCAAATTGCCCTCATCGATATCGCCCGATGAGAAAATAGGTTCTTGCCCACTGTCTCCAATCGGAGCATGAGCCAGAGCAAACAGGGGTGTAGCCTCATAATGCATCAAGGCGCGACTCCACCAGGGTGTGGTGCCTTGATCGCCATGCAAATTTATCTGTAACTGCATGTGTGTGTGTCTGTAAGAGAGACTGTGTGTCTCAATCTGTGTGTCGTGGTGTGCTTGAAAGATGAGGGAGATGAGAGAGAAGAGGGAGGGAGCAGATGAGAAGGTGAATGAAAGATTGGGAACAGAGGAGAGGAAGGAGAGGACAATGAAGGAGAGGAAGAAGGAAAAGCAAGAAGAGAAAGAAGAAGCAAAGACGGAGATGCAGCAGAAAACATGTTAATTATGATGTGTCTTCACTGAAACATTGACAGATTGAGTAACTGACTGATTTATTGTTTAATTTGGTGTTTTTGGTACCAACATTTGTACTGCATGACAGTTTTTTAATGTTCCATTGCTGGCACAGCTGGAGTTTCGACTTAGAGAGCTTCAGCATAAAATGTACAGAAGCCTGACAAAAAACTTGAACCTGACTGAGCTTTTCCAAATGTAGAGTGACATCAAACAGCAAGGTGTTGCACTGGCCAATCAAATGTGAGCAAGAGCACATTTCTGGGCATCGCAATTAGTTCTATTGTTTACAATGCAAATGTGAAAACAGAGAAGTAAGATACTTGCCACTAAGATTGATTTACATAGCTGTAAAATTGTGTCTCGTGGCGTAAACTGTCCTGTCCAGATTGCATTTCATTGTCTGACTGGTAGCTGAAGCAATCCACACCAACCAACACTGTTCCAGTTCCCCTCCAGCATTTCCAAGTCAGACTCTTGTTGGCACCCCTGCTGTAGGACAACTGGTACACTTTCAGCATTCTTCAGAGTAACTACCAACAAATCATGACTTTATTCATTCTTTTTATTTACAATGAAAATGTGAGAGCAACCAGAAATGGTGCCAGGCTGCCAGCCTGGCGAGGTCACCAGTCAGCCTTCCTTCTACCAGGAGATTTCGTGCCAGCAATCAAAATTGCATGGTGAAGTGAGGTTTAATGGGAACCAATCAAAGCCCCAATGGTGTTGTTATTTTATTGCCATTACACTGTGAAATCAGTATTTACTTCATACTGATAAGTCAAAATAAAAACCGAGTGCTGTTTTCACCCTGAATATGTCCCAAGTCTGTCGGTGAAAATAACATTTAAACCAGATTTTCTTCACAGACGTACAAAACATCAGCATTTATTTGCAGTTGAGTGAACCAAAACGAAAAAAAATGGGCTTAAAGATGCTAAAGCTCCATGAGCCTTGTGGGAGGTGACAATGCTCTGTGGGTTCATCATAAACACTGACCCATTTTACACAATCATCTGATCCATTGTTAAGTATTGATTATAGCAGCTTTAAAGATAAATAATAATACAGTCGAGAATAAAGCTCCCATTGCAAAATAAAGAATCTTGCAGATTTTAGACTGTAAAGAATTTAGATTTTCTTTTAATTCAGTCCACTTAGAAAGTGATATCAAATATACCAGCAAAAACACACTCAACTGCAACTTTTTGCTCTAAATTGGATAAGTTAAAATCAAGCAAATCATGATAGTTTGAAAGCAGGCAATTTAGCAGAACAACATGCACTGCCCGGCTCCAGACAGCTTGTAAGCAGTCATTAACTGTTTCTGTCATCCAGAAAAGTGCTTGCTGAATGCTGTCACCCGTCTGTATTCCATGATGCCATTCTTCTTCTAGCAGGGCTGTTGCTTTGGCTAATGGCTCCCATGAGATCACTTCAAAGCTGCTTCGAGGCCCACTGAAAACTGTCTGTTGATGGAGACTGGGTCAGAGTGACACACATATACAACATTCACACATCCAGGCATGCATGCACCAACACACGCTCAAATGCTCGGAGCACAGAGTCCCGTCTGTCCGCGTTGCTAGCTGACATCACCTTTTTATGAAGTGCACCCTGTTTTACACTGGCTAGGGCCTTGTTTGGATTGGGCTGAGCAATGAATTTGGCCAGGCTGAAACTAATACTGCTGAAGGGAGGATCAGGGGAAGGAAACCTGGAGGTGTGACGAAGAGAATGTAACCAGACCTGAGGGCTGGGGCATTTTAGGTCTGGGATAGTTGGGGCTGGAGCAAAGGTTATTAGGTAAGGCAGAGCATCTAAAGCTGGTGATGGGATTGATTTAGTGGTAGACGAGGTGGTTCAGGTTCTGGCTTTTCAGATCTTAGAGCAAATATGAGTAGTTGTTGGTGCCCAAGGGCAAGACCCCAAATGGGGGAAGGGTTCTGAGGTCTGGATTGTTAGGTTTGGTTTGGCCCTGAGGTTGTTGGATGTAATCATGAAGGGGAAAAAGGGAGCTGCAGAGGTAAAGAACCAGCAAATTCACTCATTTTATTTGATTTATAGTGGGCTCTGACTTCATTACTAACGGCACTTGTTGGATTAGGAGAGAGCAATCTTATTGGCATTGCAGCCAGATTCTTTTTCACAGCTGGACTTAAACCAGCAGGCACCTTCCTAACCAGACGACCTGGGTAGGGAACAGTGGACTTGAGCTGGAGAATGGATCCTACCATAAAACTCCTGCAGTTGAAATTACATTATGTCACATCATTAATCTCACTCATTTTACGCTTCTAATCACGGCTCTGACGAGGGCAAGGCGCTGCAGTTGGCAAGCCAACACGTTGAGATAGACATTTTCCAGCAGCACCGTGAAGCAGCCGTTTTAAAGGATTAGACGGACCTTGCGGCATCATCGTGTGTCTCTCATACCTCAGCTGCTCCCACTGCAGTGAAAAGGTTTTAGTCAGGATGCAGGAGTGTGGGGAGCTTTCGGCATGTCAGTCAGCAAAGGTGAAGGTTGTAAAAGAGAAAAGAGACAGAGAGTGACCCAGACAACAAAAGGTCAATGACATTTACTTACCCTCTGGGCATTTTTTGGTAAATTCTTTCCAGTTTTCAGGTAAACTTTCCTAAAATGTCCAATTTTTATTGAGCTACAGAGTTGCAATGCAGTGGACACCACAGATATTATTCTTCTACAGTCACTCTACAAAGGAGGTATCAGCCTTTTTTACAGAATACATTTTGACATGACACAGTAGGAAAAGACTTTTTCAGAGCCCTAGTTTGCACATGCTGGCTCATGGCTTACTAGGACAACCGAATAGAACAGAGCCGTCTTTATTGTTATTGGTGACACTTTGTGTACGACTGCTGTTTGTATTGCACAAAGCACTGAAAAATTACATTTGTACGCGAAAACATACAGCAGTTCATTTGAATTAAAATTTGAATTTAACAGTCCCTCTCTGGCAGTTGCTGTGCTATTGTAAGCTTCTCAACCTACAGGTGTGGCCGTGTCATTCTCCAGGTTGGCCCAGACATTCAGCTGATTAGGAAAGAAGAAGAATCTTAATTTCATCACATATTATACAATGTACAACATAGTGAAACTGTTGCTCTGCATTTAACCCATCCTGACGGAGCAGGGAGCACTTAAAATGACTTCTTAAACTCACTTTTATTAATTTATAGTATTTATTATCAATTTAAAAAATGTTTTATCTTGTTAATATCATGGGTTCTGTGTCTTTTTGCTTTTACTATATGGTTTAATTGTAAAACACACTGTAACTTTGTTTTGAGAGGTGCTATATAAATAAAGTTATTATTAATCCAATGTTGGTAGCTGAGTGGTGGCTCATGCGCTCCAACAGCTGTGTCTGTACAGGTTCATGTAATCACACTTTTCCAGACAGTATATGACTGTTGATACTGTCCTGATTATTTCAATCAGAACTGATCATCAATCATCAGTGATTCAGTTTGTCATACATGATCGTCTCTGTGGATGCTATTGTCAGTCATTTCATTTATGCATGAGATTACCAGTCGGTCTCAAATGAGTTAACACAGAATGCTCTGATAGATTCGTTTTAGAGGTCATTAGTTGCGTGCTAAGTCGTTCATTCTTGGCGGGTGTGGAGGGAGGTTAGAGGGTCTATATGTCCAGTGTTCGCTGACCTATGAGAGCATGCTGTGAGAGCATGTTCTCCTGCGTAGCGCCGGACAGACGTATGAGATTAAATTTCCCCACGGCTACATTTGTACCTTTTGTTTTCATTTGCTTTACCTTATGTTAGCCACGTGTGTACTGATTATTGATGAAGTCATGGAAATATACAGCTATATTCAGACCACTACTTGTGCTGAGCAAATGAACTGTGAGAGTTGAGGTTATGTTTTGAATATCACTTATATCACCACGTGTCATTACTGGCAAACTTAACATAAATGTTCTTTAGCTCGATGACAAGCGGTAACCTCTGTGATATTAGACGGGGTAGAAGGAAGTCCTTTGGAGAGCAGTTTACCTACAGCCTTCAGTTATTACTTATAGTAGAAGAAACCTTTCAAGCAACAAAAGTAAGTATGTGTAACTTGCAGTATTACTTGCGGTACGATATCAACAACATCAACTTCTCTATTACAGTTACTCACCACTAGTGATGATCAGCACTATTCAGTTTATGCTTCGGCAGACAAACACTTGGTTTATGCAGGCTGTTGAGAGATTAAAGGTCATGTTGATAACATATTTATGAAGGCAAATCCTTTAATTAAAAACAATACATCTACAGAGCATTTAGAAAGATGCAGAATACAAGTACACTATCTCTTTTCCTTAAAAAACATTATTTTAATTGAGAAATTATGATTTTAAGGGTCCAAAATGATTGTTTTGTCTATTTCTGTGTAAGAATTCTGACAGTTTATTCCAATTTCTATCAAGGTTTGTGAGCCAATAGTATACCGCCAATGGTATCATGTGGTATCCGGGTTCTACAGTATGCGCCCAACGTTAGCTTACTTTATCAACCTTAGCTAGGTGGTAGCGTTAGCAATGTTAACATTAGCTCACGTTAGCAATGTTAACTTTTCATAGCTTTAGATAGCATTAGCAACGTTAACAAGTGCAACAAACTGGCAACCACGTAAGGGGGCAGATGGTTTGAACAACAGTTGTTGTGATGTGACTGTAATGGTAGGGTGGAGATTGAAAGCCACAATAACACCTTTAAATAGACATAATTCTAACTTGAACAAGTGAGTTCAGTTCAGATAATTAGATCTTGTTTTTCATGGAGTGAGTCACTAAATGAAATCATTTTGGTCTGGTTAATATATCCCAGTTAAATTAGAGAGAGTTCATTTCCATCATTTGAGGACAGACAGCCACTGATATAAGACTTGGCCGATGCTGGCATCTGTCAAAGAGGGAAGAAAAAAAGTTCAGGAAAGGAGACCTGCTCCACTGTCACTACATCTCAGTTAAGTTGCTCATAAAAGAAAAAAGAGAAAAGCTAATTGAAATTGTTGTGAAGAGTAAGTTGTTGTAACTTGGTGTGATTGCCAATACACACACTTTTTAAGAGTGATGTGAAAATCATGTGAACATTCTGATGGATTCCAAGAACGCTTTATTTTTCAAAGCTTCTAGGAACGCTCTGAAGGGACTCTGTGGCTTCATGGCCGTTGTTCGCCAACAGGAAGTGCTTGAGGGATCATGGTTGGTTTATTTGGTGAGCATTGCAATGTGTTTATGACAGACTGACAAATTTTTCAACACAGATTCGGTTCCATTTTCTGTCATAGACGCTGTCAGCTGGATCCATCTGCTCGAGAGTCTTTGGTCAAAACATACTTTCCAGAAGCGGTTCGTCATCTGTGCCCCCCGGAGTGAAGAAATAAAATGTGATGAGGGATGGTGGTGGAGGAAAAAATGGTCATTATACTTTCTGTGAGCCGCAATCATCCACAGAGCTGAAGAGAATGCTTGAGGTTTGTCTTAAATGTATGCTGACCATCTATAATGATACCTGATCCCTATTCATGTCAACCACACTTTTATAAGACTTTGACTTATTCCTATGCTAGTAAATGATACAAAAATAAAACTTATTGGTTGATGGGCAAATACACCAAGATGCTACTCAAATGACCCAAACAACAGTTATGAAACTAACAGAGCTTTATTGTATTCAGCAAGGATTTGGTATTTCAAATTTTGAGGCACTAAGGTTGGAGTTGCTGATCATTTTTACAATGACACAGCATATTTGGTAAACATAACAGTTAGTTCTCACAGGAGTTACAGCACGATCACCAGAATTAATTAAGGGATATGTTTAAATGTTATGTTTCTTTATGTTGCAAGAGGTTTTTTGATGTGCTCTGGTTTGGTTAGGGTTAGGAGAAGATCACGTTTTGGCTTACCGGATTCTGTCGCAACACAAAAACAGCTGGAAATATCCAGTTTTGTTGCCACTTATATGGCTAGAAAATGTTCCGACATCACGTTAAAATAATCCAGAGGTTTCACACTTACAAATGTTGAAACACTGTTAACTATACACACATTCTTACTGAAACTGAAAGTAGAAGTACTGATTCAACTTCTGTGCTCAAGTAAAAGTAATGAATTATAGGCACAGAAATATACTCAAAGTATAAATGTTAAAAGTAATATTTTTTGGAGCCAGCAACCTTAAACAGTTCACCTAAATAAGGCCATGGGTGGCAAATAGCTTGCGTCTCAGGATCTGCTCCGGCTTTGTCGGCAATGTTGCCTGGTTCAGTTTAATCCACATTGCTGCCTTTGTCAACACACGCCTTTTCTCCCCATTTGAGTCTCCCTCGCTGTCTGTTTCCGTCTTGTTACGTCTTTCGCATCATTTCATCTCACCTCCTCTGCCGTACGTGATATGCACTGATAGGTTCGAATCTTGCGATGTTGGGAAGGCGTCGTGCAATGACGCAACGTAGAAATAATCGATAATTCCCCCCAAATTAAAACTTAAGTAACAAGCCTGTTTTGAGGAGCAGAGAATACAGATATCTGTGTTAAAATAAAGAGAGATAAACTAAAAAGTTATTTGTATGTTCATACTTCCCACCTCTGTTTGCTTGGCGGCGCTCTTGCCCAGCTGTTGTTGTTTTCATCAGTCTTATCAACTGCTAAAAAACATGAAAATTGAGTTGCACAAGCTCTGGACCAACAAAACAGTGATGTCAATGGTTAATATCGAGAGGTTGCACTTCACTGACTCATGGCATCCATGGGAGGAATGTACTGAGAAAGATCTCTCTGTTCACCATGTTGACCATGTATTATTTTTGGCTGTGAGAGGTGAAGCTACATTTATTTTTATGAAGCTATCTTCCAGAAAATCATAGTTACATTTCAAATGTTTTTCTCTGTCATATGGAGTACATCTTATTCAACTATACATATAAATATCAGATAAATTGAATTCAATGAAGTTATGAGGGAACCTTAAAGCCCCATAATAGATGCATCTGCCTCCAAGGACCTTGGGTTAAATGCTGACTTTTGCCCCACATTTGAGGCCACATCCTCTCCTGTGATCTCCCGTTTTAATGTCTCCTTTCCTTCCCCTCTCACTTCACTCGTTTTTTAACTCCCTCTGCTGTTTTCTCCTCCTTTCCCCTCCTCTCTACCTCCACATTTCCATCTTCTCTCCTCTGCCCTTTCTTCTACTTTTCTCTCCTCTACTCCCCCTCTTCACCCCCTGCTCTTGGTATGTTAGTAACTAATGTTCCTGGGGGGGCTGTTCAATTTGGAGAAAGCCTTACCCCCTGCATTGACATCTGCTGAGTGCTACCACTGAGTCACACACACACACACACACACACACACACACACACACACACACACACACACACATACACACACACACTGACCCCCACCATCTCTGCTCCTCTTAAATTGTGTTAACCCTCTCACATTCTCCCTGTCCCTGTGTGTCCTTCTCTCTCCCTCTTTCTCCCTCACTCACTCATCTATTTCCTCCCCTTTTCCCCGGCTCCCTCTCCTCCTATTTCCTTCTGCCATGCTCTTACCCCCCACTCTTCTGTTTATCTGTACCATCAGGTCTGTTAGGGGAACAGGGTCACACCGACACCAACATTTTAGAAAAGCAGATATTGCACAAGAATCCTCACCTTTGCCCGTGCACAGTCCTTCTGGTTAACTCTGTTTCACATGCAGTGTGGGGGTCCAATGTGCCTGGAGGCTGTTGGCTTTTTGGACCCAGAAAGCCGGGCTATGAATACACAATGTGAATAAAACAATTAGCTCCTTATCAATCGTAACCCTTGCCCATGGTTGACTCATTCCCAGTAAATGACCATGTTTGACTCGCGTTCACAGGAGTTGTTTTGCTTGACATGCCTGTCAACAACAGAGTGCACTTTAGTCCAGACTGAAAAAGTTCAACAACTACATGAAGGATTGCCATTAAACTTTGTGCGGACATTCATGGTCCCAGTGGAAGAACCATACTGTCTTTGGTGATTCTTCGACTGTCCTTCTCATGCCAAAAGGACTTGTAGCATTGCTGTAGACTCTTAGTCTTGTTTGTTTGTCTTAGCTTAGTTTCACATGGTTTGGCTTATTTAAGTCTTTGCCCTGGGATATACTTGCTTTTAACTACATGTTCACATGCGCATAACGGCTGCTTCACTGTCATGCATCCGTTTGGAGTGCTGACTGTGCACATCCTTGGAAATAAATGCCATACGTGCACTCTTGATGCGATGAGCACATGAAGGTTAGGGGCAGTGTAGGGATGGTAGCAGATGTCTGTTGCTAGAAAGCTGTTAATGGTAATGTTTTTTATGCAATCCACTAATACGTTCACATTTATACGTGTCACAGGCCTACCGTGTTGACATTTCTCCAAAACGTGTCATATCACCTAAACAACACGTTTGACTTGGCTGTCTTGTCAGGATCTGGAGGAGATGGCGGTGGAGTTACAGGCGAGAAGGCTACAAAGTCGGTGGCCGCAGTTCGAGACTGCGTTTCAACATTTGTTAGTGTTCATACACGGATATTTTTTAAAAAACACATTCAATCCACATTTGGTCAAATTTATATTTAAAAGCACGTAAGTAGATTGGAAACACAGACCATTAATTGTAATACTTGAACATGAAGGCCAGCTGTGCCCGTCACAGGGGAAGACTCTTCATAAAGAACCAAGAAGATTGAGAGTCAACTGGCAACTTTGCACAATCAAAGCTGCTCTCTGCCGTGGGTTTTGTCGTTCATTAGCCGTTAACTGTTGGCAGATGTGCGTCCTTGATCAAATGTTTGTAATCCCATTCATGTTAATCTAATCCACTCTCAGCATCAAGCTTCAGTTTTTGACTGATGTTGTTTGAGGGGGATCCATGGGGAGAGAGAGAAAGTCAGGGTGAGAGATATCACTCGATCCATCCATCATGATCGCTGATCAAATCCAGGTCTGAGCCTCAGCCAAGTGAAAATCAAATCCCTCCAGAATACGAGCAGGATTCAGATAAAAACTTCAAATCTCCATGCCAGAGTCTGAGCCAGAGGAACTTGTTGTATACCCTTAGATACATGTAAACCATCTTGGTAGCCTTCAGTAAGATCAATGGGTGGTCCAATACACAGGCTTTGAGTGGCTCCATGAGGTTAAGCTACTGATCTTGTTTAATGAAAAGGCAAGATCATATAGGTACTATTTTCTTCTTCTTCTTTCCTACATTACTACAGCTGTTTCTGTTCAGCACTAGTCTCACACTCTCGTATTCTCTTGTCATATGTCAACAGTAGTTGTTCACATCAAATTCACTGTACAAACTGCACATGCGACTAAAACTTGAAGCTTTTTAAAGTCGAGGGCTGAATCAATATGTTGGCTATAACTTTAGAATGCTGTATGTTCAGTGATTTTGTGATTTTTACTCTCTTTTGCTCACTTTATATAGCATGTTACAGCCATACAAATACATACACTGTGTTGTTAGTTGTCAGTTGTATTTACTTGTATACACTCTTACATTAACAGCGATAACAATCTGATTTACCTGTTAAAATCATGCAGTTGCCTAAAAATGAAATGAAAAAGAGGTTCCACTCTCCTAAAATAATAACAATAAAAAACAGTTACACGTAAATTTTCACCTTTATTGAAGAGGGCTTCACTGAGAGGAATGCTTTTTCAGTGTCCTGACCCTAACCCTGAGTCACACAGACACTTTAACACCTGGAGGTTGCTCAGTACAACCACAGTTGGGGTTAAGCCTTGCCTAAGGGCACCACAATGGTGGTAATGAGGGAAGGGCAAATGCTGCCTTTTGATTTGCCAACCCATGTTTATCTTGCTGGTTTGGGGTGTGCACTGGCGACCTTTTGTCAAAAGCTTACTTCTCTAACCTTTAGGTCACTAATTCCCATGCATTGTTTAATTCTTCTGACTTTTACAACAACTGATGCACCTTTGAAACTGTGATTCACACCAACAATACAGTTTTAATATTGAACTTCCTGTATCAGATCCATTTCACAACAAAGCAACGATGGATTCCTCCAGTCTGATTTGGGGACTTTCTACGACCAACCATCACTCTTGCACTATTTAGAATCATTCAAGCTATTTGTACGTTATATGTAAGTGTTTTTTTGGTTTGTCTGTATTTGTGTAAAAGCTGACCTTATAGAGCACATTGCTACATATTTAAACTGGATTAGTTACAGTAATACTGAGCTTAAATTAAGACATTTAGACAAGCCCAGGGCACCGATTGTATTTAAAAAATGCTGTCACTGGGCTTGTGGTTATGCTACATTGGACGAGAGGCATTCACACATGATGATGTGAGATGTTTCCACTGGGAAAATAACTGTCAAATTTTACAAGCAAACTCATTAAATTGTGCAAAATGCATCTACTGTAGATCAGGTGCACAGTAAGCTCCACTGACAGTCTGCAGAACGCTATGTGAACAGTGTGCCAAAATGGAAGACGTCATCTACATTATGTGTCTAATCCCGTAACATTTATTGTAAATGAATCTAAGTCTTTGTCATGATCGGCAAGGTTTGGTCAAATCTTTCCATTGCTGTAAAGTATAGGAAAGTATCACAGCTCCTGGTTGTAAAGGTTTACTTTCACATGTACTTAAATTTGGTGGGTTCCTGTTTCTATCTCCCCCCTCTTACTTCTTCTTCTCCCCCTTCCTCTCTTCATTCCTCAGACATCCCTGGCTCTTCCCCGCTACCCTCTAGCTCGGTTCCCCAGTTCCGTCGTCATGTCTACCATATGCTGCATACTGTATGTTTCCGGGAACGCAGCCAAGACTGAGTCAGGGAATTACATTGAGATTTGTCTGTGCCAAGAAACACAGCAGTGCGTTGCTTTAGACACAGACACTTGTCAAGTTCTCAAGAGGGAAAATTCAAGTATTTGGCTATGATGTAATGGTATTCCCCCTGCATAGACAACTAAGAAAGACAACTACTTAAAGAGATTCAATTAGTTCATGAAGATGTGTTCTTTACAAGGATTTAGGATCCAGATTTGGGTGATTTCTGAGGTCACAGGTAACAGAGACTGAATAAAGTTCTGCTGATTTTAAACAAGTTTATTGCGAGTGTAATGAATTGACACCAGTAATAACGACTCAGGATACTACACTTAAATTAGCTGCCGTGAAACAACCGCTCTGAATCATATCCACAAACTTCTTAAGAGTCAGTAAGACTGAAGGAATGAGTCAAGGTTGGACGATCACTATTCTGCACAACATTTTATGACAGGCTTCATATCTTTAAAAAAAAAAGATTTAATGCTTCACATTAAAAAGCATCGATGATGTGCTGAGTAAAAAGTTTAACGGACAAATCTGCTCAGAGTGTCCTCATTGGAACACATCTTACCAAAGCTGAAGCAGTTAAAAGAGATATCCTTGCTGTCCAATGTACTAGTTTGTAGGACTCACTTTCCATCGGGAAGGAGACAAAAGTGTTAATCACTACTCCAAATGGCCCGACACAAACGGGACTTGAAACACCACAATAATTGTTTAAATGGGGATAATCTTTCATGTAAGGCATTCACTGTTGGGCTCATTTGTACACTAAAATCCAAGTAATAGATGTGAGGTTTTGAAAGAAGTTCAAACTCTGCTCATTTTCTCACTAAATGCTGGATTTTTGGTTTCGGAAAGTTCAAATTGTCAGACACATGGTTTCAGATACCGTTCGACCGTCTGACGAGCACTTTCATTGGAG
The DNA here is from genome assembly GCF_040436345.1 of Pagrus major. NCBI lineage: Eukaryota > Metazoa > Chordata > Actinopteri > Spariformes > Sparidae > Pagrus > Pagrus major. The sequence continues at coordinate 9,037,412 of NC_133231.1, forward strand.
TATACAGTGACTGTGCCCTTATTTTTCTCTTTCTATGACAAATGACTGACAAAGAAAAATGGGAGAGAAAAATGTGATGGAAACAACAGCCTGAAACGAATCGTAATGAGGACTCCTCACGTTGGGATGAATTACTGGCACAGTTCCAGTAAATAATCTCCAGCACTTAGCCACCCACTTGGCTTTCCCACACATCTGACAGACCAAGATTCACGCCCCTGTCCAGAAGCCGATCAGTCTCTTTGCAAAATTAGAGTATAATTCACCACAATCTGCAACTCCTTGTGCACATTTTATTACCAGTAGTGTGTAACCACAACCATAGATCTCTATTTCAGCCCAGTCCTGCCTTTTATATTCTTTGGACTTGAGGACAGTCTCTCTCATGGCCAAGTTATAAAAGGTTTCATGAACAGCTACAACCGCGCTGATGATAATGATACACACAGCATCTGCTGGTGGTCCGCATCCAAACCAAAGCTACATAAAATGGTTATGCTAATGGGTCGTTTTGTCTCAAAGCAAATACATCAGTGCTTCAGTATGGTAAGAGCTGGCACTGGCTGAATTCTCACACACACAAGTTTTAAATGTGTTCAGGACATAAAATGGACTTTGTTTCCCGCAGAAATGTTGCACAGAAGAGGCTTTTGAAACCCTGAAAAAGTGGTTTAGTTTCCATATGACCATCATGCGTCCTTAACATGTCAAAATGCTGGACCCATGATTGGAGAAACATTTAGCCATAGTACAAAGCTGGCACTGTCAAAAGCCGATGTCAGGCAAACATAGCAGGTCCAAAGTTTTGTGGGCTGCTGAAAACAGAATACCTTTGAACATACAAGTTCAATCTTCAGTTATATCACTGATCTATGCAGCAGGTGCAGGAAAGAGATGCATGTCATGCCTGAAAGCACAGGAATAAGATCTGTGGTCGTCTGCATGTTTAGACAAACACTTAAAGAAACGTCGCCATATGTGATGTTTCACGAGCAGTTTGCCGAGGCTGACACGCACTGGCGCACCATTTCTTGAGTCATTTGTTTCTCAGTGGAGGTAAATATCCGTGGTGTGAATACCATCTGTGAACCACCCCCATGATGATATACAGTAGATTCTGTGCATCCAGCTGACTGCTGTATTTTTTTCTTGGCTGAATACTTTAGCATGTTGGACCGCTCTCCACATGGGGCACCATGACAGATTACTGTGTTCGACAGGGCTTACGTATGCTTGGATGTAATGTCCTGCATGTGAAGCTGTAGCTATAGCTACATATGGATGGACTTAAGACAGGATGTAATGATACTGTATGTCCTGACCTTTCACTTAGTGGGCTAGTAGACAGATTCCATACTATCATGGGAACAGATATTCCATAAGAAATCCAATGGTACTTTAACATTTATGTCTTCTGGACAGTGTAGGAGGATGCGCATCTTTCTTCAAGCAAAATTCCTGTTTATTATGACTTGGGTCAACTTGTTTCAATAACATTTTACTCACCAAGTTTAAATGCTGAAACCTGGAATTATTTTAACAAAGTCCAACAGAGCAAGAAACCATCAGAGAGCCGCAACTGTCGGCTTTGTTACAAACCACTTTATTACTGGGTGTACACCCCCCTGTGACGTCACCCATTGGTTTGAGGACTACCATTCTGACGCCTCAATTTTGGCACTACAGACACCACCATCTTGGTTTTTTGGTGCCAGAAGTAACCATGTATGGATAAAAGGGTGGAGCTTGGGAGACTTCCCTGATTGGATCGGACTGACAACTGAGGACCCTGGGACCTTAATGTACAAAATGAACATCATGCTGTAATGAAGAAGACTTGAGACTAGCGATTGGGATCATAAGCTCATTAGGAAAGTGTTTACTGGGGTAATGAATCAAGTGAGAAGCAGGGTCATTATCTCATAAGTTTCCATACACTCTGACTTCGGTTTGGAACCAGAGGAGTCACCCCCTGCTGGCCAATAGATAGAATGCAGGTTTGAGGCATCCATATTTAATACAGTCAATGGTTGCACCCCAAAGTAATGTAATGATCCCTCGGTACATTGGGGCTGCAGTAGCTCAATCCGTAGGGACTTGGCTTCGAGACCGAAGGGTTGTCTTCTTCTTCTTGTGTATGCACAATTACAGCAAGTACGACAAGTTAAAGTTGAACCAATAGGGTGCAACCTATTAGCCCAATAAGAATGTCACTGTCTATGCAGTATCTACCATGCAGACATGAACATCTCTGAAGCCCATAAACTTTTCCTTTTACCTTTTTCATGTCAAAGTGCCTAATCCTCCAGCTGTGGTGTACTTGGATTCAGTTTCACATTCAGAGTTCAGAGACTCTTTTCACACTAATACCTTGAATGTTAACTGTAACATTTCGGACAGCTCTTATTTAGATAACACATGTTAAAATGTCATCAGCCTCACTGTGATGTGTTGTACATGGATCTGTGCCATGTCTTGCATACTTTCACAGTTGGAACAGTGTTTCTCATCAATTCATCAGAGAGGGGAAAAAAGAACAGTAGCTGCTCAGTGTTTAAAATCTGCCTGTTAACTTCAGTATCCTCCTCCGTAGCTTGACCTGTACAATATACAGTCGATAAAACAAAGATATATTATGTCCAAATAGCCAGTGACATTTCACCTAAGACTGCTGCGTATAGGTGAGTTAGTTTTAGACTTTTAATAAGCTTACCGGTGTTACACAGTGTTTGCCACCACTTTTTTGCTTTATATTCTTATTGAAATTAAATCCATTCGTTTATTTTTGTTTAACAGCGCCCATGTTCATCAAAAAAAAGAACCTTTGGTTTGACAAGAAGCTTTGGTATAAGACATTAACAAGTGTTCTGTGGGCGTCAGCTACAGTTGTTGGGGACACTAGCCAGTTATCAATACTTAGTCGAACAATGGAAGTTGAAATTAAAAAGTGTCTGCTCTGTACAGCAGCAGCGGCTGAGTCGTAGCACACAGTAGCAGGAGTCATCACAGCCTGTGATCTGTGGAGATGAAGGCGTTAGCTGGTGCTAAATTGAATAAACTAAGATTGATAATAATAATAATTTACTTGTATCAGAAATTCTGTCAATGAAATTAAACAGCGGTTTTGTTGTTCTGCTCTGTACACGCGACATCTATTGCATGTCTGTCCATCCTGGGAGAGGGATCCCTCCTCTGTGGCTTCTTCACAGGTTTCCTCCATCTTTTTTTCCCCAGTTGAAAGGTTTTTCCCTAACACTAGTGTTGTTATGAGCTTTTTAACAGGTGTGAAAATATCCTCACCGTGTCATCCCAAATGTTTACCAAAGAGACAACAAACTGTTTTTATTCCTCCTATCAGCCCTACAATCAACACCACATTATTTGTGTGTTTATCTTTACAGTGTGAGCCTGGCCTGGCACCAGTTATAGCTTACCAGTAGCAGCAGAGGAGAGCATGACGCATGTATGCAGAGCTAATACACTGTGGTCCATTCATATAGCTTCAAAGCACAGTAACAGCAGGCCTGTGGCACAACAGCTAACGTACACGTACACACTGACAAACAACTTTCATCTCTCTAAACGCATTCAGCTGCCCAACGTGAGCCCCCTGTTGTTCTTGCACCATCTTCTACTCAGAGGAAATGAAGGAGGCCAGTGCAGCTTTTAATTGCTGGCATGTGATAACGTACATGGACACACAGAAGCGGTGATGCATACGGCATTCATGGCCATGCACACAGAAAGTGCAGACGCACCACAGGGGAGAGCGGTGCTGTATAATCTTATCAGCAGAGACTGGACCAATTTATCTAAATAAGTCAAACGTCTGGTGAGGGAACTGTCCAGGATCCCCTCACACCTTCTGTAATCACAGAGGACAAAGTGTCTGTAGATTCCTGCAGTTCAGGGACGAACGAGCCTTTGTCAGAAACGCTTCACATGCATATTCAGTACATGCGTAGTATTTAAATATGTTGATTTGGTCTTACACATTGAAAATGAGGTATGAACATCAACTAATTGTGTGTAAGTAAGCATATCAGCGTCATTTATCACTGTTTCCAAAGTGTACAGTGGGTTTGATCTTGTTTCACAGTAGCCTCACTAACAAAGAAGCCTGTTCATAGAGGAAAGAAAAAATAAACATGTCTGACATAACCAGCCTCATGAGAGATGTAGTATTAGAGTAGAAGAAGAGATTTTTTTTCTCTGTAGTTGTCAACAAGTCTGATAAGAACAGAGAGTTGTTTCCTCATGCAGTAACAGGAGAAGTATTATATCAAGCCAATCGCTTTGAGGCAGCACCAGGATTTTACCTCTAACTGATTGGAGGGAGAAAGATTGTAATCTCTATTTCACATTCAAAACCACAAACGGTACGCCTGCGCAGCCACCCAACACCGAACTCCATTTTGTCCATTGTTGTATTTATTCAAGGATTTGGCCATTCTCTCCCTTTCATCAAGCGCTGTGTGTTATAACTGGCTGCCACTCTGAAAAGCAAAGACACAGACAAATTGAAGCGATTTTCCTTTTGTCAGCTTGCTGTGAGCTTGTCCAGAATGAGAAATTAGATCTGTTATTATTCAAATAAAACAGCAGTGGGAAACTTCAAACTGTTCAATTTGTGTTTCTCCCTGCAGACGAGACAGGAGCCAATCCAGCAAAAAGACTCTGCTGCTCAGGAGGAATGATGTTTTGCCAAATCAATATGAAGTGATTACAAGAGACACACTTGTTAGAATTGTTATGATTCTGAGTGAAGGTTCAAGACAGCTAAAATTCATTCATGGTCAGTATGATTGTTGTGGTCACATAGGGACTTTAAAATTGACCCTCTGAGCTCATAACACAGAATATAATACGTTTGTAAAATCAAAGTTAAAGGCAGTTTCATTTAGGGCTGAAGGAAAACAAATGCAAGCTGGAGTGCCTACATTAGATCAAGTGTTAGTTTTGCTTCACATAAAAATAGTGCGCCAATTTCCCATTCGCTGAGCTCTGCAGCCTTTAATTACTGCTGCTATGTCAGCTTATTCTGTTCTCGCACACACCTATGCGAGTTACAATGATAAGAGTGCAGGTTAATGCCTGTTAGTTTCTCATTTGCTGCCTCTGACAATTAATTCTGCTAAAATGAAAACTGCTGCTAGAAGATTGTATTTGCTCTATCTATCTATCTATCTAGCTTCCTAAGCTAAGCTAAGCTAAGCTACTGTAAGCTAACATGAGCTCGAGAAGTCTGTGGGTTTTTTGAATGGGTTTTCGGTTAAATGCCTAAAATAAGGTCTGTGGCTACCACAGGCTTAAGATATTTACATGTTTTGTTCTACAAGATTTTCTTTTTGTCAAGGGAACCAGGGCAAAACTAACTTCCGGGTTAGCCTACAAAATTACATCATCCGTACACCACCCTATGGACTATTGTGTCATCCAGGACCAGCTTCTACACGGTGGATGTGCTGATTGCTGATGGGGCTTTTCTAAATGTAACATGTAACTCCACTAAAACATGTAGTTTGCTAACGATAAGCTAACTCATGGCCTTGGAAGTAAATTAGGTGAGCTCATTAGCTGGGCTCGCTAACATCTGCAGCATACCATTCCCTCACATCTTTGTAGTTATGTTTTGCAGAGGCCAAACAAGGACAGCCTTATGGTTTACCACAGCCACATGCACACTGCTTTGGCATGTGTGTCCATACCTAGTTAGAGTTTTTAAGCTGTGATTGGACAATCACTGTTAGGAGCAGTTTAGCAAACAATAAATTGTCTCCTTTGCTTTACTCACGTTTTGAAGAGTAACAGACATATCAGGGTTTGTTTTCCTGCCTCCAGAAGCCAGTTGTTTCTTCTCCTGTCTTGCACAGAAGAAAAACAACTCCCACAGACATGGAAATTGCCCGAGCTCCATAATCCATCACAGTAATGACCGGTCCTTTATTTGGTTGTGTCAAGCCTCTGTTTTATCGTTGTTTTATTTTGTCTAAGTTGAGTGTTTTTATATCAGTGTATGGATAATGTTACACTCTGCTTACAGCTAATCACCCGCAGGAAGAAATTGAAGTCTCTGCCAGGAAGTAATCCCTCACAACACGACGTCCTGCAGCCTGAAACGTCACATTCATTTTTACTCCAGGCTAATTTGTTGTCACGGCAACAAATACGTTATATTTCCTTTTTTATTATCAAGGGGAAAACGTACATATTAAAACTAACATATTTATATACAACATGCATTAGAAACAATTGGGGAAGTCTAAGACAGCTGTAGCAAATGAGACACAGGTCTAGCACCAATATTTTCCTTCCTTTAACTGCGTTTCAACATTAAAATGGAATCCAACATATTTTTTCCATGTTTAACCCATGTTAGCATGGCCAGCTTTTTGTAGCGTTGTAATCATTGAAATAAAGTCTTCTGCGTGGCTCCTAGGGGTGCATGGCAGGGCTGTAAATAGATACAGAGAGGAAACTAAGTGGGTGATCATGTTGTTTCAGTCTTGTTAACAACACATTAGCGAGGACATCCCCCACCACCCCTAAACTCCTTGTTCCTGAGCTGATTGACAGCCCGCAAACGTCATCCATCAACAAGCTAGTAACTTCCCCAGCCCTCCGATCAGCTGGCTGCCCAGTCGCTGGGAATACTGGATTAGCCAACCAGAAGGTCAGTTGTTCAGCTTGTCTGCCACCCAGAGAGGCGAAGGTTCAACCAGCCAGCCGGTCAGTCAGTTGACGCCTTTTGGTTCTTGCTATCAGGAAGAATTTCCTGTCACTGTCTTCTCCTCCCATAACACCTGGACACACACACACACACACACATGCTCACACTTGCTGTAAGAGACGCGCTCACAGGCACAAGCCGGCCAAATGGCTTCCCCTGTCACACTTTGTTACACCTTGTTCTCAAACGAGCAGCAGCGCTCTCACTGAAGTCCAACATCTATTCAACAGATGTTTCTCTTTCAAGTAATCAGATGTCTACCTGCGGAGCTCTGCGGTCGCTCTGGATCACATTTAGTCCGTTATGTAAAAACCACAGGGCTTGGAAGGGCCTTTGCGCCGCAGTTGGCTGTTTTAGCTCATGATCCGTTCCAGCATGACTTGCTGTGAGTGAGCAGAACAGATTTCAGTGTTGAATCAGATGTGCTGTCACAGGATGAAAACACTGTCTGTTACAGGGATCATACCAACCACATCTAGGCTGTTCAGTGTCTCATAACCACAGTGGGTGGATTATTGCTTCATTCTTTTTTAGAGGCCACATTTTGCACTTATTGTATTTTATACAACCACATTCTATATGTTATAAATCAGAAGTAAGTTAACTTACTGATGGCCACTGAGATGAGGCACTTGAGAACATGCATAAAGTTACATCCTTTGGACTGTCGCAGAAAATCCAACCTGAGTCCTTCACACAGAAATCCACAGTTCAGCAGCTTTAAACAACTTAAAAAACATAGAACACCTTCATGTCATTTATAATTTATACTCAACCAACTGAAGTCGGCCATATCTATACTTCAACCAACATTGCATAGATAGCTTCAGCTCTCAGCAAACTTGGTGCATACGAGGTGTCTGGGTGTAGGCCTTAGTTACTGTCATGCCTATGATGGTCTCACACTAAACAATGTTTCCCCCTCATAATCCTATCGGCTCTGATAAAGCCTGATGGGGAGAGAAGAAAGAAGAATTGTAGAGAATCGAGAGGACCGAGAAATCTTGTCTCTAACCAAAAAATGTGTGCGTGTAGATTAGGTTTCTTATTGGCTATAATCAAAATGGCCAATGGATGTTGAGAATCTCTGAGGAATGCAAGCTGGAGCAGAGCGTGTTGCTCTCTCTTTGATCCTAGGTGCAAAATATAGAGATAAATATCTTTATTCAGTGCCTGCATGGCGAAAAAATAAATTTGAAACAAACATAAACACTTCAAGAGATGGTTACGCCCATGAGACACAGCATAATTATTTCAGTAATGTGCTTATTCAGCTTTTCCTGTTTCTTTTCTAATTCTAATGACCGTTTTTATATTATTTTGTATTAGCGATGCTGTGTCTGAATACTTTCCTCTGTCTGTTAAACAGCCATCGATCAGATCAGAATGAGTTTGTTACCTTTAAGGATACAGTGTATTTAGCTCCAGTGACCTCTGATAGTGACAGTTTAATGAAGTCACATTCACACACAGCAGGACATTACTTACACACACATCCAACACCAAGAAGAAATGAAAATCCCATCTCCAGCTACATGCACCTGCTCAGTGTGTGTGTCTTCCCTTGAGACACACTCACGCCAAAACAACCAGGAAGCAAATGGCTTTCGCCAATAAAACAGTCCAACTTCTCCAGTTGCTTTTCACTACTTTGTCTAGACAGGAACGGTCTTCCCAGAGTCTGAAATCTTCTGTGAAAAGCATTGTGAGCTGGTCTGATTTGGGGCTTTAAATCTCAGGATTTCCCACCTCGTTTGCATCCATAAAACAAATCTTTGGAAATTGCTTTAGCTGAAGGTCATAAATTTAAAACAACGGTACAAGAAAATGGATATATATATCCATTATATTTCTACTACCTCTGGATGTTGTGCAAATAGATTGGTTCTCAAGGTCTTTCAGTTCAGGTTTTGATTATATTTAAACTTTTCAGTAGAGGCACTTGAGATCATATCGTCATTCGGAACGTTTGTATTGCACACTTGCAAAAGTTTTCACTGTAAATCCTCCGTCTTTTGTACAACATTTACTGTTGGTTTCATTGGAAGTTCATGTTTGAACTACAGTAATATGAATCAGATGCATTATGTACATGGGGTATGATCTATATGTTGTGTAAGAATGGACTGAAATCCATCATCTTTCGCTGAAAAGTAGATTATTTGATCCAGCAAACAGCAGTAAAGCTGTTGTTCATCCAGGTTTATAGTATCTATAGATATGTGTCAATAGGTTCAGTGTTTGTAGTACAGGCCATATTATGTCATCACCTCCTCCATGCTTTCCCAGCTAGTTTGCTGTTTATTGGCTTTCTCAGCCCTGGACTGCATACATCATGGTAAACTGTAGCAACGGGAGCCAGGCATATGGCGCCAATAACATTAATAATTGTGAAACACAGGAGAGATCAGACAGAAGACAAGGAAGCCATTCAGATCCTCTCTTACCATGTAGTCTGGTATATATTTCACATGGTACAAAAAAGATATGGAAAACAGACAGAGTGGTTTTGACAGTGAGAAACAAGCTAGCTCAAGTTTAAATACACTGAACATAACACAATTATTTTAGTTTGACCAAATTACACTTGGCAAAAAATGTAAAAATCATTGTCTCATTTAGATAATACTTTTACAGGGCTTTTCCAGCGGCTCCAAAGAGCTTTAACTATCAAAATGTTTGTTTTTCACCTGAGGGAGCAAAAATCAAAAGGAACAGCTTGTACTAAACAGTTGCGCCAGCACGGGTCTGCTCAGCAGGGAAGACTGAAGGTACATAATGAAACCTTTTGATAATTAAAGCTGCTGTAAGCGTTGTTTTAGCTAACTTCCTGTCTGTTTTGCAGTTTTGCAATCCCTTCTTTCCTCTTGACATCACCACATGAACGCTCAGAGGTAATCCTCAGACATAGCAGCAAACAGGAGGATCCTGCTGTCTGTGAGTTCAGGAGCAATGAGGGCCGCCTCTTTATGGAATTCTCCGTCCTGATTGGATAACGTGGGCAGGGATGACAGAAAATTTCTTCTTTTACTGTATGTGCAAGGGGAGGAGAGACATGGGATACTGACCAAACACTCTGTAACAGTGATTACTGCTGGAATATAGAGCTATTTAACACTTATTTTAATTTAAATTATCACTTACAGCAGCTATAATAATTACATCTTCTGATCTTTCCTCCTGAGTTTTGCATGACTAACTGACAGTACTGGGTCAGACTAGTAAGTCCTCCCATCTCCATGAGTAACTACACTAAAGGTCGACCTGCTAAAGTCCTCGACTCCATTTAATCAGCGTCGACATGGGGAGTAACATTACAGTGTGAGCCACGTTCCAGCATGACAAGGCCTGAATCATAATGCCTCCGACTTGTATTACAGTACTCACAGAAGCCTGGACAAAGTCAACTGAGCGCCTGCTACTCTGCTTAGGATCCACTGTAGTTTAAAAAACAGAAAAATGTTTTAATACTCATGTGCTCATCAGCATTTCTCTCTGTACACTGACAGCACAAACCAGAGAATGAAAAATCCTGTTCTTGACTCTGCCACTAGAAACAGTTTGTGTCCATCTCCATATTGTGATTTGTCTAAGTACCTTTTTTTTTTTTTTTTATCAAATTGTTCTTTATGTGAGCAGAAATGAGTTCTTTGTCTGCTACAGTCTGTCACAAAGGATTAACTGGGATTGCTTATCAAAAACTTATATGTGAAGCACAATGCTCTATTATAGACATATGCTTCCAATCAGTTCCATGATTTATAATTTGCATGTGAGGAAATACTCTCAAAGAGACCATAACAGCTTTATTGTAAAAGTTTAGGTAGACAAGCACGACCGCAGTGCATCATTTAAGGAGCATTTAAGTCGGTGCGAGCATATGCTGCCTATTAATGTCATGGTCTGATACATGGGCCTTAATTATCATAATAATGTGGTCCATCAACACTAGACAGACTTGTAACAGCAGCGTGAAAACTAACCACCATCTAATCAGCATAATGCAGTGTGCATGTTTAAGCCCAATACATTAACTTCCATCAGAGACCGCAACATGTTGTAAAGAAGACTCACAAGCGTTCCTCTGCCAGGACAGGGTTGTGGCACTGCTGACACGTACACCCTCACAATGAAGCTACGACTGTCTCCCACGTGACGTCAGGAGGGGCAGGTTTGCTGTGACTCCCAAGTCAAAGACTCCCATTGTATCTTAAAAATCCACTGAAACAGCTTGAGGTCAATCATGCAGCTGTTTGATGTAATGCACCACAGCGAACAGCACATGCGTCGCATGTTTTCCAAACATGACTTAATCACACAGCTAATTACTGAGTTTAATGGTGGCTGTGATCACTTTTTCCATTACAGTGCATTACAGTACAGTTACTCACCTCTAGTGGCAGTGAAGAAGCCCCGTACACCCACACAGGTGTTTTCAGTTTTATGGCCTATTAGAACTTCACTCAGGTTGACGATGGGTTTGGCTGCGTTGGCAATAATGTGAGACCACAAAGGTTAAGTAAGAGTTATACTGGCCTGGACACACCAAGATTGAAATATCTTGGCAAAATCAGAGTTCAATTTAGTGAACTTTGGCACACAAATGAGAGGCGGAGGTGACCAATAGCAAGCTTTTTTGACAGTGCTGACTTTTGAGGGCCAAAGGGGCTAAAATAGAGGAGGCTACTGAAGCTTATTAGCCGTGTGTCCTCATTGAATTTAATTTGACCTTTGGGCAACATGGTGTGCAATGGTGAAAAATATGCCACACATAAGTAAACAGAACAGGGGAGCGAAAATAGAGAGAAACTACACAAACTAGCGCTGCAGCCATTCCAGGCAAATAAGTGAGTTTACAGTTAGCTTACAAACTACAGCAGTTCACCAACTTAGCCCTGCAAGTGTACTCACTGTCATCAAGCTTCTCACCTTTTTTGCGTGGACTAATGTCCCTTTGTGGTGTGACCAGCGTAAGTCAATTTAACAAAACTAGTAAAGGAGTGAGGTAGCTGTCGATCAAGCACAGTTTGTCCACACAGTCTTTACAGAGACACTCTAATCTGGCAAAAAATTGAGAAACATTGTAAATTAAAATTAGGAAATTAAGTCCAGCTGCTGTTTTAAATGATGATATGAAAGAATATGTCAAGCTGGTGGTAGAATAGCTGAATATAGTATGGGAAAGTCTAACTGCAAATGTGCAGGGTTACGGTTCACAAGAGCTGCTGACTGTGGCAAAAATAATGATGGGGTTGGACTCTGATTTGACAGTGTTGATACAAACACTATAATAGAGCTGTTCTACGATGGCCATTTCACTGCAGCATCTAAGATCCAGTATGTCAACCATTAATCAGCTCAAAAGATGAGTCCAACAGCTGAACCGAATAATGTGAGCGCAATATAAATCCATCAGCCATCACATCCTGTCAGTGCTGCCATGCCTCCTGCAGAACTCCTTTTGTTTAGGAGCAATATTTGGATCAGCTTTCAGCTCCTTTGGTCCATGTTAACCGCCTCATCATCCTCACCACCTTTTTCTGTAACGTCAGTCGTGTCTTTTAACTTCCCCATTTTACAACCACATCTTGTGGCCATGTTGCCTCCTTTGTTTGCCCCTAGTTGGTCCTGAAATGTTCTTGAGAACCAGAACGACTGCTACGCCACTTTTTTTTCTCCAAGTGAGGAAGTAGAATATTTGCGGTCAATAGCTAGCCAACATTAAATAGTAAAAAATCATTATACCCTCTTCTAAGATGATTCCTTTATATTTGATGATTTAAACATTGCAAAGCTCAACTGTTCAGCTTTGCCTGCAGACAAATGAAGATTTTTATAACCTAGCCTGTTAGATAAGCTTGACCTCTGCCTTTTCCTGAGAATGGATGGTTCAAACACCACTTCATTTGCTCATCATGAGTAATAAATGAAGTCTCAAGTACTCACACTCTTTCGCCAGATTACTAATTTCACAGTAAAGACAATATTAGGCGATCAATCCATGGTACCGCCTAGTATAACTTAGCTGGATCTATGGCTGACTGCCACATCTCACTTTGATGACACAATTCATAAAGTCAGTCTAAGATTAGATCTTGTGGTCAGTTATAGTTGACTAATGTGTAATGTGGCCACCGTAGGAACAGTGGTGTTATGTAATCTTTGAAATGAGCCACAACTTAGCCCATAGGTGGGCTTTAAAACAAATAGCACCACAACTCTGTTTGTGTGTTAAAGCTGTTTCCACACAGTGCGTCATAAATTATCTAGGTGGGACAGGACTGCCCACTGATGGTGGTGTGTTACTGTAACAATTGGGTTTTGTGAGTAGGAGAGGGAAATAAAAGAGCATAAAGAAGTCAGGAAAGAGAAATGGAGTGTTGGAGCTTTTATATTGTTTTTGAAACATCCCATCTCAGTTTATATTAGATGGATGTGGACCCAGCTGTTGAACAGATCTCCCCTCTTCTTGCTTCTCATTAACTAAAACTTTTTTCAATCTTTTAATTTTAGCCTTTATTTACAGTATGCTGTTCTGCTGTTAAACTTGTGTATACAAGTGCTTTGTCAAGTAGTCTACAGTCTATCAGTTACAAGTGTAATAATTCAATCACCATCTCATCCTGACCGCATGTCAAAGACAATTTCTTTTGACAAACAGGCCAGCGCCTAATGACGTTCATCCGAAATCATTATGTTCATGCTTGTTTCACACATGTCAGCTCAGCGCACTTGGCCGGACTTCAAATGTATGGAACCTGCTTCTTGCTAGACCAAGGACCAAGGACACCACAGTAGAAACTTAAACACTTGTAGTGTTATTGCTTCAAATTATGTAATCACTCTCAGTTACTCAGTGTGTGTTATGATACAGACTAGGCCTATTCACAGGGCAAAAATAATTATAATTCTCATGTCCCTGTACACTTTAAGGCATCCGTACATTGCATTGTGTGTTGATTAGTTAACCAGTTGGTTGGTTTGTCAGCAGAATTACACAAAAACTACTGAATGGATTTCCATTAAACTTGGATGGAGGATGGGTCAAGGCCCATAATAGACCCCATTAACGTTTGGTGTGGATCCGGTTAAAGGGACAGATCCATGAAAAAATTTGGGTGGCTGGTGTCTATGAGTGAGAACAGTTTGATGTGCAACCTAGATCTGATGAGTTTCAGTTGCATGATTGAATTAAAAGGGACTGTCGGGCCTTGGCAGAGGTGTTTACTCTACCGAGTGTTGTTGAAGTGTTGTTTCTGAAGCAAAGGTCAAATGTAAGGTTTCTCTTCCTGTTTGAACCCAGAACTGGTGGGTGTGGTGCTTGTTTGTTATGGCTCCTGAAAAACGATCGAAAACAGCTGCAAAATAACACACACTAACTGGTGAGTGTGAATCTGAGCGGTTACATGTTTGTGTATGTGTGTGTGTCTTTAGGCTAATAGAGTTAAACATAGTGCAAGAGTCTAATTACTGTACACACAGTGTTAATTGATTTCTGTGGATCATTTCCTGCTGCTTTTAGTTGATCTGAGGCATGAGACAGTGATGTCACTTCAGTTTGGATGTTTGGATGTGGGTACCTGTGAGCACATGTTTGTGTTGAAAGAGGAAGTGTATGTGTTTATGTGAATGGGTGGGTGGTAGTGAGGTTTGTGTGTGTGTGTGTTGTCACTGACAGCTGTTGCCTCCTATATGTGGGAAAAGTACCTTCCTTCTTCTTTGCAGGAGGTAGGACACACAGAAAGAAACTCACACATAAACAGAGGCGCACAAACATCTGAGTGATTTATTTACATCCATGTGAACATCTCACCATCGTTAACTATAAAAAAAAAGAACAAAACTTTTCAGCTCCACATGTGCGCATTTGATAATCATCACAATGGATTGGCAGCAAATATGAAACACAATATCACACAGTGTTGTGTCCGCACATGTGCTCACACTCACACACACTCTTGCCAGTGTGGGTGGGATTGCCGCTGGAGCAGACACACTCCGTCAAACAGAACTGTGTAGTTTACAGTTTGATCACATCATGCTGTTGATTGGCTGGCCAAACTCAAAAAAGGTCACTCTCGGACAAAGCTCAGTTCTGTGGCGGTATACATTTCAGTGTTTGTGTGTGACGGAGTTAAAGCACCTACCTCCGCATGGTCAAAGCATGTCAGTCGACTTTCTTACATTTCAAACTGTAGACTTACAGATGTTTGTTTACAAGCTCTGTTCTGAACTTTAAGCCACGTCTCATCATCACTTCCACTCATCTGTGTTTACCTCCAGTGTGTGTGTGTGTGTGTGTGTTTATGTTTGTCCATTAAGCTCTAGAGTATGTAACTATAAGTAAATTAAGTTGCTTATACTAATATTTGTGCATGCAGCCAAATTACATATGATTTGCAGGTAAAACGTTACATATTCTACATTAAAGCGGCCGTGATTGTTTTCGTAATATCAGTACCACAGACAAATGTTTAAATAATGACCACATCAAAGTTAATTATCAACTTCAGAAAGAAACAAAGAAAATCTATCTCATAAACAAAGGGGTGAAAGAATGGGTACAGACAGCTCCACTTTGATAGGTAGATGTAGCTCAAGGATGAAAGTCCCCTCTTGGCAATTTCTTCAAAAAAAAAAAAAATTAAACACATTTTTGAAGTAATATTATGGTAAAAGACTTTAAAAGTAAATTTTCTATTCTATTTTTGTTTTTTCAAAATGACTAGAAACAGTGGTCCACTCTTGGCGGTGTTTTTAGGCATTCAGGCTCAATCCCATTTTGTCGTTGTGTTACTGTGGCAATCCTGGTATTATCGCAATGCCTTTTGACATTTATCCGATGGAAAAAGCGTGGATGCTTTCAGTTCATTCTCAACTTCAGACAATCAATCAAGTCTTCAAATAAAACAAACACTGCTTCATTGCCTGGCCACTAGCTGTGCTTTATCAGCTACTTAGCAACCAGTGCTCCTACCCTGTCTGTCTGCACTAATATAAGAGGAGCAGTGCTAAGTGCAGCAACTTGGCAGCTGGACTATAGTTACATTGTGGGCGTTGTGTGTCATCAAAGGGAGGAATGCAATTGAAATATGTCTAAACGACAGAAAGAGAGTTCTAATAAACCTCAGTTTGCTGTGTGACTCTGAGAAGCCTTGGAGCCTTGGAGTGGCATGCAACACTTCATCACACCCTCAATATCCCAACAAGAACTGGGACACACAAAGACATGAACTCACAAAACAGAGGGGTAGGGCTGAGTGGTAAGGGCAAGGGCTGTACTGGGATTGGGCCTCAGTCACCTTTACTAGGGCACTTGATGATGCTTGTGGCTATGGTTACCACCACTAAGATATCTTATGGCAGGTAACGGTGAGTAATTAATTAAGCAGATATTTGTTTTGGGTGATGTTGATGTGAATGTGTGATGCTGTGCTGGAGTATCAAAGTGGCATGGTCTGCAGCCGCATGAGACGGATTAAATAGTTGCTGAAGCTAAAATGCTCATCATTTGAGCATCATTTGAGAGCATCACTATATGTGTGGGACCAAACAAAGGTATTGATCACATTATACAGAGTAGGACATCTAGTCTGTACTGGAACAGTCTGAGATACGACTTAACTGAATGTATTACAAGTCAATACTAATGTATCACCAGAGAGTAGAACTCTGTGGCAGCTGCAGAATTAAGCTTGTGGATGTAACTGAATAATGTTTACTAGGGATCCAATATAATATCTCGTAGTGCTCTTGACATTCTGTACCTCGTCGTGAGATACAGGGAGCTGCAAGACGAGCATCAAGTGAATGCACCACAGACGTCCTTGTTCATGATTGATGTAAAAGCATGAGAGTGGTTGATTTTATTACTATAGTTTAGCCTGACTTTGAATTTTTTGAATCCTCTATTACACTGGCGCTGAATGAAAGACGCATTGTGAGAGAATGACAGATATTATGTAAGTGTGTGTGTTTGTGTTTCTGAGAGTCTTCCAGTAACTGCCAGTGATTCATGGAAGTTGCTGCTTCCCTGCCATGAAATCCTCAGAAAGCCACAAACTTGGATGCACCATTTGTATACATACAGCAAACTCACAAGCAAATTGCTTCACTGATGCAGGCATGCACGGATGCACACACACACACACACACACACACACACATGCACGCAGCCACAGCTGTGCGAGTTCAATTTGGGTTTCAGTTTTCTGTGAACATACAGCAGGCGTTAGGCTCCCATCTCCTCTCTTAGCGCAGGAGACGGCATCGGCCAAAACCAACACTCTGGCTGTTTTTGTGTATGTGTGTGTGTGTGTGTGTGAGAGAGAGAGAGAGATGTACAGAGAAAATGAGCAAAATGTGAGCTATCTGTATTTACATATGCAATCATGCACGTGAGCATCTGTGTGTGTGTGTGTGTGTGTGTGTGTGTGTTTGTGTGTGTGTGTGTTATAAATCTGGCAACTTCTCAGACCCCCACAGACATAAAACATGACTAATGTAACTGAGGAATAGTTCCCTCCTTCTCTCTGCTGGCTGGATACTGTAATGCAGTAATTATACTCAGTATGAGATTTATGGAGAGGCTTACACTAACTGTAATGTTTGTTGAAGATTGTGGGGGAGGAGGGAGACTCATGTTTCACAGCATGGTTCCACTTAACACCACCATCGACGCATCCCTGGTAAAAATCACGCTGACCAAACAATATTAGTGCTGACTCTAACTTGAAGCCGCACCAGCTGGGATGAGCAGAGATTAGTGTGAGTAAAAACAGGATTGATCGCCAACGCTGGCCTTATTGCTGACATGTGATCTATCATTTTGTTTTTTGTCGAGTCAGGTCAAAATCCTGTTGTATATATGGGCAAATATTAACAATGATAATAATCGAGAATGGCAGTGAGATCAGAGGAATCTGAGAGTCGGAGTTGAGGAGAGTCCTCTCACCACCCAGAAACAAAAGTTTTAATTATTTGCTGTGAACAAGTTGCTCATACTGATATTCCCTCAGCTCTGCCGAGCATTTCAGCACCTTTTTCAGTGTTTACATGCACAAAATTCTGAAATAATAATAATCCTAATAAGCTGTTTACATGGCTAAGGAAAATTAACTTTCCATTAATATTCCCCTTTACATGCAGCTGTGTATACCGTACCGTAATAATGTACGCCCTCCTTCCCTAACTGCAGTGTTGTTGCTCCCATGATGTGTCCTCGTCTCCACTCTGCAGGTTTTGCAAAACTTTGTTCTTCATTCTTCTTATGACTATGCATGAGAGCAGATGCAATGCAATGCAAGCAACTTATGCACCAGGCAGCCTACTCAGAGAATCAGCAAGCTACCGTTAAAACCCACAGCGGACCACAGAGATTCTGGGTGACAGTAAGCAGCATTATTGGGAGAGAGTGGTCATCAAGACTTCAGTGATGGAGAAAGGAGAGGATACCTCTGCATGTCCCGCAGGATGATGAAGGGACATACATACATACATTCTTCAGGCTGTAGTGCATGACAAGATTGGTAAGTAACTATCAGTTCATGTGATTCCTGTTAATGTAAACAGCGTTAAAACCCCAGTTGAGACACATCTTCCAAATGTAGTGTACACATGTCCAGAGAAACATCCTCAAACCCAAAAAATATGTGTAAATCCCACATGTCTAAATCAGCAAATGCTATTTTGGGAACAAGACTGTCATTTGGAATATCCAGACTGAATATGCTGTTTACATGACCCCTATCCAATTTGGAATATTGTCTTATGCAGAATAATGGTGGAAAATTAGTGTGCATGTAAACGTCGTCATTGTTTTGGTTTGTCCAGCCTGCAATTTTTGGTTCACTCTCAGCATTCTCATGAGGGTAATTTCCAGCCGCAGCAGGCAGCTGTTTTCAGTGGAAACCCTCAGTGTGCTACCATCCCAGCATCCCTAGCAACTAGTAAGTGAACATTATGTAGCATTTTGCAGCTGAAGATCGAGGGTTTTCCCTCAGAAGCTGGTGAAGGAGAGTAAATGACAGACAGAAACAGAGTGCTCTCGATCTTCTCATCTAAGTCCTAGCAAGAATGCAAAAATGGTGAACTCTTCCTTTAAATAAAACCAGTGTTAAGCGTTCACAGCTTTACAACTTGACAGGGTAATAACTGAACCGCTGTCTGTCTGATCAAAGACGTGTCTGAACAGGTCCAGAAACCTGAATAATGTTAGAAAACTGGTTGTTGTTGACCATTTTCACCATGATGTCACTGAATCAACAACAGTCACACACGATAAGTTTCACATGGAAATGTTTTTGTCTTTTTTTATAGCCTGTTGCATGTGTAGGTGGGTCAGCCTGGGTGTGTCTGTCTTTTGTTTGTGTGTTATTCTGCTGCTTTATCATCTGTTGTGGAGCTAACAAAGTTTAATAACCACAGAACTCATCATGTTCATCAGTGTCTCCAGGCCTCTGTTTTTTGTTTGGTGTAATGTCGAAGTTTGTGAACAGACGCAGCACTGACTCACTGGATTCAGATAATAAGCAGATGAGGCCATCGGTGGATCAGTGTTTATAAGAGTGAGATCTGATTGACCTTGAGCCGTGCGCTGTCTGTTATTGTTCAATCCCCGCACAGCTTCGGCTGAACAGCTTCCTCAGCGTGTTTATGTCCACAACACTCTCGCTCATGCTGCATCCTTTCATCACGGAGGATGATATAAAGAAGACATGGGACGGAGGCAAGGGAACCCTGAGTGACTTCACCACACTGATTCGTGTTCATCTTTATTTTTCTTCTCATCTTGGATTTGTATTTATTTGAACTGAGGCCAGACCCTTTCAGGGGTTAAGAATGAATAACACCTGGGTCCTGGATGTCTTAGTAGTAGTGATGAGGGGTACTGAAATGTATTTCAGTGAATGACTGTGATCTTTGGAGCCGGGCATAAATGAGGCACACATGTCAAATCCTGGATTTACATAGAAAATAAACACTCCACATCACAGATTTGAGCTTAGTTTAAGAGGATTTACACTTAGAACTCTCCACGACACAGTTTGTGGTGACAGGCTGTTCATAATTACTTCCAATAGGTTTTAAATTACTATAATCTATTAATGATAACACCAAACTGTTGCTACAGTCACTGGGGGGAGGGGTGCAGGGGGTTAATGAGCATCTCTGGTGCCCTTATGGATGCCTCAATGGTAGATAAAGCATAATAAAGTGTCTGCCACTGACTACAGCCAATAATAATTATTAGGTTTGCAGATGATGAACAACAGATGTGATTTAATCATTACAATAAAGTGTTTAAAAACAACTGCATAAAAGTAATTTTAGATGGTTTCCTTATTACAGCAATGTGACACTAAAGCATATAAACACTGTCAGGCTTCTCTTAAATCCACGTCCCTATATTATCATTATTATTCATGGCTGACAGCAGCAGAAATTGCCCCTACACTTTATTCCTGGCATAAACACCAAGCTTTACCACTCACACAGGACCATTGCCATTTCGTCCTATACTCAATCATGACCTACTTTTTGCTTTTCTCCCCACAGTCTCATCAATCAGAGCCAGCGCATGCTCTTTGGTAATATCAGTTTTCACAGATTTGCTTCAGAACACTTCCAACAATACAAATCAGTAACAGAGATCAATAAAAAAACTAATGTGAGTGTATGCAGAGATGGCCAAACGCTCAGTGACAGATTGCGCAATTGCAGTCCTTGTGTGCACACAGCTCACACTGATCCAACTTTAAGGTTGGAGACCTACATGTACGTTTGGACACATACCCTCACATTTGTTATTGTAGTTTAGTCACAATGGTTGGTTTAAGTGTATTCACTGAAGACCTAACATGACCTAACCTCAACTCATACTCTAATCATTAAAGAGAGGGACTTGTTCCACATTTTAGGCACATTTGCAACCCAGCAGCACAATTTCTAGCTGCCAGTTTGATCTAAACACAAGCTGTAATTTCTGAAATCCAACAGGTTAATTTAGTCTCCAACCTTACATTAGTTAAAGTGTTGCTATTAATGAGATGTGAAAGCATCAAACATGCATTTCAGATGAATTAGATGTACACACTTAAATATATAACATTTTAAATAGAGCATTAAATTGTATGTAAGCTGGTACGTGATGCAGGGGTTATTGTCAACAATCATTGTGATTGGTTCTATACAACTTTCAGAGCTTAAATATGAAGCCCAGCGTAATGTGTAGTCATCATTGTGAGGTTGCCAGGCAACCAGCAGAGACTCCAGGAAGTCACGTGTCCCAGCCAACAAACCGGTATTGTATTGATTAAACAACACATGTTAAGTTTTAGGAAGTGCCAGTAGGCATTTTTTTTACTTTTGGACAGAGCCGGGCTAGCTTTTCCCACTGTTTCCAGTCTTTATGCTAAGCTAAGCTAATCGACTGCTTTATATTACGCTGAAACACAAGAGCTGCATCAATAATCTCATCCAACTCCAAATGTTAACTATTTCTTCCTTTTTTTAAAACCTGTGGCTGTCTTGAAACGGCAGGTGAGTCCACGTAATGACACTGTGGACAAGGTTTTGTTCATCCACATCAGTGCAGAAGGGTAAAGCAAGAATTAAGCTCTACTTGTGGTTCTGTAATGCTGGTGGTTGTTAAAGGAGTTTTCAACAGAAAAATGTGTTCAGCAGAAATGTTATGATCCGTAAACATCCAATAAATGTATGTATATACAAGTTCATTAATTAAGTATATAAAAGGGGTAAGACCAGATAAGTATTTTCCTCTTCCTACTTGTTTTCAGACGTGTAATATTTATTTATGTCATTGAGAAGGTGATGTACAGTTATTCTTGTTTTGTTTCCTTAGATACAGTATTATTTCTATTTGAAACATTTTGAAAAAATAAAGCTTTTTATTCTATCATCAAAGGATTTCTCTGATTTTTGCCACACCTCAACTAATCCAAGAGACTATCATGTCTAGCCGCCAACTAAAATACCCTCAATCATGTGGATCAGTCATAAAATTACAAAAAACAACATATTATGCAATCTGTCGTAAGGTCCAACCCTTCTCTTCAACGGACCTGAGTGTCCGCCCTGCTGAAGTGTCCTTGAGCAGCGTTCCCGTGTAAATCAAACCCTGGCTGACAGCAGGATCTGTCAGAGCATGGGTCCTGACCTGACCCATGCTTTGAGAAACACTGTCTCTCTCCTGCCTTTTAGATTTTCTCACAGTTATCCAGGAGGAACACCCTAGTGAGGATCTCTCTGCCAGACCTCAACATATGTTGGCCAGACAGCAACACACACACGCACACACACACACTTAGTCCAGGTCGTGGAAGCAGTAGCACCACGCCCTGCAAGACAGCTAGCTTGTCATATGACTATGCCAGACTCCTTTATGCGTAGGCTATTGTGCTTGAACGTATCCTTTATTCTTTTTGATTTTGATTGAGAGAAGGCCAAATCTGGGTTTTGACAGAATGTTTAGGGTGTGTGCAGGAGGAGGAGGTGATGGTATTGTAGGCAGAGGTACCATGGTGACCACTTGCAGCTGTAGCCGACCTCTGGTAGATTGACAGATGTAGGTTAGGATGACAGCAGCAGACAACAGGGTGGTTCAGAGAGGTCAATCCGGGGTTAAAGACAAGCAGGGTGGGTCTGTTTTTCCCTGCCAGGAAAAATATCAAAGCTGACATCTGGAAACCCTCCCTCACAACCCAGGAATAGCTTTCAATAGCTCCTAATAACTAGTCAATATTACCTCTCTTCTGGTTGACTGTGTCACCTGAAAGCAATGCTGAGGGCGATTTTGATGGTTGTCGGCTTGGATTCCCTTCATTTTTGGGGGTTATTTTGAGAGTCGAACTATCGTTTTATCCAGCTTTCACAAAGAAAAACTCATAATTTGACCAGTTCCCAGTCTCCTACTAAGAACACGAGCCGAAAAACACACAGAAAAACACACAAATGATGTGTGAAACAAAGTTATGATCAAACAACAGATGTGATCCGTCAGGATTGGCCTGTTGGAAAAAAGGTTTCATCAGCAGCTGTGAGCGAGCAGTCAACTGACGATAAGGAGAGTAGCAGGAGATAAAGAGGTTTGAACTGTTTTGTCTGGCTGGGATGGGCTGGGCTGGGCTGCTAAAATAAGGTCAAGAGAAAAGAGCCTGGAAGATAAAGAGAGAGAGACAGAGGGACTGACACTGACCAGACAACAACACACACAAACACTAGGAGTTGCAGAGACAAAGGACTCTAGAGATGTGAGTGTCAGGAGCCTGTTGGCCTTTTGGTGTTTAAGAGTCCCGCTGAACGTTGTTTTACAGACTTCCATTGGAAAAGTACTCTGACCACAACCTCTGTGTGTGTCTGTGTGCTTTATGATCAGTATCTGGTCAGCAAGCTCTCTCCTCCCTGCTGGAGAAACCAAACCAGCTCATTACACCCACTGATAATGCAATATTAAATGACAAAATCTACTTTTTACTGGTTACTTTTAAACGATCCACACATCAGGTTTGCAAGAGATGTTTAGAACTTCTCAGACCTGCAGAGGTAAAACTCAGATCCCACCCTCCTCCTCTTGTGGGAAACCAGTTCATAATGGTTCTCTCTGCCTGGCAACCAGCCCAAAATAACAGTCTGGATTGAGGATTAGGAAACTGTGTGAGATTTAAAACAAGTCTGCAGCTCAGTTCCGCAACTGGACCAGGACTAGAGTTGTGGTTTCTGTAATTTGGCCCTTTGGATTTCATGTTGACTGTGGTTCCAGGGCAGGTCCCATGAACAGCATGTTTCCAGATTAGGATAGAATTGTACTTTGCAACGATGTGATGATCTCCAAAAGGGTGGAGGGATGATGTGTAGCACTTTGTGATTGGGATGGAGACTAAGTAGGTGGGGCTGCTGTTGCTCAAGAGATGGAGCGGGTCAAGATATGTGGCAGATCTATCAGCCCTAACCGCATGAACCCCAAATTGCTCCCGACGCCCATCATCTGAGTATAAGAGGCAACATTTGACGCACTTTGCCCTCTGAGGTAACAAAAGTGCTGTATAAGTGTAGTCTATTTACCATTTAGCATGGACAGGTGTGATATGGTACATGTGTACTCTACAGCTCAATAACTGTTTACAGAAAGCAGAAGGTTGTGGTACTTTTGCTTCAATTTATTGAGATTTAATATGTGTAATAAAGATAATGTGACCATGTGATTTCTGTTTTTAAATACAAACTTAACTTTTGGGCCTACCTAAGAGAAGGATGTTACTGTGGGACATTACAGCATTTGGCATGAAGAATATATGTAACCATAGTGATGGAAGGTAATAGAGTACATTTACTCAAATACTGTACTTTTTTACAATTTTGAGGTGCTTGTTTAATTTCCTTGAGTTTTTCCATTTTCTGCTCCTTTTCCATTTATCTGGTAACTTAAGTTACAAGTTACTTTGCAGAAGTAGCACATTTTTGAATTAATTTAATTTATCTGCAATTTGACAAATAACAAAACAAAAACACCAATAATCAGAAATATGCTGATAAGTTTACGGATACTTTATACTCTTTGTATGGGTTAGTGTCACAATACCAAAGTAATATTTTAACACGATATCTTTACTTTTACTCAAGTATGACGTTTGGGTACATTTCACAACACATTTAACTATAGTATGTATGTCAGTGATGCATTGAGCACACATGTAATCCATGATGAAGATAGAAAAATATTAAATAAAAAGAAAAATCAGCAATCAGAACACATCAAATGTCCACATTTTTTCTCAGAAAGCCAAATCCGCCAGCACAGACACAAAATGCTGAGTTTTAATCAATACTTTTGTTGTAAATTCCTGTGTTAGAAACGAGAATCCTGCAGATTATTGCCCTGACTCCACCGTGAGACGACCTAATCCTTTGACCTCTTCTGAGGCTTCAGCTCCTCCTCCTCCTTCATCCTTACAACGCTTATTACTCCAGACCCCCCGCCTAACCTCAATCTGCAGACTTGATTTTGTTGGCTCGCTTTAGTGGACACTGGATACATATTATTGTTCAGGTTGGTTATAAGTAAGCTTTAAGTAGTCATTGTTGTGTAGACAGATGATGTTTGACACAGATTCATGCTTTAAACAAATGAAACACTTGATGAAAGCCGACCGTGGAGGATGCATGGACAAACATTTAAGGATGTTTTAACAGGACAAAACAGTGTGAATGTCAGTCAGGTTGAGATAATTCTCTTGCAGGGGATTATTCACCCTTGTTAGCACAGATTCAAACGTATATGTGTGTAAAACCCACCCTGTGACCAAACCTGAAAGGAGTGAGAGAGCCGTTGACAGAGAATGAGAGAGTAATGGTTATCTGATGAACATGGCAGCTATTTTTAGGACAGAATATAACCCAAACCTGCAGGCTGAGTCTCCCCCCCACCACAACTGTAACCTGGCCCAGCATGATGACATTTGAGGCGAATTACGGTCCTCCTCGTCACGGTGAAACCGATTATCCCCAACTTCTCTGTAACATAGACCATGTTGATGAAAATCAGTGTCAAACTGTCTGATTCGACCTCCTTCATAGAACTCAACACAGATATAGAAAGCAGAGAGAGTTTTAAGTCAGACTCAATGTGAGATGGAGACAGATGGGGACACAGCGAGAAGGAGACCGGATGAAGTTACGTGACAGAAAGGGGTCGGTGATAAGTGCACAGTGAATGAGCATAGACACAACAGTGCAACAGTATTTTGAGAAAGCAGCCTTGTCATGAATCCCATGGTAAAACCAATGAGAATAAATCATTATGTTAGCCAGAGGGACAGACAAAATACTAATGGGAAGGGAATTTAGATTGATTATAACCTTTTAACTTAACAAGTCATTAGATGAACTGAAGTCAAAATTGATATTTGATAAGAAATCAGCATATTTAGTCTATTGTGGTTATTTGGTTAAAATTGTTACACTGAGGTATATCATGGGACAAACATCACAGAGTGTACAGGCGAGTGTGCTGATGATGAATTAGGAATAGGGCTGGGAGACTGCTCAGATTTTATTTTCAATCACGATTATGGCATCCAACAATTATAAAAACATGATAATCAAGGTAAAATGTTTATTGTGCCATAATAGCTTTTGTTTAATTCTGCTGACAAACCAACCAACCAACCAAGAAACAGACATGGACACGGGTGAAAACATAACCTCCTTGGCTTCTTCTGGGAATCAGCGATGATGCAAGCTACGCTAACTGAATTAAATTTCTGGAATTAAAGCCAGCTAGTTAGCATAGTGGAAGCTAGTTAGCCTGGCAATCTAACAATCTTTATCAGAGAACGTCAATGCTTGTCACTGGCACCATTGTTTCTTCACATGTTCACCTCAACCTGTTGTTCACTGAGGCCCAGTGGACCACAGGTGACCTTGTGTTACATAACACACACAGACAGGTTAAGCTTTGTATCATGGGGAGCAGAGTATCCATTTCACTTTGGGGAATCGGCTCTTCGCATTTTCTTTCCCTTCATATCAAACTGTCAGATCGCACTTTCTCCATGCAGATCTGCATCGCCCTGCCTGAAGGATAACAATATTAGTGTATATTGGTTCCATAATAACTCTGCTACACTCCAAAATATGACCTAGTTTTTTCTTTTCTTATCGCTCTGTCGATCTGAGGGGCTGCCTGTATTAAGTTAGTGAGACTGACGGCCCGGTGTGTTTGGGGGGCCTGTGCTGCCTTCTGTGTTACCACACACGGTCAGACCTGGCAGACATATCCCATTAAGAGATACGGGAAAAGAGGAGATGGGGGGGACTAAAGGGCCGTTAAGACTCAACAGAGGAAGATGGATAGAGGTTTTAAAGTCGAAGGGGTCAGAAAGGAAGGATAAATTTGGAAGCAGTGGATCAGAAGAGGCCTGAGGATAGAGATGGGAATGTGGTACGGAAAAAAAGATCGGGATGCCAAGGAAAGATGGGTGGAGGTGAGGTTTTTTATACAGTCACAAATCCTGTGAGGATACTACCACATTAACATAACCAAGACTAGGTCGAAACCTGGCACATGGCTGTGTACAGTATGGTCAGCTGTAGTGTCTATAATGTGAAGTGATGGATAATAAATGTTCATGTACAATTTTCTATTGTGGTCCCAGTAATATATGTTGGGGCTTAATATTAATTTTACATATCATGTCAGCTTTATGTTGCTGAAACTGAAAATATGATTTTTAGTCACCTTATATTTTGAGTAATTAGGATAAAATGCTGTCATACGTCAGCTTAATAATGAAAATGTAACCAAAAAAAAGGGATAAATGAAGTTCAGTTTGTGTGTCATCTGAAACCTCTCAGAAATTGAATCTTAAGTGTGAAGGTGATGTGGACCCGGTCACCGGTTGCTTTGCCATTGTCTCTAAAACCAGCCTGTTCTCACCTCCAGTACGGCAGGTTGATCAGTAGGCCAACGCTTCCTACTATGACGCTGCCGGTATAAGTCTTGTATTGTAGAGATATCTACCAAACGTAGCAAGCTAACCTGCTAGCCCTTGCCCATCATGGTCCAATAATCATACTGGCAGTGTAAACATCAACACTTCCTTGGTCCCCGAGCTCCCAGTCCACAGCAGCTACAGTTAGCAGCAGTTACTCTGGTGATATTTCACAGGAAGTTTGAGTGCTGTGCGTGTAAACAAAAGACAAAGCTGACTTGTTTTTAACTTGCATTACATAACTAACCAAACCATGATGTAAGTGATGTCTAAGTGAGCTGAACTTTGGCTATTTCACAACGTTAATAAGTCCAAAACTTGCCAGCAAGCATTATTTTGAAAGTCCAACCGGCATTGTGTTTCCCTTAAAATATATCTGATGCTGCAAATTTTTTGTGGATAATAGTAATGATTAGGAGACAGGGTTAGTATTATATGATGATGAACACAATAGGACAATGACTTCCAGACTGGCTGACCATCCATACAGACCACGAACAAAGTTCAACAAAGGTGAACTCTCAGCTGAAGATCAGACCCAAACAGGAAACAGTTAAGATCATCTGTAGTGTGGTTAACAATGATGAATGAGAAATGACCATGACTGACGATGACCCCACCAAGTCATATGAATCATTTTTGCTCGTATGTATTTCAGAACACACTGAGAAAAGATGCTCTCCTGCTGTGTTAGATTTGAAAATACTCAAATGGGTCGATTTAAAAGGCGATGACAGTTTGGAGGGCTTGGTGAGAAAACAACACTGACAGGAAAATAGACGGTAGGATGGCAGAGAAAAGTGGAGGGGAACAGATAAAAGCACAAGTGAAACAGTGAACAGGGTGACATGGAGGAGACAAACAAGGCTGGCGAGGAAAGACAGGAAATGGGGCAAAGTCGAAATAGAGACCACGGTGGGCTAAAGTGGGAAAGGGAAATGGAAACCGTGTGCAGGCACAAAACTTGTGTCAACCTCTAACTGAAAGACGGAATAGGGTGGGAGAAAGGAGAGAAGGGTGAACGTGAGATATCAGGAGGGTCAGTGGTGTGTTTCCTCTTATCCTCTGAGAGCGAGCTCCCAGTGAGATACCACCATCTGAAAGTGGGCCAAGGGGGGAAACACACACATGGAGTTAATGCCTCTAATGATAAAAAGTGCTGGTAGGCTTCTCTGGTTTTCATTTCTGAAAGTAAAAACACACCATAATAAAGACTGCAGGGCCAAAGACATGTTTCTATATTTTTAGCCAATCACATACTCACATCTTAAAACCAATTCTGAGATGCCCTGGATTACATTTTTTTTTTACATTTTATATAACATACGGATATACTGAGGGTTTATTCATTCACCTCATAAAAATATGATAGGCATATTCAGAATTTAAATAATACAGATATAGATTTTATAAAGTCAACCACAGCAGTGTTTGTTCAAATTAAGTAAAATCACAAAACAACGATCATCCTCGACCTTGGTTGGACATAATTTTGTCATTGTTGAACATCCACATTTTTATGTCCAGTACCAGTTGGCTAAAGAACTAAGTAATGGCCTATAAACCTGGATAATATGAAACTAAGCACGGGTCACAGTTGAAACTAAAAACACCACCAGTGACCTGGGATTAGATTTATAGATGTATGAGTGCTTTCAGGTGCTTAAAAATCTTTAAGGTTGGTTAAATAATCATGGCAAGTGCCATCACACCTTTACTTTTTCTTATACAATATGAAATTCATATTCTTTTCAACATCGGGACTAAAAATCTGTACTTTATTGTACTGTAAAAAGCAAATGCAGAATTGCTGTAAAACTCTCGTGTAAAATATAAATAAAACAGAATGAGATCGTTTTCTAATCATTTTTGACATATACTCAATTGAAAACAGTAACAACACAATATATTTAAGGTTTCCCTTGTCAACTTTATTTCCATGTAAATATATGTTAAGCATATATAAGTTGAGACAGGAGCAACAAAAGACTGGAAAAGTTGCCAAAATACTTGCTGAAGCAAAGGTCCAGAACATCAGCATTTCTAACTTGCGTTATGATTCAGTGCCATATAAAATATTTTATTTTCTGTGTCCTCAGTTCCAATTTGAGTGGTTACGTTTGCTCAAACATGCTCAGTGCTTTGTCTAGTACTTGCCACAGTTTCAGATGAGTCATATTGATTGTGAACTGCCCCGAGGAAGAAATGACCAGCGCATTAAATGTTCTGTTTTCGCTGCCTATTTTCTCAAACTGCTGTCTGTCGTCTGTGTGTGCATTTGTCCGACTTGAATCACAATGCTTAACACAAAACACACATTTGATTGGCTGAGTAGCTTCACATGAGATTATTTACATGAATAAAAATTGGTCTGTGAGTTTCCTGGGTCACTACTGCCGTGAAGTCTAGAAAAGCTGCACCTTAAAATACAATTGTGGCATCAAAATGTGATAAATCTCAGTGATTTAACAGTTAGAGGGTCAGATACAGAGAGGATGGAGTCTGGGTCCAGACCAGGACAACGGCATATGTATTAGGGATCTCAGTGGGAATGGAGAGGGATGGTGGGCTAACAGGGGGGATGCATTTTGGTCATTTTTGGTTGCCTACTGATATGAGCTCAGAAACACTTCATAAAACAGTTGTCTGTAAACACAGTTCATTGGCCAATAATAGGATTCTGTTTTTATTTAGGTTTTATGCAGCATCCCATCACAGTTTTTTGGAACATATAAACCAAGTCATAAAGTAAACAGCGAGGGCAAAAAACCAAGCTCCTGTCCTGGCAGACCATCTGCATACAGTCCCACATGGAGCTACAATGAGGGTTTGAGCGCGGGATTTGGGGTTGAAAAACCATCTCTTCACACATTATATTAACCTGTTGCACTCTGGACATGGCACATTAAGCAGCAAAAGATCTACTCTTACCCTTTGGCCTTTGAACGACCTGTTAAAGAATCTGATTCAACCACGACAAGTCTATCATCCTTACTGAGTCACTTCCACATGCTCGACACAGACACCACGTCCGAGAATGAGCCACATGTGCCATCTGAAACAGTTTTCACACAGGAGATCTTCTGTGAGGGAATTTAGCAGACATTGTAACTGTTGAGCCATGTTTGTTTTTATTAGCTGATTCTTAACCTCTTTGGCTTCTGAGTGACTTGTCAAAGCAGCATATTAAATCATGAGGTTTATCATTCCTGCTGCACCATCTGCACCTTTAATGCCCCAGATACTGCCCTATTTGGCCATATACATATAGATCAACCAGATATGAACTTTCTTATGGGAACCAAGAAAATGATAGGAACCACCTGATGTTATGATTAATAACACTGCATATGTCAACCCCGCCTTTTCCCAGTTAGGGGAATGGGTGTTAAGAGAGGTAAAGGTGCTGTAAATTGTTCCACCACACAAACCAACACACAAAAAGTTACACTGTACATAAAAAGTAATCTCTGTCACAATACCTATCACCCACAGCTTCTCAGTGTACAGTGAAAGCTACGATCAGCACCTGCAAACACTGAAAAGAAATATTTTTAAAAGAAATTTGGCCACTGAGTGGAGTTCTTTGATTAATGTTCAAGTTGTTAGCGATGGTCTGTCCATGCTGAACCCCTGCTGAGAGGAGCCAAAGGAAGGTGAGGAGGCTCATGTAAAAGAGGTTTACACAGTGCCGTAAATTCCACTTTCACAAACTTAAAAATTCATCAAAGTGCGACCACCGCTGGGGTGTGAGATGTGAACATTGATCACTCAGACTCCTGTTGGCTTAACCCTGTGGCCCCGTCTTGTGATTCATAAAAAGGGTCGGTTTAAGTTCAGTTTGCCCACCTTTGTTAACCTCTCTGTATTGCCAAAGGGCCCATACATAATACAGTATACACAGAGATCAGTCTTATGTAAGAAGCTTTGAAATATAATATAATAAGGCTGATTACACCCTTGCTGTTCCTGTTCAGTGGCTGTGACATTAGTGAAACAAAGAGAACAGATTTTGGATGTTGTTGAAAAAAGAAAAAATAGGGCGTGCCTATTCTTGCTTTGACAACATATATTTCACATTGCCCTTGTTGTTAGCAGTAAAGTTATTCCTGGAAATACTCAGTATTACTCAATATAACTGGGCAGCCACTCAAGGCTTCCTTAATGTACGTCTGTTTAGCTCAGAGTCATTACTGACAATACTTTCGTCCCATCTCAGGATCAGGTCCAAAGAGGCTCATCAATCTCTCTTATCATGCAGAAAAACATGTCGGGTCCTCAACAGTTAAAATGATTTAACAAAATATTACTTTTCATTTGTTGAAGTGCAGCCCAAAGCTCCACAGACAAACGCTTGTCTCAGGCTGCGGTTTGGGAAGCCAGCAGGTCCAAAAAACATTCTGGATCAATTAATACCAGGGGTGGGGGTCGCACTGTGACGTCACACTATAATACAACACAGCACATCTGCTGGTGTGTGTGCTAGTGGGTCGACATCTGCCTCTGTGTGTGTGAATGAGTCTCTCCCAGTGAGTACGTGTGTGTTCGCATGTCCACATTTGTGGTTGTAGCTCTATATGTTTTAAACCCTCTGCGGTAAAAAAAACTTAGTGAATAAAGGAAACCACCACTTTGTTTCTTTGCATTAAAGAGCCTTGCACAGATACAATAGCAGCAAAATTTCAGAAATTACAGAAAATCTTTCTTCTGGTGTGATTTAAAAAAAAAAAGTGTGATCAACATATACTATTTAAGAGTCTTTATGTATAGATAGCTGTATCCCTGTCACACTTACCAAAAAGCTCTCTGACAGAAACATTAGAAGTAAAAATACTTCTCATATTATGACTGAAAGTGGAAAGGATCCTCACTTACAATAGTGCAACAGCTCCTTGAACTTTTGACATTTTATAATAGCACAAGAAAAGCTTGGGGTGAAAGCAGCTGACTTATCTTTGTTTCGCCCGTGCTTTAAAAATGTCAAAATCATAATGTCTTGTGTCCACAGGGGCATTTTTGGACGCAAGGGCACAGAAGGCTTCTCAGCTTTATGCATTTGACCAACGCAGGCTACAACCTCCGACAAACACACAAACACTTACTGACTGCACCTGATTGGATGAACGCCTCTTGTGGGCTGTCTACCCAGGGATTTCAAACTGGACAAACACGGCGTCTTCTTTGGAAACTTTCTCTTTTATACTGTATGAAAATAGTTTAAACATTTTAGGTGCAAAATAAACCATACAGTTATTGAACCAGATGGTCCTGATTTAAAAAAGTAGCCCTGGCCCCAACTTTATGCAAATGAGGAGCAGGTAACGGAACACCCCGTCTCTTGAAACGCGACGCTTTGCTCCAAGAATGCATTGCACGACTGCTTGCATCGGCCATACGTGGACACGTATCCATAAGAGTCGTTCAGAAGAAAGGTGTGTCTCATTAAACCAAAGCACTTCGTTAAAGGGGCACTGTGTCTTTATTATGTTCAGGTGTGCTCTTCCATTGTTTGTCCATTATAAATGTTGTTTGCTAAAAAAATCGTATTATACATTCATATCCTGACATAGATTCTTTAATAAATGTCTTCTTCCAAGTTATGGGTGAAGAAAAGAGTCAATAATAATAAAAGTGTTATAGATATTTATTACATTTTACAGGTAGGTTTGACATCAGTGGTAAATACGATACTAAGCCAGACAATGCCGCTAAATATGAAGTGCATTTATTTGTGCTGTGAGTTATTCATACTGTGTTTATATGGAACATGGATGGAATTTTAGTCTTGGAAGATAACTGAGCTTATGACAGCCAGTGTTGCCAGATGTAGGACATTATCATATTTGTACGAAATTATTAAGTGCTAAAGCAGTAACTTAATTGTGAGTTTTTGTTTTTAACTAAACTGATCCATCCTCTCTTTTATCAGTAATCAGAGATCTTCTAATCAGTGGAATTACCTGCACGTGTGACACACTGCTGCTGACACTGACAACCTTAACTTTCTCCCCCAACACCACTCTGTGTAGAACCACAGTGGTAATGATGGTTATGTTTGTGGCATTTAAGAGGCTTTTCCTTTTATTCGTCCATTAATCCTACAGTAGATGAAGTCTAATTAATAAAACTCAGATCATTCAAATTTTAATTCACATTTTATTATGAACCTTTATTAAACTACACTCTCCTGACTGGAAAGTTGACAGGGAAATGGTGTAAAACAGTTATGGACTCAGTTAAAGAAAAATGCGAACTGCATTTTTTCATCCCTTATTGAGTGAAATGACCCAAAAGTATGTAAGTGGCAGCCATGATAAGGGTTGGTCAAATTGTCTAAAAGAAGCTAAGGAAGGGTACGTCATCTTTCTCCTATTATAGTGTACATTGGACCATCCTTGACGAAAAGAAAAGAAAACAGTGCCGTCTACATGAGTTCTCCTTCACATCCATCCTTGACATCATGACATTTTCCATAAAGCTCGAGGAAAAGTGGATAATAAAAGAAACGGGACGTGGGGAGTGCTGGTAGCAGTTAGTAGAGTGCATCAGAGGCCTTGTCCTCACTGCAGCGGCCCAGGGTTCAAGTCTGACCTGCGGCCCTTTGCTGCATGTCACCACCTCCTCTCATTCCATTTCCTGTAATCTCTCAGCTGTCCTATCAAAATAAAGCCATAAAAGGCCAAAAAAATACTTTTAAAAAAAGAAACAGGACATTATTGTTTAGACTATTCGACCGCAGCATAGGTCTCAGTGTCAGCTATCTCGGCTTCTTTTAAAGTCTTTGTGTTTAGTCACTCCCAGAATACATCCTGTCTGAGTTTTGACTCAAACTCAGCCGTCCCCAAAATGAATCCAAGATAAATGGAAGAGAATCATGCCCAGTTTCTGTTAGCACCACCCTCCTGTCAGCAGACAGCCAGCAGTAATCTGTGACCATGATGGATAGACGCTGAGAAACAGATAGATCATCCATAACTAACCTCATTAACCCCTTCATGCCCCTGATGTCCTCATACAGCCTGACCTCCCTCAAACACAGGGTTAACTACCGCGGCATTTTGAGAGGCAAACTTGGTTAATTTAGGGACTCCCGGTGCGCTAGTGTAAACCTTTTGACCCTACACCTTTTTAAATTTAAATACAAAGCATGGCTGATTGAGAAAGCCTGACTGAGTTTTACAGCCTTAAATGAACTGACTGCTTCCCTTTTTTAGCGCAGTGTTTAAATCTGTCATCGAAATGGCCAATCTGTGTTGGTTTTAAGGAGGAAGGTTTCAGAAACCTCCGATCTAAACACCCCATCATCACTGCAGACGTGACCATCCATGTGTCCTTGTTTGTGAACCAGAAAATGACACACTCAATATTTGTGTTTAGTAATTGCATTGAAGAATTAAGCAGCCCGCTGATTATTTGTCATGGCTCTGCTTCTGCCAAATGTCTGCAGTTCTGGTTTACATTTCACATGAGTTTACAGGTCTCACAGGACGACACATATGAATACAGTGTTTGTACAGTAAAGCCCTTGTATTGTGAGTTGAGCCAATCATGAACAGATTGAGGAAAATAAAAACTCAACAATGTTGATTTCATGTGATGAGAGCCACCCAGGACCTGAAAGTTACAAGTTAGAACACACAAATCCACGGTAGCACTGGTCGTAATTATGGCTGTGTTTTATGGTTGAGCTGTCCTGTTTATCGGAAAGGGAAACCACAACCTGCCATAAACTGTGTGAACTGAGTCATTAATGCGGCTTATACTCATTATCACCAAAAATGCTGTAAGATTTTCCACTAGCCACCTCATCTGTAGTAAACTGTGAACACAAATAACAGCTGATTATTGTTCTGGTAAAGTATCACTAATAATGGGCTGCAGTATATCGGTCTTTATGTGTGTGTGTACAGAGTTCATGTATTCAAATTCAGGGAACTGAAGCACCCCCAGTTAGAAAATGCCCAGAACACATCATTTTTTTGTTTCTGTGAAATTCTGTGTGTGAGCCTGTCCTGCTCCCAGGTTGGAGATCACTGTAGTGCTAAAAATGGAGCTGGATCATCCAAATGCCAGAAAAGACAATTTCCCAATACGAGCACACACACAAAAAAAACACCACTGGCTTCTCTGAATTGGATGTGCAAGAGCCAAAGCTCCATTTACTGACTTCAGGGGAGTGACTAAGGCTTAAACAGACATAAAACCCTGAAAGCAATTAAAGCAAGTTAAAAGCTCTGGCTCAGCCTTTAGTCTCAGACAGTCCTGTTTAGTGCTGACTTTTCAATGTCCAGTATTGTTAAGAGATTTCAAAACATTTCCTGTCATACAATACAGAGTGACTCTCACAATCAATGCATTTTCAGTCTTTGTTGCATCAAAACGCATTGAACGTTTAATTTTGTTACCAGAGAGGCAGATTTTTGGTGCAATATCTGTGTGGCCGGATATAGAAAAATGTTTAAAATCATGTAATTGGGATTTGAACACTTCCTACAATACTCTGCGACACCTATATTAGTTACTAGTGTTCATTTGAGCCACGCAGCAACGTACAAGTGTGTATGCTGAAGGAGCAGGACTACCCGATGCTGTGAGTTTTGACAGTCATTCGCCATCACTACAATTTGACCCATGAAAAAGAGACAGCTACTGTCTGTCTTTTCTATAATGTTGGACAATTGTTGAAAATAACATAATGCTGCATTCACACAATAGCAGCAGAATGGGAAGGACAGGAAAACACTGCCGTCATTGTCACATGGTTCAAATACTTTTCTTGTCATGGTGAAATCAGAAATTGTGGATCAGGTTGAATTGACTCAATAGAGTTAATATTTAATAGTGTTAAGACTGGAATTTATGATGTAACTCTGCAGCCATTGTGCCTCAGTATTGTTGACGCTTAGTTTCACAGATTAGGAGATATTTTCTGTCAGAAACTCCCAAAATATCTCACCCATTTTTACAACCAGGAGGCTGACATGAGCTTTTATTCTGACACATTTGCTCATAACAGTATGACGTAAACATTGCACAACTAACGTTTAGAGGGAGTCCATGCAAAGGTAAGCAAACTAAGTACAGCCCACAACTTTCCAAATGGAAGCTAGTTAGCCTAGTTAGCCTAGCTTGCTAGCTTCCACTTTCCGAGTAGAATACAAAAGCAATTTCGCAATAGTTCTTCCCAAATGCTGAAGGCTGGAGGGTCCACAGTACATAATCAATGCTATGTAGGCTTGTTGAAAAAGGGAAACACGGCTTGTATTAACATTCATAGGCAATACAGGGCTACAACATTCTCTAGTGAGTTGAGCATCACAGAAGTTGACCGCATGTCTTCTAACAGCATGGCCCTTAGTCGTCACTGCTTGGAGAATGCCAACCAAAGTGTATGAATCTTAGATGCCCAAAACAGTTGAACAGAGAAAAAAAATATGTGTAACACTCAGTATTTTCTTGGTGAAGATGATTCCAATTAATCTTGCTCTTTTCTAACTCACTGGTCTTCTGTGCATGTGGCGACATACATTTTAAGTCAGCAACATTGTATAAACCAGAGAACTGCAGCTCAGTGAAGGATGTAAAAGTTGCCAAAGCACTGAAAATTTCCAGGAGCACAGGATGTTTCAACATTTTAAACCACTGTGACTCTTCCTAGAGCTAATTACTGTGTGCCAACAGAAATAACCCTTATGTGCCAGCCCACACACACACACACACACACACACACACACACACACACACACACACACACACTTCATCTTATGCTCACACACAAACACAGGGTCCAATTTTGTCCCTTTTGCATTCAAGTGGTATATCAGCTGAGGGTCACTGCAGCTGTTCCTGCCGCCTACTGCACCTGATAACCACCCTGGGAGCAAAACAAGAGCGCACACAGAAACATCAGCATATCTCATTCTGTGAGACGTGAGATAGGCAGCAGTCACTTTTCCACTGGGCTGGTCGCCGAGTGTTGTTTACCTCTTTGACTGTCTGCCACACAGAGACACAAACGTTTACTGTACAAGGGGAACCAAACAACTGGTGGCTGTGATAACTGAAGAGCCACATGAAACACAACATTCATGTGGTGTCTCTCATGTTGGTGTTTCTATTCAAGCCAGAGGGTCTTAAGCCTCGTCAGATATCAGACAGAATTGTCAACTTGTTACACTTTTTACAGAATCAGTCAACTTTCTGGAGTGGGCGGATTCAAACGTCTGGTCCCAGGTTGTCTATCAATGCATTTCCTTCTTTAAATGTAACCAGTACTGACAGGAGGCAATGGTTTAGCAGTGAATCTGGAGCTCAGAAGTCTTCTTGTCAAATCAATACATGGTTATTAACATTGTCAGGCTCCTGGGTCAGGGAGAATCCTTCAGGTTTCAATTTTCAACCTGTGTGTCTTGGGATGAACACACCCTTAAATGCATTCATACCCCAAAACACTGGAGACTGAATCCAGGAGATGAGTGCATCTGACAAAAAACTGCCATTGACTAGTGCACCAAATGCATTGACTCAGAGAAAATACCAGAGCGAGCTCCTAGATCAACCCAGGAATCATGCACTATGAGCAGCCTGTACTCATCAGAAAAACAACCGTACGTCGACTGTGAAAGCAGCTTACTATGACTGATGTTTACGTTTCTTGCGCAGCAAAGGAGGAAGTCAGATGAAGTAATATAAAGAGTGAAAGTCCACACAGAGAGGAGGATGGGGTGGACGGTTGATTAAGACAAGAGGAAAGTGCCCTCTTGGATGCCTCTATGGTAGATAAATAGAAGTGTCGTATAAAGTACCCAGAAGTCATACTTGAGTAAAAGTATGATATCATGGTAAAATATTACTTTGGTAAAATTTAAAATCACTCATACAAATACTACTTGAGTAAAAGTCTTAAAGTATCTGATATTAAGTAACAAAAGTAATTTTCTAGCAAAAAATGAACTCAAGGATCAAAAGTAAAGTAAATTATAGGCTACATACTGTATATTTACAGCATGCATGTGCTGTAAACTATGGGTTAATCACTTATCAGCCTGGCCGATTATCAGATCGGATAAGTTCAAATAAACACACACTTTATTTTTGGCTATGATGCAGCATGTAATCTGAAAAGTAACTAGTAACTTAAGTCATTCGATTAATGTAGTTAGTAAAAAGTACAATATTTGCATCCAAAATGTAGTGAAGTGGAAGTGTAAAGTACCTTAAAATTGTACTTAAGTACAGTACCTGAGTAAATGTACTTATATTACAGTCCATAACTGGATAAAACATGATAAAGTGCCCTCTGGGGTGGCCTTCCAGTGCCCTCTTTGCGTGCTGGTACCGCATACAGTTGGTGCCCTTTGTATTTTTTTCACCCTTGCCCCTCAAACATCCTGAGTCCACCACTGTTGTAGTCTTTGGGAAAACTATCACTGATTTAAATTGATAGACCACAGTTTCATTGAACATTTCATGTGTGTTAATTGCTGTATAAAAGATATTTAGACTTTTGGGAGTAATCATATTATTTAGTAATAAAGTTCGAGTTATTGAACCTTTTTAAATAAGTGGATAAACTCACTAATCCAGTCTAATTCTACGTTAGTGGACAGTAATGTGACTATTATCATTATTATAAAGGTAAATTACTCTGACTGTCGCGTTGTGCACATTTTCTGAGAACTGGATTGCTTTTTTCCAAGAAGAATCTTGCCCAAAGGGCCACCCACCCAAAATTGTAACATTAAGTTCAGTGACTTGTGAACTAAGTTGACATTAGTCAGGTGAAATGGTGAAAACGTGAGTCTCAGCCCTGAGCGGACGTCCTACATCCTACACCCATAATAACTACAGCTTGATTCTACTTAACTTCCATGGCTGCAATTTTCTGTGTGATTACTTCCTCTGCTCTAAAGATGAAAATTGTTTTCATACACCAGGTTGTCATCTCATTCTAGGAGAGCCTGGTATTTGGACGGATATGTTTGTGTTAGGTGCAGGCTGTAGGTGTGTGTGTGTGTGTGTGAGTGAGTGTGTGTGTGTGTGTGTGTGTGTGTGTGTGTGTGTAACAGCTGGTCCTTGGAGCCATCTGTTTGAGCTCTCTCTTCCTTCAGTGCTGCAGCTCAGTCAGGGTCAAGTGTCATTCAAGGTAACGTTCACAGTTTTCAGTTTTCACTGTGTGACACTGGAGGTGTGTATTTGACACATTAACCTCGAAACCAGTTACCTTTCATTGGTTGATGTGTTGTAGTCTATTGTACCTTACAAATGTTTGAATGCTTCAGATGAGAAGCAGTGACAAAGTTCAGACCACATGAACACTCAAAATATTTAGTGGGAGGATAAGACTAGAATTTAAGTGCACCACCGGTTTCTAAAGTTTTCCATCAGTTTCCTCCTCCTTGTCACTACATTTTAGGTGGTAGGTATGAAATATATTTTCCTACTCAAACCTTATTTTCATCATTGTATGAACCAAAAGCAGTGCAACACAGACCTTGACCCATCCTGCCTGTGAGATTCAACAATGTTTTGGGGTGCAGACCTGCTGATTTGTGTTGAGAATCGACACTCAACATTAAGTTATTTCTTTGCCTAATTTCAGTAAAAAATGAGTGACAGAGTCATCATTAGATCTGACATGGATTTAAATACAAAGAATTAAAGGCACAGATTAACCTATTTGAACTATTGCTTCGTCTGTACAGGTTGCCTGGCATCAATCTACGGCTGTATCTGCGCCCACATGCAGCCATAAAGCCACAACTCCCCATAAAATGGTGAATAGTCATTTTTAAACTGTATTTTTAAAGATTTAACAAATAAGATTATATGCTTGCATTTCACATTCCTGCAAACCATGGATACGTTCAAATTCCCATGTGTCATATGTATCAGAGAAATATTTCCTACAATACCTGTAATATCACATTTACATTATGTATATATGAGCTGATTTCCATGTGTGGAGGTGGAAGGGATGATGATGGTGTGAATGCTGGGCGAGACAGGCTCAATGCCATGTTTGAGACTGCGTTTCAACATTTGTAAGCGTGAAACTACTGGATACGTTTGACAAAATGTCTGGACAATTTCCTGCCGTAGTTGTGGCGACAAAAGCAGGTAATTTAAGCAAAAAACATGATCTTTTCCTCACCATAACCAAGTCTTTTTTTCCCAAACCTAATCAGACCACAAGCACAGCGTGGACACAACATTAAATGAATAATTAAACATAAAGAAATGTAATATGCAACTTAAACAAATGTAATGTTTGAGCATATCCTATGTTCGTATAAACGTACAATACCAACATCTATTCCAGCGACTGGTTTGGATATAGAGTGCTAATAAATGAGCTTCAGTGGTGCTGGTAGGTGGATTATATTTGGTTAACTGCCCCCCCTGCCGAACAGACATGAGAATCTTCTCATCGAGCTCTCAGCAAGAAAACGAATTAGCATATTTTCCAAATTGTTTAACGATTCCTTTAAGCCGACTACTGCCACTGTTGTTTGAAAAGGACCAAATGGCCAAACTTTAACAAGCACCTTGAGAGACTACATGGAAGAGTTGACACAAAGATAAATGTTGGGTGGAGTATAATTTCAGTGTTGCTGCTAAGTGGAACTTTGGCCATGCTTGTGAAAGGAGATGTCAACATTTTTTGAAAAGCCATTTTTTGCCAAGGTTCGACAGCTGAAAGAACCAAGATCCCTTGTTGTATCGCACAAAAATAAAAAGCACGACATAAGTCAACAAGGGTTTTTAAAAAAACGGAGATAATGTTGATCATTGTGAAAGGAGACAGATGAGAGAGGGCGGAGGAGGAAAGAACCAGAAAGAGACAGAAAGGGAGAAGGGGAGGGGGTTCTTGTGACCAAGACTGAGATTAGTTTTGGAGTAGTTCCTGTAGTAATTTTAAGGGGATTTCCCCTCTGAGCTGCACAGCTGATTACAGGCGGGTTTAAACTTTAAAGGGTGCTTGAGGATAGCGAAGAA
Organism: Pagrus major; assembly: GCF_040436345.1. Taxonomy (NCBI): domain Eukaryota; kingdom Metazoa; phylum Chordata; class Actinopteri; order Spariformes; family Sparidae; genus Pagrus; species Pagrus major. Next base: position 9,078,650 of record NC_133231.1, read on the forward strand.
GCCGATGTTGACGGTGGAAGAGAGGATGATGTTTGGATAACGACCGCGGCAGTAGTGGCAGAGATGATGGAGAGGGAGATGACCGTGAACAGCAGTTTAAGATGAAGGCGGCGCAGCAAGAGGCTTTGAATAATGATGATGTGGATATGAAGATAATATTAAAAATAATGATGAGGATCACTGACGCACTGATCAAAGAGGAAATCAGGCAAAGGTCGATCCTAACATAAATAGTCTCGTGACCCGGAGCTAGACTCATATGTTAAGACTCAGACTGCGTATTAGCTTGAGGCGAGTCACCAGCATGAGAGTCTACCTGTCTGTCTATTTCTGCTTAAAGCTGAGATTAGATTGGCGCCAGTCACATCGATGCTCCAGGTGTGTGTCTTACAGGTACTATTTTTCTAGGATAAAGGCAGGAATCCCATTGTGTGTGTGTGAGTGTGTGTGTGTGTGTGTGTGTGTGTGTGTGTGTGTGTGTGTGTGTGTGTGTGTGTGTGTGTGTGTGTGTGTGTGTGTGTGTTAATTTGTATAACTGGTCAGAGTTGATGGGTCGCAGATCTGGCAGCCGAGCCTCTGACACACACATTTCACATAGCGCAGGGCCACCACCTGCATGGCGGCTGTTCTACATCCGTGTGCCAGCTCCTGTCCATGGCATCATTGGCCACTGGAGAATATCAACAGTGAAGTCCCCCACCAATCGGCGACTGCCGTCCAATGCACACACAGCGCTGGCCAACGCTGGTTGCGCTGTTCCCAATGTTTCTGAAGTGTGAAATTGAGCCCAGATGCTCAATAAAGCAGTGGGAACAAGAAGATTATGTGTATGCGAGTGTGTGTGAGTGTGTGTTTACAGATTCTCTGCCCAGGATTGTTCATGCCAGACTTGAAACCACTGTATCGGCCAGCCGTGTTTTCATTCCATTAATGTTTACTCCAAATCAATGTTCAATCACAACCCAAAACACATTCATCACATAACACGTGATCAATGTGTCAAAAAACCCTCCTCTCCTTTCCCCATCACATGCACTCTCTCACACACACACATCCGGATACAGTACATACAGTACATTATTTCCAATCTCATCGTCCACCCTTAATTTTCCCTCTGATCTGCACCGTAGTGGGTCAGAGGCTCAGAGACGAAGTGTTTCCACTGGAAAATCAGCTCACGAGACGAGGAGTGTGGACGTAAAGCCACTCCAACATCTTGTGAGTTTCCGCCTCTGCTAATCACGGTTGGAAAGGAGTCACAATGGTTGCTCTATCTCTGTCTGTGTGTGTGTTAGCGTTATCCATTTCCGTCTGTAATGTAATTTTAGAAGGAGTCAGGATGGTTTCCACACACATGCACTATGACACACACATACTTGCAGATGGCCTCACTTTCTCCAACTCCACCTGTTTTCATCCCAACCCCACATAAACAGTATGTCTCCACCCTGTCTGGCCACCATTTTAATTGTTTTGAACACGCTGTTGAATATAAAACCACAATGTGAATGCAGCAATTTTGACTTCCTCCAGTCAGTATTTTGATTCATGGTATAACCTAATCATTATCTTATGATTCATTAAAGTAGTGTTATGTAGATATTGGCATTTTGTGCCATTTTGTATTACAGAGACTGTGGGTGTCCCCCACAGTCTCTGTAATACCACCGTCATAAATACAAATCTCAGTTCTATTACAATTTGTCAGATGTAATGCAGGTGCTAAGTACAAACAAAACTCACTACGTCATAATGTTATGTGTTGAAAACTTGTATCTTGAAGTAAACATGAATGTAATGCTTGGATCCTACCTTTATTGATGCAGAAACAAGTGATAGGAGGGCGGAGTGGTTGTGATAGAGACACCATTCACACTGTACCATCAAAATGATTTTGAGATTGTTATTTTAAGGTTAAAAAGTTATCCACTATGTAGCCCTACAATCAAAGTCATTTGGACTGTGTTCCAGGCCAACAGAGGGCAGGACCATAGTGGTGAGAGGTGGACTTGGTGCTCACACACAGTCAAAGTTGATGGACAGAGATTTACAGTTGTTGAACTTTTGATATGAAGATGCCGACTCCATTATCGTCACCATCTTGTTGCTGATATTTACATGCACCTTGACGTATAATCAAAAGATGCATTACATGTTTCTGTATATTTGTATATAAATAACTGTTCTGAAATTTGTGTTGCATGAAGCCTGTGTTGTATAACGATGAATAAAGTACTTTGTACCTTGTTCGTGATTTATGCCTTTCTCACTCTTAATTAAAAACCCTAATTGTAAAGTGTTACCGCATATACTGGTGGGCGTCAGCTATCACTGGTCTGACTGGGTTTCTTATCACCAACCAAACTGTGGCCTCTTCTGTTCACTTCTGTTCCACTAGAGGAGACATAGAGACCATCCTGTGTTATCTGGCTGACCACTGCTCACTGAGACACAGCTGGCAGGCATCATGTAACAGGATATCCATACAATATATCAACACCTACATGAGGTATATGATTAAGTGAAAGCCAATTATGATGTTAGAATACAATTAGATAACTGTCACCTTTAAAATTTGGGTCATAAGGCGGACAATTTGATTTTTCGAACAAACTGACAGGTGGTCAACTTTCTACACATGCATCATGAGGCTATGACGCAGGTCCAGCTTATATCAACAAGTGATGTAATCATGAGTCATTCAATAATCAAAACAGTTTTGTTGAGGAGCTGTGGAGGGTAAGATGTTGCAAGTTGGATGAGAAGATTCACATGTCCAGCCATTAAATAAGTATTTGTTGAATCAGTCCAAAAGGGAAATGTAAACACAACAAGTTGTGGTCTTACAGGGAGTTACATAGTGTAACTATTTCTTGGACTGGAGAGCCCATTTGTCGTCACCAAGCACTGACAGCTAGAGAGTGAATAAGCCTTTTCCCCAATATGTCCAACTGTTCCTTAAAATATATTTTAGAAGAATGTCCAAAAAGATTTTAAAACATGTTGGAAACCAATGCAATACAAAATGCTGCTCCTAAACTAAAAGACCTGTGTTTAAACCGAGTTCCTCGACTCCCACAAAGCTGAGCTGTGTGAACTGAGACCGTGTGGGACTCAGAACAAAAGGGTGAGCTGTGATATGCAGCCTGTGACCACTGGACAGGACCGGGAGATTCCACAGCTGACTGTTCACCAGCTGTGTAATGGACGAAGAAATCACTGCTCCCTATTAGAGCATCAATCCTCTGTGAGGACGCACTGTCAATAGATAAGTCTACATTTCCTGCTGTGAAACATTTTTATTGTGTTAAAAAAAAAAGTCACACGTCAAAATTCTAGAAAATCTTTAAGGCGCTCTTTATGCTGTGGATGACTTTGGACCATGTTTGTAGAGCATGTACTGTACGCATGTGTTTAACTGAATTGTAAAACATCGGTGTACACATGTGCTTGCTTGTGCATGTGTGTGTGAGAAGAGAGATGAAGCGCAAAACAACTCTGCAACCAGCATGACTTCACCACGGGGGTGTGAGCTCCCCTTCAGTTTCGCTCCCAGTCGTGGCACATGTCCCATCCGGTGCGCGAGCCAGTCGTAACCGACTAATCATCGCCGTGGAAACGTGCTGACAAATAGGCTGATGTAGTGGGAGCGACTGTGATTATGCTGAGGTCAAAACAATTAGCTGGAGCCGCCTGGACAGTCCATTGTGCTCGGTCAGTCACACAACGTATGTCACAAAAAAATGTCCCTGCGATCGTCTTTATCAATAATCTGAGCGTTAGGCGACTAAAACACTCAGTGTGGCCGGCATAAAGCCTTCAACTGCAGCTCATACACTCCACAGAAACCTGCTGAACATGGCCAAGTAAACTGTGATTTTACTGTAAGTTTTGTAATTCTGTCTCTGTAGAATTGGGTATAACTCTGTGTGTTGTAATGGAGTTGGGTTGGTTTTATATACATGTATTGTATTGCAAATGTTGCTATTTAGTTCTCTAAAAGAAAAACTTCACGTCCCCCATGGCACCTCAGCTCTCACCACTCTGATGCCAAAGACACCAACGTTAGGCAACAGCAAGACTGATTGGACTTAGTTTTGGCTGACATCCATTCAGCACAGTGGAACACCACTATATGTCACAGAGATTAGTTGGGACAGAGAAAGCTACATGGATATCTAATAGAGTGGAGTCATACTGCCTGAGGGCTTCAGCGGCAGTTGGCATAAAAGTCCTTTAAAGTGACTGAACTGTGCGATATAACTGTGTGGCTTGAAACACAGAGAGCTGTGCCAGTGTGGCTTCAGTCGAATAATCGTTAAATAAATAAGTTTAATGATGGAGTCACACAGATTCATTGCACTCCCCTCAGTCCCACAGTGACGTAGTAGGTCATTAAGGGCTTGCCAACCTGTCAGTGTGTATTGTGTGAATCAATGTATAATGTGATTAACGTCTTCTGTATCCACTTGAAGTCATCAGTGTTTTGCTCGGTGTTTGGTCCAGTGTCAGTGTTGTTACAATCTGCCTGTTACTGTGCAATGTGTTATTTGCAAAAGAGTCATATCGTGCCAAAAATTGGTCTGTAAGGGGTTCATCCTCTCTGAGCATGAACATGAATGTGCTCAGTTGCTTTCATGACAATCTGCACATCAGATATTGGTACTATTTCTCTGTATGAGTGAAAATTAGAGGGTGGTTTTGGTGCTGTATAAAGAAAGGTCAAAGGGCCGCACTGAAAATATTGGTATCCTCTGGGAACAAATTTTGCAAACAGTAAATCTCATGGAAATCAAATTTCAAGACACTTTAAAGCTGCTTTAAGTGTTGTTGTTTTTTAAACTAACTTCCTGTCCGTTGGCAGTTAGCAGGATTCCTGCTCTCTGCATGTTCACAAACAGACGGGGGGAGGAGAAACACGGGTTACTGACCAAACACTCAATAACAGTGATTAATGTTGGAATATAGAGCTATTTCACACTCATTTTAATAAGAAAATATCCCTTAGAGCAGCTTTAATGGACTAAAGTTTTCACCATGGGGACTTTTTTTAATGGACGTTAGAGGAAAGATCACCGTGGCAGGAAGGATAAGGAATCTCAAGACCATGAATACCTTTACAAATGTCTCATAAAACACCTGACCAAACAACATAAAACAAGGCTCTAAAACGAGATTCTGCAGCCGTGCTAACTGTTCTGTGAGGCTATGCTTTGAGCTAAATGCTAACATCAGCATGTTAACATGGTCACAATGACAATGCTAACATGCCGATGTTAAGCGGGTAAAGTTTATTCCATGTTCGCCATCCTATTCTTGCACGTTAGCATAGCATTTGATGATTAGCACTAAACACAAACTACAACTGAGGCTGATGGGAATGGTAGTTTTAGGTGTATTTGGATCACCAAGTGAGAAGAATTCATCCTGACGGGGCTTGAATGTGTCTAAACTTCCTGGCAATCCATCCAACAGTTGTTGAGATACTTCACTAAAAACTACAAATGACAACCTCAGTGTGGCACCGCAGACATGACAGCAAAGTCAAAGTGGATTCATCCTCTGGGCACCATGAATACCTGTGCAAATTACCTGGAAATATATCGTCATTGTTGAAATATTTCAGTCTGTGTCAGTGATCTACCAACATTGCCATATTGGTAATATGTTCAGCAGGCTTTTTGCTTATATTGGCTTTTCTATTCTACAAGATTGGCATCAGGGGAACTGTTGAGAGTTTGAATCCATCCCTTGTCTGACATTGCATGAGAGTCTCTGGGGTCGCCTCCCACAGACACACACCCTCACACACGAAAATACACACGTCAGCAGTCGTCATCCGCATTGGGTAACTGTGTCACCTCATGAGTCAGTGTGACCAAGAACACCCACCTAGCAGGTTCAAGGAAGCCCTGGGAGTCTATAACAGTGTGTGTCTGTGCGATGGTGCTTGTGTGAGATTGTATGTGAGTCTGCGGGGGGATGTAGGGCTTGCCCAAACAGCTGAGCAATCCGATCTTCAGGGGGGGATTGGATAGAAAGAGGCCTCTATCTCTTTGTTTCTCTGTGTCTTTATCTATTCTTACTCACTCTCTAACTGCCTTTGTTAATCTACTTATTTGAATAATGTTTAGGAACATGGTTTTGGGTTTGCGTACAGTGTGTGCACAAGTATACAAACAATACCACTGATTTGGGATTTCCAGCAACCACTGGAGATTCTGAATGAATGTTGTTTTGTAAGCTGCTGGTTTATTTGTTTAATTTTGATTTTCACACTTCTGACTTCATATGATTTTACATCTCAACTTGTGAAAACTGGTTGTGCAATCACATTATTGTTGCTGAGGCCTTTAAATGGCTCTCTGCTGTTTTCTACTGACTGAGAGACACCATACCAGTGTCACAGCGTGCCTGCTCCTGAGTAACATGATTATTTTGATTGTTCTATGTTCTGCCAAAGTGGGTTTGATGTGGGCTTGATGTCGACATGACGACCGAGGTAACTGAAGACATGAAGCTTTTTGTTTTTTAACATCTGTTTCTTGATTCTGGAAAGTGGTTTGGAAATACACCAGCAAACACACAAACAACAAACGGAAGAAAAAAGAGCAATGAATTATTGGCGTTGATACAGAAAAGGAGAAGTTGCATGAATTTATCACAGAAATAACGACGCTAATACTGAGTTAATCTGCTATACCATTAAAGGTCTGATATGTAAGGACCGGCCATTTGTTGAATTCAGTGATTTAAAACAAATAGAAAATCAGAAAAAGCTAACTGCTGCTAACTGTAGCTGCTGTTAGCTATTTAGCTCGTTTAGCCATGCATCTAGTGGTGCAGATGAGAGCACCGGAGGAGTGTTGGTTATGTTTCCAATCAAACTTTTACCTCTTGAGTAACAAAGTGGCTATAGCTAGCTGCTTAGCATGCTAACTTCAATTCATATCTCTGCAACACTGTAAATAGACGTCTTTGACATGATGTTAAAACTGTCATTTCTACACATTCTGCTGATAACTTCATTTTTGAATGTTTTCAGTTAAAATTCTCACATGTTGAACCTTTAATCGCTCACTTGAACTTTTCAATCAGACTAATGACAGGCTGTCAGAAAGAGTCCCTCTTTGTTTGACCTGTTGAATCTAATTTTCTCTATATGTGAGGCAGAGTAAAAAAACTCAATTTTAAAATCCAAAAAATCTAATAAATGACTAAAGAAAGTTTGCAAAGTCATACTTTTAAGAACTGGTGAGACAAAGTCCCTGGATCAAGCTTGTATCTGTTGGCCTGACTTCTCAGTAATTGTTGAATATCTTCTAAAAGAAGAGGTAGCATACAAAGTGGTCATGTTAAGTGTTTAGAGCACTACAGGCAACATTTTATGGGTGTAGACACAGAGCACTGGCCAATTCAGTAAATCACTGACCTAAGTCTTACTGACTTTACAAAGAAAGAAGTATTTTTTTGAAACCCTCCTCAAAATAACGCCCAATACCATAAATGACAGTAATTCAAGAGTCAAAAGATTTAGTACGTGACTGTGTTTCTGACTGTGAAGGTCCATCTGTTCACCATCTTTAATTAAACAGTTCAAGACATTAGCCTGCCACATATTTCATGACACTGTCACTGTTATAATACTTGCATCAGTACTTTGGTATCCAGTGTCGCCACACACTTCATTCATTAAACCATAACAACCATCTCACTCATTATTCACTCATGCTCTCAGTAAGAGGTGTCAGTTACATATGAAGAGGCTGTCCATGTGAGTGCACACAAAACTGTTAGCACAGGAAATTTAGATCTTTTTTTATCACCCTCGCAATATGATCAAGAAAGTTTCCCGAATAGCACTGACTTGTGGTTTCCTGGAGCACAAAAGCCCACAGTGTTTAGTAAACCTCACACAGCAAGGGAAACCACACAAGCAGGAGAATATAAAATGACTCAATAATTCAAACATATCTTCCTGTTTTCTGTGCAATCCTTGGTTGTGGTTCTGTAGAGGCGCTTATCATTGTTGTGTTGTAAGCGGAAAAACTGAATGTATCGGATGTTGTTTTTGGCTTTGATGTTTTCAAACCATATCACTACGGCATCATATAACCGGGAGCACATGTTATTGGCTCGGACATTCACATCATTACCATATCACTCCATCAGTGCCATCAGCAACTCTTAATAGATCACACATCCATGGACAGAATACATTTGGCTTTTCACAGTCTGCAGCTGGTAGGTTTCTTTTAGGGAAAACAGTTCTAAAATATGCATTTTGGCTAATTAGCAAAAGAGTTTTGCTTGGTTGTAAATTGTTCTTTCAGATTCAACTAACTTGTGGAGGCACTAAAACTGCTGCTACTACAGCACTTTGATTCTAAAAAAGTAAAGTGAGGTTTACTCCTGAACAAACATTCAGTGCCATTCAGACAGTTCCTCTAAATGATCTGGCACAAGATGTGAGAGGATCCAGACTTCACCTCTGGATGATCCCTTTTCTCGGTACATGCCCAAATACACCAAAACTGGCAGGACGCCCCGAGCATCCTCCATTAGATAGTGCAGTGTACCTTGGAACTCACATTTGCTGTATTTTCTAAACAAACCTCTGACTCAAAATGAGGCCGTGAAAATCAGTGCATCAGAAACATGTGGGTGGATACAGCAAGCGGAGGACCACAGTGGAAAGACGAGGGAAGTTAGTAAAAAAGCCTCAACATCCTGTCTGTCTGATAAGCATAACAAAAGTCAGTGATGTTCGGTAATTCTTAGCAGACATGTAGGTTAGGGTCCAGGAGAGTGCCCTGTATTCTGTAGAGGGTTCCACCTGAGAAACTCTTGAACAAATCATTTTGTTTGTGAAGTCACTGGTAATGTAATATCGTAATTTTTCATGTCTGTTTCTCCTGTACTTTAACATTTTCATCTTTATGCAGCTCATTTTAATTCCTGACCACCATCTTCAAAGACTATTCTGTACATTAAAGTGCCCACAGAGACGGTGCATACTGTGGTTGAGTGGTACTGCATATGTAAGCATAATGTATTGATTTTACAGGCTATAGGACAAAGTGAAATCCCTTGGGCAAGCCTAAGAATGCAGCATTATGCTAAAGATCATGTGGTAAACTCACCGTGGTGCCACTTTGATGGTTTGAGGAAAACAGCCTGAATCTCTTGTGAATGAAACACATCACAGAGGGGAGAATGAAAATGGGCTTCATTCCACGTAAGCACTTCATGGCTTCATACCAGACCAAATCTGAACCAGAATAAGAGCATTTTTTAACAGAAATATAATGTTATATCCGAAATGAGGAGGAAATGACTCTGGATTAATGTCCTGTTTAGGAAATAATTACCGTCTTTATGACCATTGGAAGCGAATGTTAATTCCTCAAAACCTTCAATAGTAAACTTCTCGGCTTTTCTTAAAAAATGAAAGTGGCTTTTTCCAACTCCAGATGGTGACAACAGAGATTAATATGGTAACAACAATGTCTTGGTTTCAGTTCGAGGTGCTGTCGAAAATATGCAAACTAGCTAAAAAAGCTGAGAAATGGAACTCATTGGTCTGTACCCTTCACAGACAAGATCCTCAAATATCATTTGCATTGTTCATCACTTGCAAGTACGTGACTAGTGACAAAGGCTTTATGCTGTTTATTAAAAACATAACCGGGACGAAAATAATTCAATGTTTCACAAAAGAAATGTTCCTGCTGCTGTCAAAGTGACTCAGTTTTCTAGCATTTTTTCCAGGCGTCCCCAAAACGAGGCTGTCCATTCTGTTCATTCTGGCAAACTAAAGTTTCACCAGTCTAACGCCTCAGTGAGACTAACTGGTAATTTAACACAGCTGTTGAGAGAGGCAGACGGTCACAGCACCTCAGCCACAGGTGTGTTCAGGGCATGACAGCACTCCTGGTGGACAGGTGAGGGACAGAATACAACACTTTTACAAAACTTTTTCTTTCACTGTTATTTTTTTTTTTAACCAAGTCTGTGTCTCAATATTGTATTTTAAGTAGAACCCTATTTATAAATGTACTTTGCATGTTGCTTTGGTAACTGATTATACAAGAAATTCACACAATATGCCATCTTGTAACAGTATATGAGGCCCATGAGACGACTATCAATCTGACTTTAGAACAGCAGTGCCAATGAAACACTCAAATATAATAATTTATTCTTTTGTTTTCCATTGGGTCTGTGTAGCTGTGTCACTACAGCTACATTTAGTTTATTACTCTGTGCTGTGTCCCAATACTAGATCCTAATTTTATACAGCAGACTATATATAAATCTGAGAATGTTTCTGCTGTTAGTATGCAGTAGTTCAACGTACAAAAACATTTAATACTGACAAGAAATGTCACAAAACTTTTACTGTCAGACGTTAGTCAGACTCAGGAGAGAGCTCAGGATGGTTTTCCAAACATTTAATAGTTATTTCTTCTGTAGTGTGCATGTTTTACCATCATCCACTATTCATTTTAATTGATTCCAATAGCATCTCCATTTCCTAGTCCAACAGCAGTAAGTCCAGCTCGGTGTCTCTCTTGCAGCCTTTCATTTTGCCAACAGAAAGCCAGTCCGAGAAACTCTTGTCCAGCCTCCAGCTTGGTCACTGTCTTTATTTCCCTTCTTACCTTCCTCTGTCAACGTCCCCTTCGTTTCCCCTCTGCCCTGGGCCTGAAAACCTCCTCCTACCTGTGGTCCAAAGCCTGTGTGATAATGGTGTAAAATGCCACCACTCTCTGGTGCATATTTCCAGGTTGAAGGCCCCACTTTCAAAACCAAGTTAGCCAAACCCCATATTAGGATCTGGCCCAGTATTTTAGTGTCTCAGATAAGGAAATTGGTCAAATGTGGCCAGGAATTCTCAGTGATACATTTTTTGGCCCTACTTTTAGGACTGGGAGTAAGAGCCGTTTCTTGTCTTTTTTTAACTTACTGCAGGAAATCGGTCCAATCTAGCTGTAAGGAGATGGCGGGCAGACCCAGACATGCAAGCAGTCAGTAGAAAGAGAAGGCTAATATTTTCTGATGACAGTGAGCTCAAGCAAAGATAACATTTTGAAAAATGTGGAATACTTTTTGTGAAGGAAGCAAACGCTCCATCAACTTGGATAACATACAGTGTGCTGTCTCCAAAGAAACCAAATAACCCATTTTTCACCGAGTGTCGATCGCAGCTTTGCAACAGCAGTGATTTGGATCCATCAACTGACAGCTAACAGCAGATAGGGCCATATACGGTTATACGAAAATGAAATGACAGTTTATGCTTCACAGATCACTTCCCACACTCTCTTTATCTTGAGTTGTTAGAGTGAAACTGAATTTCCCTTCTTTATTTCTATTTACACAATATGTTTGTGTTTGACAGTCTCCTCGGCAACTGTGTTTTCTTTCTGATGTAATTTTCAAAATTATCATCACAATGCCACAAAACTCTACAATGAGGAATGGGATTGGATCGGGCCGATGAGAACAATGTCACGCTATTTTATCTACTTGAAATGAAAAAGAAATCATAAAAATCTGATCTTAAGCTAACACTGACTGACGGTAAATAAATAGAAGTGCAAAGTGTCTTTAGCTGTTAACAAGCTGCAAGTTGTTTTCAGAATTTTTGAAAATATAGAAGCATATACCTTACGATCGTGGCCAGATGTTGGACTTGACAATTTGACGATATGTATATTACTCCAGTCCCCTGAGAAAACAAGGGATCATATAAATAGTCATGATGGGAGAGGAATGTGGACATACATGTCAGTTGTTTTGTACTGCCAGTGTGTGTCATGTCAAATGTGAGACCAAAGCATGACAAATATAAATATTTATCATGTGAACGGAGGAAATCATACATATTAATTCTCTTGTCAGACATGTCAACATGCACATTCCTGCACTTCCAAATACAAACAAAACCACACAGTCTCCAATAGTTCAGATTACCAGTTGACTCACAGACCGTAATCTTTTCACAGACAGAGGGAGGGAGGCTGAATCACAGTGACAGATGTGTAAGGTAGTTCCCACATGAAAGGCCTAATGCATTTACTCTGATGGAGGAGAGAGGAGAGGAGAGGAGAGGAGGGGAGAAGTTCACCGCCTCAGAGGCGATGGAGTATAAGCAGAGGACAGATAAATCAATCAAGAGTAAATAACAAAAGGCAAAAGTGCAAAGTGTCCAGTACAGCAGTCAGTGAAGTTATGTTGAAGTCAGATCAACTAAAGGCTACACAACGTAAATATGCAGCAAGGTAAGGATCTGCAGGTGCAAACAGCAGACTTTCCTCTAAGGCCACCGTGAAGTTGACATTTGTGGTTTTGAGTGAAATAAATCAAATACCTGCAAACTAATGACATTCCCATCAGCCCCAGTTCTAACTTGTTTTTAATGCTAATTAGCAAATTTCACATGTTGTTTCTTCAGATTCATTTTGTGCTTGATTGCCAACAGGTGTGTCTTTTAATCATCAGGTGTTGATTAACGGAGAATCCAGCAACGTCACATTCACAAATACAAATACACCTAAAAAAGTCAACAGCCACAGGCGTTAGCGAGCACAAATCCACTGTACAAAACTCCATAAGCTTTTGGAAGCCGTGGCACCTCTTATCTTTTCTGCAGCTACGGCCGCAACAGCTGATGTCCAAGGTCTTCCAGGAAAGTGTGTCGCTTGTGAGATCTTCTGGCTTCCCAAGTTGGAAATTTGGCCAGGGAAAGCACTTGTGCGTTTACAGCAGCAGGGTTGAGGCGGTTGAGGTAACTATATAAGGTTCCCTCATCAGTCCTGTTCTGTTGGGGCGGCTACTTGGACGGTGTCTCAGCCATTGTCCCAGCTCATATTGTCTGAGCTAGTTTTGTCACACTCATGCTTGAATTCTGCTTTTTAAATTATCCACAAAGCATTTCTTGTTTGGTTGTAATTGATCCAATAAGCCAATATTAAACATCTGAAATAAAGCTCAAGAGAAGCCATACAAAGATACACTTTCACCCACCATCCTCCCATCCTCCATTTCTTACTCTTTAACTCTCTCCATCTTAATGTTTTCTCCCTTTACACTCCTCCATTTCTTCCTCCCTGTGATTCTGTTTATTAGACCCTCTGTTTCTTCTATTTGTTCATTACTGGATGCTTATTTATGATTTATGGTGGGTGTCACCAACAAGCAAATCCTCACATCTGGACCTCTGCAGGACCTCCATGTGCACACACATAAACTTGAAACATTCGTAAGCGCACACAAAACACAGAGGCTGCAAGTTCACAAGTGCACAGCTGAATTCACATCCACAGCAATAAAAGCATACAGATTTACTTGCAAGTACAATCCACACACACACACACACACACACGCGCGTCAGAACCTCACCAACATACAGTGCATCTTCATTTATCGCCATGACGATGAGAAACAACATTCCCACCCTTTCTTCTTTGTAAACCCCCTGAAGTCAATCTCACACACGCACAAATAAGCATAATGTGGCGTCATGAAACAGAGCACAGCTACAGATCCAAGACCTCGAACAACAAAAACACACTGGAGGTGTTGCCACACTGTGTTGACTCCGGTCAGCGGACAGTCATGATGAGTTTGAAGGTTTTTGGTGTTTATGTAGGATGTTACACTCACTGCCCTGTTGTTTACTGTAATGTGTGTAATTAAGAACCCCACTGAATGTTTGCACTGTTGTGTCTTTGACATCATGGCAAAATGTGGTCCTGGAAACACCTATTGTGGCTGGAACTACCACAGAAGTAGTTTGGGTGTTTATAGATCTGTCTATCTGTCTGTCCGTGGACAGATTTTGTCATTGTCCAAGCAAGGTGCTGTAAGTCGGACAAAGTTTTGACCTGGCATAAGATGTTAAGTCAAGGAGTATCAGTTCAGAGCTGGAGAGCATTTCTACATTTAAGGAAGAGCAAAGAACGGCACTGAAGGATTTTCTCGATGAAAAACACGTTTTCACAAGTCTCTGTTCTGTGTAACAAACTATCTGGCACATCGTTTACAGATGAGTTATATGATGAACTCATTGAATGGAACCATTCTTCAAAGAATGTACAGCTGCAACCTGGAGAAGAAGATGAACAGACTTTTATTCAACTGCATACTCATCCGTTGGAAAGCCAGACCGCACTAACAAAGCTTTCCATAGATTACATTACCTTACCTTGCAAGACCTTACCACAGCACCTGAGGATGCAGCACTCCTATCCTAAATGTTATTTGTCCTAATTATTCATTCGTTTATTTGTCATTCCTATTAATAAGCTTGTAGAGTGTTGCTTTTACAACCTTAAGAAATCATTCACAGTTTTACATTTTGAGTTTTGGAGAATCTGAAAGTTCCACATTTCCTTGCATCTGTAAATTATTTTGACGTCTTTCAGGATAAAATCAAAAACATACATCATTAGTGCCCACTTTTGGCCAGCTTTTTCTTCATAGACATGACTCTGAACTGAAACCACAGAAAGTGATCATATTACTTTGTAAAAGTAGACCTGCTGAATATGTAGTAGTGCCCCCAAATTCCCCAAATAACCCTAACCCAACCCCCACGTTTCCTTCCACAGGTCTACATGATGTTTTGACACTCAGCTTTGAACTGTACGGGGTTTGACACAAAAAAACAAGAAGCTAAGATGTGAAGAGAGAAGTGAGAATATTTTGCAGGCATTAATGAGATGCATAGTTTTCAACTAAATGCTATTATTTTTTTTTATCATCTAATGGACAAATTTTGTATCCGTGGGATTGTAGACGGTTTTAAATTAGTTCAAGTCAAGTCTGTTTTGAGTTAGTCAAGTCGAAAGTCATCAGATTTGCAACTTGAATCCAAGTCATGTGAGTTCATATCTCTGCTGTGTACGATTGAAGAAGAACATACTCACAACGGGCCAAGACGAGGTAAAACTCTGCAAAATATCCTCATGATGGCATGAATGCACTAACCTTTCTCCTCCTTTCCTCTATCGGTTTTTTGTCATCTTTCCACATGTCCTGCAATGAAAAATCTACCTGCTAACATTTCTCATCTAAAATCATGAGGTATCCCCCAGTCATTGCAAAAACATCAGCTCAACTCAGTTCAGCTTGTTGTAGGTGCTAGCAACACAGCTGACACGGGAGCGACCCTCCTCCGCCCTCCTCCGCCCTGCCACTCGCTCCACTCAGACGCCTCTTTATCTCTTCTCTTTCTCCCCGTGTCTCCCTTCATTCCCAGTGTTTTCCTGATGGTTTGGACTCAGCACGGCCATAACAAACACACTGTTGCCATGGTTACATTTCACAAAGTCCCAGCGCACCACTTCTGAGAAGGAGGACCTCTCCTGGGCTACAAGTGTTGCCTAATGCTAAGTGGTTATTTATGAGATCTATTTAAAAAAAAAAACAGTTGTTGTTTTTCATTTCATTGTAATCTGTTTCATTTCAGTGGGAAGAGAATTTAAAAAGTAATGGCTTTGTAACGTCAATTGTCAAGTGCCTCAAAATGTGCTTTCTTTAGGAGCAGAAACCTTAATGTTTTTCCTGTTACGTCAAGCTGTCTCTGTATGATTTTCCCAGATGAGCTCACCTACTTTCTGCTCCCTGACACCACCTGGCCAAGGCAGACGTCTGGCCATCGTAACATATGTCAAGGGTATGACGGCTGGAGGTGTGCGAGGGATTTGGTATGGTGTGTGTGAAATTTATTTGAAGGTATATGATTTTTTCCATGAACAAGCGCTCGATGCTTCTTGGCTTTAATGTGGGTTTGTGCGTGCTGCCTGTGTGTGATCATGCTGTGGGGAGTCTGCTCAGCTGAGGGACTGAGGTGTGGCAGGGTTAAGAGGTTAAAGGTGCTCTCATATTCTAGAGTCACTGATCCTTCCCTGGAGATGAGAAAAACAAGTGAAGCTTTGGCCAGCCACAGAATGACTAGCTTCCCATTATGCATCCACTTGTAATAACATGTCAGACAGCGGGAGCTTAATGTGGAGTTTCAATGTTATTTCCACAGTGTTTCTACATTTTGACATCACTGAGCTGAAGCTACTGTACGTGGTGAAAACATCCCACATCAAGTGTTTCTGCTGCTTCTCATCTGCAACCAGTGAGCAAGATTCTAAATATAGTATTAATGTAAAGCAGTTTTTATATTGATTAACCCCAGGCCCCAATCACACAGAGATTCAGCCGCTGCAAAAAACACCTAGGAAACACAACACAACACAACACAACACAACGACCGTCATATGTAATTAATGGAAAAAGCAGTGCTACTCCCTTATTGGGCGCTGAATGTGAAAATGTGACTGCAGTTTTATATATTTTTAATATTTAGCTCATTTTCCTCACATTTGAAACATAAATTGTTAAAAAAAATATATAAAAAATGTTTAATCTAATTCCTAAATAAAAATCTGAAGTAAGTGCTGAGTATTAAATCTAAATCTAAATATTTAATGTCAAATCTAAATATTAAATCTAATTCTAAAAGCTACATCTAAATGTTACATGTTAGTTCTGAATATTACATCTAATTCTTAAATCTTAAATATAAATATAAATATGAAATCCAAACCTAAATGCTAAATGTACATGGAAATGTTAAATGTTATATCTAAATGTTAACGTTAAAAATGTACATTTAGATTTAACAAAACTAGTTTTAGATTTAATATTTACGTTTAATATGTATTACTCTATTTAGATTGAGCTTTAGCTTTTAGATTTAACATTTGACATTTTTTGACATATAACTGTATTTTTGACAATGTATGTCTCATGTGAGGAAAATGTGCTAAATATTGAAAATATATCAGTTTGAAATCTGCGAACAGTCATACTCCCTGTCTTCGCTGAAAAGCTGACAATATTTCCTATAACTGGCAGAAAAAACACGAAATGTAGCACAAGAGATGAGCACATGCCAAGCGTGACATAACATATGGTTTTGCCGGCAGTGTGTTTCAGCCGCTGAGGCTTATTTTTGCCACATGATACTGTATGACAGTTTCACAGTTAAACAGTGAAGCCAAAGACTCTCGTATCATCCGGCAATGGTTCTTGTTGTGCCTGTGTTAGCCCAGTGTTTGTGGATAGCAAACAAGAGCGTGGTTTCCACAGAGTTCATACTCTTGACAGGTTATCTTATTTGGCAACAGAAAACTAAAATAGACTATGATTAACCTAGAAGTGTTGAGTTCCCACAGATTTGTTCTTCGAGATGACAAAACAAACTAGAATAGCACTAATGTGGCCTCATTCTCACTGTCACTTCGCTTCCATAAAGTCTCAGGCTCTGCTCAAGCCTAGTTTGGTCATTAGAAGAAACCTCACCTCCTCACATGCTGTCGGTATTACTGTCTGCTGGCGTTTTTGAGTAGTTTACATAACCTTGTGTCAAATTCCTCCTACTGATTACAGAATTACGTAGCAGCACTTCAACTCCCTGTTTTTGTGCGGTGAAGGTTAACTTCTCATACCTCGAGTGTCGGCACACGTGGATGTGTGTTTGGCTGTGAAAGCGCTGGTGCTTAGACTTACTTTATTAGGTCCATGATTCATGCAGTGCACGTATACAAACATTTTAGGTGTGTTTGCCTGAAGAAGAGTGATGGGTTAGTTTGGAAAAGTCTTAAGGTTAAGGCTGAAGACCTTGGAGTGTCACTAACTGTGTTTCCATTCAAACTTTTGAAATGTCGCAAAAAAGGAAATAAAGAAAATTCGAATTAGGTGCTTTTCCATCAACTGGTTTGGAGTAAATAAACTAGCAACATAAAGCATAGTTTTGTCAGAGTAAGAAAGCAGAAGAAGTAGAGGTCTCAAACCTGATATTAAACTAATAGTTTGCCAACGGCTAATAAATCCAAAGGAGAAGAAGAACAAGAATAAGATACTTCAAAATGTGTATGAAAATACGTTGATGGAAACAGAGCTTCTGTTGTTTTAAAACAGGCATTACAGTATAATATACAGCACACTATAAATGTTTTTTTCTAAACTAAATCTTTAAGAAATGACACAACAATCACAACAAATTTTCTTATCATCTCCATCAATGTTATTTTTTATTAAATTGAAATCTTATAACTGACATTTATTTACATTTCAAGGATTTATTTGGCAAAAGCTTACCTCCAAAGTGACGTACAATCCAAACCATAGTAGATCAAGGAGAAGCCATTGAGAATAAGTGCCACAACAAGAGTAAGAAAGAGCATACTAGGTCAGTAAGTTCTCTCAGAGGAGGTAGGTCTTCAAGTGAAGAAAGGGTTTCTGCAGACCTAATTCAGTTCAGTAACTTATCCCTTGACTAAGGGAACCAACCCAGAGAAGAGTTTGGGTTGAGATTTGGGACCACCAGGAGTTCAGTCTTAGAGAGACTGAGCTGAAGGTGGTGTTCGACCATGTTGACATATCAGTGAGAGGCAGAAGATCTAGGCGGAGACAGTACGGCTGTTTTGCTGGAAGATACACAGATACATGACAGATACATCTGGGTATCATCAGCAAAGCAATGGTAATAACAATTTAATCATCGGACTACGGGAGGTGGTTTATTGTAAGAGAAGGGTCCAGTCCTTGTGGTATTCTAAAGGAAAGAAAGTGACGCTTGGACTCTTTGCGGTGCCCAGTACTGACAGGGTGGACGGGAGGATTTGTTGTTTCATCATGTCTAAGGCTGTCGATCCAAAATGACTACAACATACAAGCTACAGGATAATTTCTTGGTCATTATACAACACAGGGCTGCATAACAAAATGAAAGTCTTAAACTCCTTAATGATACACAAAATACAGAATATCACTGACTGTGTTACCATATTTGTGTCAAGGTTCTAGTAAGAGTGTAGTCTTAACAATAAAATACAGTATATTGTATTTTATTGTATTGTATAATTGTCGAATAGTTTTGACCAATCGTTCATATCCTTTAATGCATCGTTGCAGTGGGACAGTCAAAAAAGAACCAAGGGGGTGAGAAAACATGAAGCCTGGAGTCCCCACCCATGTTTTCCCAAGAGTCCCTTCTCGGACCCCCCTGTCTGAGGCTATCCAGGTTCAAAAACACACACATACACACAGCCATGCACAGACACAAACACATTTACACTCACACACATAAGCGCAAGTGTGCTAATGCATGTCTCCAAGTCCTCATACGGACGTGTGGCCCTCTCGAGGATACTGTGAAAGCGCACATGCACCCTCTCTTAAGCCGTTGGAAATGATGTAACTTAAAGCATACAAACACTGCACAGCCCAAATCTCCTCTCCAGTCAAACCTATAAAATGTGATATGGCCTTTAACACACTCAGCTGAAGCCGCGTTAAACGTAGACATTCAAAAGCTGTGTTTCCATTGGGGCTTAAATAAAGATTTTACTGCAGTGGTGGAACAGTTTGAATTATAAATTTCAACACCAGAGGTAACGCTATGAGACGCTCGAGTATCTCATCTCTCTCACTTTAATTGTTTCTCAATGAAAATAGAACATAAACTAAATTACAGCATATTGTTGTGTCAGGGTTTAATAAACACTAAGTAATTCCCTAACCCAAACGACCGTATAATGGTTCTAAGGAGGACAGTAGACAGGCGAAGGTTGACATGAGGTCCTGTATGTAATGAGTTTTGCTTCAAACATATCCTGGAAAGGTTGGTGAGCTCATGGAAAACCTTGATCTTTTACAAAGCGTCTGCAGATCCCAGCTGGTCTTCTGGCTTCCCTTTAATGGCTGAATCACAGGATGGCAACAAACTACTGAAGTGCATTTGGGGGCAGCAGTAGCCAGATGATTAGTAGAAGAGACATTTACGTGGAATGTAGCCGACTTAAATTCCAGGAAAGGCTGGAAAAGTCTGTTGTGGTAGATGTGACAAAGTCCTTTCTTCTCCCTTAACAGCTCCTGCGAGAAAACTACCAATACTTTTTTGATTTACATTGGCAAATAAGGGTTAAACCATATCTATATCAGGAATTATCATAAAATATCACTCATGTGAGTGACGTTTATTAAACTCAAGGCCCCCTTCATGTGACAAGACTGTTATTTTTTATCATTTACATTCCAAAGTAAATGCCAGTCTGGTCACTTTTGTTATTAAATCCATATAACAAAAATAAAAAAGGGTTTCTGTATATTCTGATAAATAACATGACATGTTTTATGAAAAGGTAGATCACATATTATGCTATTTTGCTAATTTGCTAATTTTTCAGGTTCATATTTTTATTTTAGATGCCTACTATATAATGTTTACATGCTTCAATGTAAAAATATAAATAAATATTTTTGTCATTTTTGTCTGCAGCACCTCTATTCACCCTGTGTCTTAATACTCTGTATCTTTAAGACCCCCTTAAAGAAAATCCTCTACTCTGATTGGTCAGCGCTCACAAGCCTGGGCAGGCACCATCCACTGCGTTTCCGCATCAGCACTACTAGTGTTTTTTTTCTGTTACAGTTGATTCCAGCCAATAATAGTAACAATTAACAATTAATTTCCATTTTCTGAAAAGTAAAATGTATTGCTGATCTTTTTCCCCTCAGCAGCAGTCTGCAACACTGACATAAAGTTGCTTTATAGAGTAAATAAGGAAACATCTTACCAATCACCTTATCACACATCCATCAGACACAGAGAAAGATTAGCAAGTTCAGTATTTATTCTCTTTTAGCTCTGTTTTGGTCTCCATCAACCTCCGAGTGTCATGGTGTGATCTGTGTTTTTTCCTGTCACCCTTTAAGCCTTCCTTTTCGCAGGGTCTGTTTAGTGTGTGTGGTTGTATGGCAGGGGCGCGGCTTCACCGGCAGGCAGCACCAGGTGTTCCTCATCATCTTCATTACCTGGCTGTATAAGAACCCCGGCTTCCCTCCTATCCTCGCCAGAGTATCAGTCTTCATACGCGGTATCACTTCTGTCTCGGCCACTCCTGTGTGTATCGCCTCTCGTGTCAAACAGCTTGTAAGCTAACCCTTTTTGTATTTTTGCCTGTCTCCAGATCCGGGGGTGTGTTTCCCGGTGCCTGCCTGCCTGCCTGCCTGTCCACTTTTGGATATCCCTCAGTTCGTGAAGTGGCTCTCACGTGCTCGCCTTTTGTTTCCCTTTTTTGAGCCAATAAACTTGTACTGTTATTTTTGCAACCCTGAGTCAGTGTCTGCTTCTGGGTCCAACTCAGTATTCTGGTGAAACCGTAACAGAATACTCTGGCCAGTCATGGATTCAGCGGACACTGATCCGAAGCCACAAATGGAGGCTCTTCGTCAAGCTGTTTCCACTCAGGGGATCCTGCTCGGACAACATGCCAGCGCTCTGCATGGGATAATGGGAACTCTGCAGGATCTCACCGCCAGCCTTACTCGCTTCGAGGAGCAACGCCAACCTGCTCCGCCTTTGGTTCTTCCTCCCGCGCCCGCTCCTCTGCATCCTCATTACCAACCCAGAGAGCCTTTTGTGCCCGCTCCGGAACGGTATGAGGGAAAGTTGGGGGAGTGTAGTTCATTTTTATTTCAGTGTTCATTAGTGTTTGAGCAACAGCCAGCTACGTATGCTAGCGACAGGACTAGGATAGCCTATGTGCTAAGTCTGCTAACGGGAGGAGCTAGAGCGTGGGGGGCAGCTTTTTGGAATAACTCTGCTAATGCTCATGCTACCTATGACCAGTTCACCACTGAACTTAAGACGGTGTTTGACCATCCTGTTAGTAGTAGGGACGTGAGTAACCGTCTGCTCAGTCTAAGTCAGGGGCAGCTCAGTACGGCAGAGTATTCAGTGGAGTTCAGGACTATGGCTATGGAGCTAGGCTGGGATGACAGGGCTCTGCAGGGCATCTTCTTTAAGGGTCTAAACGATGTTGTTAAAGATAACCTGGTGGGGAGAGTTGAAGTGGAGTCACTTCAGGAGTTGATTTCTTTGGCCATTAAAATTGACAACAGGCTCAGAGATAGACACAGGGAGAGACCTAGGCCTCAACCCCTGTGACCCATCCCCCAGCAGCTCCGCCCGGAGCTCCAGAGACATTCAGGGACTATTGGAAATCCGAGTGCTCCTCAAGTCTCGGCTTCAACCGACAGGGTGGAACCCATGCAGCTGGGCAGACAGCGGCTCTCTTTGGCAGAGAGGAACAGACGTTTTCGAGAACATCTATGCCTCTACTGCGGAGAGGCCGGACATCAACTCTCCACCTGCCAGCTGCGGTTAAACGCCGAGGCTCATCAGTCACAGACGGGGTTCTGGTGAGTCGTACTATGATGCCTGCTATGCCCCGAAATCGTGTCAATATTGAGGCTAGTATTCTTATTAATGGTAAGTCCCTTTCTTTGTTGGCCTTAGTTGACTCTGGTTCAGATTCCAACATCATAGATCTCGAATTGGTAAGACAGGCTAAATTACCAGTGTCCCAGCTAGCTACCCCTTTGGCTGTGACCGCTTTGAACGGCGACATATTAGCCCATATAGCCAGCCAGACAGAGGACTTACCATTACTGGTGGCAGGTAACCACCGGGAGCGGGTGTCATTTCACGTCATGCCTTCCGCTAATGCGCCTCTTGTTTTGGGTCTTCCGTGGTTACAAAAACACAACCCAGTGATAGATTGGGCAGCAGGTAAAATTACTAGCTGGAGTCCCTTTTGTCACTCCATTTGTTTAACCTCCGCTCAAGTGTGCAATAACAGTGTGTCTAGCTCGGCTCCACCAGAACCTCCGGATCTCACCTCAGTGCCTCCTGTGTACCATGACCTAGCGGAGGTGTTCAGCAAGGAGAGGGCCCTCTCCCTTCCCCCACATCGGCCATACGACTGCGCCATAGACCTGCTGCCAGGCGCACCATTACCCTCCAGCCGCCTGTACAGTCTCTCCGCTCCGGAGAGGGAGTCCATGGAGAAATACATCAATGAGTCTCTCAACTCAGGTATTATCCGTTCATCATCATCTCCCCTGGGGGCAGGGTTTTTCTTTGTAAAGAAGAAGGATAAGACATTGAGACCATGCATTGACTTTCGTGGGTTAAATAATATAACCGTCAAAAACAAGTACCCTTTGCCACTCATTAACTCTGCTTTTGAACCACTACACGGAGCTACCATCTTCACCAAGCTTGATCTGAGAAGTGCATACCACCTTGTCCGGATTAGGGAGGGAGACGAGTGGAAGACCGCCTTCAACACTCCACTAGGACACTTCGAATACCTGGTAATGCCATTTGGACTCACCAACGCACCAGCCATATTTCAAGCTCTGGTAAATGACATTCTCCGCGACATGCTCAACAGGTCAGTTTTTGTGTACATTGATGACATTTTAATTTTCTCTCGGACCTTGGACGAGCATGTCACCCATGTTCGTCAGGTGTTACAGAGACTCTACGACAACAAGTTGTTTGTTAAGGCCGAGAAATGTGAGTTTCATTCATCCTCTGTGACATTTCTTGGTTACATCCTGGAGAGCGGACAGGTGAGGACCGATCCGGCTAAGGTACAGGCCGTGGTAGAGTGGGAGACACCGGCGACACGGAAGCAACTACAACGCTTCCTGGGCTTCGCTAATTTCTACAGGCGGTTTGTTCGCAACTACAGTCAGGTTGCCTCGCCGTTAACTCGTCTCACCTCTCCGTCTGTGCCTTTTGTTTGGTCCCCAGATGCTCAAGCTGCCTTTCAGGAACTTAAAGAGCGGTTTTCTTCAGCACCCATCTTGGTTCAACCTGATCCAGCGCTGCAGTTCATCGTAGAGGTGGACGCCTCCGATATAGGCGTGGGAGCCGTCCTGTCCCAGCGGTCACCAGGTGATGATAGGGTTCACCCATGTGCTTTCTTTTCTCGCAAACTCTCTTCTGCAGAGCGGAATTACGACGTGGGGAACCGGGAGCTGCTCGCAGTCAAAATGGCCCTGGAGGAGTGGAGACACTGGCTGGAGGGAGCTGAGAGACCATTTGTGGTATGGACTGATCATAAGAACCTGTCCTACATTCAGACTGCTAAAAGGTTAAACTCTCGTCAGGCCCGATGGGCATTGTTTTTTGGCAGATTCAACTTCTCTCTCACCTATCGCCCTGGCAGCAAGAATGTCAAACCAGACGCTCTCTCTCGGATGTTTGTGGGGACCAAGGAGAGACCTTTGAGCCCGGACACCATTCTGCCTGCTGCCTGTCTCGTGGCGGGTGTTACCTGGGAGATCGAGTCGGTGGTGAGATCGGCACAGGAGAGTGACCCAGACCCAGGGGGTGGTCCCCCGAACTGTTTGTTTGTTCCCGACGCGGTTCGTCCGCAGGTCTTGTTGTGGGGACACACGTCTCGGTTTGTCTGTCACCCAGGGATAACCCGAACAACGGAACTTATCCAGCGCCATTTCTGGTGGTCCACCATGGTCAAGGACATCAGGGATTTTGTGTTGGCGTGCTCTGTCTGCGCCCGCAACAAGCCAACTCACCGTCCACCCGCTGGCCTCCTCCGTCCGCTTCCCGTGCCCGGCAGGCCGTGGTCCCACATAGCCCTGGACTTCGTAACTGGTCTACCCGTTTCTCAAGGTAACACCACCATACTCACCATCGTGGACAGATTCTCCAAGTCTGTTCATTTCATTGCTCTGCCTAAACTGCCTTCAGCCTCCGAAACAGCAGCGCTCCTCGTCTCCAATGTGTTCCGGATTCACGGCATTCCTCTGGACATTGTTTCGGACCGAGGACCCCAGTTCACCTCGCAAGTATGGAGGGCGTTCTGTCGGGCACTGGGGGCAACGGTAAGCCTGTCTTCTGGTTATCATCCTCAGACTAATGGCCAGACGGAGAGGGCTAATCAGGACCTAGAGGCGGCGTTAAGATGCGTCTGTGCTCAGGACCCCTCTGCTTGGAGCACGAACCTCGTCTGGATTGAGTACGCCCACAATTCCTTGACCAGTTCCGCTACAGGTATGTCCCCCTTTCAGTGCTGCCTGGGCTACTCACCCCCCCTTTTTCCCAGCCAGGAGGTGGAATTGGCTGTCCCATCGGTCCAGGCCCATTTGAGGAGGATCAGGAGGGTGTGGAGAGAGGCCAGAGCTTCCCTGCTACGATCTCGGGAGCGTAATCAGCGGATCGCTGACCGCCGGAGGATTCCGGCACCAGACTACGCCCCGGGGCAGAGGGTTTGGCTCTGCACTAGGGACATCCCACTCAACGTTCCCTCTAAGAAATTGGCCCCCCGTTTCATTGGCCCCTATGAGATCGAGACCATCGTTAACCCCTCTGCAGTCCGTCTGAAACTCCCCTCTGCTCTTAGGATTCATCCCACGTTCCACGTCTCCCAGTTGAAACCGGTGTCCAGCAGCGACTTGTGCCCTCCGGCCGTCGCCCCGCCCCCCCCCCGGCTCATAGATGGCCATCCTGCCTACACGGTCCGGAGTATTCTGGACGTGCGGCGTAGGGGCCGGGGATTCCAGTTCCTCGTTGACTGGGAGGGCTACGGTCCTGAGGAGAGGAGTTGGATCTCCCGGTCCCTGATCCTGGATTCTGGCCTCCTCCGGGACTTCTACAGAGACCACCCTGGCAAGCCTGGCAGACCGCCTGGAGTCGGTCCTTGAGGGGGGGGTACTGTCATGGTGTGATCTGTGTTTTTTCCTGTCACCCTTTAAGCCTTCCTTTTCGCAGGGTCTGTTTAGTGTGTGTGGTTGTATGGCAGGGGCGCGGCTTCACCGGCAGGCAGCACCAGGTGTTCCTCATCATCTTCATTACCTGGCTGTATAAGAACCCCGGCTTCCCTCCTATCCTCGCCAGAGTATCAGTCTTCATACGCGGTATCACTTCTGTCTCGGCCACTCCTGTGTGTATCGCCTCTCGTGTCAAACAGCTTGTAAGCTAACCCTTTTTGTATTTTTGCCTGTCTCCAGATCCGGGGGTGTGTTTCCCGGTGCCTGCCTGCCTGCCTGCCTGTCCACTTTTGGATATCCCTCAGTTCGTGAAGTGGCTCTCACGTGCTCGCCTTTTGTTTCCCTTTTTTGAGCCAATAAACTTGTACTGTTATTTTTGCAACCCTGAGTCAGTGTCTGCTTCTGGGTCCAACTCAGTATTCTGGTGAAACCGTAACACCGAGGGAAATATCCAGCTTGTTAGCCTCTGCATGCTCCACTATGTTTACCAGATATTTGCTAGCTTTGTCTGTCTGTCGTCCGGTGCTTGGCAGGTATAATTTTTATAGTTTTTACAGCTTTCTGTTTTGTTTTTTTTAAATCGGGTTGATGAGAGCTGTGAGTGAACCAAGACAATACATTTGTGAGTCAGGAAAACAAAACAATGAGCTAAAAGCTCTTAAAATGCTCAGTAGAGTTGAGGAAGACTGCAGAATAAGGTCATAATTTTGGTTTGGTTTGTGCATAAGGTTTGTGCATAAACCTTTCACTTTACACATAATATATAAATATCAATTTTTGCAGCTGGATTAGAAATCACTTTGCGAGTTAAGGCCAAAGTAAACATCTGTCTGCAGTGCTTCCATATTAAAGACAATACTTCTATAAATTATTTCTAATTATGTTTCCAAGATGCTGCTACAAATGTCTCTATTGTTGCCCAGGGAGTGTCACTAAATGCAGAGTATTCTGTTAAAGCTTATAAGAAGCAATTGTAATAAGCTTATAATCCCTGTTTTACCAATTTACACTTAAAAGTTAAAACGGCTGTTGTTTTGCATCAGTAACCGACATGATGAATCGTCTTTCCATAAACACTCTAAAGGGGCCATTGTAATTATTAGTGTCAAAAAGAGAAGAATCGTCCATCTTATCTCTTCCTGGAAAGTTTCCTTTGCTTATGAGGTCAAACAGGCAAATCCAAAGTATTTATTAGCTCTTCTTCGGATTTATATATTGGGAAGTCTGCTGTTTTTGAACTTGGACTAATGGAGGAGACGTGTTTACTGAGTTCTTATCATTTATCATCAGAGCTTTGAAGTATGTTTTGGTAGTTTTGAAGACAAATTGAAGGCAGTGTTTACTACTCGGCACAATTTGGGGCCCTGACCCACTGACCCAGAGGAGAGGATATGAGAAGAGGAGGAGAGGAGTGATAAGGAGAGACTTAATGAGATATGAAAAGGTGTTTGGAGGCAGTGATTTAAACAATGAATAGTCCATTACAGAGGTCCAGTGTGCTGTAGCCACAAAAAGCAAGGTCGTTCTGTGCATTTCAGTGTCATTTAGTCTAAATATGAAGGTACGTTAATAAACAAACAGCTCAACGACTATATATTTACTTGCATTGATTTATTGATCCGATTTATTTATTTATGTACAAAAGCATCAAGAAGGCGTTTGTTTCCCTTTTTCTGATGGTTTGTTAGTTTGTAAGTAGGCAAACTTGTGAACACAAGTCTATGACATTGGGAATAAAAGGTTTTTATTCAAGTGTGGATCCAGGAGCAAATCTAGAGACTTTCAACAGAATTTCCCAGAAGGAATAGTTCAAGAGTTTGGAAAATATGCTTACTAATAAACAAAACATGATATAACATAAAAATTAGTGAGTTTTAAAGGTGCTTTTAGGCAGAACATTTGAAAAGAGCCAAGCTACTGTAGCTGTTTCCTTCTGTTTCCAATGTTTATGCGAAGCTAAGCTAATCATTGGCTGACGACAGACATTTATGCGAGTGGTATTGATCTTTTCATCCATTTCTTGGCAAGAAAACAAATACGATTTTTTCTAAAATAATCAAACTCTTCCTCAAACAGTGTATGAATGTTTTCATTATTCTTTCCTTATAAATATTGGACTTACTTAGATAAAGAAACTGGCGTGTTTGTGTATTTGGAGGTGTGAAAAGACCATGTTTACAGTATACTGTATGTGCATGTGTTACCAGTTTTAACTCTATTTGCGAGGTCCAGAAGTTCATTAGGATAATACAAATACTTTTACTTAAACTCCTCACATGATACAAACTGATCTGGAGTTATTGTTAGGATTATCATTGAGTTCAGGTCTGTATATGTTACTGTCTGTGCTTGTGTGTGAGTTTCCACTACTTCAAAGGCCGCCTGTGGCCCCTGAGGCCCTCACTGACACCACGCAGGTGTTTCCTTTGAGTAGACACATACTGTCAACATTTCAGTCATGAGCCAAAAGTTGTACAACTATAAACCCTGGAAGGACACCGGCTCCTCCAAGAATAAAGTTTCCTCATCAACCAAGCACTTGTGCTTTAGCTCAAAGCAATCAACATCTGCTGCAGTGAAGTGCGAGATGTGGCTCCCGCTGCTGCTATAACACGTCAAAAGCTTTTAAAAGTTCAGCGCTTAAAGTTATTTACCTTCACAGCCTGTTGCTTAGATAATGAAAGCATGCTCAGGTCACACAGACACACCTTCTAAATACTTAGCTGAGGACGAATAACACCAGTGTTGTTACAGGCCCTAGGGTGGACAGAGTTTAACACGTGTGAAATACTTCAGGTCCACGAACCAAATAGTTTTTGAGACGGAGAATTTTCAGTTGAGAGAATGCTAACCAAATATTTTAGTCTAGGTGAAGGACAGAACTTCAGACAGACAACATGGACCCCTGTCACAACACTGTACCGTCTGTTGCTCAGTCAACAGCACAATCCTCCAGATGCTCTCGCTCAGTAATTGTTTCTCATCAGCACAGACTCTGTGAAGCAACAGCAGTAGGCCGCTGACCTTCTTCACCTGGAGGGTGAGCAGTAACAGGGCATGTTGTCTGTCTGGCCTTCTGGATGGATGATCGCATGGCTGGCTGCTTGGCAGACTGTCTGCCCACCTCTGACTCTCTCTCACTCCGTCTTGCTCTGGCTTTCTGGCTTGTGCCGTCTCTCTTGAGTACATTTACTCAGAGGGATGATTTGGTGGAAGGGATGATTTTGTGATTTTGTGGAATCTCATTAGTATTTAATTCTGTGGAGAGGGATAACTGTAGTCTTACTGATCTGTCACTTTTTAAAAATCAAACAGCGAAACCAGCAAGTCACCATGCAGGTGATTTACAATCTGACCTCTTTATTTATCCACAGTCAAGAAGCTAATGGACGATGTTTGCTGCCAAGATCCCACATTACTGTAAAACTTAGTTTAGTGAAATTGAGCAATTCATTGAAATATTCATCTTGCTGTGTTTCTTTTTATATGGTCCAACCCAAGATATTGGCCAAAATCAAAAGGAATTCACATATTTTTGTGTATTTATTCACCAACTATGATTTCCTCTCAGTAACAAAACTGGAATTTCTTGATGTGTTGTTCCTTGTCCACTAAGAATAACTTATTATAAAAGAAAAATTTTTTCAAGGTCAACGTGTCAGACTGATGTTCTTGTTAGCCTGCCAGGTTGGAGAAATCAAAAGGATGAGTCATGAGAGACTCATTAACCATGTTTAGTCTGAAGTGTGGGAAGACGTGACTGGGTCAAACAGTCAGCTCCAATTGCAGTCAAATGATAAGAAGCCACACCTTGAAGATGAGAGGTGTTTCTTAGAAAGTCACTGAATTGTTAGTGTTTTAACTTCAGTGGCAAAACATTATAAAATTATGTAACAAGGACAAGATTAGAGAGAGAAAATAATTGAGGTATGGCCAGACTATTACCATTGATATTTATGGGATGTTGTACATTGTCAAATGGCTTATAGTGTCATGGTTTGGATTTTTGGTTTAATCCGTTCCTGTTTAATTTCGTAGATTATATCCTCATGTGTCGTGTTTTACTTTCCACTTCCTGTCTTTATCTCTTTTCTGACACATTTTCCGGCTCACCTGTGTTATCAGGCCTGTTATCAGCCCCTTATGAATTTACAGTAAGTCTTTGTTTTTCCTTCATTATTTGTCCATTTGTCTGTGTCTCCTGCGTTCTAGTGTCTGTTTCCATTTTTGTAGACTTGAGTTTGTTTTCTGACCTGCCTGCCTCTGTTTGGGCCCCTTCTTGATCATACATACCATACAGAACATGGTCACCATGAAGTTTGTAGTGTTATCCTAAAAACAAGGCCTTAAGGCTTCGGTGAAAAACCCAGACAGCTTGAGCCATCATTTTTCTTTGTCCTGATGAAGGCCAACTTGCATGATTTGTTAATGTTGACATGGCCAAGTTTTTGTTTAACTTCAATACTCACCGACAATAAAAACTGCATAGATGTCAATAAAAAGTCCATGGCAAAACATACAAACAATGATGACAGTGTATGTGTTACACCTGTGTGTGTATGTGTGTGTATGGAAAAGCCATTTAACAGACTCTGTCTTTTTTTCACTAAATTGGCCATGGTATGATGCAATATTCCCTTGGTAGCAAGCTCTTTGGTCTAACATTCAAGTTTCCCATTGGCCAATTCAACGCTGAGAACAGAATCTAATCCCAGACAGGAGTATGGTGTGTCCCAGAGGCACTTGTGCCTGCGACCAGTAAACCTCTCAGTTTTCCCTTTTGACAGTTGTGTTGTTTAACGTGAATAATGGATCATTGTTAAGGGTCGTGAAAGATTTTCAACACAAAACAAAATCCAAAACAGCTGTTTGCAGAACAGTGCAAAAACTGACTTTAGTTTCTTTGTAGTAATGTAGACATCTACATCGCAAGTCCATCTGAACAGATTTCCTGTGTCAGTAGTATGTCTACATGTATGTAATGAGCATGTGGCAAAACCAAGGCCTTTGTGATCCTGTGGATTTTGTCTCATCACATCCATATGTCGTCTTCCTGAATAAAGTCTCGCTTAAAGGGGCTATGTGTATTACCACTAGCTGCACAGCTAACTGAGCTAACTAGCTAAGGGCATCTATAGTAGCAGCAGTTAGCAGTTACTCTGGTGATATGGAACCCCCTATTTGTTTTGAGTATGAATTTGATTGGTAGCCAGTTCTTACATATTGCATCTTTTATCCTCATCAAATTCATGTCCAAGTCCAGATAGAGGAAATCCACAGAGCACCTTTGCCTGTGTACTACGCTCGAAGCAGTCTCCTAAAGTGCCTCTGTATCTGCTACTGCTGTGATGGTATTTAAAGGCGCAGTATGTAAGAATTGGACACCTCATACTCAAAACAAAAAGGGGGCAGTATATCACCAGAGTAACTGCTAACTGCAGCTGCCATTAGCTAGTAAGCTGAGTTAGCCACATAGCTAGTGGTGCCAACTCAGAGTGTTTACACTACTAGCACAAGAGCCCTGGACTGCCAGGGCTAGCTGGTTAGCATGCTAACTTCAGTCGATATCTCTTCAACACAACACATAACGTCAAAACTGATATTTCTTCACATTCTGTTGATAATGTTTGATCATTTTTCAAATGTTTTAAAGTTTGTTTTTTTTACATATTGCAACTTTAATCATCTATTAGTAATTTATAATCATTTTAGCAAATCACTTCAATATCTTTGTTGCTTTTACCCAAGTGACACACATATAAAACAAGCCATACATCCACACACGGTGTACACATTCACAAAGCTGTCATCTGAGTTCTTACATTTATGTTCCACAGCACACCATGAACTGCTCGCTGCTTTGATCATCAGACATAATGTTTACCTTCAGCACCCCTTATCACAGCCAGAGTGAGTGAAACCATAGGGTGACCTCATGCTAAGACTTGGCCCATATTCCCACTTTGGTTTACATCCAAACTTCCTGTCTTCTTGGCAGTGAACGCAACTCAGACACCACAAAGAGAAGAGGTGTGTGTGTGTATAAGTGTGTGTGTATGTGCACACAGGCATGAGAACATTTGATTTGCTGCTTTCAAGACTTAGCATCCAGATTAGTTGAACCGGTGTCCCTGCCAGAGAACATACTGTATGTATGTATATCTATGTATGACACATAAGTCAGAAAGACAGGAGGAGGCGGAGGGGAAAAGGGTTTCATGGGCAGATGACTTTCGAGTTATGACATATGAATTATAGCCACATAAAGATAAAGAACAAGGAAGAGAGAGAGGAGGGGCAGAATATATGCACAAATGACATAAGGGTTTGATTCCACTCTTCAGTGAATCATAATATTGTTTGGTTTCTCTATGCAGTGAAATGATTTCCACTCTGCTACTCCTCCTCACAGAGGTGGAACCCTGTGGATGTGTGTGCATGAGAGAGACGGAGCACCGACCCTGGACAGGCTCATCCTGCTGCGAAGGCTGTTGTGTGCTACAGAGTCTCCATATGTTCTTCACTACTGATAGCATCAGTTCAAGACTGATATTTTCTGTGTTTAGAGCAAAACAGTATGTCCCTGTATGTTCACATGTAAGCTACATCTGTAATAGGAACAAAAGTATGTTTTATTATATTGATGTGCAGCAACACAGTAATATACACTGTTTTACACTGTGTAAGTAGAAGAATATCATACGAAAATATCCCAGAGTGAGCACATCAGTTATTTATTAAAGGAAGGGTTTCTTTAGGGCGACAATTGATATTTAGAGTAAGGATTACAGCAAGTAGGTCTAACAAATCCATAAAATACAGGTGCTGGCTTAGGTTGCTGCATCAGCCTCCTTAAAGGATAAGCTCACCCAAAAAATAAAATCTTGGTAAGGTAACCATTTCTCAGCCCAGCAACATCGGAATTATGTCCATATCTGAAAATCCCACCTCTCACAATTTGCATCCAATAGCAATGTTCCTTGCCAGTGCAGGAATTAGTGTGCTCTCTATGTAGCAAGGCAGAAACTGTGCAAGTAGAGTTGGTAGATGCCTGCAGCCCGCAGCACAAACAAATGTGATGTTTTAGACCAGTCATTAAGTGATGATTGATGAACGTGATTTCAGTTTGTTGATCCAGACAATGTGCACAGTGTAGTGCAAAGCCAGTGCAGCTTTGTGTTATCCCAGTTTTTGTCCTTTAATTTCTAAAAAACAGCTAAGCTTTGTTCCCACAGTGAATCTATTGTTAAGCATCCAGTGTTTAAATTTGACATGTGTGTGTGTGTGTGTGTGTGTGTGTGTGTGTGTGTGTGTGTGTGTGTGTGTGTGTGTGTGTGTGTGTGTGTGTGTGTGTGTGTGTGTGTGTGTGGATAATTGCATACAACACAGAAGTAGAAAGTTAAAGTGTCTTTGAAGTCCCTGTCTAACCTGGCAGATCCCACAATGTGGTTCCCATCAGCACCAGTCGTGACTCTGCGGGGGGCAGAGAGCGAGAGCAGTGGAAACAGTGGTAGCCACAGTAATTACAGCAGTGCACTGTCAGTCACAGGCTTTACTTCTGTGAAGACACAGGACACAGACCGATGCTGTATTAATAACCCAGGTTCAGCAAGAGGAAGGAGGCGAGAGAATGGAGAGCAGAGTGGAAGAGAGGGATTTTAAAAAAAAGAAGGAGAGAGGGCACTTCCTCGAGGGTATGGCGCATACCTAGTGGCTGGAAATGATTAAGTGATTTAGAATTTTATAATATGTACTGTTTTTTTTACTCTGGGAAAACTCTGGGAGAAACAGGGTCAGCGCAGAGCAAACTATTAGTCTTAATCAGTCCTGATCTACTGGCATCGAGGGTTTTTAGTTTCATATGAGTAACTCTCTGCCTAAATGAGCTGCCAGTGTGCAGCCCTGCTCAGAACTGTGTCAGGTATCACTGTGCATTTGGCCCAATGAGGAAAATGTATGTCAGTATCCTGAAATAATAATTACAAATATGACAAATATTTTTGTCAAATTTAAATTTTACTGCTCCATTCTCTGCCACCTCTTCTGATTATAGAATAGAAAAAAAAAATTACCCAAAACACTGTTTAATCCATTTGTGTTTGTCTTTCTCAGGAGAGGAGGGGATGAAAGGAACTCGCCCGGATTTGTTGAACCCACAACATTGAAAGATCATCTGTAACAGACAGCAGTGAGCTGTTTCTATAAAAATGTTACTGTTGCAGGAGAAATTGGTATATCTGGTTATTTGATGAATGACTTGAGGATCAGTGCAATTACTCTGACGGACAGACTGGCAGTTCAGAGCACCAGGAAAGTGTGGGTGTGAACACCGGTAGGAGCGCAGGAGCTTTGGACTGGGACTGGATGGGGCTAGCTGGTTAGCATGCTAACGCCAGTAGATATCTCTGCAACACAATACATACACGTCATAATGTCAAAACTGTTATTGCTTCACATTGTGTTGATTATACCAGTTACTTTTGTAATGTTTTCAACTGAAATTCTTATATATATCGTACCTTTAAAGAATTGGCCACCTGTAGAATTCATACTCCAAACAAATAGGACAGCTAACCACTGCTAATAGCTGACGTTAGTTAGTAAACTCAGTCAACCATGTAACTAGTGGTCACATCAGCTGACTCTGCCAGGAATGGGACCACAGCACGAGGGGAGTGTTGGTTATGTTTACAACCAAACTTTTACCTCTTGAGTTCCAAAGTGGCTCCGGGCTAGCTGGTTAGCATGATAATGTCAACAGATATCTATGCACACAGTACATAGATGCCTAGGTACGCAGGGTACAAATTCAAACACTGTTTACGCTCAAAGTAGAAATAAAGAAAAACAACTTACGTGGCACTTTGCTCCCAACTGTTGACCTGAACATGACCGGAAACTACTTAGAAGCTCCATAATTGTAAATGTCTGCACAGAGAACCTGTTAGTCTAGCGTAGGATTTAAAAACATGTTATTGGATAAACTACAGGTTCACAAAACACAACGTGTGCTACAGCTTTTACAGCTGACTCTAAAGCATGGCCCTGACTTCTCTCCTCTTATAGATCAGATTTGGGTGTCACGTGTCTTTCAGGAAACTCTGGCGTTATCAAACTGTCTAATCTCTTATCTCAGAGGGTGATGTATGGCCGGCTCAAGTGTAGCTGCAGAGCGTGCATGTGCAGAGTAATCGCCGGCCTGAATTGAACCTGCAAATTCTTTGTTGTGCTGCTGTGACGCACAATTGTATCATATGAGAAATGTGAGAGAGTGTGAGTGGAAATTAAAATCTTATTTCCACTCACACTCTCTCAATGCCAGGGTGTTACATTTAATGTCATACCCTGCCAACACCTGAAATGACCTTGCGTTGAGTTTATGGGCATTTGTCAGTGACAAAACAAACAGTGTAGCTTTGTGATATATTTACTCAGTGGAGACTGGAATTAAAAAAAAGGTGACAGACTGTCTCTCGCTTTCTCTCTTTTGTTTCAGCTCTCTCCCCGATGATTCACTCTCCTCCATCACTTGCACTTAAACACACCCAGCGGTCTGACTTCACTCAAACTCTGACATGTGTGTCTGTGTATAGGGTTAGTGTATGTGCTGTTTTGAAGCCCTGCTCATATGGTTTAGGACCTTGGTTGACCTGTCCCACTGAAGGATTGTGAGAAAGGGTTACATTCATCAAGAGCAGGAGAAGGAAAGATGAGGCGAGGCCAGCAGTTGATAGCGTGTTCCTACATAATGACTGTATCTGCCTTTGATTAGCATTAGCAAGTGCATTTGGTGTGTATTGATATAGATATGGATGAGTGACCTGTCTTTGTCTTAAAGTTTGCATGAGGAAATCATGTTTTGTCATGAAACCAAGAACAAACATTACAGGCTTTATGTTACTTCTCATATATCAATAATAATAACCATTTACATTCGCCTGCAATAAAACATACAAAGAGAACAATAACATATTTTGTTTTAAAGGGAATTTAACTGAGAATAATCATAAACCATTGTCTTTTATGGTTCATACTAACAAAAGTATTATTTCTGTTTGTAGATTTGATACATACTTGTTCAGCAGAAATATTTAGTTTATAGGATTTGGGTAAACCCTTTGTATTCCTCAATCAGGCTGCAATTTGCAATGGTTTGGTCTAATCTTTGGGAGACATCTATGAAAAGCTCTAGGACACATGTGGCACATCTTGAAAGGTATCACAGACGGGTTTTAGCTTCTAGCCAAATATTTTGGAGCCTTTCAAATCAAAAAGCATGTACACACACACCTGGGAGTGCACACAGTCATGCACAAGCGATGTTTAATGAACTGTAGATGAAACCTTGAATCCAATATTCCGTGTTGTTTTAACATGTCTCAACACACGGACATGAGACAACAATGTAATGTTTCTATGTATTGAATAACCTCATTTTCTGCATCTATCAACCTTGAAGAATCATTTTTAATGAAACACATGTGCTAAATTAAATCATAATATAAATTGTATTTACAGTCACATAAACTGTACAGATCAGAAGTGAACAGATCAGTATCAACTGTCTGCACAGCTCTTTATGGAGTTTGAGAGAGAATATGCACCCAAATGAAAACCATCTTGATTGATTTTAACGATGCAACATGTGTGTGACTTGAGAACCCTGCAGCAGTGGAAATCCCCAGAATATAATACGCTCAAATAGGCAACCATTTAGATGCAAATGATCCTTGTTTTATCTGGTTCGCCTTTGACCTTTTTGGCTGATGTGTACATTAGCTTCGTGCTCAGAGATTATTAATTTGGGCTTAATTTTGATTTTTTTGATTTTGTCTGCTTTTTTTTCACAAAGCTGGCATCTTTTCCCAGTTTCTTGTCAGAATCTTGTCTTCGACACTCCCCCAGTGCCGAAACCCTCCTCTGCAGGTGCCACGGGTGCTTTTTGTGGGTCACTGAGTTGTAACATAAGATATTTATAGTATAAGTGATACTGACAGAACGGAGGTACCACTCACCTCCAGTGACCCAGAAAAAAGAAACACAACCAAGAGTCTACAGCCATGCTCGCAGCTGTATGTGAGGCTGTATGTAGGCACAGTGGGGCTTTGAGCTAAATGCTGGTGTCAGTATGCTAACATGCTCAAAATTACAAAGGAATACATTTACAATGTTATCATATTAGTCATAAACCAAAGTATTCGTCAATAATAATTACAATAATTGTTGAGACATCTCACTCAAACTGTCCATACAAAATGTTCAATCCGTCTAGTAGATGCTGGTGGCTAAAAAGTCAAAGAATCACAAAACGATAGCAGGATTCATTCTCTGGGGCGTTTGCATAAATTTACCAAATTTCAATGGCAATCGATTCAAAACCAACTGACCAACAGGCCGATGTTCCCATCCTTAGAGCCGTGCCACTAACATGGCTTAAAAAGGTGATTTTACTGAATTTTCTCTTACTGTGGAAGTCAGTGGAATGATGCAATGTTGGTGTAATAATGGGGATTTCTAGACCACAGTCATTACACTAAAATATTGAGTAGGTCCATTTGGCTTCCTCTTATCTAAGAAAAGGTCAGAAATACAGATGACTTTGGAAAAGTGATTTACGATTGTGAGTGTTTTTAGAGACTTTCCTCTGAGACACCAGTGATACAAAACTGGAGCAAGAAAGCGGTTCGGTTTAACTGACCTGCAACTCTGAAACCCTCTGCGTATATATGGTGTGTGTCTGAGCTAAAGAGTCACAGAAATATAGCAGTCAGTCATAGTAAATACAAGCATGTTATTGCAGAGAGCAGTTTTGGAAGAAGGTCTTGTCTTCCCTTTAGCCGATCTTTAATTTCTCTTTGAATATACTGATTGAGCAACACCCCTAGTGCTCGTCTATAACAATACCCTATTGTGTCAACAGGCCAAATGTATGGCAGGTTGCAGCCTTCATATGACAGTTAAAGGCTGCCAAAGATGAAGGGTAATTTGTCTTTGTGCTGTTTGTCTACAGCGTGCTGCAGATTGACAAGATTCACATAAAACTGGCATGTTTACTTGGAAGATCTCATTGGTTTGGTTTACAGTGGGCGGATATGCAGTTTATCTGTCAAACATGTTGCCAGGATTGGGGTTCACACAGTTACAGCGGTCTGGTGACTGAAATATTTACCAGCAACAGTTACAAATAATATGTTTTCTCGTCCATAGTTTAATGCACTGAAAATGTATGCAGGGTAAATTTCTCTGGAAACACACCAGACTCATGTAAGCATGAATAAGTCAAGTCAAGTCCATTTTAAAGGGTAAATCAACACTGAATCACAGATGGAAGAAATGTTGACATCTGACCACACCTAGTTCAGTGTTGGGCTACAGGTGTTTCCCATCAGCTGTTCAAGGAAAAACCTCAAGGACGTCACTGAAATAAAGTCAGAAACATTCTTAAGACTTTCAGCTCACAGCAGATGATTTCTGCAGTATGTGATTCACTCTTGAATTGTCCTATTTTCTCTAAAAGTATTATTTTATTGATGTCAGTGGTTTGGGATTTTTAAATGTAATAATGCCTTATCCTTGTGTTTAAAGGTGGTAAAGGTAAAACTGTCGAATTCATACTCACAACAAATAGGGGGCAGCATATCGGTAGTGTAACAGCTAATTGCTGCTACAGTATATGTAGCTACTGTTAGTTAGTTAGCTCAATTAGCCTTGCAGCTAGTGGTCCCAAACCGGAGCTTGGAGCACTGGGGGAGTGTCAATGTTTACACCACTAACACAGGGGCTTTGGACCGGGACAGGCTAGCTGGTTAGCATGCTTCAGTAGATATCTCTGCAACACAGTACATTGACATCATAACGTTCATAACTTTTATTTCTTCACATTCTGTTGATAATTTTAGTTTTTTTTTTTGTTGGATTTTTTGTTGTTTTCAACTAAAATCGTACATATTTCACCTTAATTCACTGAATGGAATGCAAAGACAGTTTTTCTATGATATTTTGTGATAAAAGTACAATTTTATTTTTTTTTTTTATGCAGGACTAAAACTACAGTAATTGCAGAGCTATTTTAGCATATAGATCAGTTTTCTTTTCAATCCAATTTAGTTTTCCTCAAGTCTCTCTCATGGTGGTGTTTGATAGTGTAACTGGTCACAAGCCTAATCCAGGCAAACTGACCAGTCGAACTTTATTGTACTGGACGAGTCTTGCACAGAATTCTCAGACTCTTACACATCTCAGAGATCACAACAGATATGGTTCTGCGACTGTATGAAATCTAGATGCGTCATTATTCATTCTGGCATAATTAACAGTTCTGCTGTTGATCGGAACTTCCTCAGCTCTGACCTCTAATACTGCGTCACAGGAAGTGGTGTGATAAGACCTCTAGTTTAACAGCCGTGAAAGTATAACAAGCTTATCAGAGATAGAAGCCAGACCTGCTGACTAACTCCAGTGACCGCACAAGTTATAAACACCACATGCTCTTTACAAGAAAGAGACTAGCCAGGTGTATCCAGGTCAAATGTGTTTAATTTTATGGATTAATTATACCAAATAACAAAGGGAAGATGTCAATACCGGGGAATAAAACATTGAAGTAGAGGCCTTGGGGCAACAAGGATGTGTATTGTACAAAATGTGGCTCAGTTTGGCAGGTGGTTCAGCTGCTCTCAACATGTGGATTGTGTGCATTTACCAGACCAGCTAAAAGCTATTCGACAGCGAGTGAATAACGCAGTAAGTATGTCTGCTTTCTGCCACCACTGAACAAAAATACAAGTCCTGTGCAATTTCATGTTAAATTTATAGTAATGGCATCATGATCTTATTTGAATATTGTGTGTGGCTTAGAAAATAAGGATGTATTGTTTCATTTCCCAACAGCACTGTCCCTTGCAGGCATAATTACAGTAAAGCTGTTAAAAAAATGTATAAAGTGTGATGAAGTTTGATAAGTGGTAACAGTAAGGTTGTCTCTTGTTGTATATAATACAGGATTGTCCCATATTGAGGAGGCTTGTGTCCCGTACTGATGTGAAAGTGTTGAACACTTAACTCTCATGGGGGAGGACCCCCATATTGCTTGATTTGTGTCCCCTGTGCATCGGCCTCCAACAAGGTTTCCCTTTTTTTCCACAGGGACAGTAGTAACCCTATGAAAGAATAATCTGAAGTTTGTTGCAGCCAAGAAAATGGAGTGGGGCAGAAGTTCATTCATTAAGTAATGTTCTATCATAAATCAAACCCAGCAAATCCATGAGCACTGGGACCTTATACTTGGACAGTAGTACACTGAGGTTTTGTTGTTTTAAGGATTGGCATCCTTTGTTTTGTCACTCTGGTCTCCATCAGAGAGAGCACATATGGAACTGCTACATTCTCCCAGCGTGTTTATGTTGCTCAACATCTGTTCAAAGTAACAACAGTGACCACAAAACTCTGTGCCAAAACATTGGCTCAATATTAGCATATGGGAGGATTCAAAAGCACACTGTGAGTGAAAACCGTTGCAGGAGATAAAAGCCTAAAAATCCTGTCACTTCTCACAGTTTTTTTTAAGATGTGGTTTCATACCTGATTAGCTGTAATAAAAAGGGACTATAGCTGGGAATGAAAGCAATAAAGTGGATTTGAAACTTAACCTTATTTAAAAAATGACCTGCTGAGAAACCACATGTCCATTCTGTCCCGTAGCTCCATATGTTACACTGCTGTGCAGAAGAAAGCAACTGCCAAAAGCCTTTTGTTTTACTTACTGTACTCTCTACACTATTACATTATGCAGATGCAACCACTGTATGTCTTTCTTTTATGGTCTGCACTGAACTTTTCTTACCTCACAGGGGATTTCTTCAGAAAATCAGATTGTAAAATTGAATCTGAAACCCGATTAGAGACGCAAGCAGCGGGCTGAAGAGGTCTTTGCATCACTGATGGAGGCTGGAGAACCTCCACCATCCTGCCAGTGTGTAACTGTAGCATTACTGAAAGCAGCTCTGATGTGGAGTGATAGTGCTGCAGTTGACTCAACAACACAGACAGAGAGAAAAAGGGAGAAAAGGGGCTTTCCATTGCCCTAGTTTCCATGACCCAGTGCATGTGCGAGTGTGTCTGTATGTGTGTGTGTGTTTGATGGAGAATAGGATTAGTTCTTTGACGAGAACTACAGCTTTAACTGGCTCAAACTCAAAAGACAAGTGCGAGAGAAAATGTGAGAAACAGGATAAAAGCAAAAGAAAAAAAGTAAAGACAGAAATACTGTGTGTGTGTGTGTGTGTGTGTGTGTGTGTGTGTGTGTGTGTGTGTGTGTGTGTGCGTGTGTGTGTGCGCGCGCGCGCGCACGTCCATGGGTGAGTGTGCGTTCTCTCACAGGTGGGCCAAATGCACATCATTCTTGTGAAGTTACTGTTTGACCACAATCTCTCTCACGTTACTTCCAGCACTTCAGCTGCAGTAAAAGTCATCGAGCATCAAAGAACATTCCCACACATCTAACCCAGTGACAGTGACTGATGCTGGTGAGGAAGACAGACTGTTGGAGACAAAAGAGTTGTGGCTGAATATTTGTGGTGAATATTAAAGGTTTTAAATTCCAGAGGGTCCACTGAGAACCTAGTGCTCAATTGCCAAATGTTTGTGAATCACCACTGAATAAGTGTTCTGTACTCTGACTTATGGTATCTCTTAAGTCTAATTTAAACAAGACAGTAACCCTTAAATTCCACCAGATCCATGTACAGTCCGTCTCCGATCCGCCACAGCAGTGGAGCTGAGAGGTTTCACTCTAGTCTATGTGTGTACATCCACTGGCTCCGCTGCGTTGCGTATCTACTCTGTTGCAGCTCTGGCAGTCCGGACTTTTCCGTGTCAGATACACAAGGCTTCTATTTTGGCCAGAGCACGCCTCATCAATTCAGCCAAATTCAGCACAGAGTAGACAGGAAGTCAGACACCGAAACAACATCATAACATCCGGTTAATTTTCATAATAAAACAAGTCCACCCTTCTTCTAATCCTTCAGTTGGGAATACTAACCTTCTGTCTGTTTGTTGCTGTGTTTATAACATATACATGTATAATTGCAATTGCGTGATTCTGTAATTACCATGGGAACTCCTCGGTCTCACCACTCCAGCTGTCAGGCAGTGCAACACTGTGCTGCACTCAAAACGGAGCTGGTGGGTTTTGATGGGCGAGGGAGCACGGAGCAAAACCATTCCACAACGCACATGCAACCAGTGAAATTCCTGGGTAACAGTGTGCAGCAATGCTTGAAGCTCTGGGAAGCTGCACATGGGCAGAGCTAAATCCTAATGCTATCATGGCAACAAGCTCTTAGTGACAATGCTAACAAGCTGGCCCCGCCACTTTTGTTTCATTTTATCAGTGTTTGATGTGTTTTCTGGGTGTTTGTGGTATCTCTTGTTCTGTTTCCCTCCTGTCTGTTCTCCTCACCAGCCTGATTTTCCCTCCACACCTGTCTTGCATCTGTCATATTAGTCCAGCCCTGTTCGCTGTGTTAATCCCCAGTCTGCTTCCCTTCACACCTGCGCTGTATCCCTTCCATTAGCCCTGCCCTCTTCACAGTGTTTTTCCACTCATTACTCTCACCTGTGTTCCTCCACCTCACTCCACCTGCACCTCATCCCCTCGTTAGTTTAGTTTGTCCTTAAGTCCAGTTCTTAGTTCAGTCTTTGTTGAGACATCTGTTTCCTTGATGCTGCTGTCGAGTTTCCCTGATCCTGCTGGTTCCCTGTTCCTTGTGTTGCTGTTTATCCTGAATAAATCTTCATCCACTGAGACTCCTACAGCAGTTCTGATACAGCAGCTGGTACCTGCACTCACAGCTGTTTTGTACGCAGTGTTTGAGTTGTGCAACACATATCACTAATCATGCAAACCAGAGTACTCTATTTTCATGTCAAATCCGACAACAGACTCTCTGGGATATATTAAAACTAATTAGACAACCGTGTAGGTATTTAAAAAACAGATTTAAGCTTGCCTTAAAATGATTCTTTTACCTGCATTTTTCACCACAAACACTGAATGGCGTAATCCCTTTAGAGAGCCCTTTACAGTGACTTCATACCTCTGACTTAGTATGCATGCCATGACAAATTTAAATACAGAATAAGAAGGTAAATGTTCACTGATTACAGTGAATCTGCATTCTGTGCAATAAATGAAGTTAGCATAACGTTCTACAATGTCGTTCAGCCATCTCCAATAAATAAATAAATAAATCACAAGTTGATCCAGTGTAGCTGCAGTATAAACTGCGTTCCAGCAGGCTTCGCTCTACATGATGCAGTTTGTAGTGCAGCTGGCCTGCAGACTTGTGTTCTCCACATTACACTTGTTCCATATTCATCATGTGAACCTGCTCTACATTTTGCTTTTGTGATGTAGACAAGTAGTGAGTAGAGCTTTTATTAGTGGGAAATAAACAAGGAGGTGTTCCTAACCCTAATAAGAAAACAGGCTCCCTGGAGTTGATTTACAGTCAGCTGCTGGAAAGCTGTCAACAAAGAAGCCATTTACTCCAGTTCACGCGTGGTTTCTGTAATTAAGGGTCAAGAGCATGACGAGGGTCACAACTCATTTTCAGGAGAAAACGAATCTCATTCATAGACCGAGAAAAACATAGACGGGGAATGTTTTGCAGCTTGGATGTGGGTTTACTGCAGACGGGAAGTAAAATTAGCAACAAGGCCTTATCTCACTGAGAGCGAAAAATATTGACATTGTGAGTTTTCTTTGAACCGTCTAGCTGCCATTTGTGGAAAAGCTTCTTTGGGATTAGATTCAGCCTTGGTGGCTGCTACTTATGTCCACCATCAAGTAATTTGACAAACAATTAAGTCAAAGAGTTTACAGCTACACTAGTGGCACTGTAACCACAGCTGGGCTCAGAGCTAAATGCAAAGCTTTTGAGCACTACACACAATGTACAGAGGCTGAAAATCTCTGTCTTTGCAGGTGTTTGGTCACAAACTAAATTGGCAGCAGCACATTTCATGACAATCCATCTAATATTAGTGGAGACGTTTGACTAAAAACCCCAAAACTCTGCAAGCATAGCTAAAAATTAGGTGACATTTGTCAAATGCAGGGC
The DNA here is from genome assembly GCF_040436345.1 of Pagrus major. Taxonomy (NCBI): domain Eukaryota; kingdom Metazoa; phylum Chordata; class Actinopteri; order Spariformes; family Sparidae; genus Pagrus; species Pagrus major. Next base: position 9,122,431 of record NC_133231.1, read on the forward strand.
AGCAAAGGTCATGATCTCATACCAGCAGGCCACCCAAACTTTTCTTATTTCTTATTAAAGGTATGTTTTTCCCCTTGTGGCTTTAAGATGAGCTTTTTGGTGTCCTAAACAGGTGTTATGAGCATAACACACACCGTCTACTGTACATAACACTCTTGGGTGTGTTAGAAATGACAGCACACAGAGACGCGGTTGTGGTTGTGTTGTGTTTGACATGAGTTTATCTCTCAGGTCAGTCCCACAGTGCAACGCTCACTCAGCACTTTCTAAGTGAACCCAGATGTTGACCGGATGTCTTTCACTGTGAGAGTGACATCACACCACAAAGCTTTCATATTTACATTTACATTTACCATGTCCGTTGCTACTACAATGATTAAGTTAAAGCCTCCTTATTAACGCAAGACCTTTCTATACGCACACACACACACACCACACACACACACAACCCTGCTCATTCATCTCAAGTGTGTATCATACATTTTGTGGAGGTTGTGACGAGGACGCATTAGTCTATAATGCTCTGACACAAATAGGTAATCCACTGTGGTTAAAACACAAGAACCCTAATTTCCTGCTTTGCAACAGGATAACAAATGGGAAGAAATTGTGTAATCAAAGACAAATTTGCTACTGAGAGAAGTATTTACACAACCTCAAGAGGTCACATCTCAGGAAAACATAAACACAGATCGTTTTACACTTTTGAACAAATGAGCAGAGCTGTTGATTGTCTGGTGAGGAGTCACTGTTGTAAAAGGGTTAGTCCACCTCCAGAGTTCAATTACTGTGAAGAGGAAGCCCTATGATTGGACTTACCTATACAATCTAACGTTATAAGGTTGAGTATAATACATTGGCTAACTCATGTATATGTCACCTAGGACAAAACCTAATGGCCCAAGTGGAAACTACAACTGAACAAAGTCACATATTAGTGGCCCAGATGATGAGAATGAGGCAGCACTTACATCCAAACTTTATATTAACCTGATGTTCAGCTTTAATATCTTTGAAAGGCTCATGCTCAGACTGTCGTATTGCAAAATTCATTGCTCTAATTTAATCTCAGTAAATGAGGCGTTTATGCTCTTGTGTGACATTTCAGGGAAACGCCAACTTTCTCTCTCTTTGTTTATTAAGCAACCATCTCCATAGCGATAGAGGGAATATTGTCCAAATCCAGAGCTGATGTTGCAACATTTAATCCTCTGATTGAATTACCAGGGAGAGGCGGCGAGGGAGGGAGAGGCAGAGGAGTAAAGTTACTCTACTTTCATAAACATTCACTCTGCTGAGCTTGTATCTAACAGTGCGGAGGGTTCCAGTTGTCACTAAGGAGGGTGTGCCATTATTCAATACCACTGACAGGTTCAGCTTGCTGTCACTGTTAATGGAGCGTTTTTATTGCTACACCGCTCCTACTCGGTCTCTTCCAAACTGAAATTCCTCATGAGAGTTTTTCTTCGAACAATCTGAAATTAGGGGAAATTGCATATGGTAAAGATGCCTTCGGGGGCTGTATATTCACTAAAATCCAGGTTTTTATCGTTCATTAGTATTAAAGTGTTCCAGTGATGGGTACATGGCAAACAAAAACTGCTTATAGGTTACTTGGCAAACTTTATTGGTGCCAATTTGCCCAAATTTAAACAAATATACTTAACAAAACTGGGGCTCAGTAAGGAATTGTATAATTATTACTGAAGGATTTTCAGTCTTGTTTCCAGCCACAACACAGCTTGCTTTCTGCAAACAAGCTCTTTTAAACCCAGTGTACACCATCTGCACAGCAACACGGCTGAGGTTAATAAAGTGGTGTATTGAGCAGCTTAAAGTCGTTTTGCTGCTGAATGGAGACTAAAATAGATCCAAATAAAGAGGGATTATTAGATTCACAATATTAACATGAATGTGATTTCAAATGAATGTTCAGAACCTTGTAAAGAGGCGACTGTTTCCCAAAAGAAGCATCAAAAAGAAAAAACCTCTGTAAAATGATAGCAGGCCTGTGTCAGATTATCTGTTTAGCCTATTAGATTTTTCTGCTGCCCCCATGTGGCAACATCCATTAATTAATGCAGCTATGAGTAAAGGTGCAAGTTGAAAACATTCAAATGAACTAAAATTATCAACAGAATGTGAAGAAATAACAGTTTGACATTACAACGTACATGTATGGTGTTAAAGAGATATCTACTGAAGTTAGCATGCTAACCAGCTAGCCCCAGCCCGACCGGGTCCCAAGCTCCTGTGGTAGACACCAACACTCCCCTGGTGCTCCAAGCTCCCGGTCTGGACTGCTAGCTGCACAGCTTACTGAGCTAACTAGCTAACGGTCGCTACAGTTAGTAGCAGTTAGCAGTGACATGCTGCCCCCTATTTATTTTGAGAATTAATTTGACGCCAAGTCTTACACTTTTACATGATTATAGTAAATCCATGTTACAATGATGTGTAATTAATGCAACACTATCCAAAAGTCATAAAGAGACGTTATGAGGCAGATTAAGTGAACTGAGTAGCTGTGTTTGAAGTAATTGGTGCAAATACAGAATATAAACTCCCTCCTGAGGTGTTGCAGATTTGTAAATGTTATGTTCAGTATATGTTGGCAGGAAATAGATGGTTATAGGTTGTAGGTAACATTGTGAAAGCACCTTTGCCTTATTTGGCTGCGTGACAGGGTAACACATCCTTTAAATCTGTTATTGTAGGCTTTAAACACTTTCTTTCACATATTTTTCCCTCCCCCTTATTACCCCCTGCTCTCTCTCTCGCTCTCTCTCATTTGCCCCACACTCAGCCACCCCACCACTCTCTGAGTAGGTTGTATCCACAGTGTGGTTTCAGGCTCCTCAGCTCAATAAACTGTATAGAACCGGTGTGAGTCCCTGTATTGTTGGTAGTGAGGGCCAGTCCTCTGAGGGCCTTGTTGTGTGTTATTGCACATATTCATCACCATTAGGCAATCATGGCAGAGCACTCCAGTGTGGTTTCAATAGTCACAAGCAGCCAGGAGGAGAAAGTGTGTACTTGTGAATGTGAGCACTTTGATAAAGGTTATTAGGAACATAAATCTCCATAAATATACTGATATGTGTTTGTCATACATATTCTAACACAATGAGGGCAAACTGTTTATTCCACTCTTACAAAAAGAAAAGATGTCAACACAGCAAAAACTACTAATTTGTGCAGAAGACACAAAAAGAAAACGAACGTTGACCAATAACAGACTCTTCAGAGCAGTAAATGTTAATGCAAATTTGATTAAACGACTAGTTGGTGGATTGTGGCTGCAATAAAATGACCAGAGTAGAGAGAGACACACTTTTTGTCTTGATGCCATGCGGTGAGGAAATGCTTGGCCGGTGGAAATGGCTTAAGTAATCCACAGCAGAGTGCCAGTGCCTTTTCAATGCCATAACAGCTCATACAAATGTGTGAACACGGATTAGATGACAGTAAAATTTACTTGAAATTTGTATTAAACAAGCTAGCTGGGAAACAGAAATGTGAGATGTTATTTTTACATCTTATTTAAATGAATCAAGTGCCATACAACATGTGAATTAGTCAGCTTAGAGGTGTTTGTAGACAGGTTTTACCTTTTGAAGGAGCTAACCGTTTCCCCTGCTTCCGGTCGTTGTGTTAAGTTAGCTAACCAGCTACTAGCTCCATCTACATGGCCTGCTGGACAATATTCTCATCTAACTTGTGGCAGGAGACTGAATAAGCCTGTTTATCAAATGTCAGACAACTCCTGGACTTCATCGGCAAAGGCTAACCTTAAGTGGCTAAATGAGCTAGAGCTAATTAATGAAGCAACAACTATGCTAAAGCAGCTGTGACTTAGCCTAATGCTGCATTCATTCATTCATCCGATCTTCTCATCTAATTCCCAACAAGAAAGCGTGGAAGTATATTTTACAGAAATGTTGGACCATTCCTGTGATTGTAAGGGGACAGTGAACTGAATTTGCTCTGTCAATGTAGGTCAATTTAAAAACTCAGTCTGTCCACTTATGAGTCAACCATACAGAACAAACAGCAATCCTTTAAATTACAGCTCTCTGATTGCAGTGCAATCCACAACTAATTATGAGCTGTAAGTCCAAAGCTTGGAAGGAAGATTGAAAGGTTTTTGCAAAGTTACATTAAAAAAGTGTCCAACATTCAAAAATCCAACCTCTAAATAAATAAGTTGTAAAATGAGTAAGAGGACTTGTGGCACTTGAGCCAATTTGGTCACATTTTGTTAACTGTGGAACAATACAGTGATTATGAGAAAGAAACTGGGCTGTAACCTCAAATGTTGCTGAGAAGCCAAATACATTATTCCCAAACCTTTGTCTGTAATCCCATCATCACCGTCCTGGCTTTCTCTCTCTCTCTCGTGGCTGCCCACAGTAAGGTAGGCTTCAATTCAGACCTATTTAATGGTCCACGACGCTGCACCACATATACACAAACACGTACACAAACATAAATGCAGAGAAAACGAGAGAAGAAGAGAAAGTTTTCATGCATTCTGCCAAGTAGGTTGTTTATATGTTGCAAATGGACCCATTTACCTCTTTATTGAAATCATTCCCAATGACAATATGTCTGTTGTTTGTTTTTACAGCGAGTTAAAACAGAACCACAGTTGAATCATTACAATGCTTTTATTGTAATCATGTGAATATAACATTAGGTGGCATATTTGTTGAGTTACCTCTTGTGCAATGGAATTTAAGATGGCTTAAGAGGTAATTGTTCCTATTATTCTTTTGTTTGTCACATAAATTGAGTATCAAATACTGCTACTCTACTGCCTCTGCTTGTCAAGCACACTTAAACTTCTATTCTAATGTAATAGATTCATTCGTCCATTTAACAATCAACAGATAGTAATACCAGCACCTTACAATGGATGGTTGTCTGTTATCTGACTGCTGATGACCTTTGTAGCCTGGAAGTGTTTTTTCTTTGGGGACAAGAAAGTAGACCACACACACAAATAAACACATTAACGGAAGTAGAGAAACCCCGTAACGAAGACTTCACCTCTCGGGAAAACAAGCAAACCAAATAGGGATTAACACCAGATGGTTTGTTACATCGAAGTACCTGGAAAGGCGCTCTTGGAAACTGTTTGGAAAAGGTCCAAGGTGATTGGACAAACCATCTGTATCTCACTGTCTACCACGGGCTAACTTCAGCCAATCAGATCAACAGTAGGAAGGTGCTACCACCAGCAGAGCCACATGGTAAACCAAACTGAAGCCAGTCGAGAGAAGAGCGAAAACATCTGTTCCATTGAGAAAAGGCTTCACTGCTGGTCTTTGCTCTTCTTTCATTGCTGTTGTTTGCAGATGGTCATCACACCTAAACTACGCCCATAGCTGCCAGTACTTCCTCATAGGATGCTGATTGGTGGGAAACACTGTGGTTCAGACAAAGCGCATAGCTTAAAGCCTGGCAAGAAGGGTCCTCAAGATTACATTATCTCCCAAATCCAGCTGCCTTGTGAGGTAATTTTAACATGACCAATGACTAAAACCCTCCCCCGTCCAATCATAACTTAGCAACTGTAACTAGACACTGCTGGGTGGTCAACTTGGCTTGACTGAGGCTATTGTACAAGATGAGCGATGCTGGAATGGTTTCCCTGCCGCAATTCATCTTTATGACTGGATGAAAGAATGAAGCCATTGCTTTGTAGCGGTCAATTAGGGATGAACAAGAGCTCCACCGGGATGCCAATGACAACATTGCTATCGTTAATGATGCTGACGATGGTGATGAAGCTCAACAAGTGGAAGACGCTCCTGCTGAGCCTCAAGTTGACAGAAGTTAACCAGTCTGTGGAAGCAGACACAGTGACAGTGACACCAACAGTGACACTTAGGAAGAAGAGCCAGTTAGCCAGGGCCACTGACAAGTCATATTCAGCTACAAAGTTGATTGTTAAAGATGTGTGTGAGGCACTTAGTTCACGTCTTGTCGGAGAATACGTGCCATTTCCTGGAACAGAGAGTGGTGAGCCATTGCAGAGGACTTCCAGAAATTGCTGATTTTTCCAAATTGTGTTGGAGCAGCTGACGGCAAACATATCACTATACAGGCTCCAGTTTCACAATAACAAAGGCTTATTCTCTTTTGTCTTACTGACCGTGGTGGATGCCAGATATCCCATCTCAGCTTAAGGCAAGAGAGGTGATGGAGGTACGCTTTCTCCACGATGCCCTCCAGATGCACCTCTTCCAAAAGCTGAAGGAGCAACAGAGAACTACAGGTAATATCACTGTTTCACTAATCATTATCATCAATGTTAGTCATTTGAATGATTTTGTATTGAGTTAGTATTACAATCATTCAAGTCCCTATGTATAATAACTGTGTGTGTGTGAGAGAGAAGATCAGAAAAAAGTCAAACTAAACCTGTTCATCACAATCACCAAACTGCTTCAGTTAAGATTTTTATCAATTTTACTTTAATGTCCTGTCTCTTCCTTGATAGCGAGTGTTTTACTTCAGGGATTACACTTAATAAAAAATGTTCCTCCTCAACAAGACGTTTGTTGACAGCTGCAGGGATCTGTGTGGTGCTCCATCGACTCTCCTCCTCGCTCTGCTCTCTTAAACTTTAACTCTCTTGTTACAGAAGGTAAGAGTCAAAATAGTGGGAGGGAAAATAGTGTTTGAGTAATATTTAAAAAATAAAACCTATGTACAGTACACACCTTTCACTCTTTATACGCTTTAAACACCAGCTTTGGTGTGTGGTGCAATGAAGTCATCAAGCCTGCAATGGAGATCTCCACTGGGGGGCGACGAAAACAAGTTGACTCCGATTCCATCACAGGAGGCGTGTGGTACTCTCTCACTATCATACTGGCACTCCATGTTCCCTGTGGACACACAACAGAGACAGACGGAGAGGAGGGAGTCAGACGGAAAGATAATTAGAGTAGTTGGTAATGAGATCAGTCAAGATATATACTTCTGTGTTAGATTAACCAAAGTGGCTATTCTAAAGAAACATGAGAAGGAGAATTAGGTATTATTTCATTACCTCATTGAAGCAGACATTTGTGGGAGACCAACAACACTGTTATTCGTGATGATGAGACGTTCACATACAGAAATAGCAGCAGTGTGTTGTCCGGAATTAAACATAATTGTCAGGTTCTTGGACTGCTCAGCATCTTACCTTTGCCAGGCGGCGCCTGAGTGAGGCCAGGATAGAGGGAGAAAATGAGTGAGCTATGAATGAAGTGATGAATTCAATGAGGATATCACATTAAACACGGTGAATTCATTCAGCAACACTTGTCACCTTTTGTGCTTTGGAATAATGAAACACATCAATCAGCAAAGTCGACAAATACAAATTAACTGCCAGAGACAGAAGATGTCTTGACAGCCGGAACAGAAATATTACATCTTTCTGCTAAAAAAAGAAATGTGTTTGCATCAATTATAAGATGGTGAAAAATAAGATGTCAACCTGCTTAAAAAAAGGTTCCAGCAGGTGTTGGAGTCAGCTGTGCTTGAACAGGTCGGGATTTTGCATGGCGTCTCATGTGCAGATTGTCTTCTCTTCACCGGCCGCTATCTGAAACATCTTTGTGGATTGTTTTTGACTGTAAGAATGTCTTCGTGCTACTGAAGGCTCGCTCACGTTCACTGCTAGACACAGACAGAGTCTCCAGGGCAGCTGAGGCGAAGGTGTCATGTAAGTATGACTATGGAGCCAAACATGGGTATGTTTGAACAAAATTAACAGTGGGATCCTACATTTTTTCTCATCATGTTGGTAAAACTGACAACTCTTCACTACAATACAGTAATATGGTTCCTTTAATTCCATTTCTTCTGTATGTTGCAAATTTTTTACCCCTTTGGAACATTTTAAAGGTCTGCCAGGGTTTACATTAGCTAAATTAGCTTGCTACCTACAACTGATTGTGTGAAGGTTTTAGCAGAGAGCAAGCAGGACTTTTAAGATCAAGCAGGACTTTTTAATAATCAAATGTGCCATCAGCCAGTGATGCCATAGGAGGTCTGCCCCCTCAAAAAAGAAAAACCCTGCACTTTATTAACTATGTGATGGCTACCCCTTATTTTGTCTATTGATGAAAGAATCACCCTCATCCGTTGTACTTAAATTTTTTACTGATATCCAGGTAGTGATAATAGCAAGTACCCAGACCTTCACTCTCTATCAGATCTTGCTCATAAACAGATGCACACACACTCTCACACACAGTCGTCTGTCTCCACCTGTGACCACCCACTCCCCCGATCTCTGCAGGAAGTTACTAATCCGTTGGTCAGACACAGGCCGTGTACCCCCTCTTCCGAAACCTCATGCTCCGGCTTCTGCATATTAACGATTCGTTTGCTTGTCCAACTGCTTAACAGCAATGTACTGGCTTCAAAGTATTATCTGACCCCCCAGCCCTAGCTACATCATTAACTGTGATCATTAGTGGCTTATCCACAGCAGGGCTTATTCAGACCTGCTATAACCAAGACTAGTTATACAAATTAGAAGATTAGAACAATTTCATTATTTGTGAAATCCACGTAAACCGTGTGGGAAAGGAGCTGCAGTGGTTTTTCAAACAGCAACGTGATGCAGAAAATCTTAGAAGTGAATTTTAAGGCATGTAAATAAAGCTTTTGTTCCTCAAACACATTCAAATTCCCTACAGATTCTTCTGATGCTTTAAGTGCACTGATGGTGTTCAGTCAGAGGCACCAATGATATTTCCAAAAGGCTCAAACACAATGGCCTGTGTCTCAAATTGTGCATCACTGTCTCACCACTAGACTGCCCTTGGTGCCTGTGCTCATTAACATATCCCCACAACATCCCTCATCACCCATCAAGGGAAAATGTTGGATGCAGTGGGCATTTATCAAAGTCAGCATATTTAAATACGTTTTTGCACCCACTACATACCCAGATACGTGGGGGTTTTTTCTTCATCTAGTCAGTGACACATTTGCATAAACTTTGTCAGGCATAATAGTCTAAAACCTAGTCTGAGACTGTTTTACTTCAGAGCAGTGATGCATAAAAACAATTAGAAAGGGTCAGATGTAAACTGGTAGCAGATGCTTCTCTTTGCTGTTGCTGTTTATGACTTCTGACCCTGGTGCCCAAAGACTGACAGTCTTAAAAGTATTGCAAGGAGGATGGCACGTTCTGAATAATCGGTCAAATGTATCATAGTGGGTGATACATTCATATTACCGCTAATGTGCAATGTCACTGCGATTCACTTCCCTTTTGAATCAAAGTATTTAGTGGCCAGAGACTGAGAATTTAAGTATTTAAGATGATTTATTACACTTCCTCCCTGGGCTGCATCTCTGTTTCAGAGTCAGGGAGCATGTAATTGGCTTAAGTGTCCTGGATGTTTTCTTAGAATCACTGGGGGAAAAAAGCCAGTCAGGCATCAAAGGAGACGATGACAAAGAGAAAGAAAAGGAGACATAGAGGAAGAGGAGCCAATGGAATCACTATCATCACAATTTAGATTATTATTTCTAAATGGTAAAATGTTTTGGTGGTGTCCAGTCATAACTGATATTGCGTGTGAAGCTCGGGGCTGATAACACAAACAATGAGAGCTGCGGGACTTACTCATCAAATCAACAAAACATAATTGTGCACAGTCAGGGCTTTCTCTGCTCAAATAACTATGTAGTAGTGTTGGGGACTAGATGATGACAGGGAGAATGGTTAAAATACTGAAGTGGAGAGAATTTGAAAGATTTTATTTTGCTACTTCTGCTGCAGAGGGATTTCATTATTGTTACAGTCCGTGCAGTCTGTGCATTCTTTAACCGCTGAAAAGCAGCGCCAATCTCCGAAAAGCTGAACTAATTTGATATATTTTGTTTCATAAAATGCTCAAAGTGAAAATGTATCCACTAAAGGACTGGCACCGTCACTAATGATCTCCCTGTAGAGGCGATGTGGCCTCACTGAACTCGGAGGGATGTTTTAGCCAAGTGAAGCACACAAGTACAGTGTGAAGTTTTGGATAAAACAGTCCAGTATGGCTTAACGGGTCAGTTCTTCATAAAAACACCCTAAATTTTCTCAGTTATCCGTAGCGGTATTTGGCCATGCACACAGTATTGGGGACTATTTCCTCAGCTGACAATAGATCCAGTAAAAACAATGGACAGCGAGGTCTGTGTATGATCCAGAGGAACTGGGACGTTGTTTCTGGAAAGGCATGTTACAGTTTTTTACATCTTGTACGTGCAACACAAACAAAATTCGACTTTCCTCAATTGAGATTTGGGTATATGTCGGGGTTTTGTTGTGATTTGGGTGAACGGATTCTTTAAATCAAACAGAACTTCATAGTACCAAAACACTGGCGTCTGACTGCTATCACCTCCGGAGGTCACAGGTCAGAGTTCAGGACTATTTTTAGTGTCAGAGTAGCTAAATATTAGCAGGTAAGAGACATATATGCTGTACAACGATCTGCGATGTATTTCCTTGCAGGAGAGTTGGTTCCTTTATTAATGCCTTGGCTGAAAAGATTGGTTTAAAAGGGGATGTTATGGTGAGTGCTGGATTTCACAGAACAGTCAGTTATACAGTTTTGCACAAAAACAGAAGCTACAATCAAGTTTGAATATTCTTTCAATTATCTCACAACCCAAAATATTTCTAAATACTTGCTGCTCTTTCAGGTGATGGAAGTAAAATGTGTTACCATGTTAACCCTATGTCATATGATTTGTTGAACTGATTGACTGAAGTTAGCCTGTGAGGAATGGTGATTGACAGATTGTTTATCCAATCACCTGCCAAGTATTTTTTGATTGTGGCCGCCCCTTTCCAAAGATGTCCCAAGAACCACTAATCAGATGGTTCCCGTAACAAATCATCTGACACGTCAGGCATATAAATTTGCAGCTAGTATAAAACCTTGACTGACGCTTTTATTGTGTACGTGTGTCACAAAATAATTAGTCCATCAGATAAAAACTTTTATTAGTTTATTGTCAGTCAAAACTATTCCAAGATCATTACGCAACACAAAACCACACAGCCATGTAAACACACGTACACAGACATACACATGTACATCTGTTTTCTTTTTTCAGCACTGATCAATCACTAACGATGCACTTGCAGCTCTTCCACAAGAGGTTGATCCTGCCAGAAACACTCAACATCTAACTTGACGCCATTGTCTGATCATACATTTCATTTCTGATTTATATGATAGAGTCTGTCATGACCTCAGCATTCAGGAGGTGAGCAGCTGGAAAACAATAGATACTCTGTTTGAGGAAACCCTTTAAGATCAGTGAATTATTTAACATTTTGCACGCTGAATGTCAAGAGCTAGAAAGTTCATGAATCAATGAAAACATTTTTTGTTATCATCTTTGTTACTGTTTCGTAATTTACGTCAGAGCTGAGGTAGGGAATTTATCCCATATGTTGAACTTTAATCCAACTGTTGGAGTGCTGAGCCTGTTCAGAGGATGTATAGATATTTATGTTAGAGTTAGATCATCTATGACAAGGGAGCACATTGAATCTTTGGCAAAGACCTTAATTTTGTATCAAGATCCCCAGGATCAGTTCCCCTGTGTGGTCAGTATTCAGTGTGCTATTGAACAGTACTTCCCTACGGCAGTAACTGTATCTGACTTTTTGACATCTGCTCAGCCTTTTGAATTTCTAATAACTACAAAACCGAGTTTAAAACCAAAATAAACTGCTGCAGGCCTACTGCTTTCAGGCTCGGTATCTGTGGACTGTAGAAAACACTGTTCGTCTTAATGCACTCTCTGCTACAGAGAGGCAGGCAACTAGACAGCTAAAGCAATGCACACGCCTGACTCCGCCTCTGATTGATTGTGCTCTCTCGCCTACGCTCGACTCAAGCTATTAATTCATAGTGGTTTATGAGTTGTAGTTGCCCTTCTAAACACACCAACCTCTTCAGCCACCTGCGTGGTCTTCTGCTGCTCCTTTCGGGGCCACTCATCCACCTGAGCAGGTTTTTGCTACCAGAGTGTCTCTGGGCTAGGCAGAGTGGACAGGGCGGGCTGCCACCAAGAGACACTACAACTGCGACAGCTGAAGAGGCCGGTGTGTTTACCCAGGAAACTACTGCTCACAATCTGGCTATTTGTTTTACAAACCAACTGCAAGAAAAACAGATACACAACCCAACACACCAGACAACCACTGAATATACAGATAGGAAATAGCATGCCAGCTAGTTAATCCTTATTTGGTGGCCCACTGCCTCCTTTCCCCCCTCTGGTTGTCAAGCAGACTACCATGGCACCCAGGGGGGTGTAGACACGGGAGGACAGCTTAGAACAGGCACTCAGCCACAGGCATGAGTCCCACCAATCTCCTTCCCTCATGTTGTCCACTGGACTACCAGGGCCACAGTCTCTCAGATTTATTTTTTTGAACAACTTCACAGCTCTTCTCGCTTTTTCCCATCAAAAAACATGTTGGATGTATTAAGCACGGCAAACCATGACCACAAAGCTGTAGAGGGTTTCATCATTCAAAACGACAGACGCAAGCCAATCAGAGGCAAGAAAACCAGATGGATCCAGACAGCCAAAGCTTATTGATTTTATTTTCTGAGATGTTATCTGTAATTGAGAAATATGATTCTGATGAATGACATGGTAATTAAGTTAGTTTGCATATCAAAATGAGGCAGCACCAATATTCAGTCATGTTGGAAAAAAACAACTAAACTCCTGTTAAAACTATCTTAGCAGATCTCAGCAGCTGCCACTTTTTGACTTAGTGGAATTTATGTGATTTAGTAGTTTCATCATGAATCAAGTTATTATATTAGTTTCAATATAAATATGAATAGCAAGCTATCATTACCTGACATGTGAATACAACTTTATTGAAGAATTGAATTAAGAGTATCTGCTTTCATACTCATGCAGACACAGACAAGGTCAGTGTCTTTTATCCATTTTTGACATTTTTCATCAGCCACAGTGGGGTATCTTGTATAGATGTTTTGTTTGATTTGGTGGCTGCACTCCACTTATCACCTTGATCATCAAATCAAGCATTAACAGGTGGATTATGCGTGCTTCTCGGAGCTCACACAGTACTCGCCTGCTGTGTGAGCACACTTATTGCTTCCAGTGTGTCTGTATCTGTGCAAAAGGATGTGTGTCTGTTATTTGATTGTGTGCGTGTTCGGCTGCCCGTTCGTCCTAATCTCACAGAGCCTGCTAGAACTAAAAGCTAGCGGGCTAATTAGTATTTGGCCTTTGGTATTTGTCTACGACCCCATGGCGTTCTGTGTCCTGATTGGCTCTGACACTGCAGGTCAGCAGCTAATTGGATCAACACAATTACTTACATTCTTACCATGTTGAGGGTTTTTCTTCATGAAAACACACAAACACGGACAGATGCACACACAAATGCTATGGTAATCTCTGACCTAAATCTCATTCTCACACTGTCGGTCATACTTTAGTTGATGATAAACGGTTTGCAAAAGATGTAATTTCATATGTTGAGTACGTCGAGATTTACGGAGAGTTTAGATAAAGAGTCAGCTAAGTGCTTTGCTGACAGCCGGAGCTTATAGGAAATCGTGTTTCAACTCCAGTTTCATAAGTGGGAAACCAACATGCCAAATACTTCACCACCTCTCTGATTTGCCTGTTTTTACAACCCCTTACTTATGTCTTGTATTTAGCAGTCGTCCCCCCAGCTTCCTTTTTTCTCTCCTCTACATGTTCATGATTTGTATGTACTTTTGTATGTACTGGCACTAAGAAATACATTTACAAAAAAAATATTTTTTGTTGACATTGTGTTCCTGGCTCCACATTTAGCAACGTTTCAGGGTTTTAGAATGGATTTTCTTTCTTATTTATGCAAATAAGGTTGAAATTCTTCAAACAAAATATTGCAAAAAGTAGAATATAGTTATAATTATGTATAATAATTTTAGCCTCACTTATTAAAAAAACATTTACTTCGTATAACATTTAACATTTAAACATATAACATTTACAATGAATTGCAAATAGTGCAATACTCACTGTAATATAATACAAGTCTAGAAAATAAAATAAATATAACAATATTAAATAACCACAGATAATAAATCGTCACATCTGTATACAATGTATGGTAAAATACGAATAGAAACAAAATATTAAAATGTATCGAATAAAAACATTTGTATAAAATGTAAAAGGCTAGCAATAGTAATAGAAGTAGATAATCATCAAAATACAATTTCAGCACAGTGGTTATGATGAGCAAGCTAGCATCATCATTTACCCTAAATAGGCAATTCATCCAAGCAGTCACACACTTTATCCCAGCTAACATAGAGATACATTTTATCATCATGTTTCTGTCATTCAACACAAATGTAATCGTTCTAGAAGATGAAATCCAATTTTTTTTCCTAACCTCACTTGAAATCAATATCTGAAGATTCACACCAATCAATCAATGTTTTTTCAGAAAACATCTCTTTACAACATTTTCACCCTGTGGATATAGTCGGCATTACAGATGCTATTTAACGAGGGCAATAAGGACAAAGCCAAAGATGGGTTTGGGCCAGTTTTATTACAATGTCATTTCATTCTTTGCTCTGTATTATGGAATAACTGTGACAATAAAGCATTAAAAGTTACTTTCAATTTACCATTTTAATTCTTCAGAAGCAAACCAACAGGGGGTAATTCTTTAGCTATTAAGCAGGTGATTTACATTTTCAACAATAAAACCAAAATTCAAGTTTTGTGTCTACTCAGAACAGACACAGCAACTCATCACATAGGTTAAAGATGCACTAATCAATATTTTATTAACAACAGAAAAAAATGACAACCAATGTGAAAGGTGTCGCACTTTCAGCTTCTTCCAGCTCATAATTTTGATATGACTGTTTTGATTCATTTTCATCATTGTCACCAACCTGGTTTAGAGCCGCAACAGCCAACTGTTGCAGTAAAAAAGCTTTGATAAACCTGCCAAACACAACATTATAACAACTAGCAAGTCAACATACGTGAGCATTTAGCAGCTAAATAACCTGATACCTCTTAAAGAAAACACATGTAACTGCCTTGAGAAAGATAGTTGATTGTTGAGTCTCATCCTCAAATCGCCAAATACTGACATTTTGTGTGGGCAGCTCGGATCGTACGGCAACCCAAAGCTTTAAAGGGTGAGTGGATACTGGAGCAGAGCTGAAAAGGAAACAAATGTTGGACTAAAATTTGTCAGGGGGGACAAAAAAAACTCCAAACGCTAATGTCGCTGCTTGTCCATTTGCTAACATATTCTTCATACCAACTTTACAATGTGATATTATAGAACGTCATTGTTGTGTTTACAAATCGGTGCCCTGCCCCCAAGAGGCCTAAAAACCCATTTAAACGTGTTGAGTAGAATTAAACTGAGCCAAGGATGTAGATCTTAAATGTTGCTGTGATATATAGGTCAGTGTATGACGTGGCGAGAGAACAAAAAAGGGAAATGTAGATATAAATCACAAGCTTATTAGATCTACTGTACGTGTATTGCAAAAGACAGACAGATAAGGAGCGATGAAGAAACAGTGAGTGTGAGAGAGTGAACGTCTGAGCCACACAGCAAACCACTTCAGTTCATCTGCTGCCCATTTGGCTCCAATTAGCTTGCAGCCCCCTCTAGCTCTGGCTTTTTTTTCTCTACCTCCCTCCTACCCTGCCTCCTCTGTTCTCTCTTTCCAGCCCTATTCGCTCTGCTTCCAACACCATACATCTCTGACACAATTACCTCCAGTAGCCTTTCTGATCAGGCTGCCTGTGCGTAAGAGAAAAAAGGGAGTACTTGTATGGATGCACATGTGTATCTGCATCCGTTTTGAGGTACACATGTATGTGTGTGTGTGTGTGTGTGTGTGTGTGTGTGTGTGTGTGTGTACCTAGCCTCCCGCTGCTTTTTTCCGTACCAGGCCACCACCAAGGCAGACCCCCCCTGCCATTAAAGACATAAGCACACACTCACTGACTGAACAAAGCCCCCACAGTTAGTCAGTTAGTCCACTGAGCTGCACAGGGGTTGGGTTTGTAAATGGTTACATATTCCCTCAGCTGCACGGGCATGATGAGGAGTTATGGGGGATTTTAGCATGTTAGATCAAAAGATGGCTCAACTGGTGATCCATTTTCACATTAAAGACACAGTACCATTGTTCTGCTGTTCAATTTTAGATTATAACAGTGAATCTATTAAACACACATGGCAGTGTTACTTTTCTGAATTTGACACCAAGTATGTGTTTTGCGGTTTGAAGTTTCAGAAAGTCACGTGTATATGCACGTGGTCGGTCACCATGTCATCATACTTAGTTAAAAAATCAAATACCTTTCTCCATGTGAGTGTGTGGGAATGTATTTGTGTTAGAGAACGTGACTGTAATTGACACGTTAATTAGTTGTTTTAACTGCTGTGACCTATCATATCAAGATGACATCACCCTGCACACACACACAAACATACATCCATGGTCAGGTTATTAATAAAGTTTCTCTCTTGGTTGCTGGTGTTTGCACTTACTCTGATTGGCCTGGGAATCCCTCAGGATGAGATCTTATTGCGTCATTTGGAATCCACCACCCAGTGATGAATACCGCACACGACCTCTGACTCCTGCTGCACATCAACGCCCTTTTCTCTCTCTTTATCTCTTTCCCAATCAATATTAAACATCAACAGAAAAGGTCAAAATAACAGTCTTAAAATGAAAGAAGAATGCAATTTAGAATCAGAGGTATCTGTTTGCTAAATCTGCTCACCATTTCTGTTAAGCTAAAAAGGACTCACTTTGTAAAACTTCAGAAAGGGGGCCAAGAGTTAGCCATGCTGGAGGCTCTGTTAGGCCGTATTTAAGCACAGTGGCGCTTTCAGCTAAATGCTAATATCAGTCTACCGCTTACCATTTTTACAATCTCAGTTTGACAGTATACATTCATGAAAATCTCTACCAGTTTTGGGTGCAGTCCATCCAATAGTTATGATTAAGTAACTTCCTTAAAAACAAAATGTCAATCTCATGGTGGCGCTAAGAGGACAAGTCAAGGAATCACCAAACGGAAGGATTCCTCTGGTGAACATAAATGTACAAAATTTCATGGCAATCCTTCCAGTCCAGATATTTCAGTCCAAAAACTCGGTGGACCAACCAAGAGATGAACATTACCATCTATAGAGCTGCGCTGGCAGCATTACTGAAAATCACTAGGTAATAAACGTAGATAGTTGAAAGAAGCTATCAGCTTTTTGTACTTGAGCAAATTTACCAGACATAGAATATACTGATACTTCCTCATTTTGTTAATTGCTGATCTCAGATTGTGGTCAGATTAAAGCAGTTTGCGGCACCGTCAGGCCTCAAGGCTTTAAGTAAAGAAGATGTTGCTGTACAGTGCAGATGTTCAATTCATCCAGCTCAATGTCTTCCTTAGGTATACGACTTTTTCCTTTCCTTTCTGACTGTGCTGACACTCTTAATATAATATATGGGCTTCTTGAAATGGCTGGTATGCATTCATGTGCCATCAGACCCTCTTTGTGTAAGAAGTGATGTGGATGCCTCAGTTAACTTCTTACAGATGAGGTTAATTGCATTGTTTTATACTAGTGTACACTGTAGGACTGTTTTACAACTTTTTACTTGTTGAGTCACTGTTGTTGAGTCACTCTAATAATGTCTTTACTGATCGCTTGTTTTGGACACAACAGCTGTGGAGGAACTAAAGGAGGTCAGCAGCATCCAAGACGAACAGTTGCTAAACAAAACCCAGCTTTGGTTGGTTTGACACAGTTGGGACTTCGCTGAGTCTCACTAGGTTTCAGTGAGTCATGGAGTGATGGACTATAAATCTCAAGTTGTGTCCGGAGTTATGATGTTTGTACTGGACAGAAAGTTGTGCACAAGTCCAGCTGAATTTTCTGATTTATACCATATTTTAGTGCTATCAGGGCTATTGACTTGGTTTTGTATGGACAACAAATCATGTTTTAGATTGATGTACACTACAGACAGCCAGTGGTTTTCATCTATTTCAATACAATATGATAATTGCTTTGCATAAGTGTCATTTCGAGAACATCTTCTGTGATTTTCCAGGTTGAAAACGAGAGCGGAGATCATAGCCCAGCAAGGAGTAGGTTTATGCAGTCAGGTGTAGGAGGAGTTCATGGTTATCTTGTGAGGCAGCTGGATTCACAACATCACGTGATCATGTGATCTTGAGAATCCATATTGCCATGCCTCAGGTCATGCGCTTGTGTCCAAACCACAGTGGTTCAAACCAATCAGTGTCCTATGAGGAAATACTGGCAGCTACGGGTGTTTACATGTGACGACCAACAAGAGAAGACACTGAAGAAACAATGGCGGCTCTGGAGGTTAGCATAGATGCTGCTATATCTATCATTAGTTGCATCCAAGTTATATCAACTGTTTTGAAGCCTTGAGCTTGACATTACAGCCGTCATGATCATCTCAGAGAGTGGAGATAACACACACATTGCTACCCCTCTGATTAACATCCGCTATGGTAGTGGATGATTGACATCATAAACTCATACGGAAACTGTTTACTAAGGTGATAAATCAAATGAGAAGTAGGGTCATTTTCTCATAAGCTTACATACAGTCTGACTCACCCGTGTAGACTGTAGTAAAAGCTTGTCATTGGGCACCTGTTTCAGGCTGCATTCCCCTCTTCCTACCGATAGCTGCGTGTTACCGTTTTCTAAGTCGCTGTTGCTGAGTGAAAGAACAACAGCAAGCTCCAAGCTAGGAACCAACCCGCTGAAAATGGCAAGTTACCCTAACACTAACCTGGTCACTTACAGTACAATGCTGAACAAGCTAGCAGCTCATACCTTTGATTTTTGAGCTTAATTATCCAAATGGCTCTACGCTCTCCTACTGTTGAATGAGTTCATTCCATGAATGTTCACGTCCACGTCCGTTCATGAGTTCACGTCCATTTTGCTATCCACTGACATAATTTGGTTCTGTCCAGAAATGTGTCTGAAGTCCATGTGTTTGGTAATAAGCACAATGTTTTAAAGACATCCAGAGGATGACCGTGATCATTTTTTTACTGAATGCGGATGTGAGTCACTCTCATTGCAATGCTCAGTCTCTGTCTCAACATTCAGAAACAGCAGAACCGCCTGTGGACAAGGTTAGCTCGATGTTGAGAAAGCACTTTGGATCAAAGAAACCACCACATGGCATAAAATGCTCCCGCCTGCAGATGGTGAAGGTACAGCAGTGCGGTTCACCTTCTCAAAGCTGGTACAGATGTCCAGTGGTTTTTATTTCGGGTTAGAGTGGGGACAGAGGCTAACCAACTGACAGTTAACAAATGGTCTCCTGGCTTTTATAGAGCTGGGGAAAGGAAACCAGAATGCCACTCAACTTCCTCTTTCCGCCACACACACACACACACACACACACACACACACAGTGCTCACACACTACATGCCACTAAAAAGTGATGAGGAGGGGACTGACTGTGGTCACATTTACAAGAAGACCCGACTCAACAGCAGTCTATGTTTCAGTTTCCCAGGCAGATTTATGATGGATTATGTTACATTTTTGGGTTAGTGAATATCCTACTAAGCACAAGTATTCTGATTCTATCAGGTCCTGACACAGTTTTGTTACTGTGTTATCTAAGGCAGTAAAAATGAAAGGCATGAAGCAGCCTGTGGCAGTAATGTGTTGTGGTCACGGGTGCTGTCGGAGGGGGGCCTTCAGCGATTCAAGGGGCCCAGAACCGGACAGGGGGCCTGAAACATGTCAGGGATTAATGACATGTATTATGTCACAAGTGCTGTTCAGATGTTTTCAGGGGGCACAATACTTCCAACACCTTCCCTGAGTTTGGCAGCAATATGGTCGGATGTGAGTCAGACTAGAAATTACACAATTACACATGATGATTAATAATAGAAAATGTTTTCTATGTGTGACAGATAGAGTGCAGATCTTTCTGCTGGGATGAGGCTTAGCACAAGGATACATTTAGCAAATTTTGTTGCAAAGATTATTATTAGATCCCACATATTAATAAATGCCATCAGATTTTGCATAAATTCACAAAATGTCCTGAAAGGAACTATTTGTCACATCTATTTTCTTACAGCTTTTTTTCTGATTTCCTCTTGCTCCTCTGCTGCACGCCTCACCTGCCAATTCTTCTCATCCCCGGAGTCACAGTCCTGGTCATAGCCGATGTAAATCACCTCTGTACATTATCCCCTGTCTATAAATTGGCATATGTCTGTCTCAGAGGCTGTGTTCAGTTCCAGTCTGGTGTCCAGCGTCTTCACTGGGAGGCTGGTTGACCCGTGCAGACTCCACCTGTCATCCGAGGTTGCAGTACGGGCAGATTCCAGTCAGCTAATAGGGTCACTTAGCTTCATGACTAAGTGTGCTACTTGCTAATGTCAGCTAGTCACTAGAGCCAAAGATAGCTACAGCAAAGAGCAGCAAGTCCAGTATAGTGAACAGCGGTTAGCGGTCATGCAGCCCCCTTTAGCTTTGGAGCTACATTCAAATTGTTTCTTACAAGTTACGCCTTTGAGCTTGGCAGTTCATTCTTGACCTTTGAAACAGCAGGGGACATAAAAATCTCCAATTACGGTCCACTTAGTCACTTCCTCTGGTGCTTTTGACCATATCACATGGTTTTCATCAGCAGAGGACCACGTGATATGCGTTACCTCGTCTTGCAATCACCTCTTATGGGCTATACCCAGTGTTCCCTACGTACAGTAGATACAGGAGTCCATCACGATATCATCACGCTGTCTAAAAAATCAAGCACATTTAATCACGACGTCTATCATAGGATCAGAAGACACCAAGATTTAAAACCTGAACCATCACACACACATCTTTACCGCACATCTTTAAGCCAAACTCCAGTACAATACAGTAAAGACTATTCTCTACCTCTAAGCACTGTGGCGACCTCTGAAATGACCAGCCAAAACTGAACCTGTTACAAAACACAGAGAGGAAACAGCATGAAATCAGGTAGCACTCCAGCTCCCATACTGGACATCAAACACTGTTCTCCGAGTTCAAACGTATTTTCCCCTCCAGCGACCACAGATCCATTCATTCCCTGTTCCCGTCCATTCTGCAGGGAGGCTGTTTAACCTGTGGTCGTGACCATGGGTCAGTCATTCAATTAAAGCAGTAAATCTGAGTGTATCAAGCTGGAATAAATCCTGCTTCCCAGGTGAGTCGAATTCAAGTTGACCGGCTCAGACTGCGGTCACAGCAGTGCCCCCATTCACTCGTTTGTTGGGGTTTGGTTCGCTTGGCTGTAAACGGACACCATTAAGCTGGTGGGGTTGTTAAGCCACTTTGGGCCAATTAACTTTCCTTTACACGCAACACACGCAGCTGGAAGGCGCATGTTTGGGTTTTTGCAAAGAGAAAAGTAAGACAGGGAGGAGGACAAGATGTGGAAATATTTTAGCATGTACATCCTTTTATCTTGCACTTAGCAGAGAGTTTGTTATTGTGTGGTGTTTGTGAACTAATTAAAGACTGACATGAGCATATTTTGGTGCAGATGTCACCACAGTTAGTGCAATGGTGGGCATAAGAAAGACATAAGGAGTGAAAGGAAGGACAGGGAAATGAGAAGGAACAGAGGAGAAGTAAGGTCAGTCGAGGTGAGACTGAAAAAGTTAGAGCAAGTTAGGGAGGAGTGGGAAAGAAGGAGGAGAGGAAGTGAGGCGGTGAAAAGGAACTCTGGTGTTGTTTTCGTTCTGTATCCCACGGTCATTTGCAATATTTTCAGTCTTACTGAAGGATTTCTGACTAAAACGCAATAAATGTTCACAGGGATTGTTCATTCAATATCTACAAGACATAAGGGGAATTTAAAGGTATAATGAAACAAGTTTGGAAATAAGAGAGACATAAAGTTTGTATTTTCCGATAGATGTGCCGAGTAATCTCTTGCCCCTCGAGGAGTGACACCACTGAGATAGGATGGTTGAAAGTTGAAACTAAAACAAAAGTCGAGATCTGTAATCAGGGATCAAAATGATAACACAGACAAACAGATAAGAGGACTAAAAAATGAGGTGGCTTCCAAATAAGAGACGAGAGAGGAAAGACAGACGGAGAGAACAAGGGAATCACTTTAATGACTCATTGAGAAACATATACAAGAACAGGAACAGTGAAGACGGAGCAATGCCCTAAAAATGTGGTGTTCTTTGGGAGATTATAGCCTCACTCCCCAGCCTTGCAATAAAAACTTAATCCAAACTATTTACTAGATGTATCCACAGCCTTGTTTATAGCACTGTCTTAATTCTACTGCGGGATGCATGTAAAGTGCCAGACAAGCGAAGAGAAGCTTTCTGAAACACTATATATACAGAAATGAAAGGGGGAAAATACCCCATAATAGCCGGCACATTGCTACAGATAACATGCTGGTTGTCGTGTATACTTTGATTACAGACCAACAGCCCAAGTGCATTGTGCATATGTAAACCTGGCGTATAAACAGTGAAACCAGGGGAATAGATGTGTTTATGCGCGTGCAAACGACTGGGAGCAGGAAACAATGTAGAGTCTTGCACGGCAGAATAATGACCCAATGATTTAACCAGTTACTGCTACAATGAATAAGCCACAAGGAAAGATCTGTTTCTGTGTGCAGGCTGTTCTCTGGAACCGTACTGTGGTTAACTTACAGCCTTTTTTGGCTTCATGCCATTTTTTAGTTGAATGCTGTTCAACAAATTACGTATAAAAATAGCAGGTCTTGGGAGTCTTCTATATTAAACATGATAGGTTTTTTATTTATTGTCACACCGGGTACATAAAAGTGACACAAGGGCTAAAATATTACAGTTCCCTGTGTTACTTTTTATCATCAATTTTCCGCTGCATATTTGAGATTTGGTTGTGGTGCCAGCAGGTCACATCATGTTCTTCTCCCGAGCCGTGTCCTCCATTTCATCCTGGGGGGATCCCCAGGTCAGGAGAGATACGTAATACTTACAGCATGGTCCTGTCGCAAGGTTTCCTTCCAGATGGACATGCCTGGGATACCTCCAGAGGGAGCCAACCAGGAGGCGTCTTGATCCGACGCAGGTATTACCTCAACTGTAGTTGTACAAGGTATTACCCAAAGCTGACTATAGGCGAGGGTTGGAGCATAAATCAACTCGTTAAGCAATGGGGCTTTTCCATACACACACGCTGACTCGGCTCAACTTGGTTTGACTCGGCAGGTCAGCCCAGTGCAGGACGCACTTGTCTTGAGTAGTGGTCAACGGAGCAGCTGTGAATAGTCTTACTCTCCACAGTATTATTGAAGAATAGCTAATTTGGTAATAAACACTTTTCATTTCCGATAAATTCTTAACAATAAAAGTTGTTATGAAGCAGCAAAACCAGGAAATGTTTTCAAACAGCTGAAGGTGAACACAATGAAACTAAAATAATCCTGATGTCTGACAGTACAAACAGGGACGCAGGAGGGAATCTTAAGTTCCAACCACAGAGATTGAGTAAGAAGCAAAAGTACTGAGAGCTTAACACACAAACGCCTTTCTCTCTGGTCACAAATATGAGTCTTGAAATCGCAACACACACTTGTTTAAGAGGGAGGAGGGGAGTCGTCACAGGTGGAGGCGGGCTGAGGTGCCTTGGCCCCACTCCGGAGAAGGTCCATTTCAGGCACTGCGACTCGACTTGGCACAGCAAAACTGGCACGGTTTGACTCAGCCAAAAGGGCCAGTCAAAAAGCCTCCCAAGAGCTTCACCTTCAGGAGTAGCTTTCTTCTCACCACAACAATTCTGTACATTCAGTTGGCATTCAGTGTCTGTGTCTTTTGTCCTCCAACATGGTGGGATGGATGACATGTCAAACAAACGCTTGTATCTGAGATCTCAATCTTTTTGGTCACGACCATAGGTGAGGGTTGGAAAGAAGATTGAATTTTAAATCGAAAGCTTCGTCTTGAGGCTCAGCGGCCTCTTTACCACGGCAGTAGTCTCCCACTGTGTGTAGAGTCTGTCCATGAAAATAACAAATAGAATTGCTGACAAGGCACAACCTTAGTTGAACCCAACATCCCTTGATGTATATATAAGCAATACAGGCAGGAAAGTAAAGCAGAAGCAATGGACTCAATCTTAAACCTCGCCATATATAAATGTCTCACATAGTTAAAAGATGATTACTTGATGACCTTACTGCCCACAGGTGAAAAGCAAACAGAGGATTCAAATGAGAAGCTGCCAAGAACCACACTTTCACTCTCTGAGACCCCATTTTCGCTTCCACTTCCCCATCCTCCTTATTTTCATTCTCTGCTTGTCCTCCTCTGTCGATTTCATTCTATCTTTCCATCTCAACTCCAACGTCCTCATCTCCACCCCTTCATCTTTCTGTCTTTTCCTCTACCTCCATCTACTTACCTCCCTCTAAGTTCACCTTATTTGTTTTGCCTCCATTATCTCTCTCTCAGATTTCCTTTTTCTTTCTCCTTCCGTACTTGAAGCCATATGGTGGAATTGTAACCATGTGTGTGTGATGATTACAGTGGTAGCACTGTCAGACTCTGAGAAACCTAAGTACAGCACTAGAGGTGGCAAACACAGACACACACGTACATACACTTGTGTCATGCCAGAGAGAGGATGCAATTTCATACAATCTCCTTTCAGTTCATGTCGTGGTGATAAATATTTTCATATCACGGATTTGTGAAGTGACAATACCAAAACCACAGGGATAAGTGTTTCACAGAAATGGAAATTGTGCGATGAATTGTCTGGTAAATGGCCCTCTTCCTCTTTTCCTGTGCCATGGGAAAATAAAATATTGCCAAGCTTTGTGCATTGTGTTGCTGCCATGCTCAATTAGAAAGAATGCTGTTTTTGTCTTGCAAAACAAAAGAATAACGCAGATTTGAAATCAAAGAGGGTGAAGAAGAAAAGGAAGAGCAATGATCTGGTTTCTACCTTGTAATGACTTGTGTGATTTCTCGGGCTAAGAAACACATTTGTCTTCTTCAAGTTAATGGAAAGAGACAGGATGATTCAAAAACATTATGTAATGGTGTATTTTTATATTCTCACGTTATAGGAAATCATTTTGCAACCAAGGAAATCATCTGAGAACCGCCTCTCCTTTGAACAGTGTACAGTTAGGAGATGAGCCAAACAGCTCAACTTGGGCCAACAGGACAATTTTCAGTATTGTTTAAAAAGCTCCTTAATCCAACACAATGCTCGGTCTTTGACTGTAAAACTAGACTTTAATGATTCTGTGTATTTGTTAAATCTACCAGTCAGTGAACTTAATTGACCTTACAGAATCCCTGGACTTAATTAAGCGTTCCTTTCCTGTGACTAAAAGGGCTTGTACAGCTGTCTTTTCCCCAAAAATGAGTCTGCTGTAATAATTTATTTTTTGGTGTATTTGGTGTTACTATTTGCAGAAGTGTCCTGGACACATCTGCAAGTTACAGTTACAGCACAGCTGTGGCAGGATGTTCTCTTTAGCCAGGTATTTTTAGGTCATCCCTTCCTTTTTCCTTGTACTGTTGCTATGTTGTTACACAACAGTAAGATTACAGAAATTTTATCAGGGCCTTTGATGTTAAAGCCCCCTTTAACAGATGGGGCATGATCAAGACAAAAACAGGACAGCTAGAATGGCACTCAGTAGAGCGCATACCTCCACCAAGGCCCAACAGTCCCCTTTAACTCAGTCAAGCCCCATCCAATAACAACCTTGATAGACCTCTATCACTTTAAATCTTAAACCACCTATAACTGCTTAACCATGATTTAAGCTCACCAGGTCTAGGCTCCCAATCAAATTGTACTCACTCATAGATACCAGCCACCTAAATACGGCTGATTTTTTTCATCAAGATCCATGCATTATTCCCTGAGAAATGTTAAAAATTCCTGGATCCATCACTTTGTCTGGATCCACACCAAAAGTTAATGGGGTTTATTCTGGACTGAGACCCATCCTCCATCAAAGTTTCGTGAAAATCAGTTCAGCAGTTTTTGTGCAATCCTGCTGACAAACCAACCATTAGACAAACAGATGAAAACAAGACCTCCTTGGCAGCAGTAATAATGTATGGTGACAACTAAGTGAGGAGGTTGGCCTGCCAGTGTGAAGCCTGCTTTGTGAAATGTTTTTAACAGACATATGAACCACAATGCATGTAGTTTATATGTAGAACAGCTAGCATGTTACCAATGTTAGCTAAATATGCCGTAGAAACGAGAGAGATGTAATAAACAGCCAGTTAGCTAATTGGTTTTTATGCTAACTTCCTGTGGCACATAGTGGTATGTCCGAAATCCAAAGCAGAAGTAAAAAAAATTTATGTCGTCCAGGAAAATTACAGATAGAGGAAACTAACATGATGCAAACACATCAGAAATCATGGAGGTTCCAATAGGAATGAGTGAACATCCGGTTTATTCCTATTCTCCTACTCTCCTGTTGCTCCTCATCCGTCCCCACTCTGTCTTTCTCCTCCTCTTCATTTGCTGTATCATGGTTGTATCAGCAGCTGTGTCATGGTTGAACCTGAACGTGGGAAGGGAAGTCGGTTTGAGGTTGCAGTGGTGATAGCAGGATTTATAAACTCCCACTGGATGAGCCGTTTGTGAATGCATCATTACCAAACAGCCTGACTACATTCCAACTGTCTACCGTCTGAATGAGCCAAAACTGCTTGCCGGGGAAGTACACGCACAACCTGCACACACACACACACACACACACACACACACACACACATATACACACACACACAAACCTACATAAGCACATTCACAAATGTACACTAACTCACCAGAACTCATTTGACCAACAACATCTACATTGTGCAATCTTAGCCAGTTGGTCAATTTACAATAACTTTGGCAGATTTATAGCTCAGTATATCTGTCAATCACTTTGAATCTGTGGGTCTTTGATTTCAGATTCAGACTGCTGGGAGATTTTTATCAGGTGAAGCTAACTTCTTCTGTCTTCAGCTGATTTTTTGTTTTGTTTTTTTACTTTCCAGTGAAGTCATTTGAAAATGAAAACCCTGAGAGATATTAAAGGTGCAGTATGTAAGAATAGGCCACCTGTTGAATTCATACTCCAAACAACTAGGAGCCAGTGTAGCCAGCGTAACCAGAGTAACCGCTAAACGTAACTGCGGTTAGCTAGATAGCTCAGTTAGCAGTGCAGCTAGCGGTCTGGACTTGGAGCTCAGAGCAATAGGGGGGTGTTGGTGTTGTTTACACCACTAGCACACCAGTGGTAGGAGCTGGTTATCAGGCCTGGAATTCCGGGGACCCAGAGAGGAACACTAGTGGGGATCAGCACCATAACACAATGTCAAAATTGTTATTTCTTCCCATTCTGAACATAATTGTTTTAAAAAGTAGATCCCAAATTAATTTGACAACATGGTAATTTCTCTCTAAACTACATTCAATAAAAAGCACATGTAACTCCAGAAAATAATGTACAAACCTTTGATTTAACCAATTTTTTTTTTTTTTGCTCTTGAGTTTTTGATTTCGGAGTAGGACTCTGTGATAATGCTTCATGGACTCCGTTTCAGCATGTTGACAAATTCAAATCTCGACAGAACTGCTGTGATGAGCTACACATTCATGGTTCGCTGGAGAGGTTAAGCTAACAGTCCACTGATAGTCAGTAGAGTCTGAAAAAAAATTACATGATGGACAAACAAATCAACAAATGGGCCAAAGGAAAGCTCTCCACTGATGTCATCCTGGGGACACATAATGGGGAGAAGAGGTTGTCCAAGTCGGGTATTCCCTATGTGTGTTCACATGCCGCCATCTGTTATACGCCACGCCAACTTGACTTCTGACCACACACTGACACTTTAACTCTTGATAAGCTCTTGTGACAAAGTCTTGTCTTATCTAATCTACCTTTTTTATGCTTTCTCTCTCTGCCCCTTAACTCTCATCACTTCCAGTCCTTATTCTTCTTCCCAGTTCCTCCAGTGTTTCTAACCTGTCACAATCATATGTGTTAATGAGCAAAGTAATATGTAAAAATGACCATGAAGTGCTTTTTATTCCCAAATCAAACATGAGGTTGCAAAGCTACGATGAAATGTTTTTAATTAACTTGTGAATTTAAGCATATGTATTATTAGATGCACTGAAAGCTGGAAGCACTTCCACCATATATGCACCTCAGATAAGAAGCATGCAAACACTGCAGCTCAGTGCCTGACAGGAGGCTGAGGAATTCTGCACAGGAGTGATCATACAGCCATTTGGCACCATCTAGTGACCTTTTATTTTAGTCACATCACATTTATCTTTTAGATCTCGATACAGAATTTACTGTCTGTGTGATAATAAGGTGAAGAAAATATATTTTTCAGTTGTGGGGGGGCAGAGTGGCTGAGACAGAGATACCATTCACCCTATTACAAGACACTGTACCATCAAAATGATTTTGAAGCCGTTTGAAACATAATATGGCATTATAGCCGATGTCAAAGGGGGTCAAAACTGGTTAAACACAGCTTTTTTATGTTTGCTTTGGTATTATTTGTTAAGACCAGTTTAGCCACGAACACAGCACAATATTGGAAAGTGACTGTGCACACATTCTGTACAGATGGCTTTGCTACATTTAAAAAGATACAATGTGCAAAACTTTCATTTAAACATTTTTTAAAACGCTCCCAGTCTGGACTGCTAACTGCAC
The DNA here is from genome assembly GCF_040436345.1 of Pagrus major. Lineage (NCBI taxonomy): Eukaryota > Metazoa > Chordata > Actinopteri > Spariformes > Sparidae > Pagrus > Pagrus major. Next base: position 9,151,282 of record NC_133231.1, read on the forward strand.
ATGTAACTGAGCTAACTGAGCTAAGATCAGCTACAATTCGCAGCTAACTGTATGCTGTTTATCCAGCCATAACTGTTAGCCACTTTTAGCTTTTCAGCTCAGTTAGCCTCGCAGCTAACTGGACTACTTTAGGAGTGTTGACGTTGGCGCCGCTAGCACAGCAGCTTTGGCCCACTGAAGAGGTTTTCAGACCCAAGGCTAACTGGTTAGCATGCAAACTTAAGCAGATATCTTTGCAATGCTAGACATTTTTTTTTTTTTTTACATAACATCAGAGCTGTTATTTCTTCACTTTCTGTTAATAAGTTTAGTTAATTTTTGAATGTTTTTCACTAAAATGTGTATGTAATGCACCTTTAACTTCATCAGATTACTGTACAAGACATGCAAATGAAATGTCAATGAATGTTATTTTGTCCTAACTCGTCTCAACTACTTGACAGAAATATCACATATGTTGTACCTGAAGTTACAAAGGAAAAGAAGTTTGGTCTAAATTGAGTGAACTGTGTTCTGCAGAGCTCAGGCCGTGTGATCATCACTGCACCTTTGTGGATTAAAACATCTATTGGAGATAAAACTCGACTGAACCACAGCAAGGAAGGATTAAACTGGCAGAAAAAGAAAACTGTGAACTGACATTTAGATTCAAGGGGGTTGATTGATCACTTTAACTCATTTATAAAAGAATTTTGAGGGAAAGGATCAGAGCAGACCGGATGACAACTTCATAAACTCTTCAGAGAATATTAATAATTTAAAACTTCCTTTGGAGGTTTCGATGTCGGGTCCAGAAGAGACATGAAAACATGAACTACACAGCAAAACATTCTTGAGGTGGAATAGTCCTTCAAAACCAGGCTGGAGGAATACGCAGCTCGCTGAACAAGTAATAAAAGATAAACAATGGCTAACATGATATAAATGCATGGTGCATACATTTTTCTACATACACACAGAGACATGATATTGACAGTGACACACACATAAGCAAGCTTGGTGTGATAGTTTTAAGTGGTACCAGCTATCTTATTTATTATTACCAACATGTCTGTGACTATATATAGCCAAATGTGGGCCAATGATATTAAATTCAATCAACAAATAAGTTAATTATACTCTCTTTTATGTAATCCTCCACATTTGATGCATCCTAATTATTTAGGAGCAGCGCAGTGGCAGTAGACCCTGAGGAGTAGGCCTGATTTTGGATACAAGTGAACTTAAAGGGACACTCCACCAATTTTACACATCAAGGTCAGTTTAACCCAGAGGATATTATCAGGTTTGTCTGGGCTTGGGGTTGGATAAATAATAATAAACCAAAGCAAAAGACCCACTGCTGATGTGCATCATGTAGATTGCAGGATTCAGTGTTTAGGGTCTAAAGGTCAGCACATCTCAGCCTCTGCAACACTGATTTCAACTGTTCTTTTTAAATCTCACACAAGTTCCTCGACTTTACGTAAGTGCAGCACTGAATTACTAAAGGACATCTTTAAGATAAGACAGTCATGTTTGTGCTACTGAAACCTACGTAACCAGAGTGAAATCAGCGTATTTGTCTTCATGTTCATTTTTAAGTGACATGCCAGCATTTGCAAAGTAATATTGATGCATTTGCTTATTCCCTGAGGGCGAAAGAGAAAGACTGTCAACCAAGGACTGCAGCCAAAGTTTAGATCACATGTCAGCAAACATCCGTCCTGCTGAAGTGTCCTTGAGCACTTGAATAAATACATCAAAGGGTCAATGTGCTGGAGTTGAACCTGCACTCTGACCTCTCTGACAAGCCACCCACCACTTTATTAAGATAACGCTTTTCTGTATCATCTGTTTTTTTTTTCATACACGACACAGGAGTCTTGTGAGAGGCATCACTGCAGTACAAACAGTGTACATGACTCCACTGTGGCCACACGAAGGCTGTGATGCATGCATGAGCCAAGGTCAGGATCAATTCTGAAGCGGATCCAGTGGAGGTCACTGTTGTGTGTGAGCTCACTGAGCAGCCAGTGTCACGTCAGGGCAACGTCTCTCACCAACACAAACTGTGAGGATCACCTGACCTCAGACTAACCTTTGTGGATCCAGATGTCAGTGTGTTTTGTGTGTGTGGTGACAGCCGGTGATGTGTTGCTGTAGTTGCCTCACTGCAGGCCAGCCTCCACTGTGGAAAAGCACTGCAGCAGATCCACACCTCACATGCACAGAGAGAGAGAGAGAGAGAGAGAGAGAGAGAGAGAGAGAGAGAGAGAGAGAAAGAGGGGGTGGGCGGGGTGACAGGGGAGGGGGTGGGACCTTCGGGGTAACAAACGCCCCCCTCTGATACTTGAATATTCAATGAGCTGCGAGCAGAGAGGCAGCAGGCATCAGCACAGGCACAACTTGACGGCAACAACGCGCAGTTCATTCATTATTACAGCAGCAGGCACGCTTCATGGAGCCACCAGGACGCAGAGTTGCTTCACTTTCCTCCCGCATGTTTGTTGAACTTTTCCCGGCTGTAACACTATGGACCCGCTGTGGACGGACACCGGCGCTTCGGTACGGCATGCAAATACGTACTCTGACGTCGGCGATCATGTGGCTTTTGGCGTAGATCCTCCTTGTGATCGCCAATTTTTTCTTTCCTGTCGCCTGTTGTCTACTCGGCTATTGGACCGCTCGTGAGAGTGTTTAAAACAGATCGGGGCTCGGTTTCTTCGTCCGGCAGTCGCCTCGAGCTCGGACCGCACCACCTGAGCATCGCGCCAAAACGGTGGGCAGGTAAGAAAATGGATCAACTCTTCCTCTCTGTTTTTCAAAACGGGCTCGAGCACGACCCCCCTCCTCCTCCTCCTCCTCCTCCTCCTTCAAAAGTCCCTCAAGTTAAAACTGCATGTAGTTGTGTTTTTTGTGCCTTGCTCTGCCCGTGCGCGGCTCCCAAACACCCACACGCCTCAGCATAAATATTTTAACTTGTCTAGCCGCATGAACTTTGCCTGCCCCTGCCGTTTACACCTGCGTGCTCGCAACAATGTGTCCGCCAAGTTGTTAATTGGACGTTTTCTCCCCCGTGTTCAAGTTTCACTTTGATACGTTGTGACCGCGGAGGGAGCAGGCGGTAGAGGAGAGACATCGTGTCTCTACTTTTCCTCCTCCCCGTGTCGACATAACCAGCAAAACATGGCCGTCCTTTGCCGACATGTTGTTACGTCGATGGCGAGAGGGGGAACATTTGGGGGGGAGAGTGTTTTTCTGCGCCCCTCTGTCACATCTCGGGTTGGCCGGCGGGGAAACGGCGGCGAAAGTCCCGCACGGCCGCCCGGTGGAGCCGCTCGCAGGCAGCGGTGCTCGGGTTTGAGCGCAACTTTTGGACTCCGACGTTGTTTATAGACTTTGATTTGCGCGACTCTGTGATGTAGGCGTAACGTTACCTCTGCTGATGCCTCCTCCCCTCAGAGACCGCGGCTCGCACTGCACACACGCACGCACACACACAGGGCTGTAGCATAGGAGCTCACTTATATCCTCTCCTTGCAGTAGGCCTGCAACTGCTGTAAAAAAAAGTCAGGCGTGGTTGTTTTCTTATTCACAATATTAACTTTGCTTATGAACCCAGTGGCCCCGGACGTCAACACACTCTGCTTCAACCAGGAGAGGGGATGTGTCCCCAGTTAACCCAGTAAAACCTTAGTGGTTGTTTGATTTATGTCGTTGTGTTGTTTAAGATGGCATTAGTAAAGTGAAGTATCAACATAAACAAATGCAGCGTGAAGATGAAGCATGGCACATACCATGAATGTACACGTAAACATTAATACTATTATCTGTGTCATCGTTCAGACAGGGTGATTCTACTCCTGAAATGTAGGCCGAGGTGTATAAAGGATCAGGCTCGTACAGGGTTATATGTCGTAGAGGTTTATTATCGGCTGTAAAGTTTATGTAAAGTCACTGCCAACTTTCCAAGAAGGTTGAGCGTTGCATGTCAGCATCAGAACAGTGATCAATCTATTCAGGCCCAACATAATTTCTTTTATTGCTTTTTTGGAGATTTGCCATAATTTATGCAGCATATGAATCTACAGTAGAACTAAACACAAGAGACTATTGTCCAGTACCCTGGGTTGGTAGGTGCTGACACTGACCTTATTAAGTTTACTGATCCACATTAAACACAGTGTATGTGTCAATGTTGTCATAAGATTCGCTTCGTGTTATTGACTTGCATGAAAATCTTTCCCTGGAGTAGGAATACAAATGTAAATTTTGGGAAAAGAGAGCGCTGGTATCCCGACACACAGCCATACATCTGGCATTTATAGGCCTGTAATTATATCCTATTCTCTATTGAACGTGGGCATGATAAAGGCTTGATCTGCGTGAGTATTGGTGACGACGATATTTATAATGAAAATGACGAGCAAGGAAGAAATTTACCTGACATTTCCAAGAGCAGAGACAATCACACACTGTAACACCAGCTGGCTCCCGGTGCAGGTTATAACCAGATATCGGCTTTGACAGCTCGTAGGTTGAGATTAAAGTAGCATTTCGTGTCTTACATGTTGCTTGTTATGATAAACAGTCACACAGATTTACTATGCTGTTATTTAATGCACCTGGACTGTACAGTCTCAGAACCCTGACAGGTCTACACACACCCAGCACCTACAGGTGGACCAGCTAATTGAAAACCATTTAGTGTCTGTCATGTGTGCCGCTTCTCTAAGTAAAGCTGTCACCCAGTCATAGTCTGTATTCTTACGTTGCGTCTGATGAAATATCTTGTTCATTAGACGATATTCCCTTTTATACTGGCATGACCTGCTATGTTGTATTTCTAAACATTCCTTGATCAACAGCAGAGCCCAATCCGTAGAAGATGTAAGTGAGTTTGATCACAGCGCAGTTAACCCCCCCCTCCGTCAAACCCGTTACCAGCGATTCCTCTGGGTATAAACTTGGCTTTCGCTTGCTAAGCCACGCACTCTTGCTCTTTCCATGTGAATAAAAATGTGGCTCATGTTTGTTCTTCTCATGGGTTTCACTTGTGATCTGCCAAATCACAGATACCGTTATATGATTTGGAATGACAAGCCGCCTCAATTTTATTGGTTGCTGCTGAACAATCAAAGGGCTTCTCGTGATAAAAGTAAAACGCTCGGTCACATTTCAAATCACACAGTCGCCTGGCGTGTCGCGTAGCTGAACGATGTAAGGAATACAGCAAAAAAAAGAAGGTGTTATTAATAAGAAATTAAGTAACCTGCGGAAATGAAACATGTTTTATCAAGTCAGTGTGCTGGAAATAAGTAGCGAAAATAAAGGATGACAATGTAAAATCCCGACTGTTGTTCAGTGTGAGGTATACGGGACATTACTGAAGCGTTTTTGCAGTTTTGACAGATGCAAGATTAAGTCCGTGTTCAAATATTTTTTGGGGAAATTGTTATTCTCAGTATTGCTCAAGGGATTAGAGAAATGCACAGATGTCACCACCCTACCTTGTTGTCCATAACATCAGTGATTGTCCCATCGTCACTGCTCTGTGACAGCAGCTGGGAGAGAGAACATCTTAGTGAAGAGGGATTTTATGTACAGTTGAAAATCATTTGGTTTATTTACAGTCAGGAAATCTGGCAGCTATTTTTGAAAACGCGACATAAAAAAAAAAACACCGTCATTGAACTGCCTATTTTTCCAGTCTTGCTCAACCATGCGGTGTTTCTCAATGTACTGTGACCTCTTAGAATGTCACCGTCAAAACATCCAGCTGTGAAGGGATCCGCTCTATTTGTTCCTGGAGGTGTTGCTTCGTTTACTGTAATCAGATGGTGGAAAATGAAAAAGACTCGGCCTGTCGCATGCATTTAAATGGAACCGCTGGTTTGGGTCTGACAGCAAAGAAAGTGTAGTATAGTCAAATATCATTTGTATAAATGACGTGCAAGATCTAATTGTTGACAGTTATCATGCCGCCAGATGTTTGATGTGTCAATCACGCGAGCAAGAGCTAATGGGATTGTCTGACTCAGTTTGTGAATACTACCTGGGACCAACCTGGAGGAGAAGACTGACAGAGAAACGCTGAGTGATTATGTTTGTTTTTGATTAATTACAGTGGTGGCAGGTAGTACCGTTTAAATGTTGTGGGAGAAAGTTGTGTGCGATTATTCCTTTTCTTTACAATAAAAGAGTAATTGAAGGATTGTGACAACACTGCGTGTAATATTCAACCTATAACTTACTTTTAGATGAATAGCACTAAAGATGAGAATTGCTAAGACAATAAAAATTAATGTATATGGATAATGGGGTATCCTCCTTTTCACCTGGGCTAAACTGTGACAGATACTTTTATCAGTTTTTTAACTGCAGTCAACTTCAGAGTTCATTGGTGTCTACAATACCAGACCAACCTTTTAAAAAGTACTCCATAATTACATAATTATCATAATTACAGGCAAAAGTGTGGACTATTATGTAGTTTTCCATTAAGTTTGCAACTGTATTTGTTTTTTTAGACCATTTCAGTGTTTTACGGTATCACATTATATGGTATTACTTTACAGTATATGGTATTACTTAACTTTTTATTTATTTATTTATTTATTTATTATTATTATAGGTTACAATGGCCCTGAATGGGATGAAAACTAGGGTTGTTTTGGTTGAAAATTTCACAAAATGCTATGTATGTCCTGACAGACACGAAACTTGATAAAGACTCGAAATGCATATTTGTAATAACACCAACATGGTTCTATTAAATACCATAGATAAGCAGATGTACGCACTTTTCATACAGCTGTACCCCCAAATACCAGTATACAGTGCATCCCTATTTTCCACTTATAGTAACAATGACAAACTACTGGTAAGTCACATCTGACAATTAAATCTGAATCTATCCGATCTGATTTAAATTCTTGACAGCTCTCAGTCTCCCCCTTTAGCTGCTGAGCTAACGTTATGTTAGCAAACGTTATAGTTTCACTGAATGACAGAACACGCTGCTGCTCAGCTCCTCGTTAGACCTGATGAAAGTGATACAAATATTAATGTGATGTACGACTGAAGGATTCCACTTATTGTTTTCTGTCAGCGTTAGCCGTCGAGCACTGATCCACGGCCATCTAACTAGAAAATGAGGCGGGAAAGCAGCTAACACTAGATTGTTTATGAACCGACTCGTCGCTCTGTTCTTTGTTAAAAGCAAAAACAAAGTACAGGATTGTGGTGCTGCTATACCAGATAACGGTCAACGGTCCTTTTCCTAGTTTGACTAATTCACAAATTAAATCCGAATAATTGTATGAAATTGGAATCATGCTAGCAGAATTGATGTGCCCTTGATTTTTACGAGGATGATTGGTCACAGAGAGGTTGTAGTGATGGGATATTACATGTTTTAAAGGAGTCATTGTTGCACTGGGATGATCTTGCTCAAACCCTGGCTGAGTATATTTCTGTGAACTATAAGTCTATGTGCCCTTTTTTACTTGTTAAGGCTTTGCTGACTGAAACAAAACGTATGCTATGATGTACAGTATGTGAGCTGAGACAAACAGAAACATTTAGAAGCAGTAAATTCATGTTTTTGCGCTCACACTTACTTATTCCATGTTATCCGGCTGTTATTTTTAGAGTCGCTCTAACGTGACCTATAGTGGGCTTCAACAAGTTTTAGTTTTTCACACTCATCAGGAACATCTAGCATTTCCTGACTTCACATAACACTTCCACATCCAAACTCAAGCTATATAATGACTGTCCATTCTCTCTGTGAAACACTGGAATGAGTCATCACGGGTTGGTTGGAGGACGGAGGTTGTTGTCATCACGGCATGTCGTGCTCAGCCCGGCTCTGTGATGACATCACCAACATCTACGCTGTGCTTTGTTCCAGTGGGTTTTTTCTTTTTTCTGTTTTCGGTTCAGGTCCTCTCTCCGCTGTGCCGCCGCCTCCACGGCTTCTCAGACATGTTGTTAGGTGACTAAGGCAACCACAGAGATGAGCTCATCACCTGTAGGTGGGGCTGAGAAGGAGATCGTGATGATTAGGGGAGGCAGAGCTGAGGAGTTACATAGGGACAGAAGGAGAGGGAGCCTGAAATCAACACTGTATGAGAGAGTACTTGTGATGTCTGAGAGAGACAGAGTGATACAGAGGAAGAGACAATTGAGTGACACTGTGTGAGAGTGGTGAGAGAGGAAGAGAGAAGTGACAGAAACTGAAGCCCCACATGCACCTTGACGTGTAAAAGTGATTTTCCACGTTGGTGTTATGTACGTTTTTGGTGTGAAAGGCTGCGGCTCAGAACTTTTCTTGGAAATCTTCAACAATGGAAACCAAAGCAGCAACCTTTCCAGGTAAAGCACACAAAAGGTCTGGACGGTCTTACATATGATGGGTTTTATGTGACCACGAAGGCAATCCCCTCTCTGTATCTCTGGTATTCCACCGGAGATGGTGTCGCCCTTGAAAGTCTGAACGGAAAATTGCAGCATTGAGCATAAAGAACTGAAGGTACTTCTGAGGCACTTAACATGTCGGAAATCCAACCCAACCAGAGGTGTCACAAAGAAAACCAGTGACGCTGAGAGCGCCAGAGAGTGACAAAGAAGAGAAAGAAGACACGAGAGACAGGATGTCTAAGCAGTGTGAATGAGAAACAAGAGACAGCCTTGGAGTGAGAGACTGCAAGATAAGTGTGTGTGTGTGTGTGTGTGTGCAGAACCTAATGGTGGGGTCCAGTGTAGGCGCTCTTTCTCCCAATCAGTCATTTCATAAGCAGAGTATTTTATTAAGATTTCACTGCTTCATTGCTGCATTGATTATTATTTAAGTCAATGGGTGCACAGCAGTTTGTTCAGCGGTGTGCTTGTGCATGTGTAAGCATGTATTGAACTTCCCCGTCTATATGATCCAGCAGTCAGAGGGCTCATTTCTTGTTGCCGCTGCAGTCTTCCCCAACTTGAAAGTACTTCTGCGGTCGACACATTAAATCCTCTGAACATAAGAACCACTACATGCAACTGTCAAAAGTTTCTTGCGCACAGTTGGTGTCTGTATGTCATGTAGATCATTCATGCCTGTGTGGGCATGTGTGTAGAGTTGCTCCCCTTTCCCCCATTCCACGGTGTCCTCCAAATTTCAAGTTTCAAGAAGAAAAAAAAAAGGAAAGGGGGTGAAAGGAGAGAGAGAGGGGGAGAGAGCTTTCTAAAAGGCCTTCTGCACTGCACCACGTCAGCTGCTGGCAGAGCGCAGACACACCCCTCCTGCCAGCGTGAGACCAATGAGGACAGGCTGGAGACGATTCACAAGCCACACCCACTGCAGTGAAGGCAGAGATTGACAGGTTGGAAATCTGGCCGGCCGCACAGGAGCACTAAATGCTCGCTGAGACTATAACAAACACAAAATAAAGGACGCCAAAGTCTCCAGACTTTCTTATTTGGACTCCGAGACATAAATCCTTCTCTCCCTTTCATGCACACATAAAGGACGTGCTGTATACTACAATATAAATATTTCCCCTAAACATTTAGATCACAAAACATTATAATATACCAGATATCATTTGCAGTGATTACAATGTGGTAACCATTAGACTGAAGCATTGCAGAACCCCTCCCATGTCTCCTGTCATTGTTGACCTAATTTGCAGGCTGCTGGTTGGGTGCAAGAGATGACCCATGCCCTACTCCACTTGTGTCCCACAGTGCATTTACTGTAACCAGAAACTCACATTTTTACCCCGCCCAGACCAAAAAAAAGATTCAAGAGCATTTTTAATAGTGGTTTAAGCTCTTAAAATTTTAAATTGTGGAGTACAATGATTCCGTGAGAGAGTAATGCACTGTTATGAGTGTGGCTGTCTGTGCACAAGGCCATTAGGGAGAGTGAAAGAGAGCAGCATGGAGCTGGACAGGGGGAGTGCAAACAGGACAGCAAAATAAAGTCAAGAGGGACCATTATCATGGGAGCTAAATAAAAATGTTCAAGAGGGATAGTTTACCCCTGTATTACCCTGTTCGCTGTAATGAAACCCTGCCCCGCACCCCATCTGCTTTTCATTCCCACTCGCAGCCCTCGGATCAAGTGAATGCTCGCTGACGTGTCGGTCTTCGTCATTGGGGTCACTTTGTGTGAGTTTATGTGGGGTTGCAGCAACAAACTGAATTCAGAAAGCTGCAGATGTTCCATGACAGTATGTGCGTTGGATACACACGAAGCTCTTGATGTTCAGCAGGCAGTGCACAATCTGAGCTAGCAATACTTTGACTGTAAAATTGCGTTTTTTGAGTCCATTACTGGACTGGCAGTGACTGTTAGAGTTGGAAATGCATTCAGATGGTGATGCAGTCGCCAATGATTTACATGTACGCTGACTAACACAAGGTCAGACACAAGGTTTCCTACCTGTAACAGTCTGTTGATGTGATGGTCAGGTTTTTCTTCCTGCAGTGAAAATGCAACATATCCCTGCAGTTTGGTGGCGTACCGCCAATCCTGTCCACGACCCCCTTAACTTTTTTGTTGTTTGTTGCCGTTGTGTCCTTCTAATGTGGGCTTCATTGTTGAGACAATAGATCTTTAATAAGTCCGACACCGAAAATTGTTGTTAGCCGTCCACTGTCAGTCCGATGATTCCTAGGGTTGAGTGCCAACCAGTCAGAGGCTGAGAGACTAAGATGCGATCATGGCTTCCTTGCAAAATTTTGTGCCATTTTTTTCCTCCCTATAAATGCAGCGTATTACCTCATCCAAGTACGCCAGCTGACCCCTGTCGTGGCTCAAAGCCAAAATGTGCCCTAATAGGCGAGGTAACATTTAGCTACAACTCTTTACTTTATGCTTCAGTCTTTTATGTCTGTGTATTTTATATTCAACTGAATGTTATCTCTTTATATTAGTGTAGATAAGTACTTAAGCCTAGAAATAATAAATAGTAATTGACGCACACAAAAGAAATCCCACGTATATTTAATTAATTGTCTTCGTGACAAGCAACTGAAAGTTTTTTTCTCTCCAGACGCTCTTGAAGATATGGACAGAAGACACTCAATATGAAATATAAAGTTTGGTTATCATCACTAAGTATTATCATATGCAATCATGTAACTTTAATTCGCTTCATCACAGCCTTATACGCAGTAAACTTTACCGCCATGCAGAAAAGTGAAGTTGAGCCAAATTTTAAACGTCACCGCTGTCGTGACTGAGTGACCTCTGCTTAGGTATCTGCGCCTCGATGGAAGCACACACTCGCACACACTCTCCGTTGGTTACAGTGTTACCATAGTAACACAACCATCAGCCGCAGAGTGGGTGACACTTGGATATTTTTATAGCTTGCCCTTTGTGTGTGTGACGGTGCTCCTGTGTGTGTTCAGTGAGGAGACAGGTCTGGCAGTGTGAGACTGGTGTATGTGTTCAACGATACGCGGACCAGAATAAACGGAAGACTGGATTCTTGATCGAACGCTGTGTACACTGCTTGACAGTGCTTCCATCACACTGTACAGTATACAGGCCACCAACTCTCCTACAGATTTAGGTTGATTAAGGTCACAGGCCAGCTCTCTGTTACTCCCATGTGAGAGTTTTGCAATATGTGACTAAAGCGGATGGGTGTGTGACATTGCAAACACAGTCACTTCAACTTTAGTAGATTAAATTAAATACTATGGAGGAAAATCGATCTAAAATAAGTGAAAATGTGCAAAATAATTAGTTTACAACCGTGATTGCTGATGTGACCAAATCTTTGAGAGAGTGTTTAGTAAAATCTGCATTGTACGCCGGTATCGATACGATACCAGCGTAAATGCCACACATTCATAATATAAATGGTAAACGGATTGTATTCTGTGACTGTGGCAGAGGCTCCCATGCAAGGCGCCACCTGCTCATCAGGAGCAATAACCATTCATATGCACTCGCACACTGATTGAAGAGCCACTGGGAGCGAATTGTGGTTCAGTATCTTGCCCAAGGATTTTTTCACATGTAGACTGCAGGGGCTGATCCTCCGATTGGTGGACGACTGTTCTACCTCCTGAACCACAGTCGCCCCCCAAAAATTTTTTTTTTATTATTGTTATTGGTGTCTACTGTATGTTGTCTGATACGCACCAATATGAAAACTTCTTTCCCCCTTTACACATCTTTGTGACAAGGGTTTAATAACCCTATCTGAGGAATCGTTGCAAAAACAGTGTGCGCATATGTATGGATACTGAATTAAAAAACTTTTTTTTTGTCAGAAGAGTTGCCGAGAGTTTGAAGAGAAGATTGAAACCACTCTTACATCTGTCCCTTTATAAAAGGTAACAAAATCAGCACCTTAAACTCCATAATTACTTTTTTATATCTTGTTTGTTTAACCTAAAAAAAAATTAGAATTAAAACTACAGTTCGTTGGTTTAAGGGGAGTTAAGTGGAGCAAAGACGCAAGAAAGTTACTGGCACTGCTGCACAGCTAACTGAGATAACTACCCACTGGTAGCTACAGTTAGCAGTTACTTTGGTGATATGCTGCCCCCTATTTCCCCGCAGTATATATTTAAGAGTTGGTCAGCTCTTACATATTTCACCTTTTTAAACCAACAAGGGATAGCGTGTTAATTAGTGAGATCTTGGGCAGCTTTTGTTAGCTTTGGAAGGAGCCAGGCTATAAACTTTACGCCATGTAATACAAAGTTAAGTGAACTAGCTGCTGGCTCTGGCTGCATGTTTACTGTACAGACGTGAGAGCGGTATCAATTAATTTAACTCTCTGCAAGAAAGGATACATTTATTTCCCTCAAATGTTCCTTCAAGTTATATTGTTAATGTTTGTTTATGTCATGTCTTTATGGAAAAAAATGTCCAAGGTCAGCATTGGCTGCAGAAATGCTGTGTAGGGTGGGCTCAGTGACAAAAACAACCATTTCCATCCTGTATCCACGTTCAGTCTTTACCCCAGACCAGCAGAAGTAGCATTGCTCTGTTGCTATGCAGAACATCCAGGCTCTCAAACACAGTGCAGCACTGCTTTGCTCTAGAGGAGCTGTGTGATGAGATTTAAATTAATTCTGCGACTGTCCGAAATTCTGCCTCTACCACCCCTGCTGGGACGCGTTGTATTAATGGCGGTGGTGCTTCTCCTCACCCACACAATTTAGACACACACATTGTCCTCCTCACTGCAGTGGCTGACTTGTGGAACAAGCAGTCAGGAGGGAAAACACACTCAAAACAGTCAGGCTGAGAGAAACACACCCCATACAGCTATGCCAACAAGGCCATGTGTGCACTCCCTCTGTGCAATATGTTTTTTGTTGCTCGTGATATGAAATGTGTGGTGGAGGTTCAAAGTTGTAGTAAATGTAACAGTGAAGTCGGTGTTTCTGCAGCTTCTTCTTGTCATGATGTGCTTGTTACTTCAGTGCTTTAGCTAAATGGCTGGTTTGTACTTCATGCTTGGCTTCAACTGCAGGAGCCGCAGAGGTTGCCATTCATATGCTTTTGTGTTTGTGGTGACTGCATGCCTGAAAAGTCTGGCACTCTGTCGGCTGTGTCTATCCACTCATTTCTGCAGCCTCCTTCTTTCTTCAGCGACAACAATGAACCCCCACCAGAAATCTGCCAGTTGTTCAGCTGGATCTTTGTTCCGCCTGTACAGGAGAGAGCTGTGGCACAAGGCACATTGTTTCTCATTTCAGCCACCGCGTGGCCTTGAAAGATGTGTACCTGATCAGTCTGGCAGCATTGTATAGTTTACTGTATATCAGGATAGAAGCAGTGTGCACTTGATGTGTTACATTTCTCTGTGAAGCGGGCTAGCCTTTAACCTCATGTGTGTTTTCCTTCCTATTGAAAAAAAGAGCTGCAACCTTTTACCTTAACCTCTGAGCCACAAGTACTGCAGTTACCATAGTGATCCCTAAGAGAAGTTGTTTCATCATTAATCGCTAATCATTTTAAACATCACTTATGACAAGTTTTGCCAGGGACATATGTGGGTTGATTCGATGACTATGTAAGAGATGCCTCTGATGCTGCCTTAATACTGGAAATGGTATTGGCAAGTACACAAGTCTATCAACAGATTTAATGCCACATAACTTGCGAGTTTTTCAAGCACATTTACAACATAACATCCATTCAGTATTAGTAGTATACAGCTGTTGGATAATATGTCAGATCAGTACTCTAAATCTGCTGATACAGAGTTCAGGTATCAGAATCGGTATCAGGAAGGAAAAAGCGATTTGATGAAGCGGCGATTCTCCCAGCATTCCTTTCTCTCCTACCACACCTGCACTTTAGGTTCACAAGAAAATAAACTAAAAGGTGACTTGAATCCCTGAAAGGTTGTATTTTTGTAGAATATATATATTTTAAACTTGTTTAACCCTAACCTGCAAAAGCTGGCAGGATGAAGTAAATTTTTTATCCCTTTCTTTTTAAGGACGAATTTTTGAATGAAAATAGCCGTCGTCAGAGCATCAAAACACTCTGCTGGTCTCTACAGATCCAGACCTGATAGTTAAACAATGCCATAGCTGTCAGTGCTGAAAAAAAGTGTTTAAATTTAATTGAAACGTGACCTTAAAACTAGAAGTCAGATCGACTTGTGTGTTTGGAGAATTGTGACGCCCCTAGTGTTGACAAGTTTGTATGGGAGGTTTTCAACAGACGGCCTCCCTGCTTTTTTCCAAAATTCCAGTCTCTGGAAACAGTCTGCGCTTTCCCCCCACTACAGTTTGAGATTACATTAATGATACACAGAAATAGAAGCTGAGTCTAGTGAGCTGCCGTGACTCATCTGCTCAGTGTCGTTCTCCTCTCACTGCTGTTTGGATATCTATCCATCCTATAGCACCACTGTTTCCTGCCGTATTAGATCATCTGTCTGCCCTCATACATTAGACGGGCTCAGTGATACTGAGGTTCTGTATTGATTTCCACTGCGTTCGCTCCAGTATGTATGCCAGCCAGTGTGTAGCCTAAACTGATTAGTGCCAGGGCTGATAAATGTATCGCTGCCTGGCAGCATTCAAGGTAACTCCTTCAGAGAGATGGCTCCACTAATATAATGCACCAATCAGACAGACAGCCAAGACAACAGGCAAGTACAGACAGACGGGCTGGCAAGGGGCTGCCAGGCTGAGTATTCATACAAGTTTAATGAGCATCCAGACAGTAGGGAGTTTATGGCTCCAGCACAGAGCTCACGCTGCACACAGGAGCTAGCAGGCTGACTAGGTTAGGCACACTAACCAAAAGGTGAGAGACTGATTGTTTGAGCCGGGTTACGAAAGTAGCCAAGTCCACAGTTAGTTAGCTAATTAGTTTTTGTGCTGGAAATAAACTGAAAGCCATTATGGGAAAAGCTCAGACGGCTCACTCCCAAATAGTCGTGAAGGCAGGAGGAAAGCGGCCCTTCACTATACATGATGGAGTCGAGAGAGGAAGAGGATTTCGGTGCCAGTGTATCCTCAGTGTTGAGCACTCTTTACACAGGCTTTTCTCTTTGTTTGAGACAGGCAGGCACACAAGTTTAACTGGCCTGCAACATCTCAAACTGCAGAGCTGTTTGTGTTTATATTGTAAGATAATGTTCCCTTTTCTGTGTCTGCCTCTGCTCACAGTCTATCATGTTGTGGAAAAAAAATTCTGTAAATGTCTCAATAGGCACTTTATTAAATATGCAAACCAGCAACTGATGTCATCCAGCGACTTGTAGCAAACGTTTAGGGAGCCGGTGACATTATGAAGCCGTATAGCAGATGTGTTTACAGATTACTAATATAGATGCTGCATAAATGGAACTGCTCATCCTCTCTCCCTCTGCTTGTGTGGGTTCAACACACCAGTGGGAGGTAACACAGTCCAGCTCCAGCCTGGTGCGCTCTCTCTTCCGTTCTGTTCACAGCCATATCCTCATCCAGCCTCAAAGTGTTGAGGCCGTGTCAGCGGTGAGGCAGCAGAAGTTCAGCAGGTCGTGTAAAGTGGCACTTCAGATGCAGCTGACAGATGCATCTCCGGCTGCTTCTTGCCAGATGTTGGCCGCAGAACTGGATTTTGGGTCGGACTTTTTGAGGGACGGAGCGATAGTGAGTGGAGGACTGAGTATGTAGACATGCAGTGTTCTACCATGTGGTACTCAGGGCTGCGGCTGACTATTATTTTCATTATCGATTCATCTGTGGATTATTTTCTTGATAAGTTTCTGGTGCATAACAGTTTCTAAAACGTATTACTCAAAGAGCCAATCGATTGATGTCACATCTTAGATTTCACGTCTTTAGTAAGTAACCATTAAAAACCCCTCCAGTAAAACAACTTGGAAAATTACCAGAGAGGCTAGTTGGGCACCTGTTGTACAAAAATATGGTTGAATTTGCTGACCACCATTTGATGAGATTTTTTTAATCGAATTTAAAAAATCTTCCTATGTAGAAATGAAAAGGATATGGTCAGATTTAGACATCTAATAATTTTAGAGAAAGAAAATAACAGATGTAGCTCTGTATTCAAACAAGAAAAAATCATAACTTTCCCATTTGAACAACCTCCGTTGCCATTCGAGCATGGAAGTTTATGTGATGCACCTAAATGCACCATGACGTACAAAGCAATGTGGATTTAAGAATTTATGACGTGAATGTTAAATGTTAAAGTCCGACGTAGGAAGCAGAGGAGAGACGTATGGATAAATCTATGGAGATAAATGACACCAAAAGGCCTCTCAGACTCTCGGCATAGTTCCTCATTACATGATCATTTCAAAACTCTCACGATCGCTGTAAATGATTTTCAGCTACACGGTGTATTCAACGTCACTTAGCAATTGATCGCTTAATAGATAATTCATTTCAAAATAGAAAACATTACACTTCATAACGTATAGTAGTTTTCAGAACACAAGGTGTAGGCTGGACATCGAGGAGCCCTGGTCTATAAAAGAAGTTACTTTGTTTATATGTGGCGGACCCTGCCACCTTTCTAGCTTCAAACAGTGTTCTGGGACCTTAGTTTCCTCTGAGAACAGCTTGTTTATTCACTTATGGAAAGAATTATATTTCTGAGTGTATATTATTACCTCATTAATGCACCTTTTTAATAGTTACAGAATAATAATCATTACAGGTCTAGTGGTATTTATCTATACCTCACTCATAACAGAGTTAGTAGGATGATCAGGAAGCTTGCGACCCTTCTTCTATTGCCTTAGAAATATTTTCTCTGTGGTGTTCATGACTAACTCTAATTATTCTGGGAAGTCTTTTCTTCTCCTGGAGACGGTTCCTTCATCTTCCCCATTGACTTTCAGTGAGGGAAGCTGAAGAAACGTCACAAATGCACCACACTATATCCACATCCTGCAGAAATGGGGTTTTCCCAGCTCACAGATTTGTTGTCCTGAGGATTTCTGTTTATTTTCTGTCTTTCTAAAAACACCATCCGCCGTCCCACATGCAGTCGGGTCACCCCTCTACATACACTCTCTGTCAGTGACACGGATGTAGCAGCTACTTGACTACAGCTCTACGTCCACGGTTGCTATAGCGACACCATGGTAATGAGTCTGCATCCTAATGATGCCTCAGTGGGTTGTTTGAGGAGTTGAGATATCTCGGGACAATGAGTCGACTGGCGAATGACGGCCTTGAAGGGCGCAGAGCCATGTGATTAATGCACAGAGGCCCAAATTAAGTGTGTGACGCTTCGGCGTGATTACAGAGTCGTAACCTGCTGAGCTGACAGAAGACCCTGAAGTCTGACTTTTCACGTATTTACTGCTGCCCCACCCTTTTGCAATGTCACTGTGCAGGCTTAAATATGATACTGTTACATAGGATGTTTGTTTTTTGTGGGTTAACCTTTTTCTTCTGTCAATATTTACTCATGTTCATCACATATTTGAGTAGTGTTGTATACAGGAGACTTTAATGTACACCTTAACTCGTCCTCTGCGCCGGCTTGGTTTTATGGAGCCTCGTTATGTCCTGATAGTAGAGCACCGCTGCTGCATCGACTCATTTGATTTTTACTCATGTGAATATGAGTATGAAGCTTCTGCATGAGGCCTCCAGAATATCAATAGACTTTTTCACTCCGATAAGCTTCTCCCTCTCCCCTCTCATTATAATATTACCCTAGGAAAGTTTCCCCAGCTCGCGCTCCCTCAGCTTTTTTTTTTTCGTAAGTGCTTTTTCTTGACGGAGGTGTCATTTCACAGAGCCTAAATAAAGCTGCTCTCGGCTTTTTAAGATATGTATCCGAAGCTGCTTTTGTCTCTGGTTCGTCACTGTATTCACACAACGTGATTTATGACTAGTCAATATTTCTCAGTTCTCCTTCTGACAGCTGCATATATTTGCATACCAGCTGTGTTATCTGTCTTCAAATTGATGATAAAAGTATGTGCTCTTCATAAATAGACACTAAAGGCAGTCGCTTGGTAAGCTTGTCCACCAGAAATAACAGGTTGTTGAGGTAAATGTGTTTTCATTTTCAGTCAAGGTGAAGCAGCAGAATACAACTGCCACCTGAAGTATTCTCGTCTCAGCCAATTACAACTGACAAACATTAATTATATCAGGCGTGTGTTGGAAGCGGGCAAAGTGCATGTGCTCTTGTTGTTACTCGTGTCGTCGCTTTGATGTGCGACGGCTTGTTTTTGATGTTTTAGAAGAACTGAAATAATCTGTTTATGTTGAGCCCACATTAATGTGCCATCATTTATCACAGCAACATGTTTACTGATCAGTGAATAATGAGGCGTAATTGATGCACAATGGTATGCGTAGCTGTTGTTTCCTCCACCACATGTGTTGAAGACACTAATACTGATGGCGGCACTCTGAGCATTTTCCAATATTGGCAGATTTGCAGAAAATAATAAACGCAGCAGAAATCACACAACACGAAGCTTTTGAGGAAGGACGCCACTAATTATTCCCTTCATTCTAGTTTAATCTGATGATTATTTTAATGATACATCAATTATTTAGTCTGCAGAATATAAGAAAATAGGCAAAAATGCCCATTAGAAGTTCCCAAAACCCAGGCTGATATATAAATATATCCGTTTTCTTTCTGTTTTCTCTCTGGCAGCAGCATTCTCTGCTTTCTTCATCAGCAGTAAGTTTTATAAAGTCATCCAAGAACACGCTTCTTCATCTTTAGGATTTTTTCACTCGTGATTCCCTTGTCAGAGCAGCAGACGAGCTGCGTGTGGAGGAAGCTTTTTATTAATTATGTAGTCGATCAAAACCAACGTGCGCCGAATGACATCGCAACAACCAGGTGCACTTACAAGTTTGTACAGAACAGCGGCATTAGTAGGCATTTACAGGAGGGATGTTACACCAGAGAGCGTCTCTCTCTCTCTGTGCAGAGCATGTGTGACTGACAGTAGACAGGAGGGGAAGAGGGAGGGCAGATTGTCCACTAGTTATTTTAAAATGGGTCGGCAAATATACTTGGGCGGACCACCCATGTAAACTATATGTGTAGGAAACACTGGTATATGGGCTTATTTGGCATTTTTGCATTAATACATTTCTTTTAGAATAATCAAAGTTGTTGCCAGTTAATTTTTCTGTGATTCGTGTTTTAGCTCTGCATTGTTTTGTCAGTAACATGTTTTGTCTCCATCACGTCTGCCTCTTCTCTTTTTCTGATCCACCAAAGGGATGCATGTGGATTTCTCAACACTGTTTCTTCCCTCCATCAGCGTGACGCGACAAATGCTCATTTAGCAGACCTTTTTCAGACCCAGTCCACTGCAGCTAGCGTCTAATTCTAATAATACGAAACATTTTCTTTGTTTTCACCGCTGCACGTGTCTAGCGGCAGACCACCTGTTGACCTGTTTGTTCGTCAGCTTCCTTTGACCTTTTTCATTTTCTAGCCATTTTAGCTGTTGACTGTTGGCTCTACCTCTTTGGGGTGGAGGCTCGCCGCAGGTCCACATGGGACACTGCTGAGCTTAAAAAACCCAGCATGGTGCATTTTTTTGACATGCTCTAAGCAGCCTGTTTGGCGTCCTTGAAAAGGTTGTCTATGGTTTTTTTCCTTACCTGGTTTCATTTCTGTTCATTCTGCCTTGGTGTATAATTCAATGCTCAGAAGCTTTACCAATGTCTCAGTGAGTTTCAACCAATTTCTGGTCATAAAGAAGATTTATGTGAGGAAGCTG
Source organism: Pagrus major (assembly GCF_040436345.1). Classification (NCBI taxonomy): domain Eukaryota; kingdom Metazoa; phylum Chordata; class Actinopteri; order Spariformes; family Sparidae; genus Pagrus; species Pagrus major. The sequence continues at coordinate 9,171,474 of NC_133231.1, forward strand.
AAAAAGGATCAAAGATGTTGCATTACAAACTACCTGCTCTGTCTTTTTTTCCGTTACTTGTATATTGAGTGACCATGACAATGAAGATGAGATCTATGGCTTCAATGCACTTAAGTCATAAATAGCAGAAGTAGAGGAAGTAGATGAGTTTTTGTGGGTGTGTGTGTTTTGTTTTTTTTGTTTTTTTTTAAGGAAAGGCCAATATGAAAATGTAATGTCTAATGTTTATGATAATATTTTTTCCTTTTCTTCTTCTTCCATCCAGGCAGCATCCTGTCATGCAGTTCCAGGAGGTCGACCAGCTCTGGAGCTGACACTGTCAGCGAGCCCAGCCTACACAACACTACAGCAGTCCCATCTCTACCAGACCTTCACCTCCCACCGCCTTCCTCTCTCTGCAGCCACTAATCCTACCCCAGGGGAGGAAGACTGTTTTTCAGACTCCTGGGCTTCTCACTTCCATCTCAGAGACTGTCCGGTGCTCACTCAGAGAGCCCAGGCCCATATCTGGGTTCCAGTACAAGCCAGTCCTCCTGGCTGTTCTTCGGTACCTTAGACCGTTTATCCAACCAGCACTCTGTGACAGTAGTCTTACATCCTGGGCACCTTTTTATATCACCGCTGGCCGAGCACAGGCACCGAGTGAGGGCAGCTGTCCACCCAGACGAATCCGAGATCAGCCATCATCATGTCAAGTCGACGGAAGGCCTCCACGCCGTGTATGATCCGGCCTGACCAGACCATGGTGGAGCTGGATGATGACACAGAGGACTCACATGGCACTGAGGTAAACACAACAGACAAGAGCGTGTGTCCCTTTTCTATAACAGGTTAAACTTAATGAATAAGGTTTTTTCTTGGTTTGTGTGTTTGATGTGTTCAAGATTGAAAATGCTGTTGCCTTTTAATCTGAAATCTTCCTTCTTCTTCTATCAGATACCGACCGAGAACCATACTGAAGAAGCACCTATGGAAACGGATATCTCAGCAGAGACGGAGCCTTCTGTGGAACTGGACCCTCCAACCGCTCCAGACAAACCAGCTACCGAGCCTCCAGACCTTTCCAAGCCTCAGCGTAGGCAGCAGGGGGGCTACGAGTGTAAATACTGCCCCTTCTCCACACAGAACCTCAACACTTTCAAAGAACACGTCGACGCCAACCACCCCAACGTCATCCTCAACCCCTTGTACCTGTGCGCCGTCTGTAACTTCAACACAAAGAAGTTCGACACCCTGACGGAACACAACGAGAGGTGTCACCCAGGGGAGAGCAACTTCAAGTTCAAGCGCATCAAAATGAACAATCAGACAATCTTGGAACAGACAATAGAGGGCTGCAGTAACAGTGCAGTCATTTACAACACTTCCAGCGCCATTTCTGGCAAAGGGGACGAACTAGGCACTCTGCCGCTCAGCAAACCCACCACAGTTAAGATTGGTAAACCAAAACTAATGTTGTCGGATAACAAACGGACAGAGTTGGGTAAACTGACCCCAGATCTGGCCAAGAAACCAATCACAGCGCTCAATGTGAACGGGACGGTCATCATCCCGGAGTCGACTCTACTAAAAGCAGACGGCCTTTCTCACATCATGCCTTCCCTACAGCGGCCTCTAAACTATACGCAGGTAGGACACAATAATTTGCTTTTATATGCCAAGAGTTGGATGAGATAATTGATCCTACTCTAGGGCCTGTATGTGAACTATGACGCTAAAGCCAGCAAGTAATTAGCTTAGCTTCCTATAAAGGCTGGAAGCACAGCAAAAACTGCTAGCTAGCTCTGCTCAGAGGTAGCAAAATACCCCTACTACCACCTCTAAAGCTCACTAACACATGAAGTCATGTCTGAAGTTAGCATGCTAAACAGCTAGCTCTTGTTGTGCTAGCAGTGTAAACACCAACACGTGGTCCTCAAACTCCCAGTCCAGACCGCTAGCTGCTAGCTAACTGAGCTATCAAGCTAATGGCAGCTACAGTTAGCAGCATTTAGCGGATGCTCTGGTGATATGCTGCCTTCTGTCTGTTTTGATTATGACAGGTGGCAAATTCCTGCACATTGCACCTTTTTTTTAAAAATTTTTTTTTGCAGGTTATGCTTTATTTTTTCAGCCTGTACCTTCCTTATTATTTCTTAGTAAGATTCCTGAAAAGAAATATGTAATTAAATGCTAATTATAAGGAAAAAGGAGATGGTGTTCCACATGGTGTACTTCAATTAGTTAATCCCACTTAATTGTCAGTGTGAACTAGAGAGTCGGTGCACATCGGCTCAGCAAAATGTGAGAGTGAGAATGAGAATAAGATTACAGATCATTAATAAGTTTGGAATTAATATTTACTTGGGTTTAATTGGAGCTTTTTTAACCAAGAAAATTTGCTTTACTCTTTTTAATATAAACACTGCTGAATTTTGTCGCTTTTTTCTGAACACAAGAACTGAAAAATCACTGAGTCGCCGTTGCTTACTGTATCACTTCAGGTGCCGAAGATCGCAGTGCCCCTCAACACAACCAAATACAACCCTTCGCTGGACGACAACCTGACGCTCATCTCTTCCTTCAACAAGTTCCCCTACCCGACACAGGCCGAGCTCTCCTGGCTCACCGCAGCCTCAAAACATCCAGAGGAGCAAATCAAAGTCTGGTTCACCACACAGAGGCTCAAACAGGGCATTAGCTGGTCTCCTGAGGAGGTGGGAATTATAGTCCATAAAAACATTCAAAGCACTCCTTCAGTTCCCTCAAGTGTGGTTTTAATGTGGTTTACCTGCTAAAATAAGGCATCAGCTGGTTTCTGAAGACTAAAAGTAATAATGGTTCTAGAGACTGTATTTTCTAGCACCTTATGTTTGAAATCCTCTTAATTTACTTGCATCCAGATTCCAAATAATGTGAATAATTAGCCTGGGCTGTATATTAAGTTGGCCCTAATCATGTTGCTCCAAAGGAGATTATAGCTCAGAGCACAAGTGCACTAATTGTCTATTGTGATACCCACTGATCAGGTCGTGGGCTTTTGTTTGACAACTGATTTATGTTGTTAAATTATACATAAATAATATATCGCTTATTTCACTTTGCATTACCAAACAAGAAAAACTAATAATGGTAATGTTAAAAAATGATGCTGCATTCTCCATTCTGAAGCATGAAATGTCTGCCTGTTTATTATCTGGTTCAATTGCAAATGGTCATAATGTTAAGAAGAAGAAGAAGAAGAAGAGCTTGGCAGTAATACGTATACTGAGAGAAGATATAAGGGTTTTAGGATTTTTATTTTAAACATACAAATGTAAAATGTGCTGTTCGTCTGTGACAGGTGGAGGAAGCCAGGAAGAAAATGTTCAACGGGACGATCTCCTCTGTGCCTCAGACCTTCGTTGTAGCTCCTCAGCTCAACTCCCAATCATCTGCCTCCACTGCAGCATCCAAAAGTCTGCAGCAGGCAGCCTCGGTCCTGCAGTCTCTCCCCTGCCAGCTCCTGGGACAGACCAGCCTGGTGCTCACTCCTGTAGCGAACGGCTCCACCGTCACCTGTGCGCCACTGGCACTCACCCTGCCTAACCAGGTACAAAACATCTGGGCAGAAGTGTTTTACAAATGTATATCCAGCTGTGAGCCACAAAATTGACCTGTGCCAAGGTTATTAGTTTGAATCCTGCTACAATCCTCTCATAAACTGTAAAAGGTCTAGATATGTCTCACCTCTCCTCATGTGAATGTTGATATAAAACTGCGAAATTTGCCAGTGAAGTATGGAAGACAAATTCAGAAGTTCAGTCAGTTGTGAAAAACAAATCAATTCTTAAAGGACCTCTGAGCTCTTTACTCAAGGTCTTTTTATTGGTATTTAAAATCCAACAGAGGCCCGTCCCTAATGTATTGATTTCTAATCAAACAGAATCAACTTCATGAACAATCACATCTGCATATAAACCAATTAGATGTAACAAAAATATGTGAGACAAAAAAATAAGATGGTACAAAACTGCAATGTCACTGGCGTCCATTTTTTCTATAAACAGGAGGTTAAAAATGGCTCAAATAATGTGAAAGGTCTTCAATCCATTTATTAAAAGTTGGAGGGAACCATTCCTTCCATTTAAGGCAACATTATGTAGAAATTGGCGTTTTGTGTGATTTGGCGCCCCCCACAGTTTCTGAGTGCAACACCACTGTCATAAATACAAATCCCAGGTCTGTAACAGTCTGTCAGATGTAATGTAGGTGCTGACTGCAAACAAAACTCATTGTGAAGGAACAAGTGATATGGGAGTGGAGTGGCTGTGACAGAGACACCATTCACCCTGTTACAAGACACTGTAGCATCTAAATGATTTGAAAGCTGTTATTTTAAGGCAAAACAAAGTCGCATAATGTTGCTTTAAGCAGTAGAGGTCGTCTGACTATAAGAGATGCAAAAGCGATCATATTTTTTGCCTGGCAACTAAGCTGTGGTGTATTTTGTGGAGCCACTACAAAGGACACACATGCGATTTGAAGTGGTCAAATCTTCCACCATGTCTCCCACAGGTGGTCCAGTCACTCAAGCGGCCTCTGGCCTCCCCCGTGATCGCCACGGAGAGCAAACGACCCTCCATCATTCAAACCATCTCGGCGCCCATGGCAACATCCAAGCTGGTGTCGCCCAAACTGCTGAGTTTTACCGTTGACCCCAATAAAACAGCTGAGCAGCTGTCAGTGCTAAGGTCCAGCTACACACAGTGTCCTTTCCCTGAGGAAGATGAGGTAAGAATAAGTGAGTGAAATGACGTTATTTGTGCCAGTGAGATTTTTGGAGCTGCTTCTACTTTCTAATTTAGTGCTACTGGCTTTTTTTAAGCACACTGCTGTCATTGATAAACACCCACACTAAGTGTTTCATTTTATGTTGCATCTTGTCATGTGATAGATCTACAGACTGATAGAGACCACCGGGCTCTCCAGAGGAGAGATAAAGAAGTGGTTCAGTGAACAGAGGCTCCTTAATCTCAAAGGTATGTGGCGTGATCATATATAATGATAAAACCCTTCGACTGTGATTAATCATGTATCTTTCTGTAGGGTATAATGAGCTGGTTTGGTTCTCAGATGTGGTTTTTATCATTCCTAAACGTGAGAAAACAAATACTGAGAAAGCATGAGATCATAGTCAGTAATGTGGTACCTATTTCTTTAAAATCTGTTTATGCTGTGTCCTTCAGTAATATCAATCATCTCTGTCTCCTCTTGAAGGTGCTCCTCAACCTCCAGTTCTGGTGAAAGCAGAGGTGACATCAGCACCCAAAGATGGTCCTGTGAAGAAAGCGGTGCCCACCCAGTTTCCCCTGCTGGAGAGGGTGAAGGGCAAGTCATCAGAGCAGCTGAAGGCGCTGGAGGAAAGTTTCCAGAGGAGTAGCTCTCCAACAGAGGCACATCTAGGTAAAGACTTCCACCAACACACATGCGAATCGACTTAACGGCATAACATTAAAGTCCCTCTCTACTTAAAATGTGTTTTGCTTATTGGTATACTGAGAACAGACGGTGAAGGAGAAGACATCTTGTGTTCAGCAGTCACAATTTTGAAGTGAAAAATATTTGCATATTCACAGACTCTCCTGAGTAGAGAGATTTATTTTTAAGATTTTTTTAATGAAGCACTTTTTTTTGTGGAAAACCCATATCAGACAGGTTGTTTTTAAAATATTTATCCTTGAAGTAAAGTGAGAGGTATCAATGGATCAGTAAAAAAAGATGACATTCAATTATTTGTATACAGATTAGTATTGAAATATTAAAATAAGTATTGTTTTTTACTTGACATCAGACATTTATACACATTATGCACATGTACATTTTTATTTTTCCATTTTATTTCTATTTTTAATTTTGTATGTTTTGATTTCATTTGTACAGTGTGAGCAACGTCAAAGACCCAACTTCCATCCCCTTGCAGTGGAAAATTAACATTGTTATAACAGAAGTTTTAAACCACTTCTAACAAGCTTTGCGCCTGATGTTGGATACATAGAGTGAGAATCAGCCGGTGAAATTGGCAGTGCATGTTGAAATTACTTAAATAAGTCCGGTGGTGTTTTCTTCTATTTATACTACTTCACAGCATGTGACTTAATTTTCTTGCACCCCAAAGGAGCTGCAGGGCCGTCTCTGGTGGGTGCCTGCATGACAGGAATAGCAGAAATGTTTTTAATGAGCCCATTTTTAAGTCCCCTGGAGAGGGACTGAATTCTCAGGTTTCCAAAAAAAACCTTCCACTTCAAGGTAGCGCAGCTCATCTGATCCACTGAACTCTGTTCTCCTGCAGACCAGCTGGCCCAGGAGACCAAGCTGTCCAAGACGGAAGTGGACTGCTGGTTTTCAGAGCGCCGGGGGCTGAGGGACAATATGGAGAAGGCTTTACTCACCATGGCTTCAAAGAACATGGAGGACAGGGTGGAGCGGCCGGGAGCACTGCTCAACGGGGCCTCGCATCACCGGGAGCCGGACGGGAAATCTCTACACTCCTCCCCTCATCCTCCTATCCTCTCTTCTTCTTCCTCCTCATCATCCCCTCCTGTGCTCGCAGCCTCCTCCCCTCATCCACCAACCCTCTCCTCTTCAGCGTCACCTCCCATCCTCACATCATCCTCCTCTTCTTCTCCCCATCCTCCCATCTTGTCAGCCTCCACCAGCCCAGCCCCCATCAGCGGCCGCTCCCTCAGCCTGCTCAGAGAGGTGAGAAAAGCTGATGAAAACATGTCAACACCAGCCCTGATTAGAAGTATTCAAATATGACACCAGTTGGGAACTTTAATCCAAGCTATAATGACATAAAGATGAATACTGTTTTAATCGCTGATGGGCTGTTAAAGGTATCAGGACATTAATGAGTTGTGAATTTAAAGAGACTAGTTGATGAGATGGCACCTTTTTTTAATACAATCTGAAGTGAGGTGTTGTGTGAAATTGATTTATCTCGAGAAGGTATTGTGGAGGAGAAGCTGTGTGATTGACACTACATGATGAAATGTGCTGATACTTTAATATTAGAAGTGAGATAAGAAGGCAGGAAGACTGCAAGGTCAGATCTGACAAACTGAAGAGACGGAGCTGCAGTCGTGTTGTGTCTAGAAAACGGCAGCATCCCATAGGATTACAGAGCCTATAAATGGAACATATATCCATGAGATATCTGGTTTTATGCTCTGTAACACATTTCACAGGCACAGGCTGTCAGTTAACGATGACCCATATATTTCAGCTACTGATGGCTCATTTTGAAATCTGCCAAAAAAACAGTCCATTAGCCATATATTAAGCTGTCAACAAAGCCGATGTATTTATCATACCGCCCACACGTAGCATAAAGGTAAATGTGTAGGATTGTAAACATAATTCTCAACTGAGTCATTACAATGACAGTCAGCTACTTTCCCATGAGCTTCATCTGTCTTTTACTGCCAGAGGGAGTTTGGCAAGAATTGAGCAAAAAGAAGAAAGAAAGTAAAAGAGCCAACTGTTTATAACTGTTGTATTCACGTCGTGGTTCGATCATTAAGATTCTATTGAGGTAGGAAAAAATGTGATAAAGCACTTACTAACTCAGACCAAGTACTCTATAGTCTTGCTCTGTAAGGCTGTGCTTAGAGCTACATGTTAACAGAATGCTAACGTGCTTTGAATGAAAATGTTAATACGGTGATAGTTAGCAGGCATAATGTTCACTATTTCAGTTTAACATGTTCAGTGGTGGAGGAAGTAAAAGTAGCAATACTGCAATAGAAATTACTGCAGTACAAGACATTCACTGAAAATATCACTTGTGTGCAAGTATTGAATGAAAATGCATTTTAAATATCAAATGAGTCAGAAAAATGACACCTGAGCTTTATACTGTTTTATATTATATTATTGGATTGTTGTAAGTAGAGCTTGAGTAAAGAGGGAACTGAGTTTAACTGCTTTACATACTATTAGGTAGTTATTCTCTAAGCTCATCGTAAGTTATGTATTAGGGTTAGGGGTGAAACATAGTGATGGACGATGACATCATTGTTCGTGGGTGGGTAAGGGGTTTCTGAATTTGTCCCCTCAGAGTTGCCATACTGCAGTCACTGTAGTCACCGCTGTTTCCCTGCTGTCGCTCTGACCCACTGAACTCACACAGCCCAGAAAACTGTCCCCCGCCACCACCGACATACATCCCCGTGCTGAGTCTAAAAGAGTCTTCTGCGCACATGTCCTTAACTTAGCTGTGTTCAGCTTCACTAGCTTGAAACAGTAAAACAGAAAGTTAGCAGGCTAGCTATACTGAGGAAGCTAAGCTCAGAAAACGCAAATAACAACAGCACGATTGAGAGAAACACACTAACTGCCCAAAAGAAAGAAACACCGCCGCCATCAATGTCACAGAGTGTCTTGGATTCTCCTAACTGGGCAGGTTTAATAATAAACGGGAGACTTGGAGGCGGTACATTAGTGCATTGAGCAGCAACAATCTTCTTTTCATTTTCTCTCCCACATGTCATTAACATCAACAACTCCTGCCTTATGGAAGCTCTTGAGAGGACACACTACTACTACTACTACTACTCCTGTGCTCTGTGGTGGGGCAGGGTGTGAAGGGTCATTAGTCAATGACTGTCAGCCATCGGCCATTGTCAGCTCAACCCAATATTTTATATGTAAAATGTTAATCTGTAAAGTCACTCGTCGCTACAGCTGCTTAATAAGCAAAGATGAGTAAAAAGTACAATATTTTCCTCTGAATTGGAAAAAAGGTAGAAGGTACAATGAAATGCAAATGCTCAAGTTAAGAGCATTTATCTCAAATTTGTACTTAAGTGCAGTATCCGTCTGAGTAAATGTACTTAGTTATATTCCATCTTCCAGCATTTACTAATTAGCATAATACAAAGTACACAAAGCTGAGGCTCATTTCTTCAGGCATTTGGGCTTAAACCAAAGTATTAGATGATTACTTTTTGCTCTTCTGTGCCTATTGAACAACTTTCGCAACTAGTTACTATACAGATTAAGATTTTGAAAATCTCACCTCAATATCAATCACACTATGAGGACGCCTCTTTATGGCGACACTTCCAATAGTTAAGATTTTCATTTGTCTGGACCAAAGTGGTGAATCAACCAACATTGCTGCCGCTAGCATGGCTAAAAAAAATGTTGTTGTTGGATTTCATGTATTTTTCATCTTATAAAATGTTCATGTTTCGTTACATAATCTGTCTCGACAGACGTTCTGTCGGACTCAGTGGCCATCTCCTGAGGAGTACAGCCAGCTGGAGGTCCAAACAAGCCTGGGACGCACAGACATTGTGCGCTGGTTCAAGGACCACCGCTCGGCACTGAAGAACGGTGAAACTCTGGACTGGATGGAAAACCAAAACCCTGCAGAGCAGCAGAAAGCGGGCCAGGAACAGAACGGCCAGAGCTCTGAGAAAAACCAGAGCGTTTCCTTAGAAGTCAAGGCTGTGACAGGTGAGTTTCAGAGGAGAATACGGAGTGGAGTTTTGTTTCAAGGCATATTAAGTGTTTTATCCCCTTGTTTGACTTTATGTTTTCTCTGTTGTTGTTGTTTTTGATTCTACAGCCGTTGCTGCAGTGGAGGAGGCTGGAGAGAACACAGCTGCTGTAACAGAGCACTCAAAGCTGTCTGACCAAGACAAAGTCCAGTGGTTGACTGACAGATTAGCCCACAGTGTGACGGACTTGAGCCGGACCAGACCGGACCAGACCGGTTCTGGTGCTGCTGACAAAGGGAGGTGGGTGGAGAGAAGGGAAACAGATCTTTTATCCTATATTTATTTTCTGTGCTCAGCTAGTATTAGTTTTTTTTTTTAAAGGAATATCTGAGGAGTTATTTTAAGGTTTTTTGTGAAACAGTCTAAAAATACAGAACTGTATGGGCATCACCATTTGTAGATGCTGAATCAATCCATTCTTTGCCCTTGTTATATGTTGCAGAGATCTAGATTTTCATTTCACAGAACCACTCAGTACAACTCATGCTCTGATTTATGGAAGTAGTCTGTGTTTGAACTTGTCACCTGTCTGTTTCCTTGCCAGGTGGGTAAAGGTGACTGTGGCAGTGGGGGAGGAGAGTGAGGAAGCAGTGGAAAGACAAAGGCTGGCAACAGACACTGAAGTGCTGACCTTGGAGCAACCTGGGAGGGTCACTGGTTGATGGTAGGTCAAACTGGTGAGAAAATCTCTGTGATCTGTATGGGTCAGTGTGTTGGGAAATAGAGGAAAAGTCTAATATGTTGTACATCCTCTGATGCTTTTCTCATAAAAAAAAAAACCACTCAGATGAATCCAGTTTTTACCTGGAGTAAAAGCATTAATCAGTTTTTCCTTTTCTAAAAATGACACATTTGACATATTATAGCCTTTTTAAAGCATTCTGGCTAATGTGTTAGCAAACTATTGCCTAATACAAATAGCGACATTAGCCTTCATTCATAGTTGCTGCTGCTGTAACATCAGTAATAAAGATTTTACTGCATCTATACCTATCACAAAAGGGTTAATTGTAGGTGAAGACAAGTAGAACATGGCTGCATCTGCACATGCTGTGGTGATTCCCTGCCTTTCACTCAGTGCATGCTGGGATACACTCCAGCCCTCTCTGACCCCTGAAAGGGAACAATTGGTGTGGAGATGGATTTTGAAAGGGGTCACTGTTTGACTTGAATAAATAGATAAATAAATGGTGTACTGTTCCTTTAAGATGCCACAGCTGCAGCCTCCAGCTACCCAGGAAGTTATCAGGGTGTAATTACCTCTGATTGGTCCTTCAAAAAGATGGCATACAGGGATGGCAGGATGATATTTAGACCACACCATCATTAGCAATGGAGATGTAGACACACACACACACACACACACAGACACACACACACACACAGTGTTAGTGTCACAGTAAGGCAGAATGAAAGTGGTGGTGTTACATTTCTAGTTCTATTATAATCATTTGCGTTTTTGTAGGCACGGTTTGTTTTCACTTCATGTGCATGTTTTTGTCAGCTGATGAAATTTGTCAGTGAGGATTGCAAACAAAGTCTTTAAACAATGTTATGAAACAATGAAATGCAAATTCTTTTGAAAAGGGCCAACAGTGATTTTTACTAGAAAGATGATTTGGCCGGTGTGTTAATTTTCATCATGTTTCTGTCTCATTCTGTTCCAGGTCGAGTAAATCTCTGACCGCTGAGTCACCGACCATAAGGCGACGACTCACGATGACCAAACGTGGAACCAGTGATGTAACTGTCTGCCTGTGATGTCATCACGAAGCGCCGGGGACTGACTTTGTTGTTCCACAGTTGAAGCACTGATGTGTGGAGCAGATGCTGACATTAAGAGGAGTGCCAAAGCTGGACTTGATGCATTGTTCTTACTACTACTACACTTTTTTTTTTTTTTTTAAGAAGCACCCTTGTAAATATTTTTCTGTATTACAAAAAAAAAGTTTGTACAGTTTTACTGGGAAGGCGAGTTTTGTTACATTTTTAAAAAAGTCTGACACTTGCCCCAAAACTTGGAATGTTTCTTTTGTTGTTGTTTTAAGCTCAAAGTGTATAATAGTCTGTTATTTGCTGAAAATCAGCCCTATTTTTTGAAAATCATACCTGCGCACTACTCATTATGAGTAGTCTTTGATGGCACTTGCTTATATCCCTGTGGTAGTGATAGATATCTACACGCTAAGGCCACTTCATTTCTGAAACTGTTGGAAACGGTAACTTTTCCTTTTGTTCTCCTGCTGCGTCACCTTGACTCACCCTCATAGAATTACACTGAAGGTGCTCGAGGGGCAGTTAGAAGGAGCAATCTGAACGCAGCTACAGCCTCGCTGCTGAGAGGAGAGAGTGAACACAGACGAATCAGAAAAAATGCATTAGGGCGAAGGAATGAATAAATGCACTGTACGTCCCAACTTCCAGCATCTTTTCTAATCAGCTGGTTCTTGCATCAGCACCCGAGGCATGTTTAAACAGCACAGAATGTTCCTTTTCCTGATATAGAAATGATTAACGACATAGAGAAGAGAGTGGAGTGTCTGTGTGATCGCACCACGCTGCCTTTACAGCTCTCTTTATCTGACATTTGCTGTCTGGGAACAGTACAGACCGGCGAAGACGACTTCAGCATTTCACTTCTTTGTTTGAAAAACTTGAAATATTCTTGACTGAACTTGCCAAGAACAGTTTGGCGAAAGTGTTTTCACGCATGACAAAATAACTCGAGGTCCTATAGTTGAGTCGTGTCCGATAGCCACTTTTGCTCAGCTGTGATCTGTGAACACATCTGTCTTCTCTCCAGGCTTTTCTGTCCTTCTACACAAAGCCAGACTGGGTTTAGTTGATTTCTGTACAGTCAGTTCAGAACACCTGAAACACATCTCAGAGTCACAGAGATGAATGATCAAGCCTGTGCTGATTGTCTTCAAAACAGCATTCGGATTACCACAACATGAGCTGCTTGCATGTGCTTCAAAATTTTAATTTTTCACAACTGATTTTCCAAACTGATTTAAAGGGATATCTGTGATTGTTGGTGCAAACTGCAACAAAACAGTTAAGTTGAACCGTCATATTAAACTGGTTGAACAGCAGGTGTGTGGCTGTTTGCTGGCTGAATGTCTGTCGCTTCTGCTGCTGCTTTAGTTTCATGTTCGGATGAGTATCTGGGATACTGTACATTTGGTTGGCTAGGATGGAAAACCGCTTGCATTTTCATTTTCTACTTTTAAGTCTGCTGTAACTCAATAAATACACAACCAACCGTAAAACCGTCTTGGTGGTCCAGCGTTGATTCTGTGCATCAGTTTGGAGGAGGTACAGGGAGCATGATGAACATTACTGGTTTATTTCAGTACAAAATGTGTTCAGAACAACTTTAAAAAAAACAAAAAAAAACATGAATCAGTGGAAAAATCTGACTGTTCATCCGAGTTTGCTTGAACTTGACAGGGTAATTCTTGCATCTTTAAAGGGGCACTATGTAGTTTTAGAGAAAAAATTCAAACTCAGAATTTTAATATTTACAATATTAATGAGGTCATAATACAAATTGAGAAATATTTTACCATAATTGAATAAACAAGCTGTTCTTAGAGGAAAACAAGGTCCCCAGAACACAGTTTGAAGCTAATAAGGTGGCAGGGTCCACCACATATAAACAAAGTAAAACAGTATGAAATTGTGTTGTCCTTTGTCAGTTTGTTTACTTAGTTTGTTTAGGCATAAAGAAATCAATGAAAATCTCTTTTCTTTTCTAAAATAATTGATAAAATAATAAATTTAAATAATTAATAAAAAATGTCAGATTAATTAATAAGGAATATTAGTGTTAGCCTTAATTGTATACTGTACCAACAGTCACAGTGATACTCCACCAGCCATACTAGCACATAACTGGCTGAGATCTCCTGACTTTTCCTTGTGTTGCATTCAGGAACCATGGAAACACTGACACTCACTCATCCTTTCAATAAACAACTGTTATATTTACAAAAAAAGAAAAATCCCATCTTCACCTCATGTTGATCAAGATCAGAGTTAAAACAGGAAGATCAAGTCTGTGCCATGGACGCTTGAACATTTTACACCATGTAAATTCAGACCTGGATACAGTGCTCTCTAAATAGCTTCGCCCTGTGTTGTGCAGAGGGGTGGCAGAGCGTACACTCCCAGTGCATCGGTAATTACAATGTAATCTGATATGGCATCACAGAGAGGGAGAGAGGACAGGAACACAAGAATCAAAATCAACAGCGTGCTGGGGTGCAGCTGCAACATCTCTTGTCTTGACAGTCCGATTGCAAATTGTGGAGAGAGGGCGGAGGGGAACGGGGTGAGAAGAGGACAGAAAAAGAGGAAGAAATGGGGAGGGGAAGAATCATCACATAAAAAAAATCTTTTTATTCATATTTTCTTCTATCTGCTTCACATTGAAACATCCGCAGCAGAATGAATGGTAAAGCTGAACCTAAAGCCAGAGTCTGAGTCCTGCTATGCGGTGTTGCCTCAGTTAAAATGCATGCTTTCTCACATTTACTCCTGCCGTATCCTTTAAAACTAAACATGAATATGAATATGAATTAAGACAAGGTCTAACAGGAGAGAATGTGAAAAAGCAAGCATTTTAACCTGGAACATCAACTGCATGGCCATTTGTTACTGGGCGCAAAGTATGGGGGAGCATGGCTCTCCTATTGTGTTCTCTCATTCTCCTCCAAGACGGAAGCCTTGGCCCCAGTTGTGGCGTCCTCCACCGCCTCCGCCTCCACCTCCACCTCCACCTCCTGCCTGCTCCTGGGCAGCTGGTCTCCTGGCAGGAGGGACTCCAAAGCCACCCACTCCTCCCCTCCTGTTGGGGAGGTACCGGTACCTGGAGAGAGCAGGAGAGACATGTGCATGCCTTAGAGGAGAAACTGTTGTTTCTTCATTCAGAAGTTACACACGTGTTTTGAAGATGTGTACAACACATCTTCAACATCCCCAAATTCAGCAAGGAAGACAAATCCAAATTAGAAAAAAAAACACTTACAAGATCTCTGGTGTGGAGAGTAAGGAGCGACCTCCCAGATCCATGGGGTATTTAAACATGAGGAAGTAGTAGAGGTGACCCACCAGGTTCCCTGTTAGTTCATCCACAAAACTGCACAATAATAGCAAAGAGAAGAAGATTATTAACATTGCAGAATTTAAAACTTAAAACACTTATATTGATCATATATTGCTTCTTTTCAGACCATTCCTTATTAATTTAAAGAAATTGGATTTACATTTATAGAGCAGTGTGTTTAAAATATACCTATAAACCAGTATCTTGATTCAGCTAATTAAGTAACTAAAATTACTTACGAGCCTCCAATGATGAAGTTGAAGACCAGGATGACCCAAGGTAGATAATGTGCCTATGGCAGAGAAACAGAAAATATGAAGAATATAATTAATATGGCTGTTAAAAGTTGAGTACTAAGAAGGCTGCACAATCAGGAAACAACTTATGTGAAATTATCATCACATGATGACAATCCGTACCGGAGACAGATGCCATTTCATGTGATCTGACAATACTGTGAAATAAAAACAACAACAAACAAAAAAAATAAGTATAATTTGTGATGTGATGAGTGCTGGCGATAAAACATGAGGTACCTTGAATCGTGTTCCGAACCAGAAGGACACGATGACGTCTTTGTTGATCTGAGCCCAGACGTAAAGCACTGACATGATCAGTGGAATCATCAGCAGCTGATAACAACATAAACAACAATATGAGTCGACTAAAGCAGCATGATTTTGTTTTATTTTTGCAAGAGCAATGTCACATAAACAACAACAACAACAACACTCCCCAGGTGCTCTGAGCTCCCATGCTGAGCAGACTCAGCTAATAGGCTCGCTCGCTAGCTGCACGGTTAACTGAGCTTACTAGGTAACACCAGCTACAGTTAGCAGCAGTTAGCGGAGTTGTCTGGAGTAAGAATCCTTACATATCGCACCTTTAAGTAAGGCTAGTATTAGTAGCGATCTTGAATTATGAAACACTCTTAACATCTCTAGTGATAACTACAAAAAGTTGCTTTGAGTTTTATATACAGTATGTGTTGGTCATAATTTCATGTTGTAATATATATATACATATATTTATAGAGAGAGAGAAAGGAGGATTCTCACCCGCATGTTCATCAGCATCCCAACTATCTACAGCTGGAGTCAAGGACAACAACCAATACAATAACAGCTGAAGCCTTAAGATTACACTTCTACCTCTTCCCCTTGAGCAAGGCATCAGAAACTGGCAGATCAGACCTCGCCAAATCTCCCACAGCTCACATTTATTTCACCCCCTCCCAGAGTTGGCCTGTGGTAACAAAAACTGTACACTTGGTTAAGATCAGGCTTAAAGAGAACAGGATGTTGCCAAAAATATTTCCTATAAACAAGAAATGTCTGAAAAGTGAGACAAGCTGGCAATCAGAGCTGAACTCCTGACAAAACGACACAGTGTGGAGATGTGGGCCTGGCTGCACTGCTGGTGCTGCATGTGACCTAGATTAGGTTTCTCTGCTCTGCAGGGGTAGACTGACACTGGGCCACTGGCACAGAGCCACCCTGACATGGCACAGTGCTGCAGTTAGAGAGAGAGAGAGTAAGGTGGAGGAAAGACAGATGAAAGAGTGATGCAGAGGGGCAAAGGAAGCAGCAGAGAGCTAGAATCAATGGTGGAGAGGAAATCAGGCAAACCAGGATGTAACCTTAGATGCTGGGGGAATGATTCACTGTAGGTAGATTGATATTTTGTGATGCCACTTAAAAGGATACAACAACACATATCCAGTTGAAGATAAGCATGAAGACATAGTCCGCAGGTCTGCCATCAAACAACCCTGGAAGACAATAGCAAGACAAAGATAAGCATGACATAATGAGCATCAGTGTGTGTGTGAGAATGAGTGTGTGTATAAGCAACTGAGGCCGACAGGCTCACCTGTCTCCAGCCGAGAGGAGTAGTGGTAGAGGAAATAGAGGTTGACCAGGTACAGAAACCCAGTTGGGAAATAAAAGGTGGCTGTCACAAGTCTCCATATCTGAAACAAACAGACGAGACACGAGTCAGACACAAATGTAGGAAGACATCAACACAGCAGTGTTTGTTCGCAGATCCAGACTTTCAAGGCCGTGCTTGTAACACACATGAAGTCTCATGTGGATTGTAAAAGAAAAACTTCTAACAATGAGACAGTGGCAGACAGCAGACAGCCGGTGTTCCTCGGCAGAGTCTGTTAACTCACTATCAGAATCAAAGCTTTTGTTTGATGGCAACAGAACAATACAGCATTTAAGAGGTGAAGTGAGAGGTGATGAGCATTTTATATGTAATCTTAATCAAGGGGAAAACAACTTGAAACAATTAAAATGTCCAATACTGAAGTGGAATATATTGTGACTGTGCTGAATAATCTTTATTTTATTTTAGTAGTCACTCAAAAGAATATCAAACTGCAACACTTTTGATATTTGACAGATCTTTTCAACAAAAAATGACAAACCTTTCTGATTCTAGCCACTCAAACCAGACGGCAGCTCCCACACCTTCTGATAGGCATTGTTCACCATCTTCCTATTTTTTTATTTTTTTAAACCCATAGATTAAAATCAACTGAATGAAAATATATTTAACAGACTAAATAAATGATAAAAAATATTTTGAATTGCAGAAATAGATGCAAAATTCCTAAATATTTACAGCTACTGACTGAGTATTCATTATTATTATTTACTGATATTGTTCATATTTCCACAATAGGTGGATATGATCATGCTTAGCTTTACAGCATTTTAATTTGAAATGAACCTCCACCCATGGTAAGCCTAAAACATGGACTTGTATCCACAAGAAGATCTGATAATAATTCATACTAACTGGGGTGACTTTTAAAAAGAACATCTTCAAAAAGGTCCATAAAGGATATTCAGAAGCTTATAATATTGCACTGACTGAATTACCATTTGCTTATAATAATATTCATCATGGTTTTCACCTATTTTTTCCCTTAAAGATTAATAGCCTATAGTGTATGTAACAGAGTTGGGATTTAATTTCACATTCAGTTGCCAAGCAACAAAATAACTGAGTAAATAGAGTAATTGTTATAATATAATAATATCTGCCTGTGTTTCTCAGAGACATCAGTAACCTATGGTGACTGTCACACCCGCTTGCTCTCTGGCAGGTTAAACAGTACACATTCATGGCTGATGATTGGTCAAACAAACAGTGGTGGAAGAAGTATTCAAACCCTTTACTCAGGTAAATGTAATGCCACAGCATAAAGATAGTCCAATATATGTTCTGTAAGTCATGCGTTCAAAATCTTGACTTAGTGAAAGGACATAAGTATTAAGAGACAAATGCACTTAAGTGTAGACAAAGTGATAGCAGTCGTTCTGCTATTATACTCACAAGTGTGACTGTTATATCTTATAAATTATTATTATTATTATTATTATTATTATTATTATTATTATTATTATATTCATGGGTAATTACTATTGTGGAAGTAGCATTTTACTGAAGTGACTTGTGAAAGTGGAGCTTATTTTAAATACTTCATACTGTTACCATCTATCCAATCTAAACATCTTTAGGTAAAAATAAAGTCTTAAGTAGACATAGCTGCAAAATAAATTTACAATGTAGTGACTTAAATAGTAACATATTTCCCTCTGAAATAAGTTAAGTACAGGTACCTCAAACTTGTACTTAAGTGCAGTACTTGAGTAAGTGTAAGTAGTAACTTTTCACTACTGCAGGTAACGAGGTTGCAGGGACTATTTTGAATCCGTGTATCATTCGTTCATTCGTTTTTCAAAATAAAACCAAAAATAAGAAAACGAAAAAACAATTCCTTTTCTCAGTATTCGTTTCATAAACTAAAATGAAAAAACGGATAACGACTCGTTTTTTTCAGTTTTCGATTTTATGCTCAAATGAATAATGGAAAAAACGGATAACGAGCGTTTCCCGTTTCATGTTGCAAGCATTTGGTACCTACACCGGAAATTACCGTCACCCGGAAGTGGCCTGGAGCAAAGCTAACGTTAGCTTCCGAGCACCTCTGAACACCGAACTGCTGCAGCGTGGTAGAAATCTCGGCATGCGTTTTACCATCCTCAAAAAGCTGTCCAATTATATCTGCATGATCCTCAAGTCCTGCCATTATTTTTGTTTTGCGCGCCCTCGCAGTACAGAGACAGAGACGGTCACTTCCGCTTCCGGCTCATTGAACTTTTTTCAGATCAAAATGGGATAAAACATGAAACGGGAAACGCTCGTTATCCGTTTTTTTCCATTATTCATTTGAGCATAAAATCGAAAACTGAAAAAAACGAGTCGTTATCCGTTTTTTCATTTTAGTTTAGGAAACGAATACTGAGAAAAGGAATTGTTTTTTCGTTTTCTTATTTTTGGTTTTATTTTGAAAAACGAATGAACGAATGATACACGGATTATTTTGCCCCGAGGTAGGTCTTTTAGGACACATACTCACATCCCACCTCCTCACTGTTGGTAACCTGATAGTGAAGCTTGCTGCCAGCGGCGGAGTGATTTAAAATAAAAACGCTGCCTGAGGTGCTCATTACACCTTCCCTGTCGTGTGGCGTGCACGACAACAAAACTGTCTGTTTTGATTCAACCAAATGCCAAAAAGGCAATGTTTTGGCAATGTTGCCATCTGTGGTTACCAATATGCTTTTAATATATCTGGCACTGATGTTAAATGAACACCTTATTCCAGTATTGCTAAATTAAGTTAAGCATTGTGACAGCATCCGGAAGTCGTAACCTCCTGCGTCTCGTCCTCTCATTGGCTATCACACAGCTCAGGCCTGCTGACTGCGCCTTGCTAGCTACTTGCTAACTCACCGACCACATCGAAAACACAACAGCCATACAGTTTATCAGCTTCTGCATTGCACAAAGGTGAACAGAGTCAATGATAACTTACATGAAATCTGCTAATGACCAGCTCCGGAAACAGCAAAAGGTTCCTGATATCTACCAATCGTAGTACCCCAATCAGGGGAAAGGCAACCGAGGCAGTGAACCAGGACCGGGTGATCAAAGGGATGCTTTTAAACCAGTCCCCGATATCTGACATCTTTCCATACGATTACTGCCGACTTATAAACCTGAAAGAAGAGCTCCTCTTAAAAATTTAACCAATGTCCCCCCAAAACCGCGATCCCTCGCTGTCTTAATATGAGAAATGTTTCACTGCTAAGTTTACATGACGTGGCTAATCAGAGGGAGCTAGCTTAAAAAGGTACCGAGATCAGAGCAGGTACATCCGGTTCAGCTTTTCAAAGTAAAACCAAACGAACTATTTCTACTGCTATTGCTGATGATAATGATAATCAAAAGCTGTTTCAAAGCAAAAATAAATACATGAAATCAAAAGGTGTCTGTCGACAAAGAATACATTAAGTCAGAACTTATATTCTAGGAAAACAAATAATGTTTGTGTCGAAAGAAAATGAAAGTAAAATGACGTTTATTTATTTTTATTTATTTATTTATTCAGAATACTGGTTTATAACATGCTCTTAGTTTGAAGGCAACATGTCAGAACGGATGTATTTTCAAACACTCACACCAACTTGTTTTGGTTATGTTTTGTATTATTATAGTACTTCCTGTGAAATTTGCAAAAGCTGATAGTTGACCATTCACAGGCAGCCAGCTACAGAGAGGCGTGCCAACACTTGTGGCCACCTGTGAGAGTAACGATATTAATGCAAATAATCACGTTTTATGAAACTTTATGTCCTCATTTGACTTCATGACTCAGATGTTTTAGGTTTCAGAATTTTGGGACCTGTTGTGAAGAAGAGATGTGGAATAGACTGATTGTTCAATTGATTCAGTGAACATATTTATGATGTTGCAAGACAGGAAAGATATCTCTGAGGTCATCTTTAACACAACACAGTATGATATCAGCAATGTTTGACCTAATCTGATGATGCAACAGTGAGTCTGGGTGAAGGGTTATTTCTTATGGTGACATCATTTTTGGTTGGTACCTATTTGATGGAAGAATTAGTGAAGAGGATATTTAATTGCAGGAAAACATGCAAAATTGCTAAATATTCAGAGCTACTAACTGAGTATTCATTATTATTTACTGATATTGTCCATATTTCCGCAATAGGTGGATATGAACATGTTTAGATTTACAGCATTTAAATTTGAAATGAACCTCCACCCATGGTAAGCCTAAAAAATTGGCTTTTGTATCCACCAAAGATTGCATAATAATTACAGTTATTACAGTCACTCTGGTGACTTTTAGACAGAACATCTTTAATTTTTCCATTAGAGACAGAGAAGGACTTGCCAGATATTGAAAATCGATTTTTGGTGGAGGAAACTTCTAAGGTCTATAAAGGACATTCAGGAGCTTATAATATTGCACTGACTGAATTGGCATTTAATTATAATGATATTAATCATGGTTGTCACTTATTTCACCTATTTGTAAATAGAGTAGTGATATTGTAATATAATAATATCTGCCTGTGTTTCTCAGAGAGATTAGTAATGAAATGAAACAAGGTACATTTTGGTTTACGCCCTCTCTGAGTAGTATTTGAACTACAACTCCCATGATGCACCCTTCTATTTACCCTTTACGTCAACTTTGAGCGACAAAATAACCGTCCTCAAAACAAACTGCCAAAAAGTCTTTTGAAGCTGAAGTTGAGGATAATTGTTCGCGTAGTTGGTTCAGCTTGACTGCTGATGTGATTAACATTAAATGGTGCTGAGCTTTACGGCGTCTCGGGTCGTGACTTTAAACTAAACACACTGCATGTTGCTCTTTCAAATTTCGCGCTGTTTGCTCCGCCTGTGAAAAGAGATTAGTCGGTTAGCCCGCTAGCTAGCCATGCTACTGCAAACTGGGGCAGCAGCAGTAAGTTAGCGTTGAGTAAGGGAGATATTCTTGTTTCCCGTATTTATTCCGAGTCTCTAACAGACGTCTTTAAAAATGGAGGTGACGGACATCGGAAACAAAGAAGAAGGGAAAGTCTGGCATCGAAAACCAACACTAGGAAAGGGGTAGGTCTGAAATAGCTTAATGGTGCTTAACTAGGTCTCCTACAGGTGTACCTGATGGTGACAGACTCATGTCGATTATTTTGTAGGATTTCTCCCTGACATACTTCTGAGCCTCACATAACAGTACAAGGTGTCTAACTGCTTGCTATTTAGTTATGCTCAGTCACACTTGTTGCACTCCTGTTACATTCACACAAGTATCAACTCGAAACACTTGAATTGCAAACATTATAAATAACTTTACAGGCTAAAACATTTTACTCACAACGGATGCCACAAAGATTTTTTAGTCGTTGTTCTTTTTGGCTGTTCTAAATTCCATTATATGATTATATTTTAAGTTGGAGGATGAAGATGGAAAGTATCAAAGCTCTATAAAGACATTTTCCTTATTTTAAGCACCCTCTTTGATAACCACCTGTCTAGAAGTGTACTATAAGTGTATAGGCTAAGATTACCTTGACGAGTCTTGGTCAATATTAACTAAATCAAATATCAAGAATATATCCAAGTCAGAACCTGGATATCACTGATAATATATTCAATGTCAGTGTTTTCATGTAGTATTCAGTCTAATCTAATATGTAGGTGATTAATTAAATGTTTATTAAAACTATAAGAGTCCAATCATGTCCTAAAAATGACACCATTTTTCTATTTTAAGAACTGGTAAATAAGTAGCACCTCTGCAGCTGAGCAGCCTCAAAGTGTTTGTGACACTGGCGCAAGCTGTTGCAGGAGAATAGCATTTGACTGCTGTTTTATTTTTCAGGGTGTATTCTGACCACTAGAGAGCAGCCATGACTCACAGAATTGTGTTGCTATTAATCTGAATGCTTTCAGATTTAATGTGTTTCTCCTTTAATGTGTGTTGTTTGTCTTCCTCAGTGTGTTGGTGACGGTGGTCCGCACTGCTCAGCAGGCCAAGACGGTGCGTTTCCTCCATGTGGCCTTTGACGCCACAGGAGACTCCTTCCTGGCAGGGGATCACCATGGCAACATCTATGTGTTTGACATCAGTAGAAACAGGTCTGACTCTGCTCAAAAGCCCCCAAACAATAACATTGGATTTAGTATTTGTTTGTTAACACATTATATTTATTATTCTTATTTGATTTATGACAGTTAGTTGCATTCAAATTATGACATATTCACAGATACTATGGATCACTTACTGCACCTAATACTTCTTGTCATAGAATGTTTTCTATTTAGAGCAGAAGAAGACAAATACTACACACTCTTATCTTGTTCCCATTCTTCTTTTCATCTACAAGTACCTGACTGTGTTTCTATCATAAATGTTTGCCCTTTCTGTTTAGAGTGGAAAAAGACCTTGAAGTGAGCATACACTCAAACTTAGCATGCTTTCACATTTCTCTGGTCTTGTGTTTTTCATTGCTTCTTCCTCGGTCCAGATTTCGTCTGGTGCAGAAGACGGGACAGGCCTGCACTGCTCTGGCATTCAGCCTCCACAGGACCACAGAGTTCCTTGTGGCCCTGGCTGACTACACCATCAAGTGCTTTGACAAAGGTATAATGGACGCATCCACACAATTAGTTCTTTTAATGGTAATTTTATGGATGTACTCTGTTTTTTTTCACACAAGTTTATTTTTAATGAATCTGCACATTGTGTCATTATCTTTCTTTTAGACACAAAGCAGCTGGTCAGTTGGATGCGAGGTCACGAGGGAGCAGTTTCATCCATCTCTGTCCACAGCTCCGGTCGCTACGCCATCAGCACATCATTGGACACGGCTCAGCTCTGGGACCTGGACACCTTCCAGAGGAAGAGGAAGCTCAACATCAAACAGTCTGTTGGCATTCAGAGGGTAAACATACAGATTTAGCGAATGAAAATATTTACAAATAGTAGTTTAATCACTTCATGAAGGTAATCATATGTCCAAGGATTGTGTTGTTTTGTCAAATTAGGATTTAGGTATTTGGTTAATTTTAAGATGTTAATACTACGTGCCAGGTAAATTTATAGCACCCTGTTGTTTGTGTTGCAGGTGTTTTTCCTGCCTCTCAGTAACACCATCCTCAGCTGTTTCAGTGATGACTCCATCTTTGCTTGGGAGAGTGACACACTGTTCTGCAAATATCAGCTCCCGGTCCCCGACTGTGGACCCAAAATCTCCTACAAGGCCTTCGCTGTCACACGGTGGGTCTCTCACATCACAACCACTAACTAGCTCACGGATTATAAGACTTGTTTTTAGTTGTATCTGTTTACATAAAAACACTTAATATGCACAATTAAAGTGAAAGTAAATGGGAATCATAAGGCTACATAAAAACACTGATATACCTGACTTGTGTTGGCAGTGATGGTAAGAGCCTTGCTGCTGGTGGGCGCTCCAACCTGCTCCACCTGTGGTGTCTGGACAGCAAACAGCTGGTCAGGGTGATTCAGATGCCCACCCAGGTCCGAACCGTGCGACAGCTGGAATTTCTGCCTGACAGCTTTGATGGAGGAGCCAGCCAGGTACTCCTCTGTCACTTCCTCTGTTCCCCTGCAGTAGATTCTTGTTTGTTTCAGTTTCAGAGTGTCTGTACATTTATTTAACATGTTCGTGTTTCTCCACAGTAAGCGTGTCTGCCCTGCGTATTATTTTCTCTTCCCTGTAGACGCTCGGCGTACTGAGCCAGGACGGCGTGATGCGCTTCATCAACATTCACACCTGCAAGCTGCTCTTCCACATGGGTTCCCATGACGACGCAATCACCACAGTGGCGGTCAGCCCTAACGGCCGACATGTTGTGGCCATCATGGACAACGGCAGTATCAATGTCTACAGCGTTCAGAGTCTCACCCAGGAATTAAACAAGGTGACAGTCAGCTGGATAACAGTCTAATGATGTAAACAGTGGCACGAGTTGATTTGTTGCTGATAAGATATTGCTCTGTATGTGTGTATTTATTTTGTGCTTGTGTGCCCAGCCTCCTCCCTCCCAGGTGGCAGTAGTATCTGGCGGTGATCCCGATCAGGAATTGTCTAACCTGAAGGTCAAAGTCAGGTCAGAGGTCGTTCAGAGACCAGCCAAGAGCTCGGGGAGGCGGACACAGGTGAAGATACTCAGACCCACTGCTGGGTCTACAGCTGAGGATAAAGAGGTGGGAACAACACGTCCTAACTCATTTTTTTTAAATTTAATTTCTTTTTGTGGAGTGACATAAAGCTTTATTTATCATAGGGATGTTCAACTGCAAGTAAGCACAAAGCATTTCCCTCTCTTTTTGTAATTTTTGTAAAACTTTGTAATCTAATAGAGTGTTATGGTTTTGTGTCTGTCAATAGAATGAACTGCCTGCTGGTCTGAATAAGAAGAGACTGGTGGCTCTGCTCAAGGCGTTTGGAGAATATCCTGCTAAATACAGGTAAAGATTACTTTCATCGTAGGAGGATCTATTCATGTATCTGATGACGTGCGTGCCAACACTGTCAAGCTCATGAATTTTTAAGATTTACATGATTAGCCTGTGTGTCTGTGTTGCAGGATGTTTGTATGGCGGTCTTTGTTGTTTCTCCCAGAGAACCACGCGGCATACAGCAGCCTGACTGACAAAGGACTGCATTCAGCCTACCTCACTCTGCATGATAAATACCCAATCAAAAGTCACAAGCTGCAGAGGGGACTGCAGAGGTACCCATGCAACTCATAAGTACACTAATTGAAATACAGAATAATCAATTAAGTCTTTTTTTATATCTGTTTTTGAAATCACATGATTTTCAGCCATTCAATGATTCTGTTTTTTCTTCCACTCCACAGGGTTTTGTCTGCCTTAGCTCACTGGGCAGCCATCTTTGGGGAGGTGGAGTACCTTCCCCTGATAGCCTTCCCTTTCGTCAAGCTCTTCCAGAACAACCCAATGCTCTGCTTCGAGGTGGTGGCCACTGTCATAGGTATTTAATGGTTGTGAATGTGTATGAAGAGCCATTTTCTCAGTAAACACAAAAATATGAATATTAAGGGTTTTCTACACAGCTGCATATCATAGCACTGCTTCATTGAAGCTTTACAGTATTTTTTTGAGCTACGTCTTTGAGTCCTCTGTCTTTAATTACTGCAGAATTTGTGTAGAGAATGGCACTGCTACATTTATAACGTACAACCAAACAACACTGCTTCTTAGTGTTAGCAAGCCAAGGTTGAAGACTTGTGACACTGAAGGATTGAGAAATATTTTGTCTCTGTTTATCAGGCATCTAAATGTCTTCAGGCAAAGTCAAGTCTTTTGTTTTTTTGTCCAGTGAATTGGTGTCAGCACTGGTTCGAGTACTTCCCCAATCCTCCTCTGAACGTCCTGAGCATGGCGGAGAACGTTCTGGCTCATCACGACAAGGAACTGCTGCAACACCTGGTGGACTGTGGCATCACCTCACAGGTAAGCGCAGCTGTCCACAGCTAAACACAATGGACAGAAAAGGGTGCACGAGTTGTCTAACAGGCTGTCCAGGAACACCCATGTGACCACATGTCTCTGCCCTGTTTACATTTACACATTTTATTCTGTGTATCTGTTATAGCTGTATGTGTGGCCCCTGCTGGAGACGTTGTTCTCAGAGGTTTTGACTCGTGATGAGTGGCTCCGACTCTTTGACTCGATCTTCTCCAACCATCCGTCATTCCTGCTCATGGCCTGCGTGGCCTACATCACCTGCTGCCGTGAGCCTCTCCTTCTGTGCTCCCAGAAACAGGACTTTGAGGTAACCAATTTGTCCTCGCCTCTGAAAATAAAATCAGCCCCACAGTCAGTCAGTTTTCCTCCTCAGTAAAATCTTCTCTTATCATTTCCTCTCAGTATTTCTTCCACCACCGTAACAACCTGGATGTGGGAGCCATGATAAAGGAGGCCTACCGGCTCATGGGGAGCACACCGGCTGACATCCATCCCAGGACTATGCTTTCTGACTTTACACCGCTGACCAAAGGCCAGTACCCCGTGTTTAACCATTACCCAGAATTCATTGTGGAATACCAGAGTCGGGAGAGGGAGAAGATACGACTGCAGGAGATGGAGTATCTCCGCGAGAGGTGAGAAAATGCATGTTTTATTAGCTAAATGAATGTACAATAATACACTTCAGAGTCTTAGTGACAAAAGATGCAACAGATGACGTGTGTGTGTTTGTCTCATCAGGCAGGAGGTGTCAGCCCTGCGTGCAGATTTTGTGCATCGACAAGCTGAAGAGGAGGCTTATTATGCACAACAGGTAGATACAGTTTTTCAAAATAAATTTTAAGCACAGAATTTGTTGTAATTTATGCCTGCACATGTAGTTAATTAGCATATGAAATGCAACCTCTGGATGGAAATGAAGTGAAATGAATCGTAGGACTTTGATTTGAACGCAGGAGCTGCTGCAGAAGGCGGAGGAACAGCGCAGAAACATCCTGGCACAAGAAGAGGAAAAACTAACACAGCAGAGGGCAAAGTAAAAAGACACTTCCAACCTCCAAAGTTGAGCTATGAGCAAAAAATAAAAGAGATGGGGTAGAGCAGAACTGGTTGTTGACACTGCTCCGTCCTCTGCAGGTTGGCAGCCATGAAGAGAGAGCTGAAGGTGAAGGAGATACAGCTGCTGGATGCAACCAGAAGGCGTTTCCTCAAAAAGCAGCAGGACCTGAAGGCCTCGCAGATCCAAGAACTAGAGCAGGAGATCGGCAGGAAGGTAAACACAACCTGATGACCAAGATTCAAGGTCTTTTTATAGAAAGGAGTGATGTCTTGTCATTTAGGTTTTTCCCCTGCTGCTCTCCTTTAAGAACTGTGTTTTTATACTTTATACGCAAAATTTAAAAAATAAAGTAAAACTAGACTGCATATGTTTTCAGAACCCAACAGTGACTGGTTATTATATCATTTTGAGGTTTTTTGGGGGGGTTTCTAAAGGGGAAGCTTGTAATAGCAGAGGTCTGCTCCTCTACTCTGTTTATCATGATCAATGTGTTTGTCTCCGTCTGTCATTGACTTAATAACCTTCATGTTGGAGTACTAACCCAACAATAACCTTTATGTTGTGCTACAGATGGATCTCCGGGAGCGAGAAACAGCTGCAGCAGTTCAGGATCTAGAAGTCAGACAGATGGAGCTGGAGGCTCAGAGGAGGCGGCTTGAACAGGTGAGGAGGATGTTGCATTTAACCTTCCCTCCTCTCTCCCAGCCTCGTCTTTTGTCTCCTCCTTTGACTTGTTGATGACTTATTTATCCCCCTCCCAAACATTTCACGATTGAAATACCTGGAAGCATGTTCCCACTTCTTTCCCACTGGATATTATATCGATCACTAGTTCCCAAACTGATGGTCCCAACACCCACCAGGGGTCACCAAAGCTTCACCGGGAGGTTGTCTGGCCTTCTTGATTTTAAGAGGTGTCAGAAACTTTTTTACAAAACAATATATACAGTGGACCTATTGCTCAGCATTTCTTTCAGTTCTGTTCAGAAAACTAAATCAATTTTAAAGCTTAAATCATTATAATTTAAGATATTAACTAAAAACATCTAATAGGATAAGGGCGAGGTGAGCTGAACAGAAGCTATATTCACAGTGTCTTTACTAATAGGCTAGTCCTACATTAAAAAAATACACAGTTAAAACAGCTAACTGAACAAAAGTCAAATGTCAGGGAGAAGACAACACTGAATCTATCCAAAAAGAAGCCTATAAAATATGTATGATTGTTAAAAATGAGAAAGTACACAATACAGGTAGAAAGTTATGTAAACAATTCTTAAAAATATCAGAAAAACTTGTGTCTGATGCAATATTCACAGGAAATAGTCTCTGTAATCTCTCAGATTACATCCAAATCACTGTTTTTACACAAACTTCTTGCAGTTATTATATTCAATATTTGGGATAATTGTTCATTTGATCAGTTGTTCAGTTCAGTTGATCAGAGAACATGTCACTTGGTCAGGGGCTCTCAGTTTACTCAATGATAGAAAATGGGTTCCTTAACCCTATTAAAGTGAGTCTTTGCATCACCTTGAAACAAAATAAATTATGGGAAGAAAAATACCTAATACAGGACTTTTCAGTGTTGTACCCCCTTTAGATATAATCTTTTTTAATGGATAACACATATTCTGTATTAGGTGGCCTGCATTAAGATTCTTATGATCAAACACAGAGGGCAGTAAAACAAGAAATACTTCGTCACACATTTTGTTTTGTTTTTTGTTTCCCATAGCACCTGTTGAAGGAGCAGGAGCGCATGGGACAGGAGGTTGAGAAGGAGGTGGAGATGAGGATGAGGAGGGCAGATAAAAAGCAGGGGAGCTACACAGACCTGCTACACAGCAGCGAGACAAACATGCAGGTCAGTGACACATTCCAGCATGGCCATAATATTGACATATGTCAGCGCACAATCTCGATGGACTCGTAGTAAATCCGTCTGGCTTTACAAGAAACTATCAAAGTCACAGTCATTCAAACACTGATTTTGGCACAGGTACCCATGATCCTCTCCTTGTGTATCTGTTAACTTTCTCTCTCTGCACACACACACAGGCCTTGGAGGAGTCCCTGGCGGAGGCGTGCCAGCTGGGCCTGGAGTCAGACTGGCAGAGAGAGGTGGCGGAGCGCCTGCAGCAGGTGGATGCGGAGCAGGAGAGGAAGAGGGAGAGACTGGCAGAGCTTCACAGGCGAACCTTGGCAGAGGAGGAGAGACTGGCTGACACTGTGAGAGATGTGGCAGGAAGGAAGGTGAGAAAAACAAGAGAATGTTTGTCAACACATCAGTTTACATGATAAGCTGGCTTGTATATGTGCAATTAGTATGACAGAATGTATGGGCTTTTCTATTGCCTTTAAAATCTGTATCACAAAATAGCTCTTAATTCATTGTGTGAAATACTGTTACATGTTATTAATTTGCAGTGGGATGAAGTGATGAGTGCCAGAGCGCAGTTACAAGAGCAGCAGCAGCCCCTGACTTCAGCAGACACAGGTATCACTACACATACACCAGTTTTGTCTGTGGCCTGTGTGTGATCCGTCTATTATCCAGACTTGGATCTAACCTCAGTGTTTGCTCTGTACCAGACGGCCAGAGACAGACGAGGCCGCTGTGTTCGACCAGAGGACTTCCTCATAGACACAGTGCCTCCGCTGCTGTCTCTGTTGGAACCAGCACTGGCGGTCCAACAACGAGACTCAACTGTGCCACCTCTCCAAAGCAGGCAGGAACCAACATGGTGTGTCTGAACAGCAGTTCACCTTCAGAGAGCACCTCCACCAACTGTGAGTCTTTGTAGATGTGTGCTGTGATTAATAAGAGAAGATAAAGACAGCTTCTGTTGAGTTGGTATCTGTTGCAACCAAATATTATTTTCATTACTGATGAATCTGCTGATTATTTTCTCAAATAATAAGGGTTTTGTTTCTTTTGGCTAGTAGGCAGCAAAAAAGGGAGTCTAAAACCTGAAGATATTCACTTTAATATAAGAGTGCCAATCAACTAATTGTTTTTGTTGCTGCTCAATGTAATATGAGCATCATTATTAATAGTATTTATATAACTTATTTTCCTGTGTGCTCCTGTCTTGTTTCTCTGTCAGTTTCTCTGGACCGAGGCCGAGCCCAGCTAGACAGCAGCGAAAGAGAACTGCTGAAGGAAATCCGAGCACTGAGGCAGAAGCTGGCGGCCAGAGCCAAAGAGGGCAGCTCTGCGTCCTCACAGTCTGTCCACACACTGTCCTCTGTCTCTCAGTGACCACAGCTCCGTCTTCACAGTGTCAGAAAAACATCTTTCATCC
This sequence comes from Pagrus major, assembly GCF_040436345.1. Lineage (NCBI taxonomy): Eukaryota > Metazoa > Chordata > Actinopteri > Spariformes > Sparidae > Pagrus > Pagrus major. Next base: position 9,201,901 of record NC_133231.1, read on the forward strand.
CTGACGAGCTAGAACAACACAAACAGTGACTCAGACTGAGGGGCATATCAGCTAGCTGCTGTCTTTAATTTTTTCAAGTGCTCATCTACCATCCTTCCTGAGCTGATCATTAACTATAAATTCTTAATGCAACCAGCATCAAAGTAGTTAACTCCACAACATCAACTGCTATCTAATGAAAACCATCTCCTCCATAAAAACATTTCCTTGCTTGGATGGGTTCTCTAATAATATTCCTCCAAGTATTACCCCTCTGAATTTGTTATCAGACCACCTTCCATTTAGTGTTCAGTTGTAAATATTCATGTTTTTTTAAATATTTCTGCTGCTGCGATTTTTTTCTTTGAATTTATTTTTGTATAATTTGTCTTATTTAAAACCAGTTTTGGATTAAATGTTTTTAAAAATCATGATTTTATCTTGTGTTTGATTGTGCCTTTTAAGATCTACATGCGCTACTTTAGCTTTTAAATGTTATTGTCGGTAAGGAACAGTTCAGTAATTGTAGAAGTCACTGATTTGTAATTCAGCTCCTCAAACTTAGCCTTCACAAAATCTTTACAGCTCTAGGTGCCATTTTCTATACACAGAATACATAGATTAGACGGTTTATGACTAATTAGACAACATGGCATATGAAAGTCAAGAAGTGAAAAAGTAATGAGTGTAAAACAGATGAAGGAGCTGTCTGCTCCTGCTCTGTCTGGGTGTGCCTTCAGCTGCCTGCCTTTGAGTCCTTTAAGCACTCAGGTTGACATGAGCTGAAGCGACAGCCATCCTCATTCCTGTCACTCATTCTTTTTTTCCCCTCCGCCCATCTTTTATCTCTGCTCATCAGCACTGAATCAGCAAAATCAGTCATCATCTTTTTGTTCTTTCACTCTTGACCTGATTATTAAAAACCAGAAACACACACTCGGTGTCTCAGGAATATAGAAATATATCTTGAGGCCAAAGTTCACTAATATTTGTATATATTTGCTATGTTTATATATGGACATACTTTCTTGTGAATTTTCTGTCTTCAGATCCTGAAAGGTCATACCAAAAATCTTCTTGCATGACTTTTGCTCTCAGCTCTCACCTGTCACCTCTCATCACTTGTGAAAGCGTCTTGCCCTAAGGTGGGGCGTATCTAGCTTTGTCTCTTTACTTTTCACTGTGCTTCAACCACAAATTCTTTCACTAGTGTCAGAGGACCAGCAGGTAAACGTCTCGTTCAGGCTCTGAGGATCATGCACAGCTGCAACAGAGGCCTTTGTGTGGCTCAAATAATTGTCTGATGGGATAACTGATGAGCAAACAACTTGAATTTGATTCCATCATCCATGGATGCCAGCAGTGTGTCCGTGCTGTCGTACAGGAGGTCAAAACCCCAGGGAAAGGTGAGGCGGCGGGTGCAAGACCTTCGCATCCCTTCCTCTTACTTTGGCTTCATAGCCAGCAGACCCATGCTGGACCTGAGCCACAATGAAAGCGCTCGGCTGGCAGCAGATTCCCTGCTCAGTCTGGGCTTACGGGGATACCACGAGGTGTTGGAGGCAGAGGGAGAAGTGGACTTTCTGTCAAAGCTGGAGAAGATTTACATCCTGGAAAATGGCAGAGATGGCAGCACAGGTTGAAAATATTTGCTTTTACATGTTTTTTTCCTTTTTACACAGTCTGTTGTGTTTGAAAACACAGAACAGACATCAGATTGATTTACTGGATAGAAAATAAAATGTTGGCTGGTTGCATTACCTTTTATTTATATGAGCTTTATGCAGGGTTTTGTGCTTTATGCAGCTGATCCTGGTGAATCTGATGATGATGACAAAGAGTTTGAGAGCTTTTCTGCTGGCTCTCAGTCTGCCACACAATGTCCCATGACATCCACAGACAGTGAGCCCTGTGTGGCAGGTCTGGACCTGAGCAGCCTGAAAGGTATTATAGGAGTAGGAGCTTTTGTGGATGGCAATACTCTGACAGAAGTGCTTAAATACAATCTTTCTGGTGTTTTAACTCTGGATTTTTGAGATTGTCAGTCAGTCCGACAAATGCACTTTTCTCAGCAATATATTTCTTTGTTTTTATATCTCATTTGCTGCAATTTCTAATTATGTTTTTGTCTCTTCCAGATGTGAAGACGACTGGTCGTGTACTGGAAGAGAACAAACTTGAGGTGTATTTCCAGTCCGACAGTAGGGCAGCAGGCATGAAAGACCTGGTTAGAGAGTTCATCAGAAAGGCCACAATGGTAGGTGTGTGTGGGTGTGTGTGTCCTGCACATGTTTGTGTTTGCATGTGGAAAGGCTGATAAGAAAAATGTTGGTTCTGGATCTTGTGTGCTGATAAGCCAAATACACAGTGATTGATGTCTGTCCGTGCAGGCCTTAGCCATAGTGATGGATAGCTTCAGTGATGTAGAGCTGCTATGTGACTTGCTGGAGGCGAGCAGGAAGAGGAATGTGTCTGTTCACCTGCTGCTGGATCACCTCAACCTGGACCTGTTTGTCAGCATGTGGCAGGACCTCAAACTCGACAGCAAAAACTTTCCTGTGAGTTAACAGAGTACTCGTGGTTTATGTATACCCTACTTCAACTTGTACCCCTTAGATAAAAAACAATCAAACCAGGTTTTTCTTTACATACGAGCACTGCATCACATTTCTCCCTCACCTTCCAACGAACCTCACAAACACAGACCAGTTTAAAAACTTACAAATTCAAAGCCTCATTCTAAAAGAAAGACTTAAAAACTGTGATGTTGGCTGCTTTAAAGGCATTTGTAAAATTTCTGCATTAAAAAGTCCAAAAATCAACTTGATCTATGTTAAATTTGGTTGAGTTGTGTACTCGCATGATCCCGAGTGTTTCCAACAATATTTAAATCCAGAAAATTTTACTCAAGGTTATAGTGTGTATCATTTGATCACCTGTCAGTGGCGTCATATCCCCTTTACCCTCTCTAGCTGCTATAATCAGGGAAACAAGGAAAACATCAGATGATGTGTCGGAGAGAGGAAGGAAGTCAGAGAACTGGATTAAATATGACAGGAAAAAACTTTATTTATCTCAACCATGAACATTTCACACAGATTTAATCAGAAAAAGTGGTTATTTTCCAAACAGACAACAACTCCCATGATCCCTCGCTACTTCACGACATCATCAAACTAACTGAGATACCCCTGAGCAGCAGAAATGTCATAATGTGTGTTTAACTCTATGATCGCCCAGAAGAAAACAAGGTGTGTCAAAGTCTGTGCTTTGAAAATCAGGGGACTTTTGAGAATACAACGTCACCAATGTATGAAACCAAATGACAGATGACATTTGAATGGACTTGATGCTGATTTACAAACCAAATGTAAAGAAAAAAAAAAAATTTGGACGTAAGCAGTCACTGTTGTAATGGACTCAATAACCATTTGACTATTAAATTACATTGTTTTGTGCAAAATAACTGCTACAAATAACTATCAAACTTTTGTCAACTTTTCAATTAAGGATATTAGTTCTTTTTGTTTAGTTTTTTTGAACACAAGTGACAAAATTATACATATTAAAGATTCACTGTCCTGTGTGTGTGTGTGTGTGTGTGTGTGTGTGTGTGTGTGTGTGTGTGTGTGTGTGTGTGTAGAAACTGTCAATACGCAGCATCAGTGGACAGACCTACTGTGCAAAGACGGGCAGGAGGCTGACTGGTCAGATTGCTGAGAGTTTTATCATCACTGACTGGACTGAGGTGCTGACTGGCTCATTCAGGTACACACACACACACATCTCTCTCTCTCTCTCTCTCTATATATATATATATATATATATATATATATATATATGTATATATGCTGTATGCATGGACATGAACGCATATTCAAACAGCAAATCTTGCTATATGACTGTCTTCTCAAAGTGTGCAGTATATCGAATGTATTTGTCAGATTTCTTTTTCGTTGTAGGCGCTATCATTAATGCTCTAGTGTGTGTGTGTGTGTGTGTGTGTGTGTGTGTGTGTGTGTGTGTGTGCGTGTGTGTTGCGACCTCAGCTTCTCCTGGCTGTCATGGCAGGTCCATCGTAGTCTGGCTGTGCTTCTGAAGGGCAGAGCGGTCGTACCTTTCCATCAGGAATTCCACAGGCTGTACTCCAGCTCTACATCAGTCCCCGGCTTTGTCACTTACATCAATCTCCCTCATCACACCACATTACATGCAGCTCAGAACGAGAACACCGATGTCACTAAGTCGAAATCAAGCCAGGCCAAAACAGTGTGCCAAAGGGTTTGGGATGAAGGTGCTCAGAACATTCAGACAACAGCAAACATGCCAGTTTTATCTAATCCGGAACTGGAGCACAGCAAAGGTCATACTCTGCGTCTACACAGAGCAGGCCCTGGTACACAGATGCATGAAAAACCTCCACAACCAAAACCTCTGGCTCAACCAGGAGCACTGAGGAGTGTTTCTACGGGAAAGCCAAAGCGTATACTAGGAGCTGTCTGCACCCAGCCGGATGCACAAAAAAATGTGGAACCTTTGGAGGAGAATAAAAACAAGATCCAGAGCCACTCGAACCCCCTCAGTCAGACTCATTTCTCAGACATTCAGTCTCAGCTCACCAGCCTCCCTGTCACCACGACAGCTGAGAAGAATGTGAAAGTTCATGAGCCAAACCCTCCTCACACTGCATCCCCCAGACAGGGACCGCACAGGGCTGTCCATTATCAATCACTTTTCAAGACTGATTCAACTCTCGAGCACCATAATGTGGGGACTGAAGGTCTTGCCTTTCAGCAGAGGACTGGAGACAGACTAATAAAGCCTTTGGGGACTGCTGCAGGTCTAAACACACAAAGACAACAATGGTACTGCTCACTAAACTTCAAACAAAAGGTAGACTTTGTAACTGATCATTCCACAGTCCTGTCTCCTTCCACATCACAGCAAAAACAAGCAAAGACAGGCCTCCTGTTCCCTTCAACCCACCTAAGAGAACACACGTCTGGTCTACAAACAGGAACCAGGAGGCAAGAGCAGCTGCTGAGGCCCCACAAACCTCCCCTCCAGTCACACCCAACCACAGAGGCTCCGACAGCACCAACAACCATGGGCACTCATCTTAAAACTCAGCTCCAGTCCGACACCAGGCTGTTCTCACAAGCTACAGGAACCAAACTACATCTACAGCACCACACCTCCCAGCAGGTGACGCTTCCTCCGAGGCTAAACTGGATGCCTCAGAGTTACGCTGCAAGACCCAGACCTGTGGCTCGCCACAGCTCCTTCGGCACCACCTACGGGATGGGACAGCAGGTGGGCTGGAGGCCGTTTCACAGTGGCATGAATTCGCCATTAGGAAGGAGCAAGAGCATGACTGATAGCCACTCAGCAGGCTTCAGAGGAGCAGGTCTCAACACAAACACAACCAACACCTGACAGACAAAGACGGACGTCATTGACACGCAAACACAGGCAGGTCAAAGAAATATAGTGTAGACACTGTGTAATGATGTGTATTTTTAAAAACTAGAATTACCACATTGCGGCTGTATGCCTCCATGCACTCCTTTTGCCACCAAAATTCTAATCAGTTCATCCTTGAGTCATAGTGGACATTTGCACCAAATTTGACACGATTTCCTCAAGGCATTCTTGAGATATCGCGTTCACAAGAATGTGCTGGATGGACAACCCGAAAACATAATGCTTCCTGTCGCTGTTGCTGGCACGGAGGCATAAAAATACCAAAAAAAGTATATTTTCCTAAAACCAAAATGTTGATTTAATAACAACAATCGAGGCTTTTGTTCATTAAATGTTTTTAAATCACGAGGGGCGGTAGACATTTATTGTAACGTGATTAAAAGACAAGAATGTTGTGGTGTCAGGGTTAGGTTAGTTATGAGCTGATTACAGCTGATTATTGTCTTGCCATGATACAACAGAAGTAACAGGAAGGAGAGGTTGATTAAATACTGTCTGTCACACCTGCACAGTACTGAAGAGGTCGAATCAGGCAGTTAGGTGGAAACACCTGTGCAGGTTAAATAAGTGTGAAGGCTTTTTTTATCCGTGTGAAATAAGAGAAGAAAGTCTGTTCATACCTACGGAAGCCCTAAAGGGCCATGCATTCATATATTTTATTTCCTCTGTTTTCCCGTGATAACGAGTTAATTTCATTTGTTTTCTCGAGATCTCGAGTTATTATCTCGAAATAACAACTGCCGTTTTCCCGAGATAACGGGATAATTTTCTTGAGAAAACAAAACGATAGTGTAGTATATTAAATCATTGCAGGAAACATCATTCAGTGTAGCAATGTCAGAGGAGCAAGAGCATATCGATCACCACGTCACATATCTTTTCAATCAAGGCCTGACACAGGCTGAAATAGCATTATGCCTTGCTATTATAGATAATATACACATTAGTGTGCGTAATCTAAAAAGACAGTTAGCAAGGCCTCAGCTATATCGGCGGCGCAATCTAAGTGAGCCTGATGTCGTCGTTAACTACATAGCTGACCAGCTATGTAGTTAATGACGAGATCTCGAATTAAGTATATCGTTATCTTGAGATCTCGAGAAAATTATCCCGTTATCTCGGGAAAACAACAGTTGTTATTTCGAGATAATAACTCGAGATCTTGAGAAGACAAATGAAATTAACTCGTTATCACGGGAAAACGGAGGAAATAAAATGTATGAATGCATGGCCCTTTAGGGCTTCTGTACATACCGGCTCTATAATTGTTAATTTTTATTTTTTTCATTTTTTTTTATCTTAAATATCTTCAATGTTTTATTATTATGCTTTGAAAGCCTTCAAGAGCACCTGGCAAAGCTTCTGCCACAGGAAACTGTTCAACTACTGAGAGGTGAATAAAAAGGTGCCAGCTCATTATTGTGTGAACAGCTGATGTTTGATGCAGACAGCTCTTACCTGTTAAGATAAATGTGTAAATCATCAGTGCTAGCATTTACGCTGACAAACCTTTTTTACAGCAGATACTCTGACTTGTCACAGCAGAGGCACAGGTGGAACTAATAATGTTAACGACGTGTTATATGCACAATCGAGAGGCATGTCTATGGAGGTGCTGTTTATCAGGGCGTCTAGAGGTATCAAGACACTTAAAATTGTATGCGTTTCCATACCTTTTTAAAGATATTTTTTAAACAAATTTAAGATTAATTTTTGGATAATTTATCTTTCTTATTTGAGCACTGAAGGTAAGTATATATGTGGTCTCGTAGAGAGGAATATGGTTATTACAATGAGTTAGGTTGATCTACATTTTACCAACAGGTAAGCCCAAGTATAAGCTTGAGCTCTCAACCCTAACTCAGTGTTTTTCCATTCCTGTTCCTGGGGCCCTCTGTCCTGCATGTTTTAAATGTTTTCACACACACCTGACTGAAATTAATAGGTTGTTATCAGGCTTCAGCAGAGCTTGACGACGAGCTCATCATTTGAATCAGGTGTGTTTGAGCAGGGAAACACTTAAAACATGCAGGATAGAAAGCCCCCAGGAACAGGATTGGAAAATCACTGCCCTATCTTTTCCTGCTGTGGCATGTCAAAATTTCTGCTTGACTACCATTTATCTCCACCTACTTCTGTTTGTCAGTATTTAACAAAAAAAACAACAACCAAAATGCAATTGTTTAATTAAAATGATTAAGATATCAACATGTTAAGGCATACTTTACATTTGAGGCAGAGCATTCAAAGACTTTATACAGTCTCACTTTGTTTCCTGTCTCAATGCAGAACAGAACCACGGTCATGTATTATGTAACCAAGTATGAAGTGGATGCAACATGAATGGCTATGTGTACGTTTGATACTGTAGGATTAACATTCACTGTGCAGTTCTCCTTGTGCTTTAAATGAACATGAAACATTCTGTGACATTTATATACTGTTGAGCAGTGATTTTGGTATTTTGAGATTGTCAGCATTAAAAGTAAAAAGCATTTAATCTGTATTTGTGACCCGTCTATTGTCACTTGTATGAGGAATCGTTGTGGTATCAATAAGGTCTGGCAGACCTAATGTCCACTCCTGTTTTAGGAGCTAGATCAAGCTTTCAGTTCATTCAGTCTGTGTCTTTTGCTCACAGTAACAAGAAGCATCTTCAGCATGTTCTCTGTAAACAGGCATCAGGACTTTGTGTCCGTTTGCGCCCGATGTTGACGGCCATCAGTCTCTAGGACTCCAGTTAGTAAGATCTTGTTCCACCAGCGCTCCCTGAAGCTCTGCAGACACACACTGGTCAGACTCTCCCCGTCCTGGCAGTCCTCCCTCATCTTCTCCGGGATCAGGTCCTCTGACATCACCTGGGAGATGAAAGAGAGAGAAATTGAAAGTGTATCCATGTGTTCAAAAAACATCCACTGACTTTTGCTCAGCTCCAAACCTAGGCCGACCCTAAACTGCCTGAAATACAGGCTTGGACACTAAATGCATACAAACACAAGAGCAAGAGCAGGTCTGCACCTCAGTGATAGCCTGCAGGGTTGCGTCTTTGGGATTTAGGCGCTGTAAAACTTCATCTGACGTCTGGAGGGCATTTTCACTGCGCTGCAGCACAAAGGAGGACTGCTGCTGCCGAAGGATCCTCAACAGAAGTCTGACAGACAAGAAGACATTCAGACACTATGATTTAAAGTTACACAATGTAAGAATTTTAGTTCAGAATATTAAAAATGAACTCATTATCAACAGAATGTGAAGAAATTAAAGTTTTGATGTTATTTCAAAGAGATGTCTACTGAAGTTAGCATGCTAACTAGGTAGCCCCAGTGCTTCCTGTCTTGTAATACCAGCATTTGTTTAAGTATGAATTCGGCAGCTGGCCATTACACCTTTAACCTCTTCATAAATGGCACACATCAACTATGGCATCAGAGATGTACCTCGTCCTGATGAAACAGGTGCAAGCTTTCAGCCAGATTCTGTCCTCATCAAGCTCTGCTGCCTCCTGTTGTTCCTCAGTCTCTCCATCATTCTGCTCCTCTGCTGATTCACACCTCTGTGGGGGACATGATCCTAGACAAGGTAAATACAGCAGATCACATCAAACCATGAGGACAAATCATTTATTTCTCATATACATGTTTGTTATAAGAGGTCTAAAGGCAGGTGTTTAGACAGGAAATGCAGTCCATCCTACCTGTGGTTGTTTTGCTTTCGAGCAGCTGCAGACACGTCTGTCCCAGGTTGTACCAGTGCCAGGGGTTGAAGGGCAGCAGGTTACACAGCTGCTGCAGACACAACATTGTGGATCCTACGACTCCAAAATGCTGGTAGATGGTGACCTTTAGTAAAAATTTCCAATTAATCAATGACGTTGGTACATTTCCATAGAATTATTTGGGGGGGAAATGAGTTTGTTCCCATTTGTGTGTGTTGTGGTTGATGCTGACCTTGAGCAGCAGGAGGCTGGTCAGGTGACAGGTGTTGGAGGCTTCTTTACTCTGGAGAAAGATCAAGTATATATATTACTACTGAGCACTGGCTGTTTTCTAAGCCTTAACTCTTAGATGGATACCTTACTGTCATTTTAGTAAACTAAGACAAGCACCTTCAAATAGGCTGTCATCACAGAAAAAAATGTAATCAACTTTTTTCATTATACAGTCACTTATATGAGACATTGTTCTGCATGGAAAGCTCATAACTGAATTACCAGTAAGGCTGCTAATTCCAGCGCCCTGTCCCTCTGTCCCAGTCTGGTGCAGCAACGGGCCATTCCCTCCAGTACATCTCTCCTGATGGTCAGGTTGTTGTCAGCGATCCACTCCAGACAGCTGCTGTATGCATCCAAGGCTTTCTGTACCCAACACCATTAAGAACAGACACCCAACAACGCTTTTTATCATCATACACAGACTTTCATGAACCTTGAGCAACTTCTGTTAGTTCTATTACAATAAACGTGTGTGTGTATAATGTGTGTTGTTCAACATATATTTCAACAATTCAACTCGCTATGATTACATGAGGAGTTTCAGTGAGATGTGGCTAAGTGCGTTTCCTGTGTCTTTCATTTGTCATTAAATGTTGTGCTTTTTAGGTGCATCCATACATTTGATTAGATGACTTTTGATGGATAGAAGATGTATGTACCTGTACATATCTGTTTATAACAGCAATAAAGCCTATTGGCTTTTAGATCTGCATGTTGTTATCTCAACAGAAACATTCAAATACCGGCCTGTGACAACAGTGTTGCATAATAGTCCCCATGGACAAGCTGGCCAGTAAAATGTAAATTTATGAATGTCATTAAACCAAGAGCTTCCACATCCTTATCTGTAACTTTCTGCCAGCTCTGCTGGTGGTTTGACAGCATCACAGAAAAACCACAATGGCCATTCATGAGAATTAGAAATTAGAGATGAGTGGTGATGACTGTTACCTGATAGTTCCCCTGTCTCACAGCCAAGTCACCTCTGAACTTGTAGACTTTCTGCCTCTCTAAAGTGTTGTCTGTGTCGAGAGCAGCACTGTCACAAAACCACTGCAGAGAAACAAGAGAAAAGATTACAATTTTAAAACACTTCACTTGAGTCAGCTCCTCCCTGACTGTGCTCTTCATGCACATTGCACTATTGTCACAACACAGAGCCACAAATATCAATGTGAAGCAATATGAACACCTTTCACAGAAACATTACCATGTGTCATGTAAAATAGGCTAATGTAATATATAAGAAAGTGGCTCACCACATGGAAAAGATCATGTACTAAATATGTGGCCTAAATAAGTATTTAGACAATAATATAGGGGAACGGAGATTTTTTTTAGGTATTTTATTGTTCAGCTAATAATCTTATATTAATGTGTTGACGTTGTTAATGATATAAACTTCTAGTGTTTAAATTCTGTGTACATCTTATTTGTGTTGCATGCAAGTTATAGTTTATTTTTATTTTATCTTATATTTCTTGTCTTCGGCCATGGAGGCATAAAACTGTTTTTCTTTTGGTTTTCTTCTCTTCTTGCAAAAGTGCTAACAGTCAAGTCAACCTCAGCTATATGCTAGCTAGCTAGCAGCTCTATTTTTTACAGCTTTATCCCGTCACGAAGCTTTTAGGAACGTCTGACTTTATCCATATTTAGCATGTTAAGCTGTAAATAATGTTAACCCGTGTTTGTACTAAAGTTTGTGTTCAGTCTCACCTCTGGTTCACACAGTTTGGCGTTATATGAGGACAGAGTGACGGAGACTCGGCTTCTCGCCTCCAAAAACACCGAGTCGTCAAACGTGCTTCCAAATATCTCCATCCGGAACTGAAAATACGATGAATCCCCCGATTTCAGGAAGGTACCCGTGTCCGAAAAAATAGCTAACAGCAGCTTATGTACTGTTTGTTTACACCCTCGTGGTTACACAGTCCTTTTATGTAAAGTGCACGACTAATATAGTAGCCAGGGTTAAAAGTTCCGGTAAGAAAGGTTCCGACCGATGATGATGATAGCGGGGAAGTTCCGCATGTAGCACACATCAACATAAAGACTTTAAATACATCTCAACTTTTATTTAGGCTCCATATGGACATCCAAGAAATACATACTGTAAAATTAAAGTTTGCAACCCAGACATGAATCAAATCAGCACTTTATTTCCATTCAAAGAAAATAACATGTACAGTAAATGCCATTCAATCAACAATACATATGGAAGGATGCAAAATGTATTTAATATAAATGACAATCTGACACACAAATTAATTTCAATTCCGGTAAATCTGAAAGACAAATATTTCTGATGTATTTATGATTTTTTTTCTTTTTCTTCCAGTATATATTTTTTGGCCTTGATGGCTTTATTGACAGGTCAGGTCAGAGAGGTGATGGGAAATGGGTTGAGACATGCAGCAAGGGGCTACAGGTCGCGCTCAAACCCTGGGCCACTGCAGTGAGGACAAAGCCTCTGTACATGGGATGCGTGCTCTACCAACTGAGCTACCGGGGCACGCTGAATAATTATTTTTTTATAGCAGATATACAATCACCAATAAATTGATAGCCCATTTAAATGCAAAGCATCCACTTTCAACAAAAGATTAAAACAAAAAACAAAGTGCAAGTCTCACAACAGCTAATGGTTTTATGAATGGTAAGTGAAGAATGCACTGAGACAACTTCAAACTAAATGCAAAAATGTGCATGCACAGCAACAAACAGTGAAAACAACACATTATATGGTTAAAACAAGTCATCTGTATAGTTGTAAGCCATGTTTACGCACCAGATGCTTCATTCAATCACTTCTATCTGGAAATCTGCAGCACTGGTCCCATCATCTACGACACACATTAGAGGAGAATTTGTCAAAACACAACACTCGATAAAATAAAATAAAAAATAGCTGAGAAACATAAAGCATTGATTTCTCTTACTTTGTGCAGATGAAATTAAACTTGTCGTAGTCAGACATGCTGAACCAGAGGTGGTCCTCTCTTGTCTGCATGGCACCACTCATGTCACAGTCTCCTGTGTTATTCTCTGGAGCCCAGCGATTGAATTCCAAGCGATGATCATCGACCCAGAACCAGACCTCTAGGATGCAGGTGTAGTGAAGGGCCAGCCACACAAAGGGAGTGTCAGCCGCTCTGGCCTCCAGCTCAGCCCAGGCCTGAGAATCTGCGTCAAGGATGGAAGCGAGGTCCTTGTTTTGGTCCCTGCAGTGGGACAGGGCATCTTCCCACGTCTTGTTCTCTTTGATCAGCTCAAATGGTGATTCTAGTGAAAAAAGGTGTAACGTTTTTAAAGTTAATTAAAACTAGAACTGACTTTTTGCCCACATTTAACTGCAAAGGAGACATTAAAATTAAAAGTAAGTATTCAAAGTAGTACCCCATCTCTAGATATCCATCATTGACTGTATGTGGGCACTGCATTGAATAAGCAACTCTCTTTGTGCATGAGATCATTGTACCTTGTTTTGTGCCGCAGATCCGCACTTCACACAGAACCAAATGCTTTGGTGCAGACAGTGTGATGTAGCGCCCCAACATGCTGGTATTACATTGAAAGTCATTACAACTGTTCTTTATGAAGTTTGTGATGCATTTACACCTGGAGGAGACAAAAAGATGAACATACAGTAAGAGGAAGACAAAGGGTGGGATGAGTGACGCTGCAAAATGAAGCAAAGTCAAAGTAACATGAAGTTATTACACGTTGTTGGCGATGCTGTTGTTCTCACGAGAGTTCCCAATGTGAATCGAAGCATCACTTATATCACTATTATGGTGCTCTGTGTTGTAGATCTTGATTGAAGAAATGTTGTAGACAGCCAGCAGGTCAATTGTCCACCAGGAGCTCTGCTGTTCCAGTGTGTGAGCACACTCTGACATATTCCCATTGATAGCTCTTTCAGAAGTGAAGTTTGTTCCTTCTGAAGTGTAGACTGTTGACTGAGATGTCGTCCCATTTGGTATCAAGCAGGTCGTGTTGCAGAGATCTGTACATGCAAAACATGTCGAATAATTCACTTCAAAAAATTTTGGCCTTTACATATTTAGCATAGAAATACTATCTTCTTGATATGGCTTGGGAGGAATCAAACTGATGAGCGTCAAGAAATGTATTCAGTCCTACCTGTGCCACCAACGATTGCAATTCCTGTGAAATGTGAAAAGATGCAAAGAATTACTGTTCCTTTTTCGGCCACTTACAGTTTTTATTGAGGGAATTTAAAAAATACTTCTGTTTTTATACCATAGATCCTCCCATCACTACTCTTACATACATCTATGCAGTAGTATAAGTATAAAGCAAAATAAAATATACGAACAAAAATACAAAGAAAAAAAACAAGACAACAAAATAACAGAAAAAAAAACAAGTCAAGAGCCGCTGGGAGCAGACTGGAATGAAGACGACTTGTTTAAAGCACAAAAAACATCACATTCATTGAACTCTTTTACATGACAATGGCGGGAAAATTATTTAGTCCATTATTTACATCCTAAAAAATTATAAAAACAAAACAGAGCCTGACCGATATATCAGTTATATATTGGCTTATCACATATATATCATATCATGTATATGTTGTCTAAAATGCGACGATATGAAACCTTTCATTTTTTTGAGATTATAATGCAGAAAAAGATATGTGGGATAAGTTATAATTTAAAAAATTCCCCAATTAAATTTAATTTTTTAATATAAAAAATTGGTTATCTGTTGGGCTCTTAAATAAAATAGCCTGGTTCAATTACACACATATTCTCACAATTTCAATTAAAACCTGTAATATAGGCTGCTAAGACTACATGTTATTCTGTTCTTACAGTTTTTATACTTACAGCCAAAAATATTTCAAACCAATACTAAGGTCTTACTAAAGTCACGTTTACAGGTTAGGTTCCTGTTTAGTTTCCTATTTTTTCATTCCAGTTTTGTTCCAATTCTCAATTCGAGTCATCTCAAAGTTACTGGAAACTATAATATTATTGCTTGGTAATACAGCAGTAAGCACAGTATCCCATCCTTCAATACTAGCCAAATCCTCTCTATAAAACATGAAGTTATTTGTGCTCTATTCAGGACTGCTGAGCCATTTACAGTCACACACAATGAACTATTTTATGTTGTCATCCATGCCCCATGTCTCATTCTGCTTATTGATCATTTCAAAGATCACTGACATACAGTACATGCACGGAAAGTGAGCTACTTACCAATCAGAGAGATGATCAGCAGACTCCACGACATCTTTACTGTGGAGGAGAAAATACAGCAACATCAGTTTAGATAAATATCTTGCACAAATATTTGTTGAATATTCTGCACAGACATAGATTAATAAAGCTTTATTTTTCTTTTAAATTGCACAAATGTATCTATCTCGTCATAAAAGATGACTACGTAAGGACAAATTGGTTATTCAGGTTGTACTAATCTCTCTTACCTTGTCGGTCTTTCTCTCTCTTCACAATGATTCTAATATGATGCCTTTTTCTTCCAGCTACAGCTGTATTTGTAAATATCTCCCTCCCCTGACTGCTGCCTGTCTGGTGGAAGGTTCAATAAAAGTGCAAAGGTTCAAACACATGCAAATTTTTCTCGCTTCAACGGAGGACGATATGTTTACAAAAAGGCCATATTCAAATCTATTTCCCCTGCGTCAATAACTTTTGTCTGCAAGTTTCCTCATTTGGTCCTAGTAAAGAGTCAACAAAGGCACAGCAGGAAAAAAAGGACACGAACAACTCTGTATTCTCAACAACTGGCACTGCATCCCTGATGGTTGAGTTTAAACACTGTTTGAGTATCTATCTATCTACTCACCCCCATGCCGATGGGAAGTTGGTTGAAGTTTTGTAATCCACAAAATATTTCTTGAGCTTCACAAAAACTGCAGCATTCGCCTAAACAACTGAAATAGATAGGGACCTGTTTTAAATAACATGAAATAGCTCCCTACACCTGTCCGGCAGACTCGCCAAGTCTCCGGAAGCCCCAAGATCCCAAATTAATTTTTAAAAAAAAGGTTTTACACCTTTTTTAAGCCAGGATCCTAACTGTCGCTGCTAAGCTAAAAGCGTTGGTGTGCATCTTGTCTGAAGTGGAAACACAAGCTTGACTGTGCTTCCAGGGTGTCAATAACATCTTTTCAAATCAATTTGAGATCTCAGATCTCTTAGATTACGCTGGATGAGCTGTGTGTAGTCATTTTATCATTTTTGGGGGCTGATTTCCGCGGTCCCCATCTACTTCAGTTGTTTAGGAGAATGCTGCAACTCTGTTTTGCTGTGATGCTCCAGAAATGTTTTGTGGGCTCCAAAACTTCACCCAACTTTCCATGGGCATCGGGGAGAGTAGATGATGTCTGAATTTTCATTTTTGCATTAACAGTGACGATAAAATAACTTCTATCAAGAATTGTGTTGCAAAGTGTCTCGCCTATACAAATATCTATAAAGTAACTAGTAAGTACCTACAGTCCTGAATAGCTAAATCTCAAAAGTAACTCATGGTGACTGTCAGTAGGGTCCAGGTGTTAATAGGACACTATGCACAACTTTTAGCTCTGCATCTGCATTTAATCCAGACTGCTTCACATCACATTTATTCAAAGCAAAACACGCAGAATGTTGCCCACAAGCGCACACATCTTTTGATCAAAATTTATTGGGTTTTGTCCTCAAACAAGTATAAAATATAAATCTTTTCTAAATCAAGCTAGAAATCAAGCCAGAGCCTCAACAACAGCTGGGATCTTAAATTAACATTGCACAAATCATCTGCCTCACAGCTGGTAGCTACAAGCTGCTTATCGCTGGGGCCACAAGAGGAACTTAGAGCTTTCTAAAGCAAGCCTGCAGAGGCGAAAACACAATCATACCTTGTTTAATCAAAGTTTATGACAGATACTCTCAGTTTGTAGCACATTTCTGATGTACAGGCAGAGTGTTGAAATAACTTAGATGTAGATGGAAATGTCAGTTCCTGTAGACACAGAATAACACCGATTTGAACTGTTAAGGAGTTTTAAGTCATGATTGTCGTAGGCAGTAACATCATCTTTGCCAACCAACCTCAACAAGTCAGTGTCATTTCCAGAATCCCCTCCAGCTGATTTTTACAGGACTGACATGACAGCCTATCTTTTAAAAGCCAAATTTATCAGTTGAAGTTCCCATTTATTAGTATACAGTTTTATCATTGTGTCTCTGTGTCTACAGAACCAACTGTAACTTAATAAAAATCACCGTCACCATCTAGTAAAACAGGTCTGTAACTTGTATTGAAGGGCAAACAGAGAGAAAAGTGTTCATATTACGTTAAAAAGCAAAGCACGCTCTTTAGAAGCAAGAACTTGAGGGTAAAAACTGTCAACAGATAAAAATCAGATCAGAAAACCGGAAGATGAAAACTCCACTGTAAATGAGATTTAAAAAAGAAAAAAATCAATTCATACGTACAGTATATTACAATTCTGATAAGGTGTTTGTTGCTCTTTTATAAAAAAAAAAAAAAAAGCTGGCTGCTGTAAAGTGAAAACATCTGAATCTCTGATTGCTGTAAGGAACATTCAACCAACTACCTGCGTAAATACAGAAAACAAGTGAGGACTATAGCAGAAGTACAGCGAAGGATACAGATATGACATTATGTGCACAATAGGACAGCAGGTAAACTACTCAGATCACAATGTTAGCTTTTAGCTCTACTGCACAAGGTTAATTGGGATACATGAAGACTGTTGGATATAAAATCACAACTCAGCGAGCAGACGCAGCACCTCAGCCACCTGAGAAAACTATTTAAATACATGATTCATACTGAACGTAGAATTCAGGTTTAGTAGACGGTAATATTGTAGGAGAGCCAGGCTGGTTCTGTTTCTAACAAAACAATCATTCACCTAATATGTGGCTAATATCAAGTGTTAACATGGATGACTTCTGTTATGGTTGTAGCTTTAGAAGTATAAAGGATAGGGACCCTGGTTAGTTCTGCCATTTATATTGCCAGTTCATTAAATTGGGAGATTATGAGCCAGGTTAAAAAAGAACTGTCAAAATGTGTGCAGCAGAGGCTGAGACATCACGACTCTAGCATTAGTCAAACTCTAAAAACACAGCATCCTCCTAAAAATCAATGGAGAGCTCTGTTATATATTGATGTAAAGCCTCAAATGTAAAGCCTCAAATTTGGACACATGATTAAGAAGAAAAATGTTTTCTCAATGCTATCAGAACATTCTTTTGTGCACGTCTTTTCTATTGAGTTGTGATTCCATATTTTTGCAACAAAAGTACCAAAAAGCCACTTGGGCAACACAGTCTGAACTCTAAAACTGATTCTATTTCAAAAACACTACTCTATTGTACATATTGTATGAGTTTGTCTTGTTAACAAACTATCCACTGATGTCTGGAAAGAGTTGTAATGACACAGTTTTTCATAGATAGAAACATATAAAACCATTCAAAACCGACTGACTAGAGTAAAGAAAGAGCACACTGTAAAAGACGGTGGGCTGGATACCTGGGGGAAGGTGTAAGCCTAACCTGTGGACTAAAACAAGGTAAGTGCGGAGCCAGTTTGTAGCCTGTGTAGATTGTGAAGTAGCAGGATTCAAATGGTTACAAAAGGGCTGCCGCATAATTACCGCAAACTGTGGTGATACCATAGTTTACTCTTCGCTTGCTTTTAGTAGACTCTTGGCATAAAATGTTGCTCAAAATGGAGCAAGCTAATTGAAGTAAGCCTGTCCAAGCTAACAGTGACAAGCCTAAAATAAAAGAGTCCATGAAGTGAAGAAAACAGAAAAAACAGGTCCGTGGTTCCAGTCAAGTTGGTGATGAACAGTAACTGGTATTATAAAAACTACTAAACTATTCATCCCAGATTAGGCTTCTACTGTGCCAAGTATACCAACCCAAAATATCGTATGTACAAATAAGCAGTTGTTCGTCTTTGTTATTGCATGCAGTATTAGACAAAAGGTATACCTTAACATTTTGAATTTGTTATTTTTCATAGCTGGGCACCTGTTACATTACGACAACATGTTTTATAGTTTGAGCTCTCCTTCAGTTGCCATAAACTAGCTATCTTAGCTAGTGTACAACTAGCAGACTACATTGGTTTCAAAGATACTCACTTAAAAAAAAGGTGCTAACATGTAGTGTAACAAGTGCCTGGTGGAAAAAAAACAATACAATTCGGAACACCAAGGTATCTGTTTAAGGACTTAGAACAGAAGTTTCCAAAGTCAACTTCAGAGTATCTAGGCATCTTTTAGCATCAGCAGAAAGCAGAGCTCGGTCATGCATCACAACTTAGTTTGAACAAGCTTGGCTTAAGAATCACCCACAGTATGTGATTTCCAAAGCATCAACAAATTCCCCCTCATCATCTTCTGTCGAGAGTTGGTGAAATTCTGTTCAAACAAGCGAACGACCCATGGAGGCACATAGGTTTATCTGCAAAGCTTCATCAGAGTCTCTCCCCCTACTTGTGAAGAACTGTTGTTGACACAGTTTTCAGTCTGTTGTCCTGTCAGTTTACTGCGGTAAAGTGTGAGGAAAACAGTTCGAAAGAGGAGTGTTATTTGGTAACTTCCCACCGAAGAGGGAATGCTGTGCTGTTTTGTCAGGCATCACAACGATCCCTTCCACCAGAGGAAGTGAATTTTTCAAGAGTCTGTTTTAATCTTCTGAACCATTTCATTCTGGTGAAGACGTCCCTACAGCCCTGTTGTTCTGTCTTCCTGTTTTGTACACAATTTAATGAGACAGAGAGCCAACAGGACACAGCTAATGTTTACAGAAACATGTCTTGGGAAGTGCACATCAAGAGTCTAGGCATTCATTTTACAAAAGTGGATTGGAGGATAGGGGTCAAGAGTCATACAGGGGTGTGTCGGAGCAGAGCGACAGTACAAAACAAATATAACACGTGCATTTTCAAAAGGAGAAAAGATTATCAATGGGGCTCAAATTGTGCAATTTAGCAAAAGAAAGTGGTGGGTGATTGTTCTTCTAGTTTTTTGAGCCTTCACATCCATCTATGAAACAACACAAATTATTTTAAAAAATTGATAAATCGATTCCTCCTCCTGACAACACAAGGTTAAAAAAGGCAAAACACTGGTTCAGTTTGTAGTTGTACAAAACAGATTTGGTCTCTCAGAGCCATTTTATGGTATAATAAGAGATTAAGGTGCCTAATCAGGATTTAGTCCACAATGTACACAAGTGGACAAAGTGCATTTTTAAAAAAGGTTTAGGTGCTTCACGTTTTTCTCTTCAGTGCAGACTGGAGTCAAATTGTTATTTGAAATGCTGTTTAACAGTCTTTCTTTAAAGTACGGGACAAGACCCAAAATGATTCACAGGCCTTGTTTTTGACACAAGCAGATGAGCACAAACCTAAAAGGCAAGGTGTTTGTGATTTGGTGGTGATTGTAGCCTTGGCAAGGTGATAACTTGTGGATTGACTTACTCTAAATTTATACAGGAGCTGCAGCTGGTGCTTATGTTTACATGGTTTGGAAAAAACTCTGCAATGCTGCACCTTTATCTTACAATTCAGTCCATCCACTCCACCCATCAGAAACCCATCCCCAGTAAATTCTATGTGAAACGCTGCGGCTAATTTGTTCTGTTACTATTATCATTTGAGTGAACCCAGATGTCTGCCTCACAGTGGCCGTTACTTTGCTCACAAACAGTGTCATGGCCTCAGACTGTAGCCCACTGTTAAGGAGACAACACATTCAACTTTGGGACAACAGCGTCACACTATTCTGGATCTACATAACAACAAAAAACCTTGAAAAAAGTCATAATAGGATAAACATAACAGGATGTGTCTATCAAAACATGAAAAGTTGGTTTAAAAAGGTTAATAGCAGTGCATATTAAACACATACTGTGGCATTTTTCCATCAGATTTTTAGGTGTTCATTTAGAAAGCTATAATATTAATAATACTCATGAAACAACAAGCCACTATAAAGGGAAGACTTGAGTAGACATCCTATGTTTTAAAAGCATAATGGCATTCATTCAGCATTAAGGTACTCTGTCTCATATTGAGATAAAACGCCTGACTTTCAGTGTCATTATCAACCCAGGTCGGCACAAACAACCAGCTGATTCCTATCTGGTCCTTGTTTTGATCTTCACGACAAAAACATACTGTAACATGTAAAAATCAAACAGTTCCACACACAGATGTATGTTAGTTTCATTGGGGACATCGCTCAGGAGTGACATCTAGCTGTGAAACATTTTTAAGCACCTTTGTAAACACAACAGATAAGTCTTTTTTTTTTTCCTTTTCTTTTCTGTGTGCGCTGTTAGTTTGGGACCAGGTGTGAAACATTCATAACACTGGAAATTAGGCCTGTGCTCACAACAACACACCATCCCTCGGAAATGCAGCATAAATGTTTAAATAAATCTTCATTTTAGCAAGCAAGGAGTGCAAATTTAACAAGGGGCTTGGTGGACATTAAAACTGTCAATTCATCTGAGAACTTCTCATTTACAACAGCCAGTGTTCATCAATTGCTTCTCAAGAAGGATGTGTGGATGTGTCTGGATACACCGCCTTTTTTAAGGTACAGTTTTCATCTTCAGCTCAGCTTAAAGATTGCACTTCGTGGTATTTCCTTTCGACAAAACATTGTGTAACTGCTGCTTTTTAAGCTTTATCAAAGGTTGGTGTGCCACTACGGATTCGCGGGGCTTGCGTTGAACTCTTCTTTACCATCATGTCTAAGCTGTTTCACATTACTTACAGTAAATATGTACTGAGAGTGAGCTAAAGCTAATTGTCCATCTGTTAGTCTCATGTAGATGTGATTCAGAAATAGTTTGGAAAAAACAGTGAATTAATGTTGCAAATGAGTATGCATGCAAATCAGTGGCAAAAAGACTTGGTTTAGCTGACAGTCTTCCAGCATTGATCATACCAGTATTTCATTTGTAACATTCTGTACTGTTTCCCACAATCATCAGTCTTCAGAAACGGACAAGGATTTCCTGACGCTACGTGACGGCTCCCAAACCTCACTGTCATCCGTATCATCGCCGTCATCGTCCTCCTCTCCTTCATCCTCTTCTTCTTCTTCCGCCCCTGCGCCAGTCTGCTCCCCCGCGGCCGTCGAGGCCTCTCCCTGCGTCTCCGCTCCCTCGTCCCCTCCTCCTTCGTCTCCATCCGTCCTTCCCAGGGCCACCTCCTGGAAAGGATCTGACCCTGCTTCCAAGCGGCGCTGGACCTCGGCAAACCACTCCCTCACCTTTTGACAGAGAGAGAAACACTTTGACAGCCTGGTGAGAGCGAGATTGTAGCTTACCAGTGAGGACACCAAGGTCATGTCTTCTGTAATATTTCTGGGATTTCATACAAACTTTACCTGACGTAGGACTGAGGACTGAAACCGTATTAAAAAAGTATTTACAAGTAATTGACATTGTGTGGGATTTTTTGGTTTTCACAGTAACAGAGTTTAAAATCCAAAATACTTTCTCAAGGCACGACATCTGTCATGACTGTTAACTGCTGCTGGATTTTAATGCCAATTTTGACAATTTTGGGACCACACACCTAAAAACTTGACAAAAGGGGAGAGGATGGTGATGACAACAGAAATTGGCAAAAAAACTTGTGGAAATCATATATTTGTGTATGTGAGTGTGCGTGAGTTTGATTCCATTTTCTTATTTTCTAATCGTCACTCGTTTTAAATCATACGACACTTAACAGAGAGCTGCAGTGGTCAGGATAAAAGTATAACTAAAAAAATGGAAAAATACTTATATAAAACATGTGTGGGCAGAAGGTACTATTAGAAGCTACTGGGACACAGAGCCCTGGCTGACAGTCAATCTCACTGATATTCCAATAAAAAGATCCTTTCATTACCTGTTCATAGCTCATGTTGGTCTTGGTGACAAGCTCATCCAGGTCTTGCTCATTGAGAAAATGGTGCTTCAGGTAGTACTCCTTCAGAATCTCCCTCCCAGTCTTGAATTTCTTTGACGGGGGAGATCTATTAACATCTGCACTATACGAGGCAGACCTTCTTGGCTGCTTTCTGGTTCGAGACCGCCCCCAACCACGATTTCGGCCACGTCTTTTTCGACCGATGCTGCCGCTTCCCATCTTATTGCCTCCTCCACCAGTTGGCCCTTCCACATTGCCACTTTGATACTGGAAGAACCACTTGAGGTTACTGTTCTTCCATGAGTACCGAGAGTCCCCGAACCAGCTGACGATGTAGGACCGAGCAAGGCCGCTCTCTTCTGCCAGCTGGTCATACTCCTCTGGTGTGGGCCACTGGGTCCGCACAAAGGCACTTTTCAGAATATGGAGCTGCTCCGGAGTCTTTTTACTCTTATCTTTCATGTCTTTGTTGCTGCTGGGCAGCTGCTTACTGCGTCCACCGGGCGGGGTCTGACTACCTTTACGAGACGAGGAGGCAGTAGGAGAAGAAGAAGAGCTGGCTCCTGCTCCTCCTTCTCCTGCTTTTGCTCCATCTGTCTCCATCTTTCCTCCCTCTGAAGAATCTGGGGAAGACGTGCTGACAGGTGGCATTTTTCGTCTCTCAGTGAACCAGGCATCAATTTCTCTCCTCGTCAGTTTAGTCTCCGTCCTCAGGCGGCTCAGCTCTTCGTCTGATGGGGTGCTGCTCTTTTCAAAACTTTCCTCCAGCACCACCAGCTGCTCCGGAGTCTTCTCCTTAAACTTCTGCAAGGTGAAATCTGGGAATGGATTCCATGTTTTCGGCCGCGTCTCCTTCTCCTTCACAGGAGGAGTGCGTGGAGGAAGGGGAGATGTGGGGGTCTCGTCGCTTGAGTCAATAACAATGGTGGTGGTAGCGCTGCTGCTGCAGCCTCCTCTTCCACCTCCATCATGGAAAACAATGACATGGCTGTTCTTGGAATTGCGCTGGTTGTACCTGGTGTCGCTGAACCACTTCTTGATCTCTCCCTTTGTCAGGTTGGTGAGCTTCATCAGCCGGGCGATTTCTGCATCAGTGACAAAATGGTTTTTCAGGTAGCTGGCTTTCAGCTCTGCCAGCTGCTCTTTGGACTTCTTAGGCCGCAAACTGAATGTATCAGCACTGAGGGCCGAATTCTCCTTAGAAAAGGAAAGGGGAAAGTTATATATTAATCAAGGCTTTCTGCAGTGCCATTTGACATACACAGGTGCCACATACCAGCTAGAAGAAAGACAAAATGGCTACAGGTGAGATTTTGGGCACAAAAAGCATTTGTTTGAAAGGCAGCAACAAGTGCTGTCCTTACCTGGGGAGAAAGAGAGGGAGGCTGGACAGTGGTGGCCCGTTTCAGCTCACTGTTTGTTGGGGTGGGCTGGCAGGGAACTCTGCTGGAGCTCTGAGACTGGCTGGGCAGCCCTGCCACTGTCAGAGTGATGGGACTGGTCACTGGAAGGTTCCCTCCCGGGCCGACCTACAGAGAGTCAGATAGTAATGACACACTAAATGAAAGGATGAGACATATAACCACACAGGGATGTATTTGTTGTTGAAAACAACTGTAGATGTTATTTGTAACACTCCACTATGGATAACACCGGTATTCGGGTGAGTAACTGCTGAAATGTATTCAAGTACTTGCATCAATGGACTGCTGTTTTTGACAGACTCCATTTCAACTCTCCTTAATTTCTAAAAAATATGAGTCAGGCCAGAGACCAAAACCAACACAGATGAGAGCATGCAGCTGAGTGAAAGATTTCACACAGAAAATAGAGTCTAACAAGCTCTGAATGTACTTGGTGCAAGACTTTGGTTCACAAGATAAGATACATTTCCAATGTAATGTGTGGTGACATGTGTGTCACATGTTATTTTGACAAACTCCATAGATCTTGTCTCCAGGCAGATACTTTAACTAGCTGCTGAGCTATAAGCAAACCCAGCATTTATGGTATGGTTTGTGAGACTGTCTTTACAATTATATTGTCTGCACGATGAAAAATACACTAACATTTTCCAAAAGGGAAGCTTTTCTTCAGCACATAGTAAAAATTAGCATATGACCTACTGAAAATTATCTGATACATCACAGAGAGCCTTTTAAGTCTGCTGACAGGGAATCTCATTAACATTTTAAAACCTTGTAAGACCTAGTAAAGAGTTGTGAAACTGTCTTCAAAGATATGAACAAATATTCAAAACATATTCATTAAAACATTATTAAAACAAAGAAAAATGACCAGAGACTGAACAACAGGAAAGGAACACAATGGCTGATTGCTGATTGCAAGAGACAGCAGTATCCTCAATACGTGATTAATTATGGCTTCACTCTTAAGACATTAATTTTAACTGGTTCAATATATGTGAGGCAATGCGGCAGACATACAGTTAAAGGCAAGGCAGGTCTACGCCTTGTTAGTCTTGTTATATATGGTGTGTTTTCTTTCCTTACCTACCTGTGTGAACACCAGGCCAGGCTGGCCCACTATCTGGCACGTCTGAAGAATGGACTGCAGGCCGTTGGCAGCGGCTGAGAGTTGGTGAGCAGGTATAACAGTGATGGTCTGAGGGACCGTGTGCACCGTGCCATTGAACTGTTTTCTTCTGGCCTCCTCCACCTCCTCTGGAGTCCAGCTCACACCGTGCTTCAGCCGCTGGGCTGAGAACCACACCTGGGTGTAGATCAAGCACATATGACTCAACCATTTACAAAAATATGCAAAAAGGCAATATTTAGTATATGTCAGACATTTTAAAATAAGACTGAGTTGGCCTTTTTCTCTTTTTTTAAAATAGAAAGCAAGGAGCTTCTACTTGTAGATTTTTGAGGTATCTTATCTTATAAAAACGGAAAACCGGAGATAGACACATTATCAGATCCGATATACAGCATTTTTCTGATTACTGGAATTGGTGTTTTTATTTTTTCCAGTGCCAATAAAATGAAACAATTTAAAAATGTGCTACTTTGGCTCCAATGCAGCATCCTCTCTCTGTCTGTAGCCACCACTCTGTGGTCTTACACATGGTCCCACCCACAACATTAGATTAGTTACACTTTACGAGTAATAGCCCACTAACACTAAAAAATCCAAATCTGCAAAGTAACTAGACTTATACTTAGACAGACTTTATTGTCATTCAGTGAGCAACAAGTGAACACAGAACAAAATTTCGTTTCAGAGGCTCAGCATAGAATTAAGATGAAAGTATATCAAAAAAATACCACAATAAGAAAATAAATATCAAAAACAGAAACATACTAAAAGTGCTCAATTATTAACTTAAATTAATAGTAACTTAAGTTATTAAATAAATGTAATGGAGTAAATGGTAAAATATTTGTCTCCAAGATGTAGTGGAGTGGAAGTATAAAGTAGCCAAAAACAAAAAAAATACTAAAGTACTTTAAAATTGCTCTTAAGTAGTTGAGTAAAAAGTACTTATTGTCTTTCCATCACTGGTTATTCAAAATTTTGACACTTAGATTTGAACTTTCACAGCAAATATATATCGGTTGCAAATATTGGTTATGTGTCTCCTCTGTTACAAAGAATTAGCAGAGGTATCTGCCCTGAAAAAAACATACTGGTTGATCCCTACTGAAAACACAACATTCTTTGTGAGCAGAGGTAATCTACCCAAAACAACATTTACCTTGATCTGTTCCTCTGTGAACTGCGTCTGTGCTGCCAGGCTGCTGATCTCAGCCATGGAGGGGTAAGGAAACTTCTTGTATGTGCTGCCCAGCAGGGGGTTGGTGTCCATAGCTGCACTGTAGGATGGGATGCTGCTGAGGGGAATCAGTAGCTGGGGCTGAGCTGCTGCTGCTGCTGCAGTGTGCTGGGCCTGGAAAGCAGAAAGCACCTGAAACAAAGAAAGAGAGGGGGGAGATAAGAAAGGACTGGACTGATAATAAAACAAAATGGCAAAGGTGAGACACTGCCCGAGAAACACTGATAGAAATTCAACCTCTCTGTTGAATTCCCCCTCCAGACAAAAGTATGTTTTGTCTTCTTGTTCCTACAGTTAAATGTTTGAGCTTCACTGAGCACTGATTTATATGTGCAGAGTTTGAGGAGGACATGTTATTTTAAGGATTTTGAAAAGATAATAGAACATATTATGTGAAAAATAATGCATCACAAACACATTATTAGTTAAAGTACAGAGTTTAGTATACATCTAAACACATGTGTGGAGGGGACATTTAAAATTACGGCCAACCATTATCCAAAGCCTTCCAGCCGTTTTTTTTCTTTTTACGTTTCCAGGCTGCTGTTGAGTCTGAATACATGTATTAACTTTTTAGAGATAGGGGCAGATGTATTCTTACGTCCATACTCCTGGATGAGTCAGCTAAACACTTGCATATTCAAGACTTCCTACCTGTGCCAGGCCAGCAGGCAGGACTGTGGGATTTAAACTGGATGATTTCCTCTGCTGCTCTGAGGGTGGGCTGACCAGCAAGCCGCCTCCCCCGAGCTTCATGGAGTCATGCAGCAGCATCTCCACAGGCGTCATCGGCCCTAGAGGAGCTTCGATGGGTTCCTGCTCTCCTCCCACCTCTCCCTCGACACCCCCTCCAAAACCCTCGACTGCCTCATCTGCTGACTTCAGGGACACTGCGATCCTCTTGGGTTCAGATTTGGTCTTCATCCTCATGATGGGGGTCTTGCTGAGAGAAATGGCAGCAACCGCGGCAGGGTCTGCTCCTCCCTCCTCGGGTGTATCACACTGTTGTTCCTGGGTCGGCTGGTTGCTGCCCGGATCCTCAGGAGGGTTTGTAGCGCTGCGCTTCAATGAGGGGCTGAGGACTTCACTGTCTTCTACAGTAGAGACACTGGGCTCATCTGTAATAACGATGACACAACATTGTGTCATTCCTGTCAATTCAGAGTTTAAAGTGCCATCGTCATCGTTACATGGAGAAGAGGCTAAGAACAATCTCACCTGTATCTGGAGGGGTGGGGACAACCACTACTGCCTGATCCAGCTCCTCTGCGGTCGGACTATCCTCTGTTCCCTCCTTCACCTTCCCCTCCTCATCCTCCGCCTCTTCCTCCTTTGTCCTTTCGGTTTTCTCCTCCACCTCTTCCTGCTCCACCACATCAGAGGGCAGCACCATGCAAGGTGTGGTCGATTTCCGGCGACTCGACATTGTCAAACCAAACTCTGTTTACTTCTGCGTAGATTTAAGAAGATCTGGGACAGAAGTGTCGAGGCTCACATGTCTTAGGTGGTTGTGCTCACATGCTAGAGTCCTTGAATTATGTACAATATTTCTGGTGGGGGGGAAACATAACAAAATACAAATGTCAAAAAAATTTAACTGTAAAAGACATTTGGACTTATATTCTCGAATACGTATTTCAAAGATTGGCCACCTTCGGTGTAACAAGGCTTATCAAAAGCATCTTCAACTTTGAGGTGTAATTAGGTTTTTTTTTTCTTCCTATTAAAAGAAACTGAGTACCTGTAGGATTTGGAACTTTACTTAGACAAGAGAGGCAAAGCTCTTGTGCTTTATAACAGGCAAGCATTATGAGACCAAACAAATACTTAAAGAAAGATTTATCAGTAATGAACGTTACTGTTACTTGCAGCCCTACATAATCATGATATAGTAAGACAACAATATCATGTAAATGTATGCAATTGTTTCTGAAATGTAAAGGGGCTTCTGTGAACTTCTGTGCAGTGCAGGAAGCTGGTCATTAGTTTATGTTAGTGGACTCCATTTCTAAACAAACATTAGCTACTGTTGCTCTATGGCAGCAGAGCGGAGAGAGGCACTGAGACGAGGCACTCGAGAATGTGCATAAAGTCACATCCTTTGGATTTTTATGGAAAATCCGACCCGTGTCCTTCACAAAGAAATCCACAGTCCAGCAGCATTAAACAAATTGTCCACAGGCTTGTATAGGCAACTGAGAGAGACGGGGAAGGTCTCATTTATCCCGTCACATTCAATCTGCTCACAATCTGCTTGATACAAATTGTTTCTTAGAACCTCTTTAATAAACCCTGTTTCAAATCATACAGAATGTATTGTTTTTGTGCCTACTAAAAACGTGATATTTCAGGGTCATAAGAATGAAGTGTATACAGCCTGGGGTTTATGTAGCCAGACACACAAGTGAACATTGAAGGTGCTCAGGTGGAGGAAACACCTGTGCACCTTCAGTGTGGGCACTTCTTTCAGCATGATGACTAACAGCGTGATTCATGTAGGCCTGTAAAAGGATTGAACAAGTGCAATTTTGTATGAGGTTTGCATTTGTCACCAAACACAGTAATAAATATAAATATATGCACATAATTGCAAGACAAATTCACATTAGTGGCCAATGCAATAAACATGTTTCAAAGTTATGCAATCGATTAATAATTCCATCGTCTTGAAATTATGCTTTTACTGCTTTTATCCGTTTTATTTTTACATTGTAAATTGGAATAAAAGTGAATGTATTTGAACTGATGATCAGAAACAAGAAGCTATTTGAAGAGTCTTTGTTTTTACATTGTATGCGCTAAAGTAATAAGTCAATAACTGGTTGCAGCCCTGATTGAAATCATTAATTCTCACAAAGAACTATGTGAAATCCTAAAACATATGAATCCACATAAACGACATTAACTATAGTAGTGAATTTTCAAACAACCCAACATTCATACAAGCCTTATTCCACTGAATTAACAACACGTTGGAGTGCATCTCAGGGTGAACCCACATAAAGTATTGGTCTCCCAACAGTAGCAGGGCCCAAATCAAATGAACACCAGGTTATAATGTTTTTTTTTTCTTAATTGCACGTTTGGCACACACTGGCTGCTTATTGCAAATATTTGATTTCATTTTCATTTGTGTCTTTGTGTGTTAATAAGGATCCTAACTTGATGGTTACCGCCCCATTTAGCCAGCGAAGGTCATTCACCATGATAGAGGTGTTGGAAATGTGTAATTATAATGTCCACTTCTGCAGTATGTCTGGAGCCCATTGTTCATCACTTAATGCTTGTTAAGTCTGTCATATAGATTGCACCGTGAACAATAGCGTTGACTGTGTACAGCCTTCAGGAGGTGATCTGCATTAACAGTTAGCGCCTCAATAATAATTTGGAGGTGTGAGCTAGCTAATTCGATATTATTAAAGTAACGTTAAAGCAATAAATGAACATAAAAGGACATCTAACTTAGCATTACAGCATCTAGCATGAATATGTGGTGGGCCAACTAGCTAGTGTTAGCCGGGGCGCTCATTATTATTGATCATGTCTGGCGGTAAACTTACTGGAACTACTGAAATGTGCACTGTGTTGCTACCAGGCAGGCGAGACGAGGCGAGAAGTAATTTCCTGGGTCTCTGCAGAGCAGCCTTCAGCCTCTGTCTGGTGGTGTCTGTCGGTGTCTCTCCTTCCCCCGGCTAACCATTCAGCCCCAGCCTGGACGGGACCACAGCAGCGTTCACGTTATTCGGGCTCGCGGGTCTCCCAGAGCCAGCGGAGGGAGGCAGACAGACAGACGGACGGACCGGTCTAGCGGCTACGGCCCCCGTCTGCAGATGCTGGAAACACCGGACATCTCTCTCCTCGTCGGAGCAGGTTATTTTAAGTCCAGGTCGCGCCTTTGTAAAAACTTATATAATCACAAACACGGTAGTTACATTCATAACGTGCCCGTCGGTGCTGTGTGTTAGTTTGCTGACCTAATTCTCTGGTATTTTTTAACGGCAGATTTTTTTTAATGATCAAACGGCGTCATCATTCAATGTGATACGTCCTGACGTCATTCCCCGGCGACTCTCGGTGCTCTGACAATTTCGGAAATTTAGCAAAAAAATATGCAATATTTGACTCGCTGTATAATACTGTTCATTGAGTGTCTTCCAGTAATGTGTTGTCAAGAAAGAGTACGATAATAACAGTGTTTAAAGCGAGCCTTAAACTCATTCGTTTCCTGGCCGGGCTGTATGCCAGGTGTCCTTACATGACCTGTCAGGGCAGTATGAGAAGCTACTTGAGGACAACACTGACATCGCAAAGTTCCCTTTCAGTACACCTGATCGAGTTTCTCGCTATGCTTCTCTTGATTTTTTCATCTTCTACACCGTGTTCATAAGCTACTATATCAACGCCTTATTATATATTAATAACTGTGCGAAAATAAAATGCTTTGCGGATAGTAATGAGCCAAGAACGACTATAACAGGAGATAGAAATACCAGAAGATGACTTGCTACCTCTTAAGTGCACACTGAAACTATCCAGTGAATAGAAAAATAAAGATCCCAAATACAGAAAGTGAATGTCAGACAAAAGAAGCGGTGCATGGCTGGAAGATTATGGTGGCATATACACACACACTTTGAGTTTTTGTGAGAAGCATTTCCAGATATATGCAGTGACCATTATTTCACCTTGTATTATACAGAAAGAATAATCTAAAGAATTTTAAATGGAAACCTACATCAATTAAGTATTGTGCTTCTATAATGTTGGAGGTGTTCTTAGAGACAGATTAAAAGAAAGTGGTCAAAAATGATGCAGCAGACACATACTGCCTTTATAATGGGACAGACCTTATAAACCCTAGTTTCAACAGTGATTTACAATCCTGGTTCCTGCAGCCCCCTCCAACAAACCTGATTTAAATGATCAGCTCATCATCCATCTCTGCTGAAGCCTGATAGTGACCCATTCATTTGAATCGGATGTGCTGGGGCAGGGAAACATCTAAAACATGCAGGACAGGGGATTTACCGGATGAACGCCAACATCTCTAAAATGCAAGATGTCCAGTTTGTATACACAGGCTTTTAAAAATCTGTAACTTAACTGATGTCACATACAACTTTTTCACACATTATATGTAAATCCTCTTTGTAAACTGATTTTGATTCTAATAAACCCATGTATGGGAGTTAAGACAGGGATGCAATCCTTTCCTCACCAATGTTTTCTTAGCTAATATGGGTATCAAACAATCAACATTTTAGTTACAAGAGGGTTTTCTCCAATGTCAAGCAGAAGATGTAACAAAAGACCTATTGAGAAACACCTGTAGCAGTGAAAACAGGAATAGAAGTTAATCATGACACTTTCTAATACAAATCCCCAACACAATTTGCTAAGAGTTATGTCCAAGGTCACACTATCACAGCTATGAAAAGATTCTTCAGAAAATGAAAACTCTAATTCTTAAACACACAAAAAGGCACACAAAAATAATTAGAGGAAAACCATTTAATTAAATATAAACAAAAGAGGTAATACAAAGATTGAGCTAATGCACAAATAGAGGTTCCTATAGGTTTCTATGAAAATAGAACCAGTGTTTGTATATTTACACAGCTAAGTGGATGATGAGCATAATAATTAGTAACATTGTTGCTGTAGAAAAGTCAACAGAAGTCTTCAATCTCTTGTTCCAACTCCTGATCAAATGACAAGGAAAGACAATAGATTAGAAACATTAAAGTACAAAGAAGTATGCTAATAACATTAAATAAAAGTTCAATTAACACTGAATAGCACTGGCAATATTCTGTTGAGGCTACAAGTAATCATCATTACCTTTCACTCATCTTAGATAGCATTGCAATATTAAATGAGAAAACTGGAATATCATTAGCTTTCATTGCTGCAGATGTTTTGACAATATACACGTGTAATTAATAACATTAATGAGGTGTGTCAGGAGTCTGCTGTTGGGCTCACAGGCTTCCTGTCCTCTATCATTTAGGTTATTAGTTACACCTGTGCTTTTCTTACTCATCATCAGTACAGTGCAACACTTACCTGTATAAGTGCCGTTTTGTTGTAGTCTCGTCTGTGTCTATAAATGCACTGGCAGAGCAGAGCATAGAGTTTCTCCAGCTTGTAGACCTCATAGCCTTCAGTCTTGGTCACCAATCTCTCCAACAGCTCCTAAAGTAATGAGGAAGAAAGGCGAGAGGAAGAGGAAAGACAAGACAACAGATTACAGTTGTAGTTGTGTAAACTACATACCCTCCTGTGGAGAAAAATCCTAAGGGTACAGGGTGGAGGAGTTTTGAGGGCTTCTATGAGTTATGTCCAGTGGCAGAAAACCCAGTAACTATGTAAACCAACACCCACAGTATCCCACATACCTTTAATTTGACTTTGTCCACCACCAGAGGAGGAGTTTCCTGGTCCAGGATCTGCAGAGCCTTGTCAACATCGATAAACTGCTGCTGCTGCACAGCGGTCTTCAGAGATCGAGTTATACGTCTCACACACCGCTCTGAGACACAAACACACACAAAGTGTTTATAATGGATGACAGTCTATTGACACATTCACTCAGAAACATGATTGCACTTTGCTATCTAGAAACACTGCACTGACTTTCTTTAGCTAGAGATTCATCTGCAATTCTCTTGATATTCTCTTCACACCTTGTAAGACAGTGTTAACATCAAACCTGTGCTTGTGTCTTCCTCTCCTTTGACAGCTTCAGAGTCATCTATGGTTGAGGTTTCGGTTGCTTCCACCTCCATTGGTTCAGCAGGGCTTTTCTGCTCTGCCTCCTCTACAGTAAGGACCTTGTTGTCGTCTTCTGCCTCTGTTACAGTTTGACATTTGTCAGTCTCAGTTTCTGTCAGTTTCTGACAATTAGTTTCACCACTCTCCTCTGTGTTGGACTGTCCCTGGGTATCTCCCTTTGTCTCAGTGTGGCTGTCCTGGTTAGTGTTCACTGAAATAGTTTCACTGATCTCATTTCCTGCCTTTGTTAACTCTTTGTTGTTTTCCTCTGACAGTTCTGGTTGATCTTTCACAGCTTTATCCACTTTTTCTTTGTCGACATTTTCTCTTTTGTCTGTTTCACACAGAATAGCCTCGTCTTCAGCAGCTGGACTCATCTCCTCTTCCCCCTCCTGACTGTCCTGCTCCTTCTCAATGGGCTGTAAACTACTTTCCTTAGCTGGTACAGGCCCTGACTCTACATCAATCACCACCTGCTCCTCCTCTCCTCCTGTCCCCTCATCACACTCTGTTCCTCCTCCCTTCTCAACCTCCTCCTCATCGTCCCCATCTTCCTCATCCTCATCAGACCCCAAGTGTCCATCATCTCTGGATGTGTGGGGAGAGGAGGAAGACTTCTTCTTTGCATAGACGCCAGCAGACCAGCGACTCCTCCGCCTTTTCTTCCTCTGGGCTGGAGGTACAAAAGAGGATAAGGATTTTCATTTTTGCGAAAGTTCTTTTAAATGCATAATTACATTTTTGTCATCTACAGTAGTCTTTACCTGAGTTTTTAAACACTGTGACAGCAGAGGCACTTGTATTGGGAGTCACTGCAGCTGTGGGTCCAGTCGGCTCTCTTTGTGGGGTCATGTCAGTGATCTTGGCCTCAGCAAGAGATTTGGACGCTTTGGGAAGGACGTGGTAGAAGGAGGGAGCATATCGGACAGTAGAGCAACCTAGTTAAGAAAGCACAATGCTTTTTATCAATACAACTCTGTGAAACCGTTTCTGAAAACGAATATCTGGATGTGCAGTCTTGGTTTAAATCACAACTGAGTTGAATAGATATGGTTGAGAAATGTACAAGCTAAAATTATTTCTGCCATAAGTAATATTTAAAAACCGGACTCACACAACTCACCTAACTAACCTTCTAACTGTATACACATACAAACAGCATTCACCTCTTGTGCCGCGTGACACTTTCATCTCCTCACACATCTTCTCAAAATCTTCATCCAGTTCATCTTTGATGATAGCATGGACGGTGTCTTTCAATGCACATGCTCTGTGGCGGATCTGACGGTCTGGAGGAAAAAAACACCATTCAAATGAGCAAAAGTGCAAATTTTATGCTCAAACAGTTGTATTATCCTATCCAGTTACTGCTAGTATCTGTTCTCCATGAGCATAATGGCCAAGTACCTGAGGGGTCCCTGTCTGGGTTGTATTCAAGGGCATTCTGCCAGATGAGATCTACATCTTGGAGGAACTCTTTGACCGTCTCATACTGATGGAGGTCAATCTTAGAGAGAACTGTTGACAGGTCCATAGGCTTCTTGATCACCTCAGCATAATCTGGTACCTGAAACACATAACAAGGAGGCTGCTGTGAGTGGGAATGAATGGAAATAATGACAGTAACACAACAAACCTGTTGGAAGTAGTCATTATTCTCAGTTAGGCCAACAGTGGGTCAGCATTAAGTCAGGCTATATTAGGGGATAACAGGAAATAAGACAAAAGCATTTAATGGAACAGGTACCTCTTCTAAATCCACAGGCTTTGTAAAAGCCTTGAAGCGTTTATCTTGAGAAAGGCGGTTGGTGACATCACGCAGGAAGAGACGGAGCTCTCTGAGGGTACCTTCCTCCTGTTCCTCCAGTCGTTGGGTCTCCTCTTCTGTCAGCTGACGTGGGGGAGGTGGAGGGGCAACAGGAAGCACCTCCAATGCATTGAGCGCTGAAGAAAGTGGAAAGGTGATAGACACACAAAGTGAGAAGTGAATTTAATTAACATAGTGCTACATCCTCAAATATGGTGATGTATCTAAAGACTTCCTGCTCCCGAGAAAAGTTTTACATGCATCTTCGTAACATCCACTTTTAGCCTTCAGCTGACAAATCAGATGCGATGAGCAATACTGCGCATTGTGCAACCAATATGTTGCTACAGATTCAAACCAATTGTCCAATTTAGACATGGAGAATACACTCCTATTGGATTTTCCATTGAGCTGGTGTTTGTTCCACCCACACTGACTAAAAAGAAGCTTCTAAATAATTCACTTATTCACTTAACATTATTAATATCACATAGTGTGATAGACACTCTTAGTGTGCTGACAGCCTTCCTCTCTTCTCTATCCCTCCAAAAATACAAAATACCTTTCACATATATTATCTTGCGTTTTTGCCTTTTGTAGGTTTTATGAACATACATATATATATATATATATATATATATATATATATATATATATATATATATATATATATATATATATATATATATATATATATATTTATATATCATTACAGCAAACTGCTGCTGCAGTGTATACGGAGGACTGAATGAGCCCTGAACAATGCTATACTAACACTGAGTTTAAGAAATACTAAAACCCACCTCATCTTCAACTGTATTTTATCTCTCACCTGCTTTCTTTTTTGAGGCAGGGGCCTTGGAAGCCTGAGTGAGGATCAGATCCTCAAAGAAGTTTCTTCTTTCTCTGCTGGTGGGGACCTGGACATGGAAAACCTCTCCATACTGCTCCCGAAACAACTCCTGCACCTGAGAAGAAAGGTGAGAGCAGACTTGTAGTTGAGTATTGTGTCCATCTCTCAGGGAGAATCCTTTTATATTCATAAAAATTAGACGCATTGACACCATATTTTTACTCCACAAATCTACAGTTTATCACTCTTCGTTGCATACCTCCATACTGAGTTGGTCATATCGCAGGCTGCATGTAGCAAGAAGCAATATAGGAGCGAAGGCAGGGATAGAGCTGAGCAGGCTGAGGAAAGTGGCTCTTAAGGCCGGTCCCACAGTTTCCCACCACTGTCCGATGTGAGGGATGTACAGGATACTGGGAGAGGTTCGCTTTGCTTCAACAAAGATCTGCAAATAATATTTGGTGTGAATATTGGTGTGAATACTTGGATGTAAATCTACAAACATGCATGCAGAACATTGGCACTTTCGCAGAACATAAGATGGGGATCAATATGACAGGCAATGATAAAAATGAAATGCATAAATCAAGGTCATGGTGAGGACATTAAAGAGTGGACAACACATTGTACAGTGACAATAAACTAATGCCCAATTTATCAGTCAATTTGATGGAACCCGTTTGGTAATTAATAATGGTTTAAGCCAATTTAAGTAAAGTAAAAACATACAAAAAATCCCTCTCAAATTTTCTCAATTACATCACTGAAAGTGATTTTCAGAAAAAAGGGTTTTCTGACTGCTGGTAAAAATAAATAAGCAACTTCCACACATCACGTTTGGAAGAGTGATGGCTCATTCAACCTCTTTGAAGTGAGCATTTGTTTGTAGTACATATTTATCCCCACTTCCCATGATGTAAGAAGGTGAGGCCCATGAACTACAGTCTCTGTGGCAGCCATTTTGGCCAGTGAAGTCCACTGAAAAGAACACACTGAATTTGACAAGGCTGCAAGAGTAGAATAGTCTACCCGAGAAGTGTGAGGTCTAATTCTATGGATCTTGGGTTTGCTTAAATGTAAATGATCCAACGTGAAGACACATAGAATTGTTTTGTCTCTAAATATGTACATAAATAATTATTCATAGGAGTTTTATTTTGCGTAGTGGTATCTCATTTACCTGAGCACAAGTCTCTTCTGGAGCTGTTGCGCTGGCTCCAAACAGCACGGCCATGTCTAATGTGTACACAGTGAATTTCTCTAGAGCATGGAGGACAGCTGGAGCCAGGTGGGAGCTCTGACCTGACCCTGGTCTGCCCTCCAACAGAAGTCTGGGACGGTAGGAGGTTGGGTGGCTCAGCACACTCCTAGAAAAGGAGAGATGACAGAGACATCAACTTATTTCAGTTGTCTGTGTGAGCTCGTTAATTTCCCTGACAGATCCGGAAAAAGATTTGGGTCACTGGGACACTAGAAAGCTTACAGGACGTTGAAGCAAAGCAAAGATAAAGGGAACAGAAGAAAGACAGCAGCATAAAATTACTTCATGAATAATGTCTAACCAACCTGTTGAGATTGAGGAGTCCCTTAGCAGCAGGTGTTTTGAGTTGGGAGAGAGAGGTCTGTCCATTAGAAAAGACTTCCAAGTCTTCATCCTCACTGAACATCAAATCATCCTCAGACACAACACAGGCCACACCTGGAAATAACACACATTCACAAACACAGCAGTTACTCTTAATGCCTGACTGATGCCGTGAAAGAGGTTGGTAAATAATCATCTTGGTGTGTTCTCTTCTGTAACTGCCTAGGGACAATGGGGACATTAAATGACAGAATGCCTGACCATGAACAGAATTAATTAATCCAAAACAGAACAAGAGAAAAGAGCAATACTGGACCTTGTTCTCTCTTCCTTTTTAAGCCTTGTTCAGCATGTGGGAACACTCTGCCGACTGTGTCGAGGATGTCGTGCAGGGCGGCGCTCAACAGAGGACGGATGGCAGGTATCAGGGCCTTGGCAGGTGACACTATTGCCCTAAGAATCATAATCAGCATCATTTGTACTTAAGAACCATATGCCAGAACCAGGCACCAGAAATGCAAGAATTATATTTACGCTCCAAAAAAAAAGAGAAAAGGATTAAACAGTTGCACTGGTTATACCTCTGGGAAGCTGGCACCATCTTGGACATGGCAGACATAAAGTCTTTGTTTGTGATAGCTATGGAGTTGACATCAAGCACAAGTTTCTGAGATGAAGAGTAGATTTGTGGGTAGCGACGCCGCAGTGCGCACAGGGCAGCCTCTGAACACACTGCCTTGATGTCTGCTCCGCAATAACCTGGCACGCAAAGACAGGCATGTTATTAAAACGCTCACAAAGACAATCAGTGTACAGTCTGTAGTTGTAAGTGAGAAAACTGTGTGCCAGTGTCGGGATCAGTTGGAATCTGAGATACAGGCTTTGCCCTTTGCTCACACCCAATAAAAATGGCTTTTTTTAATGTTTATTACAAATTATACAGTATAAACATTTTTAATTTAATGCAATTGTTATTTGTATTGGTGAAAAGCATAGAAATATGTATTTTTCAAGCATTTTAAGTCCACTGTTTGTACATTCTTGGAAACAAACATACCAACACATTTATCAGCCAGTTCTTCCAGGAAAGTGTCAGAAGGTGGTGGAGTCCACTGTCTGGTGTGGATCTTCAGAATGTCCCTTCTCGCCTAGCGTACAAAATAAGGTCACAACATTTGAATTTCAAGTTTTGAAGACCCCTTTATTGTTTCAACCAAAAACTATTTGAGTGAGCTCAGATTTGGCTGCAACCCACGTGTCAGTTTTTTCTTTTATCATCTCTGCTGAGTGATAAAGAGTTACTACAGTTCCCCACCTCTCTGTCTGGCAAGCCGAAGAGGAACTCTCTGTCAAAGCGTCCTGGTCTTCTCAGAGCTGGGTCGATGGAGTCCAGTCTGTTTGTAGCTCCTATCACAACAACTTCTCCTCTGGCATCCAATCCATCCATAAGAGCCAATAGGGTCGACACAATGGAACTGCAGAGGACCAAAAGATTTCAAACTGGTCAACATTACAACCAGTAACATGTGTTTGTGTGTGTTCCCATTTGAAGCATGAACTAGGCTTATGACAGTCTATACCAAAAGCTGTTGAGGGACCTGGCAGCCATATCTGGCAACCCACCAAACAATCAGACTGTAATCTTTACTGTTCTACTCTGTAGATGTTTCACACACTAACCTCAGTGCAATCGCCACACATGTACTGTACAAAGTAAGAACAGGAGTGCTGCTCACCTGTGGATCTGGTCCTGACGGCTAGACCTGACTGGAGCCAAACCATCAATTTCATCAAAGAAGATGATGGACGGACGCATCTGGTATGCCTAGGTTCAGTTCAATAGAATTTCAGTCTGTTATAGCTTGCATTAACTTTAGATCTGATACTTGATAATGTACAGGTATCAACTTTATTTGAATCTAAAAGTTAATGTGTCAAAATACAGTGAGTTAGCTTTAAAAATAAATGTTCTCTGATACTCTATTGATCGTTTTATCTTTTACTAACAATAGTAAGCAATCACACATGCAACAAAGGAAAAGAAACTGACTTAACTCATGGATGAGGAGTTTGGTTTACCTGATCAAAAAGCAGTCGTAGCTGTCTCTCAGATTCTCCCACCCACTTACTGAGGCAGTCTGCTCCTTTCCTCATGAAGAAAGACACCTTTCTTTCCCCCTGACTGCACTCATTGGCTAGCGCTCTGGCTACCAGGGTTTTCCCTGTGCCTGGAGGACCATAAAACAGACAGCCCCTAAAGACAAGAGGAAATATGACAAGGATTGTATTAGTGTTTAACTGGCATTAGAATCCAATTGAGGCCCAAGGCAGAAGTAGAGAAGAGATTGGACAAACTCAGAAAAAAAAAAAGGGACGAAGACCTTAAAAAGGAAGACAGATATTGAGACACACAATGTAAAAATGAATGCTAAACTATATTACAAAATGTTTGCTTCTTAAACACATTGTTTACCTGGGAGGCTGTATCTTGAACCTCTCAAAGACTTCTGGGTACAGGAGAGGGAAGACCACCATCTCCTTCAGTGCTGAGATGTGTCTGCTCAAACCTCCAATGCTTTCAAACCGCACCTGGA
Source organism: Pagrus major (assembly GCF_040436345.1). Lineage (NCBI taxonomy): Eukaryota > Metazoa > Chordata > Actinopteri > Spariformes > Sparidae > Pagrus > Pagrus major. The sequence continues at coordinate 9,241,724 of NC_133231.1, forward strand.
TGACAAAAACTGTCATGTTTAGATTGACCTACAAACCTACAGTGGTGTAGGCTTAACGTCTATTTAAATGTGATAATACATGTAAAAGATGTGAAATAAGTATATCTGCTTATCTTGTTATTTCTGTAGAGGCACCCTGAAGTACTAATCAATGTAAGTCAAAACAGTAACATTTACCATCATGTAAACAGTCCCCTGTTTATCAGACTACTCTCTGTGTTGGCATCATCCATCTATCAATGCAGCTTACCGTTCTGTCTATTTGCATGGGGTCCACATCAGCGAGGCTGGCTCCAATCTTCATCCTGTCCTTGTGGATCCCCAGCAGGTCTTCTTTCACCAAGTTCATAGGCAGACATCTGCAGGAAAAACACAGAAAATAACTCTTCAGATTAATTATCTTGCTAAAACCTTTTCAGAAAAGGTTTTTACAATTATAAGAAAATACTGTGTTTAACACATGATCCATATAATTATAGGAAATTTTCATTAAAACTGCAGTGCAGAACCTTTGTCTCCCCCCTCTGGCAGAGAGAGTTAATACACAAACAATGTTGACACTTAGGACACCACAGGCTCCTTCATAGTCCTATAGTCTGTCGCCACAGATTCCAGATTTAAAAACTCCAGTATAGTGCAAGTACAGGGAGATTTTTACCTGGCAGTGGTAGGCTTAATCAGTAAGTATGTTAACTTTGTATGTACTGGACTTTCATTTATAAGTCCCACAGTGCAGGTCAAAATAACAGGATGAGATGTAAAACTTAGTTATATCAGTTATGACTTGAAAACACTACAGAACTACTAAGTCGTCAGATCGCTGTCCTTTTCACACAACACAACTTTCTGCCTTGTAGCCAAGAGTTTTACAGTCATTGTGATTTTCACACTACATGACTGGTTAGCGACAGGGGGTCACACACTACGAGATCACACAAGTGACATGAGACACGGGAATGATGTTGTGTGTTGACTTGCAGCGAAAAAAAGGAAGGAAGAAAAGAAAATGCTAAGTGTGAGCGAGGGGATTATGATGAGTCAGCAAGGATTATTTTTGCACTGAAAATGTATGATCGCCTGTTCATTTATTGAAACAATATTTTAGGAATGAGTATTGGTACTTTCACAAAATATTACTATTTTGTGAAAGTACTAATTTATTCTTTAATTTATTTTTTCACAGAATAAATTAGTATTCTAGGTTTTTTTTGGTTAAAAATAGTCATTTGTTGACCTAATGTAATAATATAATAACTGTATAATAGTTACTAAGTAATCCTTCTATCACCCACCTGTGTTCGGGCGATGTGCTGAGTTGTTTGTCTACCTGAACCTGAACTGTACGACAGCTGCTGCTGCTGATGCACTCACCTGTTGACTGGCCTGCTCCTGTTCTTACTTCTCCGTCTCTGGAACTGCTCATCATCTGAAGATGAGGAAGTGGAGTCACTACTGTGGATGGCATGTCTCCTTCTACAAAGGCAAAAGATGTGGCCACATTATCTCTAATCCAAACTGCATTCAGGTTGATTTTTTTGTTATGTTGCCACCAGCAACAACACAGGAATCAATGCTAGCAAGTGAAGAAGTATTTTAGTATAAAAGAAAAACAACTTTAACCAAACACAGTTAAACAAATAAAAACAAACATACACTACATCCCCACCCTTCACTCATTAGTATTATAGATTTTATACATACACATTGCTGATACAACTGTAATAATCATGTGTAACAACAACATAGGTGCGATTCATCCAACCACTTCAAATGACATAGTGACCATGCATGACCCCTGAACACACAAGGAAGGCCTGGTTTGCAGACTTTGTCTTACAGGCTGGCTAATATAAATTCAGCTTTCAAACAACTGGTCTTTCTTTGTTGCAAGAAAATGACAACAATTAAGTTCCAGTGAGGTTTGGTTGACCCTCTCAATACTTTTATCATATTGTCACCCGAATGTGCCTCATCTACAAATAACCACAGTGCTAGCAAAGACAGACAGCACCCCAAAAACAAACTACAGACTACCAATAAATACAAGGACAAGTAGTGGAGGGTCTTACCTCTCAGAACTACTCCTGAGGGTGGGACGAAGAGAATCAGAAAGAAAAACATACATACAAATGTAAGGCTTATGGGTGTGATCCTGTTCTGGACACTCTATTAGTCAGACTACTCTTGCTGACTGCTACACAAACTATTTCATAAGATATGAATCATACTGTCAAGTGTTAGTGAGAAAACGCATCCCTTGATAGCAGATATTATATTTCTCAATTTTGGAGGGGTGACTGGTGGCTGCGCTGTCATACTAACCTGCTGGTTCTCCTGTTGTAGGGGCTCCTAGGGGCTGTGGAGCTGAATCTAAACCTGCGTCTGGTAGGAGATGAATGGCCCTTGAAGTACATGCTGCGCTTCCTGGGCTCTCTGGGTTCTAAGGAAACATTAATAACCTCATCAAGCTCTGTCAAATTTAACAGGACAGCATTGTGACATTTTTAATTTTATCACACAACAAAACTTCTGTCCTGTTCACACAGCACAACTTTTTGCCTTGTAGTCAAGAGTCTTACAGTCGTGGTTTTCACACTAGATGACTGGTCAGTGTCACGGGTTCACACACTACAAGATGATGATGCAATCCAAACAGTCTAAGTTGTCCGTGTAAATGTAATCAAATGTCTGTCTGTTGTCTGTCAAATGTAATAAAATGATATACAGGACTTACTTAAGCAGTACAGTATTTAATAGAATAGGCCAATATAACAAGAATCCTAAAGCTTTTGCAAAATACTCAACTATGTCATGAATATGACAACCCTGATGGGACAAAGAAAGATTAAGTATTGAAGTAATTTTAATTCCTTCTCATGTTCCAATCTGCTTTAAGTTTTCAAATGAATCACTCAGTTTATGTGTAGATTAACTCTACCTGGTGAACAGAGGTGTACAATGATCTTTAATAAAGTCATTGAAGCAAATTTGAATACTAACAGTTTTAATATTGGCAGAAACTACAAACACTGAATAAAATAAGGCCCAGGTGGAAATTAGTAAAAGCAGTACCGTCCTGTGGGGCCTGGTAGCGAACCACAGTCTTTCGCTGTCTGAAGTCATAACGCCTCTGATTTTCTGCTTCCTCATCCTCGCCATCTTCGTCGTCCTCTTCATCATCTTCCTCCTCCTCCTCTTCCTCCTCATCATCATCTTCTCTATCTTCCTCCTCCTCTTCATCACGATCATCCTCATCCCCTCCTATTAATTAGAAATAAACAATCAAAATCTGCTTAGTTTCCTGCAACAGGTAAAAAGCAACTGTGCCTTTTAGGGAAGAATTATTATTCTCAAAAAAAATTTGTGCAGATCTGCTCTTAAATAAGTTTAGATAGTACAAAATAACTTAAGATGAAAAATACACAGTTGTGAATGTGGGTGTATGCCTTTTTGGACAGGGGCAACAAAACATTGGGAAAGTTGTGGAATGCTCCAAAGATGTTTGGTCAATGTTTGTAACATTCCACAGGTAAAAAGGTTTATCGGTAACAGGTGATAGTATCATGATTGGGTATGAAAGGGGCATCCTCGAAAGGCTCAGTTGTTTACAATCAAGGACTGGGGGAGGTTGAAACACATTACTGTATAAAGGATATTACTTCATGGGCTCAGGAACACTTTGTGAAGCTGTTGTCAGCAAACACAGTTTCGCCGCAGGATTACATTTTGTTTTTATTTACGTTTTATACAGCGTGCCTGCTTTGGAAGTTGGTTGTAACTTAAGGACACCAGGTGTATAAACTGAATTAATGAAAAAGAATGAATTTTTCTCCAAAACTGGATGGACCGAGACCAGCATGCTGTACATGGTATCTCCCTGCTATGTGCCTGAAATGGTTATTAAACCTTATCCATCTCACCTTGGTTCTCCTCCTTGGTGTCTTTACTGTCTGCATTCGTCCTCAGAGATCTTCTCATTCTGCCCCTGGTGTACATGCCAAGCTGCTCAGAGGAAACAGGCCAAATGCTGCTTAATTCACTGCTTTGAAGCTTGTTGCACGTTATTGAAGAGTAAAATTACCAACTGTCAACACAAAAACTAGGATTACACAACACAGTGTACAGTTACAAATGCAAAAGTAAAGTTTCCTGTGTGGGTTATGACCTCTTCTTTAGTGTCTCTATCTCTCAATCTGCGTCTCATCTTCTGCATGTCATCCATCTTCTGAAGAACAGCTTCAGCAGTGCTAAGGGACAATGAGAGGAAAAACTTATCAGATATTTTACTCATTAAAAGTCCTTTCCCCATCCCACTGTGTATGCTACTTTGTTTTGTAAGATACCAACTGAAGCAGTGAGGTAGGAGCCACAAGAAGCTGGAGTGGATGTTGCTGAACTCACTTGGTGATGAGGCGGTCATAGAGCACTGACTGGTTACGGGAATTCAGTTTGTATCTTGTGATTCGCGAACTACGTCGCACTGAGTGATCCTCCTCTCCCTCCTCTTCTTCCTCCACGTCTCGGCTCTGTAGATTAAACCGGCTCCTCTTGGGAGTGGACGACCCCTCCACTTCATCTGGAACATCTGGGGGATCAACAAAAAACTGTTTTTGTTAGCCTATTAATAGTATGGAACCTCCTAAAGACTATATGCTAACTTAGGAGTTTCAGTTCTCAGTAAAAAAATGACAGTGTAACAAACTTTTACCTGCTTGCTGCTTGCCACTGGATGCTTTTCCCTCTCTCTGCAGCCTGGAAGATTTCCTGAAGACAGAAAGCACACATAAAATCAAAAATTTGTTCCTCGTGTCACTCACTATTTTACCATTACTCATTAATTGACTGTTAGAAATGTGCATAGTTAGGCTATGTGCACAAATTTGGCTAGAAATGAGAAACACCCTTAATGTAGTATTAACAAAGAATTTCATATGGCAAGCATACATTTGGAGAATTTATTGCTGAGATAACAGTTCTTTTCATCAATGCCACTGTATAAATTGCAGGTCATGTGCAGTCAACACACAGAATGTGAAAATATTCCAGACAATTAATCATATTCTGGCTCCAAATATCGTTCACACGAAGTCAAAAAAACAAGATTTCCTCCAAAAGTATCCTGAGTGCATTTTGTAGACAGGTTGCAGGGAAAATAATATCTACTACGCAAATCTCATCACATTTTACTTCCAGGAAGTGAATTAAAAATGTAGGGGGTTCCAGCAACATGTACACATACCCCTTCAAAAAGTACCACTAATCTTAAAGCAAGTGGGCCTGTGTTACCTGGTGCAGCATCCTCCAGCCTTGTCTTCATTCACAGGGGAGCTGGTGGTCTTTGCTTCCATGTCAGAAAAAGAAACCTCTAGTCGAATTCTCTGGCCTCGGGTCCTCAGAGAGTGATGGAGACCACTTCCCTCGTCCTGCTTCATATCGGCATGTCCCTGACAAAGTCACATTAGGAAGTTATAGTTAAGAGCACATATAGAAGGAATGAGTGTCTGCTCGATTGAGTTACAAATTCAAATTACTATGAGCTCAAATGAAGAATATTTATCAAGTCTGTGTAAAACCACTGTACTTTATACTTATTCAATATTCACATACAACATTTTCAATAATCCCATTTATTTCTGCTAATTTGATCTGATATATTGGATTTAAATTCTATTTAAACTTTCATGCAACACACATAGATTTCATATATTACTGGGCAGCAGTTCCTGCTCAGTGAATAGGAAGCTACAGGCACAGCAAATGTGACTATATCGTGGTGTTATGTAGTCACTAACCAACTGCTGCTGACCACCATCTATCTCTGCAGGCACTTTGTTAAAATGCTTTGGCAAGTATCTCAGTAGTAGTGTCCTAAATGTAAGCAAAACCTGCTTATTCTCAGAATATACTGTAACAACTAGTTGATCACTGTAACTTAACATCCATGTCAAGCATGCATGCATGGACTGTATAAAGCTTATGTTTTTATAACTGAGGTAAAGGTTAATCGTGCAGAGATGCACTGCAGTATGTTTTTCGCAACTTATTGTCTTTGTTGTGAAATGACATGTCCGAGTTAAAATGTAATGAATGAGTTAATGAAGAATGAATTAATGAATGAAGAAGTGCCTCCCCCCCTCCACACATCACAAACCAAAACACACCAACCATGTAACAATAATAATTAGCCTCATCTGTGACATAGAGCTACTTGACAGCCTATAGTTTTGTTATATGACCATGACACATAACACAAAACAAAACATTACTTTTTAATGATGTAATAACTGTTTGATTTTGAGTGTAGAGTTTATACGTTGATATTAACGTTACACAAGAATCGACCTATGTCCAATGACCAACGTTACACAAGGATGTCCTGCAGACATGCGAGCTTCAGTAAAATGTTAGCAGAGGCTACTGTTGCTCATTCTGACACTTTGTCAGTGCCACTAGCTGTGAAGTGACAAGCTGACAGGGGAGCTAGTTAGCTTAGCATGCTAACAAAACTAGCAGACCAAAGTTGCGTTCATAGATTATTTATACACCTAACAAATGGTGATGTAGTTATCAAAGCAGCTGTCTAGGTGCACAAGCTCACATTAGCCGTGTTGTTTTCGGGACTGCTGAAGCTGTCATCCAGGGCCTGGGAGGACCGGGTTAACCGGGCGGACTTTCTCTGCGAGGCGGGAAGCAGCGACAGAAACTCGGAGCTAGTATCCAACTCCATAGACCTCCTCTTCGGTGTTGTTGCCACCGGCTCAGCCCCGACACCGCCACTGCTGCGTAGTATCACCATCTTGACTCCAAAGCGACGTTATACTAGCACGAATGACGGATTACCAGCCTCCCTGCAGCCTTAAAACGTCATATGTTTAGGATACCGCCAACATAGCACACATAACGGTGCTATCCACCAGCTGACATGCACAAGCTCCTCACTAAACCCTTGATTTCTGGCGCCATAAACGTCAGAGGTTATGAGGTAAGTAGCTAATGAGCTACCGCCAGGAAAAATAGACCCCTTAACAAAAATGTAAACTCAGTCAGGCTTACAAAGTAACTTTATTTTGATCACACTGCTGATGCAGCGCATTTTGTTAGTCACTGCTGTTGTTATTACAACACCTGTAACAGCATATGTTCAGACATTACACAGGCGGAAGAATATGTATAAAATTTGAAAAGGTGTTCCGGTTGATGTTAAAGCGCGCTCTGCTCCAAACTGCTTACAAGCGCGCGCTTATTATGTAAATAGTCCACGGACTGACAGCGTGCTCCTGCTGCAAATGCTTAACAATAAAACTGCTTCAAACTGCCATTTTCCATCACTAGCATATCAATTCAAAACACAGAGTCAACATCAACTCATCAGCTTTTATTTTGAAGAAGTGACAGATAACTGGACAGAAAATACAAACTCTAGAATTGTTTCTAGCTTGAAAAAAAGAAAAGTACTTTGTGTAAAACTGCTGTACAGGCGACTAGATCCTGACCGTGAAATCTCAAAACGTATTGCATCCTCCATGCTTGCTCCCTATTTGCTGATCCTCCTTTCTGGTGTGTAATATTTTGTCAGAATTGATTTATTTTGCTTTTTTGCACCCAAAGACCAATAATAATAATAATAAATGCATAAACAACCGTGCTTCATTTGTGAACTGAAAGCATTGCCCTTTGCAACAGTAATGATAAATGAGGAGTCAATGAAATATTTGAGATTTCTCTGATCAGAGCCCACATTCCTTTTCATATGCACAGTAGGCAACAGCCACATTTCACAGTACCAGGATATGAGTTTGAAAACAAAGCCAATGTTATGTTATAACATGAGTGATGAAGTTTGGTCAATGCAGTTGTGAGGGGCAGTCACATTAGCTGCACACACACTAAAACGCTGTCACTGTAAGTGAATAGGACTGTTCTGATTCTGCCAGATCATGTTAATAATCTTGAAGTTATAAAGTTACGGTGAGCATCCTTTTATGTTCTCTTCACCAAAACACAATGTGCCCAAACTCTGGCTGAATAACTGAGGTTACTAAACTGTGTCATGAGACTGTTGGCTACTGTGCTGATGCCTTTGTCTTGAAATGTGGCCTGAAAGCCCCGTCATCAGGAAGGATGTGATCACGCAATGGCTGCCAGGTAGTCTTTCACCTCCGCTGGGGTGAGTCTTTTGAAGCCAGCCTCGTTGCAGATCCCCACCTCAATGTTCTCCTCTGTCATCTGACCCTCAAAGCTCTCCTAAAACACAAAGGCAGAGGAGTGTAAATGACTGATTAAAAAAAAGGAGACCAATTGTATGAAGATAAATTCTAAGGTATTTTATAACAAACAACATACCTTCAACGTCAAGATGGCTGTGTGGATGGCATCTTCCAATTCCAGATCATTGTTATACCTGGAAAACAAAACAAAGTGGTCATTTTACAATTTGTAGCTCTTTTCACAAAGAGACTCCGCATTATCCCCGCAACAAAGGCTTGCCTTAACACTTGTGATTGAGATCCTGACCCATCATGTATCGTGGAAAGTGACAAAGTTGCGCTTGTTGCTCTAAATTACATAATCGCCATCAGTAAATAGAGGACCCTGTCTGGCTCTCACTCGTGGGGAGGGATGCTGTTTTCTTGGGGGAAAGTTCACTGAAGTCTCGGTCGGGAGGGCTCACAGTCGCTGTATTTCTTTTCAATTCAAGTTGCGAGAGTCAGTAACATCAACAACACAATAGTGGAAGGTGACAAAGACACGGTGAGTTGAAGTTTTTCGCTCTAAATCACGTCACATAATCACCACCATTCAACTGCAGGAGCCGTCTGGCTCTGCTGCCCGGGACAGACGCTGTTTTCCAGGCAGAAATGTGATGAAGAGTTGGTAGGACAGACAGGATGACAGACACTTTTCCACGTATGGATGCGGTATTTTTTTCCTCATATAAGTAGCCAAAGACACTACCTGCTACCTCATTATTGTTGTTTGGTCCTGTAAGGTTGCTTTGTGGGTTGAAGTGTGGGTCATTTCTCTTTTATTTGATGAGTGAAGGATCTGTTTAGCTGTCAGACTGTGAACACCATCATACCGACACACCCCTGTTCTGCGCCTCCGGCTTTACCATTCACACAGACACTGCCTCGCCTCTGCAAAACTGTCCCCCCTCTCTGCATCTGTAACTTTCACACAGACAAGGCAAGGCGCATGATTCCCGCACTTAAAGGGCAGTGTGAATTGGGCTTATGTAGTGTGTATCAAGTAGAAGAACTGTAAAGAAAATGTGAGAGCCCACCCGACCAAATATGTGCAGTCAAGATTTTATAATGTGAACTTCTTGAACAATATTCCAGGACCCAAAACTGAGTTTGGGGGATTTTGAACGATGCCCTTTTTGACATAAGAAATAATTGCTAATTAGAGAGCCTGGGTGAGACAAAATTCACTCCATTTATATCAGTTGCTGGGAAGAGGAATCATGTGAATCAGGTTATGCACCCTGGGCCTTCTGCAAAACTAAATAACTTTTCCATAACTGTGTAAAGCAACTACAATCCTGGCTCATCCTCTGCATCCCAACTACAAATTTGTTAGATAGTAAAGATTCTCTTCAGCCTAATTTATACATCAAACTGCAGATTCAATTGTATCTGCACCTACAATAAAAGTATCTCAAACTGTAGGAATGCTGTTCTTTTTCTTTGTTTTTCACATTTATCTGTGGTGTTTCCATTCAAACTTTGCTCAAAAAGGCACAAGTATGGCCAAAAAAATAAATAAATATTTGAATGTATTTTTTCCCCTCTAAAAATACTACAACACATACTCGTTTTACACCTGTGTACGATCATTGACATAACCATCAGAGACATACAGTCAGTCATGCTGTGGGAGATTGGACACTGAATGTCAAAAACAACAAGCGCCATGCTCAGCCCATAGATCAAAATGCACATCTATACACATGCTACTCATAACATTACTTATTCATTATTCAGAAATGCCTTTAATTGTCAAATCTTACCTTTTTTCAAGGAATGTTTTTCCGTTAACGTAGTTCTTTCCCATGGCTGTGGCTTTCCATGCAAAATATGCACCCTGCCAGTCAGAAACAGAAGAATGAAAATACAGAAAACGTGCAACTTACTACAATACTTTAAGAAAGGGCAGAATTGTAACAGGTATTGGCAGGTTTGTAATACAACATACAGAGGGGTCTGACTGGAACAGGTAGGGGTGGTCTTCATCCCATCCAGCTATCAGCAATGAAACGCCAAATGGACGCACTCCACTGGAAGAAAAAAACATCAGAGACTGACTCTAAAACTTCTGACTGAATACATCTTCCCTCGGAAATATAAGCATGATGTGTGTGTATTAGTGCGTCTCTTTGTATACCCACCCAGACTGTGTGTACTCTTGCATTACAGAGGCCACTCTCTGGACAAGCTGGCCTGTGGGGATTGGCTCCTGGTAAACCAGGAAGTACTGTTGTGCCAATTTCCGGGCTCGCCGCACCAAAACCCTGCATGAATGACAACTCATTAATTATCTGAGCATGTGAGGTTCGGCAGACATACATAAACTTTAGTTTAATCTTGTGCACGCAGGAAATGGATACTCACCACCTCGAAGAATTAAACTCATAAATATAGTGTGTTTGTGTCCGCATAAGGCATGGTACTAGATTTAAGCTCAACTCACCAGCACTGAAAGAAAAATTAGCCCCTGAGATAAATTCCACTACAAACACTTTAGGCTGTCATGAGTACAAACTTACGGAAGCCCTAAAAGGCCATGCATTCATAAATTTATTTCCTCCGTTTTCCCGTGATAACGAGTTCATTTCATTTGTTTTCTCGAGATCTCGAGTTATTATCTCGAAATAACAACTGCCGTTATCTCGAGATAATGGGATAATTATCTCGAGATGACGAAACTTTGTTTTCCCGAGATAACGATATAATTAATTTGAGATCTCGAGATAATGACTGTGATATGATAGGCCTGAGACTATGGAGAGGCCCAGGTCCTCGTAGCTAGTCAGCTATGTCGTTAACGACGACATCAGGCTCACTTAGATTGCGCCGCCGATATAGCTGAAGCCTTGCTAACGTCTTTTTAGATTACGCACACTAATGTGTATATTATCTGTAATAGCAAGGCATAATGCTATTTCAGCCTGTGTCAGGCCTTGATTGAAAAGATATGTGACGTGGTGATCGATATGCTGCTGCTCCTCTGACATTGCTACACTGAATGATGTTTCCTGCAATGATTTAATATATTACACTATCGTTTTGTTTTCTCAAGATCTCAAATTAATTATCTCGTTATCTCGGGAAAACAAAGTTTCGTTATCTCGAGATCTCGGGAAAACGGCAGTTGTTATTTCGAGATAATAATTCGAGATCTCGAGAAAACAAATGAAATTAACTTGTTATCACAGGAAAACGGAGGAAATAAAATGTATGAATGCATGGCCCTTTAGGGCTTCCGTACAAACTAGCCTCCACCAAGATATTTGGTTTCTTATATCACAAATATCCCTTTTCAGCAGGTGACTGTAACCTCTCAACAGACAAGAGAAAACGAAACAGAAAGTTTTGGATCTGAAAACTTTATGATATGCTATGCAAATTTTTTGACAAAGTAAAATACACTACTCAGAATTAGTTAGAGATATTGGGATATTTTTGTGTTTCATGTGATGTTAATTCTGTGACATATCTGGACCTTTATCTTGTGTTTTGTGAATATTTTTGGTCCCCAAAAATAACATGACGCATTTCATTTGACTTTTATTGCATATCCACGCACATATGCACCGGTATCCCAATATCCCTAAGTAATTCTGAGTAGTATATATCCATTTGCTGAACTGTTAAAACGTGCAAATCCTCCGCCATATCCATTTACAGTAGATTGGATAAGGCAAGGCATATTGTTGCTTAAACTGCTAACTGGGGTGTCACGTTTCTCCACATCCATGATTCAATTTGACTTTTTGATTATAAAAAGGTCAGGATTTGATTTGATATTCAACATTTTTTTCCATACCTGACAGCTATGCCATTGTTAGACTACTGCACCTGGGTTTGTAAAGATCAAGAGATCACTGGATTTGATGTCCTGACAACTGTCATTTACATTTTGAAATGCTTCTTAAAAAATACTCTTTTTTTGTAAAAAAGTATTTTACAACGATAGCTTGACTTTATCCTAGTGGCTTTTTAGAGGTTAGGTCTTCGCAAGTTCAAATAATATTCACCAAAAATAAAGATTCCAGAGTTCAACATAAAACACCACCCTTCAGCAATTCAACAACAAACAACAAAAGATAGAAAATCAGTTTGTAATAAAGTTTTGTTTCTCAAATCTGTCCTAAGTAACAAATCAATAAAGGATCTCTTGTAATGTTTCCAGTTCAGTTTATCCCCCATGAGTAAACCTTCTTCTCAAAAAATAAAATATTTTTTTTTTAAAAACTCCAGTATCAGTCAGGTAATTGTGTTTGTGCACACAGGATACGTGTCGTAAGCTAGCTGTGTCGTCATTGAAGTATTGTTTGTTTGTTTTTCCTTCCGACCCATGCAAGTAAGCATTGATGGCTGGTAATGAACAATCTAGGTGCAGTCCATTTTCACTTTTTTTCTGTTCTGTATTTGGAAGCAATCACAAAAACATCCAGTCTAAAGTCAGGAAAGAGCCCTAAGCTGCTGGCTTACAGTTTGTCTCTCAAACACAGAAAGAATCCCCACCTGTAGTCAGGCCCCATGCCGCTGTAGACCATGCCAATGTGTTTAGTGATAGGCTCCACTTTGTGGACACTCTGCTCATCATACAGAATGGACTTTTGTTTCTTCTCTGTGGCCAGGACAACTCCATTGGAAGCTGAAAACCAAAGAGAATATCACAATTAGTGTCTTCACCCATCCTAACAAATGATCATTTTTATAACCAGCTTCAACTGTGGAATCGTGTGCATGGTCTTCAAGGATGCTGGTGCCTATTTAGGTTGTCCCAAGGTCAAAGGATGTCTCTCAGTGTACAGATTGTAAAGTCCACTGAGATGGTGTGATTGTGATTTTGGGCTATAAAAAATAAAATTGATTTGATTTGTTTAGATAAATGTAGTTATTTTATTTATTTATTTATTTACTTATTTGAAAGGGACAGTGCACAGTTTCTTAGCTGTACCAGAGCTACAGACAGAGAGGCAAAACTACAGCATGGTATTAGTTTACCAGGCTGAAGCTGTGTTTCTTTATGGTTTAAAATCCTGTAAGTCACACTGCCCATTAATCCATGGTAAAGTCGTGAGAAATATCTGTAGGGGTGGCAATTTATGCAATTTCAGATTATACAACTGTCCAGTCTTGTTGCATCCTCTGATAATAATCAGACATCAAACTAATGTGGTTTATTATCCAAATAAAAACAAGGCATTAATTATAAAGCATTACAAACCAATCAATACAATAGTATTCTAAGGGCCGTGGCCCACATTAGCTCCAAAAAACAATTAAATATGCTCCAATATTTCGAGGACTCATAGGAATCATACCTTTGATGCCAACTGAGGGTGCTCCGGCTGCTACCGCTGCCAGGGCATACTCTATCTGGACCAGTTTACCCGAAGGGCTGCAGGAAGAAACACATGATGCTGCTTACTAAACTGTGAGGCAAGGGGAAATTAACCAAACTATTTGTAACAACAACTACTGTGGTTTAAAAAATCTAATTCAGCGTTTAACTATTCACGAAGACGAAACTGAAAGCAAAGCTAAAACAACTGACTCATCTGAGCTAACTTAGCTAAGCTAGTCCATTGAACATTAGCATGCAAAACTGAACTGTTTCGGGCTATTCAATAACAGGCTCAAAAATAAAACAATTTAGGGAGTTTATATGCTCGATATGAGAAGCAAAGTTTGTCTTATCTGTTTCATTTAAAACACGTTTCGGGACATGCTAACAGTTAACGTTAGCCGATTCATTTATACCCGGCAATGACAGTGCATCAAGTACAGACGGCTCACGAAACATTACTTTCCTGTCAAACTGGGAAACCATGCATACGCGTTATCAAACTGCTATTCAACAACAACGTCTACATGCTGATCATTCAGAGTCCCTTTTCAAATTTCTGGACAATTTTGACAAAGTTTACCTAAATGTGGTGAGAGAGAAACTGTAGCCTCGTTCCGCCATCTTGTTTTTCTTCTTCTACTCTGTGAGGACGGAAGACTCGTAAATCAACTTAAGAGTGTATACTGCCACCTACAGACATGAATTAAACCTCTGCCACAGGCCCTTCAAACCAAGCGAGATTTAGATATTGTAGCCTAATTATACTATACATAAAAGGTCAAATCTTGAAATAAATTAGTAAAAATATAAAATCTATATCATCCCAAATTAAAGTTTAGCAGCTGATATATTGCCCCCTGCTGATCTATTGGTCTGGCTATTGCTTGAACACATCCACTGTTAATGTATTGGGCTTGACTAAGGACCAGTGTAATCCAGCAGTTGTGTTGTGTGTTAGAGAGGTGTTGATCCAACTGTAGGATCATTTTGGACGTTGTAGTTTGTGGTGCTGTTGAACTGTGCAATCACAACTGAAACTGCAATGAGATAACTTTAAAATAAAAAATAGTAGGCTTACAAAGCTTGATTAATTTGTAAATATGTAGCTTGATCTGTGTTTCAGAGGATTGTTATGTTCTTATTATCATCTGCTAAGTACTGACAGTGAAAATAGGTGTCCATCATTAGGTCTTCTAAGCAGTGAGTGACAGAGCAGTGACACGTTGAGGAAGGAAGAAAGGGTAAAACTGTTTAGCAGTAAATGACTTCCTGTTAGAAGTCCTGAGACCTGTACAATGAAGTCAGTTCAACATAACCAAGATATTCTTCCGTTATCAGGCTTCACTAATAAACGCAATCACGCTAAGCTTTCACACGAATGGTGGTTATCGACTCCGGAGCCGGACCAAGGCTTTATGGGGCCCTAAGCAGAATTTAATTTGGGGCTCCCAGCTAAACGCACCACCCACCTCTGCACCGGCAGTATGGGGCTGGGATCAGATAAGTCCACACTTCTTCACACTCCTTTTCGAACAGGTAATTAGAATTGACTCTTTTCTTATGCATTTTTCTTTTCTTTTGTTGGTTTGTTTGTTTCTGGTCTTTAAAAAAGAAAAGGATCAAGGAATCAAGGAAAGTAACAATATAAACCAGCAGACAATGCATTTACTGTAAACAAGTTGATTATTTTAATATAAAATGTGCAAAAGTGCAGAACAGTCAACTACAAATAAATTGTTTCTTACTTAAAAATAATAAATATTAAGTATTTAAATGTAATTAAAATGCAAAGGTAAAAAAAATGATGTACAACAATTTGAAATAAATTAAATAGAAACTTAAATAATGACATAAAAAGAACTGGGTGAAATGGAACCTGTGCGGAAATTATTACCAGTAGTATGGACTTGTCAGTCCATTAAAATAATAACAAAATATGTTTTGTTTTGTTTTTTGTATATTTACCACTAATAAAACATATCACACACTCAAAAGATATTTTTTTATCAACCTTTCATGTGTGACATTTCAAGAGCTGTTGGGGGGGCCCAAGCAACCGCTTAGTTCGCTTATTGCTTAGGCCGGCCCTGATCAACTCAATAACTCAACCCAGGTTTTCCACATCGAGCCACGATGCCAGCTGTAACACAAACAATTTCCCCTCGGGGATAATAAAGTATTTTTGATTCTGATTCTGATTCTGATATGCCCATGAGCAAGCACTTGGCAACAGTGGTGAGGAAAAACTGCCTTTTAATGGGCAGAAACCTCAGAACAGACCCGGGCTCAAGATGGGCGGCCATCTGCCTTGACCGTTTGGGTTAAGGGGGAGAAAGAGAGAAGGGTGGGGAGACTAATTTTGTCCTGAAATCCAGTAAACCTGGGCCCAATATTTACTCTGTGGGAACTGTTCCCATAATGTTGTCAGACATAACTTCAGCCTGTCAGTGGCAAAAAAAAACTTTGGCGTCTGGAGCCATTGTAGCTGTGTCGAGGTTGCCAGCTGAAGTGTCGCTTCAGCTGGCAGCTGCAACACGGCTACAATGGCTCCCCAGATAGCAAGATTGTACCAGAAACATTAATCCGGCCCATCTACTGCATGGAACGATGGCACTTGTGCGGCCCACTACTGTTTGCCAGATCTGAGCCACAGTTCATTCCTAGTCTGGTTGGCTGGATCTGGCCAGTTCTGGTTCATTCAATTCACGCTTGGCTGACGTGGCCATGGTATGGCCTGCTTGTGGCTCAGATCTGGCAAACAGGAGTGGCCTCTGAAATGTGTAGTGTGTGGTGTAAACATGAGTCAGAGTTGAGAGCAAGACCTTTCCTTGACCGAGAATTCTGCTTGTGCTTGTTTTTGTCAGTGACAGGCTGAGATTGTTGTTCCAAGTGTCTGACAACATGACAGAAATGATTCCTACGGAGGTTGACCATTAATAAAAGTGTAAGTTCCTTGGCCAGACTTATTAAACAAAAAGGTCTATCTCCACGGGAATTGTTCGTAATGAGAAGAATGATGATTTAAATCTACCAAAACTTTTGGAATTGTTCGAGCAAAAGTGTCTTGATAGTTGACAGGCAGAGGTTGTTATTTTAAGTGTCTGACAAAATTATGGAAACAATTTCTATGGAGATAGACCTTTTATTAAAGTGCAAGATCCTTTTAGTTACCAGAAACACAAGTCACGTTCAGGGAGAAGTGTCACTCTGGAATCTCATAAATGAGCAGTAACAGTTATTGCCTCAATAGGGATTAATAAATCTATCTATCTATCTATCTATCTATCTATCTATCTATCTATCTATCTATCTATCTATCTATCTATCTATCTATCTATCTATCTCAACTCTCTGACTAACGTTTCCACCGTCATCTACCTGCAACAACTCACATGTCACAGGATTTTAGAGCGGGACGTCTCATTGAACAAGACTTGTGTTTCTGGCAATGAAAACAGATCTTATTATTACTGTCAGACAATTACTATCCATCCATCCATCCATCCATCTATGTTCTTCTTTTTTCAAGTATGAAGCATTTACACATCAAAACATGTAAATATAGGGCCCAGGTTTAATAATACTGGAATTTCCCTCCCTCTTTTCTGTCCTCTCCAATTTTCCCCCATTTCTCTGACTACAGATTCTTCTGGTGGATGATGTTCGCCGGGTTACTCCTTATCGCTGCTTCCTGTGCGGCAGGTGTGTATTCCCACTATCTTCTACCGTTGTTTCTCGTAGAACAGAACATATGCTGTTTTCTGCCGCAGTTGACAGACCGATTCGGCGGTTCTCTCCTTGACAATTTTGTCATTGTATGTGAGCCAGCCATCTGTCATGTCACCTGATTCCTGTTGTCGAAAAGCACCGTCACAGATGTAATGGCCTGAAAGGACAGGACAAATATTTGTTAGAAGAAGTCGGCTGCTTGAACCTGGAGTCTCATTTTTGCCATGCCGAACAGAACTTACCATGACTAGCTGAGGAGCCAAAATGGCTGATGATGCTCACGAGAGAGTAGCGAGTCTGGAAAAAAACAGTTACCAACAATTACTACACATGCAGATATATTTCATTTGACTGCAGGTCCTATTTGAGAGGCTGGTTTCTGTATGCTCCAGAAAACAAAGCTGTTAGACAGTAAAGACTGCTTTTTATTTACTGAACATCATGTTTACCTGTTCAGTGATGTTCGAGTCAGAATCTAGCACTAGCTCCCTTGATAAATCGACCTGAACGCTCAGCTTCTTCAGTTTGTTGGATTTGCTCAGTCTAAATCTCTGCAGCTGGATGATCAATACACTGTTGACAGAAAAGAGGTAGAGGAAGAGGGTCAGATCCCAAGTTCACAGAGGAAGACAGAGACAGTTAAGCCTGACGTTTGAGTGCACCGTAATAATGGATGATGTTACTCACTTTGGCAGACTCGCGAACGACCACTGCTGTGATGACTCCTGAGTACGACAAGACTCACATCGATACTCCAACTGGCTCTTCTGCAGGAGGGAACAGGAGCAAGAGGCAGGTTTTAGTTTCACTTTTCTTATGACAAACATTAATATTTGGTGGTGAGTGAGGACGAAAAAAAATCTCAGTAAATGAGCAGATGTGCAACTTACTTCCAGGTAATTCTGCAGACACTGGCTCACTGAGCCTCTACATGTGATGTCCAGGGACAGGTTTAAGCAATCCTCGACCCTCCTGGATTGCATGCCACATCTGCACAATAAAGGGACAATTCAAATTAAAACGCACGGCTACAGAAATCATGAGAATACATCCTGATTGAACGACCTGGAACAAAGTCATGCATATAGTCAACATCAGGAATTTCTCCACTGTTGGTAATAATACAAGTTTGTGGCTCTGAGTTCATACCTCATGCAGGTCCTGGTACTCAACATCTGGAAAGCTATGTGAGCATCTACGGGGCAGGTGTAGCTCATGCCCATGTTGAATGCTGCTTGGTACAGATCTACAGACAGAGACTTCATCTCATTCAGCACACAGCTGAGGAACTCAAACGCGTCCTGCAGAGAAATGCACAGAACAAAGAGCTTCAGAAGGGGCAAATTTGACTACGTGCGGTACTATGCTGTGTGTTGTAAATAAAAAGACGGACCTTCTGCCTATTGTCATTAAACTCGTAGTTCGACTCAGCAATATTTCCTTTAAATGCAGAGAGGACAATTTTTTTCTTCATCTTGTCGCTGGAGAAATGGCAGAGTTCAACTTTCTCAAACAAACTGGAGACAACAAAAGAGGAAAGAATGGAAGATATGAGAGATGTGTATATTGTTAGTATTTGCGGCTAGCAGAGAAACCAAAGAATGATCTGTGTGAGTGTGTGCGGAGATGCTTCACCTCATAAGCTGAGACTGGGGATGAAA
Source organism: Pagrus major (assembly GCF_040436345.1). Classification (NCBI taxonomy): domain Eukaryota; kingdom Metazoa; phylum Chordata; class Actinopteri; order Spariformes; family Sparidae; genus Pagrus; species Pagrus major. Next base: position 9,260,695 of record NC_133231.1, read on the forward strand.
ACTCCACACCCTCTGCTGATTGTGGACCTCCTGCATGAAATGAGTCAACGTCAGGAGGCCTTGCAGGGTGGAGTTCATGTAGCAAGTCTGGGCGAGGTTGGGGAGCCTTAAACGCAACAAGACAGAGGAGCAACGTTAGACTGGAGCTCATTTACAAGTAGAAAAACAATAAATGAACGTTCAGTGTGTGTATATGAGTCTCTTTGCAGGTGCTTACCCGAGGCAGACAAGCTCCTCTCTGGAGAGGGGTTTTCTGCTGGCTGAGGGACTTTCAAATATTGATGCCGACATGCTGGTGTTTGATTCGGCCTGTTGACTCCCACCGTGACCTATCGGGGTGAACGGCCTGTATTTAAGAGCATCAGAGGGGAGGATGTCTTCGATGAACACAGCCTTCTGGGCCTTTAGGTTTGAGTCGGTCTTCACGGACTTGACATTTAAATCCGTCTTTGTAGACTCGAGGTTCGAGTTTGTTGTCACAGATGGATATCTTCTGTCAACACTGTTGGATACATCTTCATTCTGGGGCTGTGGCTCAGTTGCAGCCAAGGCTATACTGTCAGGAGTGGGTGAAGCCTCCTGGACACCAGCTTCTTCACCCTGAAACTCTTTGATCGTGTCAACACTGGTGATAAAGGAAAATACAGATGGTTACTCTACTGTCTGGTCCAGTCCAACCATTGAAACCAATTGAGGATATTTGGAATATAATCAATTCAAAGAGCATAATAGGCATACCTCTTTTCTGTAGCAGAAGATGGCAGGTTTGTGTTTTCTGCCACCACTTCTTTTACAGGAGTCTGCTGTGTGGTCCTCTTACGGCCGACCACCCTATGCAACCAGGAAATCTTCTTAGCCTTCTTCTTGGGAGCCTCAGTTAGGGCTGAGACTGTGCTGGCAGAGGTGGTAGGAGTGTTGGGGACCACAGGGACTTGTTTTGGGTCCTTCTCAGCAATGACACTGGTAATCAAGAGAAAATACAGATGTTACTCTACCGTCTGGTCCAGTCAAACCAATGAAACCAAGAACCAATGAAATGAAACCAAGAGGGTGAACAATACACAGTAAGATGAATAACAATTTAATATTCAAGATTCAACTAAAACTCAAGGCAAAGCTTTAGTCAGTGGAGGATAAAGTATTTAGATAATTTCATTAAGTTAAAGTAATGTGAAAGTAAAGTAAGAAAAAATGAATTTCCCTTCTGTAGGGTAAAATAACAAAGTAGCCTAAAATGAAAATACTTCAGTAAAAGTACCTCGAAAATGTACGCATCTTGAGTTGAGTAGATGTACTAAGTTACTTTCCACCACTGGCCTAGTTTAGGTGGACGATTACTCAAATCGTCAGCTTAAGTCAAAGCATGAATTTGCCAACATAAAATGAAAAGACCTGCATTTGAAATGTTCTTACTGCAGAACAAAGTTGCTAAGTTGGTAATACAACACAAACGAGTGTAAGAGTTTGCATCAAAACAGCTTCATAACCCATTCATCATTATTTCTTTATGTTATTATTAATAGACTGAAATACATTTAGAAACTTCAATTTCAATTGAGGATATTCAATATCAATAATGAATTCAAAGACCATAATAGGCATATGTAACACATATGTTAAAAGAGGTAACACATACCTCTTTTTTGTAGCAGAAGATGGCAGGTTTGTGGCTTCTGCCACCACTTCTTTTACAGGAGTCTGCTGTGTCGTCTTCTTACGGCTGACCAACCTATGCAACCAGGAAGTCCACTTAGTTTTCTTCTTGGGAGCCTCAGTTGGGGTTGGGACCGTGATGGTAGAGGTGGTAGGAGTGTTGGGGACCCCAGGGACTTGTTTTGGGTCCTTCTCAACAACACTGGTAATTAAGAGAAAATACAGATGATTATTCAACTGTGTACTGGAGTGAAAAAGCCATTGATGTCTCAGAGCACAGCTGTTGACTGCTGTTAAACATATTACTGGCTTTACTTTTACTACAAAAGTAATCTGCAATCTGTCAAAATAATCACAAAATGATTTTTGACCATCTAGTGCAGCCCTAGACTGAATCTATGACTCTATCCTTGTGTAAATTATCTGGACTTTTATACAATATTTAGAAAATTATGACAAAAAGTGAGTGTGTATCTATTTCCTATCAAAATAATTAATGAAACAACATACAAAATACCATAAAGAATGAAATGAATATAAATAAATTATAGGAATAAAATTATGAGGCATTATCTTACCTCTTCTGTGGGTTGGAGCTTGGCTCGTCTCCAACTTCCACTCTATCTTGAGGTTTTTCCTGTTAAAAATACACAAAAACATACACGATTAAATATGACAGACACATGAACAGCTGCTTCACAGAAAAATATAATTAAAAAACACAAAGATTGTCGAAATTCAGAGCCAGTTCTTTCAATGCACACACTAAAACAGTTTAGGAAATAAACGCATACCTGTTTTCGTCTGCGACGTCCACAAGACATCTTTGTGGTGACTGGAAATTTTCTCAATACTAAATCATCTTTGTTAAGTTTCTG